>NC_072731.1:131811581-132559482 GCF_026930045.1 Uloborus diversus
GTGTCATGACCATTCGTCTTTTGCAGGTTCGTGAGAACTCGTGCTTGCTTTATTATGTTGAAACTAAAAAAAAAAATCCCCAAAGACTTTTTTCCAAAAATCAAATATCCGCTGTAGCAGTTAGATTTTTTTTTCTCTCGATGTGACGCTTACTCCACCCCAGCTTGCATCAATCATGATCGGAAGCGATAAACCGGAAATGCAGAGTATCGATCAAACCAGGATGCATTTTTAGAAACGTCAAAGAGCATACAAAATGTCCAAGAACTAATCACCTGTTGTAGCAACTCCTGTGGATATAATTCAGCGACAGGTAACACTGCTTATATCAAGTTTTAGCAGATTAAAAAGTTATTTCTGGAGCGTCGAAACGGGATCTGATGATGAAGAAAGCGCTATCAATTCTTCCGAAGAAAGATGAACGTTCTTAATTTGTGTTACGGATAGCGGACAATCTGGGAGACGGAAATAGAGATCGCTTGTTATAACTTCCTTTAATACTTTATTGTTAACAGACTCTAGGAAAAGTAAATCAATACATTTTTTTCTTCAAAGGAGTGGGTAGTAAAAGCTCGATCATGGTGTGAAATGTCATTGTTTTTCTTTCCTGTCTTTTGGGAAGAGACTCAGCAAAAGCGTGAGAGAAAATTGTTCAAAGTATCGACTTTTAATGTTAGTTTTCTTCTACAGTTAAGTTTTAATTTGGGAAAGTAATTACTGTGTTATAAAATAAAGTGTAAACTACACATTCAATGGAAAAAAAAGATTTATGTTCTGCTTAAACTAAAGGAAAAACCATCATACCTGAGAATCAAAGGATTTAGATTTGAGTTGCTCAAGACAGGTGGGAGGGGGGAGGGGGGGGGGGGGAGAAACGCTACAACTTGTATTACATTGCTCATTTCCGAAACTACTTTTAAATAAAACCCTGGATCGTACTTTAAGTAGCAACACGTCTGCCATCTTGGGGCTAAACGCCGCTTTCTCCCTATTAGTCCATCATCAGTCATCTCTTTATAGTAAATATTATAAAGAGAGAGGGCGGATTTTTGTGTGTTTATATGTTCGAGCGCTGAGCAGTTCAGTCTAGGATTATTGTTTTAAGGCAACCGTTAATGTAACTCATTGTTTTGGAGATTTGTTTTGAAAGAAAAGAAACATTTGATTTGTTTTTATCTGAGTGAAATGTACGACATTTTCTTTTTTTTTTTCTGACCATAATTTTTGAATGTTCCACTGGATGTTTTTTTTTCGTTAGACGGATGGATTATGACAGCGTGGTTACTGGGCAAGTTTGGTGATAAACGATAGAGCTGCGGAATTATTTTTACATTTGAAAGATATTATTTGATGTCTTTTTTTGTTTATTTGCCGAAATATTTTAAATTGCAGTAAAAACAGCTTCACTGGCTAAATAGAGTTTTAAAGCAACTCTAAATCTAATTTAATGATTTGACGAAAAGTTTTAAATTCCAACGAAACTTAAATAGTTTTTTTTTCTGAAAAGGTGTGTACGCATTTTATACAAAGAAAAACGATCATTTCACATCAGAGGGGGAGGGGGCGTCAATTTTTTTTTATTCAACGGACTTCCATTAAATTTTTATCACGGGCATCGCTGTGCGGGTACTGCTAGTAGTAAATAAAAGTAAAGTTTCATAGAAATTCTGGAAGGAAGTCTGGCGGACTTACGCCCAGAAGACCCCTAGCACTTACAGTCTTGAAATTTAGTACAAAATTACCTCGAGCCCCGGAAGTGTGCACCTGGGGTTTTATTTTTTTAAATTCAAATTAGTTTTTTTGTAATTAACTTATTAAGCTCAAATTTCGCGTAAATTGCCTATTATTGCCTTTTAAAGGGGTGAAAAATTACTTGCACATATTAATATTATATATAGTTGGAAAGGGTAGAATTTTCCACGTTGTACGCAATTTATTTTAATGCTGTAACTTAAATACGGCGAGAATTATTTGCGTTTTTAGCTCGACCTTTTTTAGGCTTAGCTAAAATTTAGGCACTACTTTCGACATTAAATCTATCAGTAAAAAGCTAAGGAATTGTCTCACAGTTTGTCCAATAGTTTCACCCTTTTGAAATCATTTTTTTTTCTTTTGTATATATCTCTCTCATTCTAATGGGAGGTGTTTTGTACTGAAACTCTTTTGTTCAGAAATATTCTCTATTCAAAATCAAACTCGGTAGATAATAGAGGTGGGCAATGTCGTTCTTTTTAATGATCCGTTCATCAGAGGATCGTTCATTCTTTAGATCCGTTCATTTAACTCGTTCATTTGAACGACTTCGTTCATTTAAAAAAAATTGCAAGTGATTTCTCTGCGAAATGTACTCACGTACACTCGACATGTTTCACTAGATCAGTAATATTCTTTGAGGGAAGGATAACTAAAATTATATTAAAGAAAGAAAATATGCCTATGAAAAATGAATCAAAAAACTTTATTCGGATTTCGATGCATAAAGCAATCCTGTAGTTCATTTATAAGATATTTCTCAGTTGCCGAATGTTAAGACATGTTTTCCATTCCAGAAATCGCAGGTTCCATTTCAGCGTGTCAAAAAATTAAGTTATTTTTTTCCAGTTACAGCATTGTATATATACATTTAACATTACCAGTAGACTATGCATAACGAAAGGAGTAACAACAAATACATCGGTAGCTCAGCCAGAGTACCGGATGACTTCATTTAAAAAAAGACTCACCTAAACATTAGGGAGTTTCAAAACTAATCCGCAGTACCGATGAAAAAAAAAAAAAAACTTTTTTGAATGGGAAAAACATTAGACAGCAATAATCCTTTTTAAAATTTCTGGATATTGAACGTAAAATAAGCGACTTGGAAGTCGTCAAGTAAGTTAAAAAAAATAGTTTAAAAACTTAAAAACACACTTTTGTTGCAAAATGAACTAAAAAGTAAAAAATAATCTTTTGATGATAAGTATATGAAGTAATTGACCAAATACTTCATTTTAATGTAATAAAAAAACCGTGGGGTGCTATCTATTTACATTTTTGCATGGACAACAAATGGAAGGAATTCAAGACAGCTGAAAAAAAGTCACCCACGCTTTTTGTGTTACATGAAAATTAATATTACTTTTTATACTTGTAAACCAAAGCTTATTTTTTTCTTTTTAGTTCATTTTGCTATAAAAGCTTGTTTTTTTTTTTAAATTTTTTTTTCTTTTCTCTCTGTTTAGCTAAACTTGTTTTTTTACAAAAAAATATTCATTTCAATATCATTCAAAATTTCTTATATTCATGAAATTTGCCCCCCAAAAAACGACTAAAGGTCTCGGGCAGCATTCGGAACGTGGTCTCTCGAACTCCAAAAAGAATAATTATACTCCTTAAAGTGTAATAGCCGAGCTCTAAAAACATTCAACTGCGCCGATAAATTGCCTGTCGAGTAACTGTCTAATCCAGCTAATCCATCTAGGTCATCGATGCATGTGTGCGGAAATCATTCTTATATTACTTTGAAAATTTGCGATACATTTTAATAAAAGTATTGTTCAACAATGGCCAAACCTTTTATCACAAGTGCATAAATACAATGTTCCGAACTGCTCGCCGTTCAAAAGAACGGTCGTTCATTTTTTAAGTGAACGAACGGATCCGTTCATTTTAAGGATTCGTTCTTTTTGACCCGTTCGTTCATGAACGACACATCTCTAGCATATAACTTTCTAGTCGAAAAACGAAATTTGGCCGAAAATTCATCAATGTGAAAGGCATAGAAAAGAAGGGGGAGGAATGTTTGCGTTACCTGAATAGGACTGTCAACTATTGACCTATTTAACTTTTTTTATAACCGCCCTGTCTTGCCAGCACACATACTTATATAAGCACACACTAGAGTCTTATTATATCATTCTCCCACTCCCTTTTTTAGAATAGGATATTCCATATTGTCTTTAAAAGTGTTTTGTCTCATTTCTTTAAAAATCGAATTTTCCTATTATTTGTTTGTTTTGCGATTGCAACAGAACTATTGAATCTACAGACTTCGTTTTTGGCTTAAATGAAAGCCAATTTAATGTACTTTAACAGCATATCCAGTTTTTTTTCATTTAAAGTGGGAATTCATGTCCACATTTGGCATGGAATGTGATCAAAGCATAATTCTTTCATTTTTCGTCAAAAATTGACAATTTTCGAAGTACGATAATTCTTAGACAATTGACTTACAGAACGCTACTTGAACTTTAATTGTTCATAATTTAATGTGCTTTAAAACGGGTATTCACATTTAGTATCAAAAATTGGATAGTTTAGGAGTTTTAAAGGAAAAAAACTAAAAAAACTCCGTAAATTTCGCAGTTTTTCGTGAATTAGGCAGCGAGCACAGGTTTTTGAGACCTGTAAACTTAGATTTTCACTACCCTAACTGACCCAAACAACATAATAAAAAATCAGAACTACATCGCACTTTGCGATTTTAATGTCTAATATGACCGGACTATACATGCACATCTGCTGTAATAAAGTAGTGTGTTTTATTTCCTGACTGAGGGTTAACGGAATTTTTAAGAAACTACAATCAAGAAACAAAACACGAACTTCACCATGGCAGACATACAAAGAAAGCATCGCTTAGCCCCAAGATGGCGGACGTGTCGCTGCTTATTCTTCGATTCAGGACTTTACCTTTAAAGCCTGACATCATCAATAAATCTAAAATTTCCTTGGCTTGGACGCAGGGAGCCCTGATGGGAGGTCACAAGAGATCATTGTGACCTCCCAAAAATTTCCTTGTTCGGTAAATTTTGTCTGAATATTCAATCTAATTGTTATCTTTCGACAAAATTTGGAGTTCTATTCGGTAAAATTACCATCATTTGGCGAAATTTGGAGTTCTATTCGGCAAAATTGAGAATTTCCGTCCTTCCAAAAATCTAAGTTCTTGGCCCTCATGCTTAAACGGCTTCGTATATATAAGCTTGAATAAGGGCCAAATAATTCATTTTTCTCACAACTTTTTCTGTTCAATTGCAATTACGGGTCACAATTATTTACCAACTGCTCATTTAGATTATTTTGGATGAGATAGAAAAAATCTCTTTAACAAAGTTTTTTTACAAAAAGTTGAAATTCCAGGAAAGCATTTTGTAGCATCAGCAGAACGAGTAAGGTTCAGGATAGATTTTTCGTAAGCTACTCCTTTGAGACTATTTACCAAGAAAGTTTCACAATAGTGGATTCGTTTTTCATTGAAAGTTCAGCGACCTTGCAAATTTCACGTGGAACATGACGAAGTGTTAAAACAGAACGGTCACATCTACATGCAGAACGATTTGCAAAGCACTATCGCCTCGGCCAACGTAACTTCCGCTCAAATGATTGTCATTCTAAATGTCACTTTGATTCAGGAAAGGAGGGGATGGTCATAAAAATAGCTGTAGTGCAGCGCTTTGTATAGATGATTCAACAGCCTTTTGGTTCCATCGCCGAAGTTCATGGAAATGCGCCATATTTCCCCCGTTCTGTCAAGAATTGTTTTTCAAAGTCGAAATTGAGCTGTCAAATGCTTGAGACAAACTGACTTCATTTGATTGATAAATAATTCACGTTTCAGCAGTTCGTTGTGCGTCATTTAATGTAGCTGGAATGTTCTTTTGTCAAAGAAATTCAATAATACTGAGCGGATTTTTTTTTATCTATATTTATATATTTATATATATATATATATATATATTTTTTTTTACAGAACCCCAACACCATCCTACCGATTGTTAAGTAAAATAATATTCTGAATCCACATTTGACTCCCGTTCGCATTTTCTGGAGACGACGCTACCATGTCTTTTGCTTTTCTGTAATTTTATTGCCATGATTTTGAAGTGAGAGGAATATTATTTCAATCGTTAAATATGTTCTGAATAGCTAAAGCCGTAAAAAAAAAAAGAAATAAAAAAAAATAAATAAATAAAAAAAAATATGAACATTTGAAGCAATGAGGAAGACTTAGAGGGATTCTCTCCCTTAATTAAAAAAAAAAAAAAGACGCTATAAATATATTTTTCTGGATTACCTTCCCATTTTTTGACTCATTTTTCAAAGTAAAAACCGAGTATCAGCAGCACACGTGTAAGATCTGTTTCCGAAATAATGACAGAAAAATACTTAAAAAGGAGAAAATATCTTAGAAGAGACGCATCTCGCATATAAGCCGCATCACTGATTCTCAGTGAAGAAACTAGTATAACAAGTAGTACAGCAAACCTTTGGAGCTCAGTTCTTGTTCTGTTCGCCAATTTGGCGATCAAAGTAAAATTGATATTTTCATTGCGCTAATTTACTGCAAACAAAATAGAATGAATGATTCTCATTAATGCCGGGAACTACGTGAGCAAAATATATAATTAATACGCTTTAGCTTTACGGATTTTCTGCGTTATAAATATTTAATTTTATCTTTAATCTTAATTATAATTGTAAAAGGAACTTGAATGAATGCAATTTATACTGCAAGTTTCTCCAATCAAATCTGTGATGCGACTCATACGCAAGGTGGATCTGCTGTTAAAAAGTCAAAAGATGAAGTGAAAGGAAGTTTTAAGGTTTCATTTAGGTCTTATACTATGCATGTAACAAAATATATACATGCAACAAAAATTTCACGAAAATTGGAGAGGATCGAGTGGGGACCTTGTCTAAATCTAGGACACTTGACGTAGTATGCCCTTGTGGTAAGACATCACAGCGTAAAAATAAAAACACAGTTGTGCCACTGCACAGAATTCACATATTGAAACACTATTTGCAAATTATATCGAAACCACTTAAATTCATTATTATTACAAAACTAGAAAGTCGCCCGTCAAGTTATGACGGGTGAAAATTGCTTCTAAATTTGAACCATTGCCTGTTTGACGATATTTTGATTGTTGAAATTGTAACCCTAACTCCACTAGATTAACCCTCAACTCCAGTAGTAGCGGTTGTTGCTGTTGACCATTATTTCGTTTCTTCATTCCCCTGAAATGACAGTCTTGCCAGTAAAATAGTTAAGTTACCGGATCGAGTTCAGCCTTGTCACGATAAAGCGTTTCCCTGCATGTTAAACATTACCAAAACAATATTATCAAATTATCATGCCGTGGCGCGAGTTTCATTGTTGAAACATGTGGGTTACTCGATTATCGGCTATTATACATAGGAGGATTGGTGCATTACCTTTTGAATTGAAAATGTACATTTTCAGTTTTTTTTTCAAATCTAAACATTTATTTGTTTTGGGTGGAATCTAAGGAATCTTTAAGATACTAAAACACGAAATATCGGATCCCGACTTACGCGGGGGATGCGTTCCAAGACTCTTCGCGTAAGTCGGAATTTTGCGTTGTGGAAAAATGCATTGAATACGATTTTTTATTAACATACCCAATTATTTTAGATAGTTTTAAGCACCTTTAAAACTGTTTTAGATTCATTTATTAACTATATATTACCGTTTTTTTTACATCGAGCTTAATTTTTAATGTATTTTTTAAAAAGCCGCATTATTTAACATAGAATACTGGTACCATGCACGAAATCAATGATCAATGGGACGACATACAATAAAACGATACGGTTCGTACAGTATGTAGCGACACTAATAAAAGCGCTGCACGATAATAGTACTGTACAGTAGAAACAATTATAGTTACATTTATAATTATATCAGATCGTTATTCTAATATATTTTTAATTAGAGTAGCTCGGCATTTACTTTTATAACGTTTCCATTCTATAGTTACATCCCTCTTTCAGGATCTCTGTAATCCTCAATATAAGAGCAGCTTCCCATTTCATACTATTTGCATTTTGCTTAGACACTAATCTGCGAGCTTAATATTAAAACTAAATTCTGAACTTATACGGATTGCCTTTTCTTGAATTTTAATTGCACGTATGAAAGGCTCACTCATACCTAATTATCGTGCTACTTTCGATCGACTTTTTAGTTGTTCAAGCGTATCAAGAATCTTTACCTTTTCTTGAATTGTCGCAACTTTTCACTTTTTTTTCCATCTTAACTTACAAACCGATGCTTCAACTAGCGCGGTGTGTGGGAGCATGCGCAGTCAGTGATGCTAAAAGGATGAAAGTGCATTCACGAAGTCAATGTTTAGTAGTCAGTAACTAAGAAGACACTTAGCACCACGATTCCTACCAAATATTTTCGTGTTGTGAGCGAGAAAGTCGCATTAACTATAAAATTCGTTGCTCGTGAAAAACTCGCGTTATAGCTATTTCGCGTAAGTCGAATCGGGTTGTTGCGGGAGTCGACTGTATATTTTAATATCTGGAGGCAAATGTTTAAATTTCTCCTGTTTCTTTAATTTGCTCAAAAAACTGAACGTCTTGTAGCTATTTCTTCTAAATTTTAGATTATTTAATTCTTTCACATCAAGTTTTGTATTTGTATGCAATTTAAATTCGTTTGATAATCAAAATAAAATGTTCGGAAACAACGGAGCTGTCGATATTGAAGAAAATGAAAACTTTATATTTTCAGCACTTTGTCCGATTATAGAGAGAAGAATATTTTATTCGAAATGTTTGAAGCAAAGGGAAATCGGAAAAATACAGCTGGAAAAAATAAGAAAATATATCCGTTTATAGAATACCTCATGACATATTTTCACTTTGAAAGTGCAGGAGTTGTTTCCGAGCTAAAAAGAGAGAGAGAGAGAGAGAGAAAGAGAGAAATATTTAGAGGTAGGAATGAAACAAA
The DNA here is from genome assembly GCF_026930045.1 of Uloborus diversus. Lineage (NCBI taxonomy): Eukaryota > Metazoa > Arthropoda > Arachnida > Araneae > Uloboridae > Uloborus > Uloborus diversus. Next base: position 131,820,328 of record NC_072731.1, read on the forward strand.
TTTGAAAACCGGTGATTTCCTTTCATAAATATTTCATTAATCTCATACATAGCTTTACATTGCTGTAGACAAGGGTTCTAGACGTCGGGCTCATAGCCCTCTTTAATACATTAAAAGTTTGTGTCGTTCCCCCATCTGTATATTAAAAAAAAAAGGGTTTCGGGTTGATCGATAGGAGAGCATTTAAGGAGGAAAACTAAACTATATAGCGGAATGAGATTGCAATTATGTCCTTGTTAATTTTTCCAAATTATTATTCTTTGTATAACATACAACATGCGCAACAGGCTTTAATTTTGAAATATTCGCAACATATTGTAAGTGAAAACCAAATAAATAAAAAACTCAGCTGAAACTTATGTTGACTATTTAAATTTAGGAATAACTTTCAAATGCAATTTCGTTCAATGGAACGAAATAAATTACATAAAACCTAAAATAAATACATAAATAAATAAAACAGGAACTTTCCTTAAGTCCCAAAATATCAAAATATTAGCTGAAAATACGAACCGAGAGAGAAGAAAAAAAAAGTGAATGACTTTTTCAAATCTATTTTTAGCATATTAACATCTAAATTTATTTATTAATGTAAGATGCGGAGACAGTGTGGGGGAAAAAAAAAAAAAAGAAAATAATTTGAATTTTGTCATCTTGAATTCAAATTATGTTTTTCGCAATCACGAAATCACGAGTGTGTGTTTGTATGTGTGTGTGTGTGGGGGGGATGTGTATGTGTGTAGGCATGTGTGTTTGTGTCTGTGTGCGTGGGGGCGGGGTATGTGTATGTGTGTGTGAGCATATGTGTTTGTGTCTGTGTGCAGGCATGAATGTGTGGGCAGTTGTGTGTATTTGTGTGGATGTGTAGGTGTCTGTATGCATGCGTGTGTGTATGTGTTTGTGTATGTATGTAAGGGTATGTGTGTGTATGGTGGTGTTTGTGTATGTGTTTGTGTGTGCTGGTGCGTGTACGTATCCGTGTGTGTGTAGGATATGGACGCAACCTGGAGACGGTTTTCGCTAGAGGAGCAGCATCGTGAGGCCGGCCGACCCGACGGGTGGTGCTGGCAGAGGATGGCGCCGCGCCGGTGGGAAAAATGATAGCACGCCAAAAACAGTCAAATGAAAGCAATAAGCAATCGTGATTGCTCAAAAAAAAAAAAAAAAAAAAAAAAAAAAAAAAACATTTCAAAATTTTGGCCTTTTACGTAGCTAATGACGAACTCCAAAAAAGTTAATGATTTTCAAAAAGGAGCAGTTTTGCTTTATTTTACTCCACCTGATGGTGCAGTGATATTACAATACCATTTGAAAAATTATGAATGTAGCGTCTCCAAAGTATTATTTTCAAAACATCAGTGTTCTTTAAGGCATTGATAAAAAAAAAAAAAAAAAAAAAAAACTGTAAAAATATTAAAATTAGCGTGTTTCATACTTCTGCGTCAGAGGGAAAAAGTTTTAAATTTATTCAAACGTTTTGCCTACATCTTAAACAATTTTTGAGGGGATCAAGTGAAAACATTCTGGGAGCCAAAATATTGTTCGTTCTATTTTCTAAAAAATCCTTTTCAGCTCAAATATCAAAGTATCAGCCGTGCACATTGTTAAAAAATGAAAATATAATTGAGGCTTGGTTAAAAATAGCATCCTAGGGCATAGGAAGAAGTAAATCACCGCATGCACAAAAAGCAATCTCTTCAAGGATTTCCACTTCTGGCGTGATGCCGGTAAATCAAGCTGAAAGGAGCTTGGGGAGATATGAGGAACTGATGTCCATTTATATCGTCGGTTTTGCCAAGAGAAATGAAAAATAGTGAAGTTGATATGAAATATGCTTTTCCCTGCTGACATGTTTTAAAAACTATAAACTGTTGGTTGAAAAATTCAAATGATTGGTTTGAAGAAAAGTATGAGCAATTTAAATAGACAAAAGTGATAACAGGAAATATCCAACGTTGTTTAGCACAAATAAACAGATTACAGAATACACGTGTTTCGGGCTTTCAAGGAAACCTCTTTTCAATTCAAAGGTGTGAGCTTGCTTCTAGACGTAAAGACACCCAGTAAAAGCAATGAAAATGGACAGCAGACAGCTTTAATATCAAAATAAGCAATTAACAAAAGCAAAACAAGACAAAATGGAATTCAAAGTCAAAATTTATTGGATGATTCCCTTCCCGGAGAAAACCATTAAGCAATAAATTTCAGTAAAAAGACCCATAAAATACATTTTGCTGTCAAAATGCAACCGCTTATTATTAAATTAACAATAAATTTATGTCCAAAAAAATTTTGCTACGAATCAATTGCCACGTTTAGCAAAAAGAAGAATAAACATAATTCAGAAAAACAGAAAGAAGTTGGAAAACAACAAAAAGTTAAAAAGTAAAAAAAAATTGTGAAATTCAATTACTTTAGTGTAATGTCAAAACGTGAACCAAAAGTAGTTTTTCAATATACAGTTAAACCTCTCTAAGGCGGACACTAACGGGACAATTTTTTTTTGCCCGCAATAGAGGGGTGTTCGCAGGACAGGGGTTTAATAATGTTATTTGGTTTGGAATCGGGGAATTAAAAATTTTCCACATAAGAGGGGTGTTCGCATTTCAGGGGTGTCCGTTAGGAGGGGTTTTACTATATTAGATTGCCAACTGCTATATTCATAAGCAAGTCTATGATTGGTCCAATTTAGTCAATTAAACATTTGTGAAAGGTCCGTTTCAGTTCGTTTAAACTTTTTAGAATTTTGCGAAAGGTTCGTAAACGGACCCGATTTTTTTCTGGTCAGACCCTTGGAGACGTTCGTCCAAAACTAAAATAACATTTTCTCCAGATGCAACAAATAACTTTAAACTTCTCTCTGATTTTTGAGGAAATTATTTGCGTTTGGTTAACACTGGCGTTAAATTTCCTAGAAAAATCTTTATTTTCGCAAACTAAAATATCAATCCTCCAGATTTGTATTATTTATAGCTACACTGATAGAACATGGGCGATACAGACAAGTGGAGGAGCAAAAACTATTTCCCGCAGTTCTTGGCTGAGAATTTCTATCGTTTCCTGTTTTTCCATTGGGCAGATGCAACAGAAGCGTCACATTTGACTGTTGCCAGATCTCTCGCAAGCGAAAGGTTAACGACAGAGACTAGTAAATCGTGGAGGAAGTGCAGATGGTAGTGTGTCATTCGGTTTGTTAACATTACGTGATCTCGCAGAGAGTTATTTACGGTCGTTGCATGTCGGAATCCTGTCAAGCATGCTTAATGACCAAACTAATGATTTCCTTGCTAATACCACACGTAAAAGTTGGGGAAATGATAGATACTGTACGGGATTTGATTGCTTTTTATTGGAGTATCAATCTCCTGCCCAAAAGCATTTGCAACAGCGCCACCTAAATTATTAAATGAGGTACATGTGTTCTTTTGATTCTTTATTCGTAGGTAAATGCTAGACTATACTGCCGTGGACAGGTTAAGGGCAGTAACTGCAAATTTTTCATTTTTCATTTTTATCACCTATTGTACGTTATTGTACAATCTTACTTATTTGGTTTGAGCTGAAAATAAAGCCCGTAAAAGACGTCTAAGTCCAACATTTCCCTACTGTTAATACTGAATTCCGAACACGTTTCTTCAAATATCTCGAAACCTCATTTTTGCACATGCTGCCGTTTACCTGCCCACGGCAGTATAGTCAAGAGGGTGTAGATGCTCAAGAACCCCTTCCGCTGTAAATGAAGCGCGAAATGTTCATTTATGTTTAAAACAAAGATTTTTATATCGCAAAACTGTCGTTTAATTTAAAATGGATATTGAAGGTTAGATCTGAAGTGAATGAACAGTTCGTACTTATTCAAAACCCCTTACCTCTTGCTCTCGTCAAAATCACAGGCAGAACTGTCATCTCCTATTTCTCGCGCTCGTGATATTTCCTAGCTAAAGCGTGCAAAGTTCAAGTTAAAGAACTGAAAAAATCCAAACATCGGAAATAAATACGAAAAAGGTACAAATATTATTATTGTACAAACATTATTAATGTAATTTTCTTATTTAAAAATTAGGCACTTTTATGACCGTTTTCCTTAAAATAATAAGTGAAGTGGTTAAAATTTTTTATAATAACAATAGTACATAGTAAAAACGTCTGTTGGTTTATATATATAGTTTAAACTTAGGTTTTTGCTCCTTACAGTTTTGAATTTTCCGTTTCAACCAAAGAAACAGTGAAGCCAAATAGAGTAGCTTTCAATTTTTTTGATTATATTTGTATCCGAAAATTTAGTTAATAAATCTCATCAGCAAGAAACTTTCACTGCTTTAGTATTTTGAATACTTTTTGGAACAAAAACTATTTGAGCACAGCAAAAAGTTTGAGCACAGTTCAGAAGTAAACCATCAGTAAACAACTACTTTAGCAAAACAGATAAGTTTAAGTCACACAGTCATGTCCAGTCGAAATATAAAAATTATGTCCGTGAAGTGCTTTTTCTTTTACTTTCAATTCCTTAATGCATAGTGTACACTGCAAAAAAAAAAGCTGTTGTTTTTACAGTAAAATACTGGCAGCTCACATTCCAAAGAAAAACTGCAAAATTAACAGTTCTAAACTGTAAAATTTGCAGTAATATACTGTCTTTTAATGGAATTTCCCTGTGAAATTAACAATGATAAACTGTAAAATTAGCAGTAATATACTGTTTTTTAATTTAATTGCTATGTAAAATTAACAGTTGCCAACTGTAAAATTAGCAGTAAAATACTGTTTTTTAATGTAATTGCTATGTAAAATTAACAGTTGCCAACTGTAAAATTAGCAGTAAAATACTGTTTTTTAATGTAATTGCTATGTAAAATTAACAGTTGCCAACTGTAAAATTAGCAGTAAAATACTGTTTTTTAATGTAATTGCTATGTAAAATTAACAGTTGCCAACTGTAAAATTAGCAGTAAAATACTGTTTTTTAATGTAATTGCTATGTAAAATTAACAGTTGCCAACTGTAAAATTAGCAGTAAAATACTGTTTTTTAATGTAATTGCTATATAAAATTAACGGTTGCCAACTGTAAAATTAGCAGTAAAATACTGTTTTTATTGTATTTTCCCTGTAAGATTAACAGTAACCAACTGTAAAATTAGCGGTTATATACTGCCTTATCGAGGAATTGTTCTGAAAAACTTACAGTTAAATACCATAAAATTGATGGTAAAACACTGCCTCTTGAGAGAATCGTCCTGTCAAATCAACAATATTTAACCGTAAATGTAGCAGTAGTATACTGTTTTATAAATGAATTGCCCGTGAAATTTACAGTAGATAACCATAAAAAATACAGTAATAAAATGTCTTATGAATGATTTGTTCTGTAAAATTAACCGTAATTCCCCATAAAATTAACTATGGAAGTAGTAGTAATATACGGTCTTATAATTGAGTGATAGTGAATTTGACAGCAACAAACCATAAATGTTACCGTAAATTCTGATATTTACGTTAAACATTTATCTCTAATATTTTTTGCTTTTCATACCCGAAATCATTTTCTTGTATAGCTAAAAAACTTCTGGAATGGAAATCAGTGGATTTTGAAAGTTGTAAAAATCAGATTTCTTACAAAATCAACTGACTTACTTTCTTTAAGTATTTCGGCTATGATTAGAAATATTTTCTGGCTATAAAAAGCAAATGATAGAAATAAATGTTTTGCTGAAAAATCTTAAGCTTTTGTTAAATCTGCGTTTTATTGTTACTAATTTGAATTGTATACTGCGTAAGGCAATACAATCTCAACATTTTATACTACCACTTGGGCGAATATAATGGTTTTTTTTTTTTTTTTCAATTTTAACAAAAACTTTCAGTACTGCTACAAACGTAATAAATGACACTAACTCATCCTGCGAGTAATCTCTACATATAGTTTAACTGAAAATAAACAGATTAAAAATGACATAATGAAGTTTTAATGCAACTTTTCAATTAAAAAAAAGCAGTTTTGGGGTGAAAAAGAACTGTTTCCCCCATAAAAATTATTAACGTGAGAAAGTTGTATTACATAACAGAAAATATCTATGTTTTTGTTTCACTACAATTTTTTTTCTTACTTATACTTGCGTAAGTGTTGGGAAAAAAGTGTGAGTGAATGTTTTGGTGAAATACGCAGCATTACGAGTGAAATGTTTTGCATTATGCAGAATATTCTAATAGTTTAATACTTGTATTTTGTAATTACCGTGACTCGTCAGACAAATGCAGCGAAGTTGCAAGTTATTACGGGATGTTTGTTTACATTTTTGTTTCTGGTTAAAATAGGTTCAATCACTAACATGCATAATATTTAAGGTAAATTGGCTGCTATTTACATGCATCAGGATGCAGTCATAAAGTTACATTATCTGTGCAATGTCGTAATACAAATAAATAATGTATGATTTTATTTCTAGTTAGATTCAGATATAATCTCTTAACAAATTGAAAATAAACAAGTTTTATTTTCTGAGTTGAGGTACTCCTGAAAACTGAGTTGCAGAAATAAATGTCATCGATAGTTTGAACTGATTAACTATGTTGAAAATGAGTGCCTTAGAAATGAATTACATCCGGTACAGGGAAAAATCCAAATTGAAAAATAAGTTTTTAACTATTTGCTTTACTCTAGAAATGCATTTAGTCAGAACAGAACGAAAAAATATTTCCTTTTCTGATCTACGCGATGAAATAATCTGCTGTACTCTCATAAGATCGTGATGACACTCATAATCTGTTCCAATGCAACTATTTTTTTGAAATCAACTGTACCTTAATAAGAGTATGACTGTATAGATACGATTATTTTGTCTATCCGAGTTTTTGTAAAGTTTTTTTAAGTGTGTTAAGTTGTATTTAGACATTAAATCTGCAGCATTTGGGAAATACCAATGACCATATACAAGATATTAATCCACATGAGATATGGGAGTGTAAAGCTTTAGCATTGATCATTCCAACTGTACCAAACTGCCGTGAGCAGGTAAACGGTATAATCCGCAGAAATAAATTTTAAAAGGTATTTGAAGAAACGCGTTTTAGAATCCATACTAACAGGGAAATGATACATGCTTGTACAATAAAGCTAACGTATTATGGATAACAAAAAAATGAAAAAAAAATGAATAAATAAATAAATAAAATAAAAAACGAAAATTTTGCAGTTACTGCCCTTTACCTGCCCACGGAAGTATACACACCGTACGCGCAGTATACATCGTAAACAACATTTTTTATTGTAAATTTAGTATATATTGCATTAAAACATTAACCATATTATACTTTTGAAGTTTACATCCATAAAAAACAAAATGTGCCGGTTGAAAACTTCTGAGCAACTGAAAAGAAACATATTTTACTCAACATAATGCCTGTCTTGAGAGTTAAAAACTGCTTCTTCAAAGCTGTATTATTTTATATCATGTTATATTGTCTGCAAAAGAAAATATCGAAACATTACCACTATGAAACATATGAAAATATTTCATTTATTTCCGATCATACATAGCTTCATTTCGATATCCATTCAAAATCCGCTAGTCCTTTTAGCAATGTTGATACTTTTGCATTGAAAACTTGATGTTTTTTTTTCACAAGTTTGCTCACTTTGGTTCCAACATTTGGGTTGATATTTAGAAAGCATCTGTCAAAATAAAAATAGTTAAGAACCTCATAAAACTTTCCGACAGTAATATTAACAAAAAAAAAAAAAAAAAGAAAAAGAAAATACATCGGTGAAAGAATTTTATTAAAAGATACACGCTAAAGTGATATATTAAAAAAAAAAAACTTATGATCTAAAAGGTTTACTCGGGAATTATTTTTCTTTTGAAAATTTTCAACATATGCCTCAATTATATGTGAATCAGTTACATCAAAAACAAAACAACAAACATGTTGTTTTGCCGAAGACGACTGCTCTCAACATTTTCGTTTTAAAGGGTTTTAATCGGTTGTTGAAATTAACGGCCTTCCATTGTAGTACGTGCGTCGCAACAACAACGTACCGACTGTCGCAAAGGTGAGCCATTCTGACAAAATTTCACCGATCGCCGAGTGTAGTGTAGAGTAACAGTGGTTTTAGCGTAAGTACAACGATTTCCATGAAAATAGTTTAATTTTTTTTTTTTTTTTTTTTTTTTGCAAGATTTTACCTTTGCGATAGTTAAATGGTAAAAACCAACTACAAACAATTAGAAAACTGAAATGATTTTGTAAATCAACGTAAATTTAAGAAGTAAAATGAATAAGAAGCAGAAAGTCGTGAGTATGGAACGATAATTGTCAACAAAAATGTAAAATCAAGATAGTTGTCATTCAATACGGTTACCAATAACCGTTATCGACAATTAAAACCGACTATGCAAATTTCTTTCCAGAATTAATAGTAAGTAATTGTCAGTATTTTATTATTAGTTATATATTTTGTTATTAATATTTCATAGTATTTTATTGAAAAAAAGAAAAGAACTTCATGAATGCAATATATACATCCAGTTCGACGTTTTCAGTTCATTTCCGGCTTTTCCTAATCTGGTTTTTGGATTTTTAAATTCGCTACAAATTTGCTTAAAGTGGGAAAAAAAACTAAGACTTTTTTTAAATCCTGAAAAACAAACGCGTATATAGTCTTCAGAAATATAACAAACAAATATGTACACATGTTTCTATTTTGATTATTTCAGCGTAGGCCGTAATAAAATCAGAATATTATTTAATCATTTGCGTTTATTCGTCACATATAATCAATAACAATCAAAGATATAGTAAATATTAAAATCGAATTTTACCTCTGAAGGAATTCAAGTGTAGCAGCAGCTGTGTGGGGGTATTGTATATTCAGGCAATAAAAAGAAGAAAACAGCATCAAAAGTCCGGTTTCAAATTCTGTAATATCTTGGCTAATAACGATCGTATCTACGCACAAAATGTAAGACCTTCCAGAATATTCTGTTTCACCTAAAATTAATGAAACCAAGTGACAAAATTACAACAGTGTATAGTTAAAAATGTTAGTTTTTCTTATACATCACCCTAAAATTTGTTATTTATAATTTTTTTTTTACAAAATATTGAAATTTCATTTATTTATTCTAACGACCAAATGCAGCGACCAAAGGGCCAAACGTGACAAGAGGAAGGTATGGATACGCCAAAGTACATTTTTAACGATCTTAAAACTTTATTTATAGCATACTTAAAAACAAATATTAAAATTTCTTTACAGTCTACATTTTTTTCTGTTTTTCGATTGTTTTCAATCTTCTATTTCTTTTCCAAACACTAGATGGTAATACTGAACCAAAATTGAACAAGTATTACCTCAAATAAAGCTATATGAAGAAACCACTTTAAGGTTCCGAAATTTTACTTTAAAAATTTTTTTTAAAAAAAGTGGTTTATTTCATATAAAATCACACAGGCTTGCTATAAGCTTTTATTACATTAAAAGCTGTGCATGACTAACTGTGTGTTTGTAACCCAATTTCTTCGGGACTGTCAATGTCTATCAGGTCAACATTGATACCTTATTATGTAGAACATTCAGGGAAAGCCCTTAGGCACTGCCTCACTCCTTAAAACAAAAGGGACTGGATGTTCAAGGATAAAAGCATGAAAAATCAATTGTCACCTGCTGTAGGTAGCACTAAGTCACTACAAGTGTCAAACGCAGATTGAAGAGCGATTAGAGCTAGTAGTTCTGAATTTAAAAAAAAATGAATCTTTGATATAAAAAAATAGCAGATGGGACAAGCAAAAAAGTCATAACGGCTATTTTTGGTTGTTGTTAATATTTTAATCCATAAAATTAATCTCAATTGTCTCCATATTCTCTCGTTATGTCGATAACTTTGATTGGTTAAAAATATAGGTTTTAAAAGAACAATGATATCATGTGTGTAAGTTTACAGCGGACTCCCCGTTTTTGTTGATTTTTAGCTGTCCATAATAAGCACAGAAAAATATGCATTATTAGCGTAAATCCCTCAAATAACGCTTTCCGAGTTCTGTCATCAAAAATGAAGTTCTGTCAACTTCATTTTTGATGTCCCACCCCCACTCCTTTTTAAAATAAATTACTTACGTATGCTACTGCAATTTACCCTCTTCAATTGTTGTCTAATAACATTGATCATGTCAAAAAATACTTCTAGATGAATTAGTTTTATTCAGATTGTTACCTCTTGTTTTGATATAGTAACATTAATAAAAAAAAAAAGTCAAGTGCTTTTAAAAAGTAGAAATTAATCAATATGAAAATTTAAAAGAAGAAACTGGGCATAATTTACCCTGATGACACATTGCGGTCTCACTTTGAAATGTGTAATACACCCAAAAGTTCATAAATACCAGTGAAATTTTGTCACTGCATTTAAAGCATCTGGCTCAAACTAAACTTTTAACCATCAGATACTCAAGCACCTTATGCACGCTAAGACAAACTGCAACCTAGTACATTAATTGTCATCTTTGGTAAAATGTCAAAACTACTACTATAAATGAGTGATGAGCAAATTTTAATCCATAACTTAAAATTACAAAAGAAAAAAATAGTTACAAATAACAGTTAAAATCGTATAAAATTTCAACTTTGAAAAATGCTCAGAAATATCTTAACCACCAGTCGATTACAAACAGCACATATTTTGGTGTTTTATTTTAAAAACAGAATGTTCAAATTTTTATGTTTCACTAATTTTACAATTAACAAAATCTGACTTATCATAAAAGTAATTGAATTTGCCTTGGAACGTACTTCTAAGTTTAAGCTAGGTAGTCTAATATAGTATATATAACTTTTATAATGTTATTCGGTTCATAAATTTAATTTTATAAGTATAATTCGTTTAGTTACATTTAAAATATCACCTTTCCCGTATTCCTCTTCTTCAGTTTTTTTTTTTTTTTTTTTTGAAGCTGAACTCAGAGTTGCTTTGTTTCTTTTAACTTAACTCTTTTGTTAAAATGAATCTGGATTCCAGCTCAGCAAACCTAGGTTTTGGATGGTATTTGCGTACGCTAGATTTAAGCACAAAACTTAAATGAATACAAATATACATCAGTAACAGTTTCATATTCTACTAGAAAAAATCTCACTAATCCTTCTGCCTGTCTGTATAGCCGAAGATACAGAATAAAGTATTATAGGGTAAAAATCTGTAAATGCACTTATGTGCTGTATTTACACCAGTGTCAAATTGTAATATCGTATATAATCACATAAATGTATTTATTATAAAGCACAATAAAACTCGTACCGCAAATTATCAAGCAGGGTGTATTGGGCAAATCTTTCATTTTTCTAACATCCTGAGCAGTTGTGGTAGCCTATAAATAAATTAAAAAGTAAACACATAACATATATGTGATGTTAAAAGTATACATAACATATATGCCATACTAAATAAGTTCCACATTAACATTTAAAGAATTTCAATGAAAAGTAGGAGTTTAAAGACCCTTAATTACGTTTAAATGTATCTCAACATCCGTATTCGCACTGGAAATTTCATTTGATTATCCTTTTATTCTTTTTAAACGTGATCGGGGTTGATTTAGGTAAAATTTGGGACGAACTTAAGGGAAATGACCAAAAATGCGTTTAATAAAGGTGGCATTGTCACAAAATTATCTTAACTGGAGTCCTCTTGGCTTCTTCGTATAATAAGCTCCTTCAAAGTTAATTATACCTTAAAAAGCAATTGTCGTTCACTCTTGTATATTGTAATGAACAAAACTAGTTCATTAGAAAAAAAATAAACTTTTACAGGAACCGTTTAAGTGTTTAGTACATGTTTCGTTGAAATTGGATGAAATTGATTTCAACTTTACAAAAATCTTGTTAATTGCGTAAGTAATAGTATTATTTATCATAAAATGTGTCTAAGAAAAGTCTTTCATTGATAATATAAACAATGAAGAAATGAAAAAAAATGTGTAGCTGGGAAACAAGAAAATATTACATGAAATCCATCGAAACAGTCCAACTAGTAACTAGATCACACGAAAGAAAAAAAAATCATTGCTGCTTTTTAAATGTTAGAAAGTTTCGCGGAATAATTCTTAGCAAGAAGCTGTGATAGTTCTATTTTTGCAGAGACTAACAGCATTATACTTGAAATACACCATCAACTCAGTCATTCCAGCCGAGTACTGTAGTTTCGTGCTTATTAGCACTCATCAGACCGGCATAGGAAGTGAGTGAGCTGGAGGTGGAAAACCTCTCAAGGAAGCCAATTAGCTACCAGTTTGGCACTCTTGGCTCCCTTGAGAGGTTTTCCACCTCCAGCACAGTCACTTCCTATGCCGGACTGATGAGTGCTAATAAGCACAAAACTGCAGTCCTCGGCTGGAATGACTGAGTTGGCGGTGTATTTCAAGTATTTCTGAATTAGCTTTGGCTATAGGACGGTAACTTACTGAAAATAACAGCATTATGTTTAATATTTGACCCTAAATGTAAAGTTTTAAATGAATAAATATACCTACTTACATCAGCAGTTAAGAAAAGGGATTCTCTCTTTTCTCCAAAATATGCCATTAGCATAAATATCACAGTTTCACATCGATTTATTAAATCTTCGGACATAACCAATTCAGTTAACAGATTTTCCACAGCATTTTTGTGGCATCCTACGGGTTTACTTTTGATGTAATCTACTATTCTGCCACCTTTATTAATTAAAGAAGAATGAAATTTCTCAGCAATTTTTACGTCAACTAATGTTTCGAAATGATTCAAAAATCCTTTTGTAGTGAAAAGCAGAGGCCACTCTGCAACCAAATAGTCTATTGGTTGTTTGTTATTAATTTCTTTTCTTTGTGTATAATAGGTATCGTTTAATAGCGTGATAAAATTTGAAGGGTTAAAACTTAATGGACCTTGCTCAAAAATCCTCTTCATGTCCTCTCTTTTTTTTGTTCTGAGAAACATAAGTTTTTTCATCAGGTAGCTTATCGGGTTGCCAGTTGACGCAACCGTACTGGTCCGATATAGAAACCTTTTTTAGAACCGCACCAGAACTTTCATTTCTCTTTTTGCGCTTTAGGATATTTATTGAACTGTCCCGATTGAGATTCTGCAATCTATTAATAAGTTGTTTTTCGAGCGAAGCACTCCCTTCACATATTAGTTCTCCGGAAAGAATGTCACCAAATGACTCGGGGTATTTTAGTACTATATTTTTTGCTATTTTTGCTAACGCATTTTTTCCCGGTTTCTCACATACTTCTTTAATAGAGCTACAAATAACTCTCACCATAATCAGCCGTAAATTAGGTTTTGGCCTCTTCTTATTTTGAATGGAATTCAAGAGTTCGTCTGGCATTTTATTCCACGGAACAGTAAATTTAGCAGCCCAATCTGAATTGATTACTCTCACTTTAGAATTTTCCTTTGAGCTGGTACTCTGTGTTGGTGTGCACCTGTCTTCTTCAAAAGCTGGAGTCTTGGATGGTCCTGAAACTAAAAAGTTTTTGAATTGCTTTTTACTCATGCAACAAAACTGAAAATATTTTCAAAATTTAGAACACGTGGTGATAAACATTTAGTTTTATATCTGATATCATCAATGTCTCACATCACAAGAAGTATCAAAACTAAATTTAACATCCATTTCACAACATTTTCTTGCCGAAACTGACATTCATTTTAAAGCAATATATATTTTTTAATGTCACTTGATTTTTCCAGAATTTCAACAATGAAAAAAAAGCTTAATAACTTTAATCAGCTTTGGTAAGTTTTTAATAGAGCCCTAATCCCCCCTCCCCCAGAACAGCCAGAGAAAACATTTTAAACTTTTGATCTTTCAAAACATTTTGGGGGAGACACTTAAATTCCTTTTTTTAAATCCCACAAAAATGGCCTAAATTTGCGACTTTAGTTCCAAAAACTTATGAAGTTTACCTCCCCCTAACTTTTCCTTACCAAATTAAGCATAAAAGCCATTAACTACTTCAGTACGGAAAATAGGGGAGAAAAGTTACTGAATCCATAAATTTTGAGTTAGCCACTGTAAAAACGATTGAGAAATGTTCCTGGAAAGTAATGGGCCGTTGATGCGTCCAATTTCTGCCAGTAACATATCTTACAAAAACCAGGAAATTTTTTGGCCAAAATTAAGTACTCTTTCTAAAATTATACTGGAAGACGCCTGAAGAGTTTAGACATCTTAAAGCCAGTCATGACCCTATAACTTTAGACTAAACTTAAACAGGCAATCTAGTTGCTTGAAACCTTTCTGAATTATCAAGAAAGTTCCAAAGCACCTTGTATTGCAAACAAGGTCAAATCGAGGATAGCATTGCAAGTAAGAATCAAGAATTTTACTAGCATGCAATTCTTGCAAAGTAAAGCAGTCCATATACTTATTTGCACCCTTAAAGAGCCTAACCAGTCTGGAAGGTCCGCAATCGAAATGAAGCCAATGCACTTGACAAATTCGCTCAGCTAATCTTTTGACTGGGAGCTAAAAATATTTTTCGCAACAGTGAGAAGTCTGCATTCGTGCCATTTGCGGGTATTCAGGAAGGTTTTTGACGATGATACTTCATTTTTCCAGGAAGTGGATAAAAACCATTAAAATAGCGAAACGTTCTACGGAAATACTTGGTAACGTTTCGGATTTTATTTACTGTGTAGTTAACAGCATTTCAATACTTGAGCAACAGTAATTTTTCATGGGAGAACACCCAAACCCGTTCATCTAAAAGCACCGAGGACAGTCTAAACTTGGGTTTTCAATCTAGTTTCAGAAACTTCTTTAAAAGAGCAACCTCTCCTTACATTTATATCACGAGACATCCAGAAAATTTTAAAATTTCGAATTCATTTTCAGGGAGGGAGGAAGCCTCTAAGTCTCCAAATAAATTAATCCAAAAATGTTTTAAACAATGTTTTTTTCTTGAACTTCGAAAACTTAAAGATGACCCCCTAAGTTCACTCGATATGACCTGCGTTTTCAAGACTCAGTTTCGGAAATTTTTCTGTAAGGAGCACACATCTTTACGTCATCGCAGACAAACTAAATATTTTTAGACCTTCATTGCTGAAAATTCTTAGACGGGATAAATCATTTTTCCTTCAGTCAATGATAGCTTAAAAATCGTTTTAATACTTCAGCTTTTTTTTTTAACTTTCACTTTTTCCTTTCTGCGCCCCCCCCCCGTACACGCCTCTCCTCAATTTTTCAGGAAAAATTAAGGGGGCTTAAGTCTTTAGCGAGTTGCTGATACTATTTAAATTACGCACTTTGTTTACTGCCTAAGCGAAACGTCTGTCTTTATTTTTCTTTCTGTCTCCCCCCCCCCCGACGTGCACCCCCAAGAGTCTTTGATGAAAGATGTTCCGTAGAATTTAGCAATTCTTTAAGATTTAAGGGGTACTTAACAAGGGAACATCTCAAAAACGCATATACTGCAGATCCATCGTTGTTTGAAAACAGCTACTGTTTTTCGTTGATTTTTCCGAATCGTAAATCGACCGCGACTTTATTTTCAATTCCAGAAAAAATCTCCTTAACGAATTCCTTGAAATCATTTCAAAAAGATTTTTCTACAGTGAAGGATTTTTCGAATAATCGAGGAGACGGTTCAATATCGGAAAGAATTTAAAAAAAAAATGGTTTTGAAATCTGAAAACAAAGCAAAAAGGGCTACAATGTCGGACATAATTATTTACGTATGAAGACGAAGTCGAGTAATTATAACGAGTTTAATTTTTTCCCCCACACTCACGTCTCCCTTAAAATTCTTCTGCACATCTTCAATCAAACACTATTACTTTCCAGATTCAGAACCTTTGATTAAAATGTATTGTTCGACTGATCTTCTAGAAAAACTACAGGTCAGTTTTTGAAACTCAAGAGACGAAAGTTGAAAACCGAGTGCTTATAATTGAATTGACAGAAAAAATATATATGTATATATTTAACGTCCAAATTTACGAAAAAATTTAAATTGACTAATAAATTGTATTACACACAGAGGGAACCCTTATTTTATCAATTAACATCAAACTTTCTAATCCTGGGCTGTAGTGTTTTCAATAACAGAACACACGTATGGGGAGGGGGAGGGAATTTACTAATATAAATAGACACAAACTAAAATTAAATTTCTTACCTGTACTTTTCCAAGCAATAATTAGTTTTCGAGCTTGTATAGGCTTAATTATGCCTTTAAAGTCACTTTCTTGAACTAGTTCTAAATCACTTTCATCAATAGCACCTAATTCATCTAACGTTGCTACTAATGCTTTTAATTTATCTTCATCCAAAGTAGGTAATATCCGCTTGATATTTTCTTCGATTGACGATGACATCTTCTAATAGCAATGCAAATTACTAACTCAAATTTACTTCTGTACAAAAGTGTATTAAACTAAAAAGTGCTGTTTCACATTGGGGGGACAAGTTTAAGCGTGAAAAAAAAAAAAAAAACATCCATTGCAAAAATGTTCCTAACAATACAGTTTCCTATCTTTCCTTCAAAAAAATTTACTTTCACTGCCACTTCGTGTTGTATAAATTTAGCTCGTGTCTCTGAACTAACTATAGAAGCCTTTATGTAGAAAAATTTTTCTGACAATGCTTATAAATAAAGTCCAATTTTAGAAATGCAGTGATGTGTATTTTTTTTTTTTTTGGTATATACGAGTACCTATTAATGCTGCTTTGAAATCCAACAGAGGTTGTATCCTAAGCATTTTCAATCTCATTTTTGTTCGTAAATGCCGTACATCTTTCAGAGAACAGGGATTCGCAAGAGTTTTATTTTAAAACATATGAAAATATGAAATTTGTCCAGATACAGTTATGTAGTATTTAGAACAAAATACTTGTAACTTCAATTTTGCAAATTTGTCATTTATATCACCCAGTTGCATTTTTGCAACAAACGCAAAAACCCCATTTCTAAGTTTGAAGTTGAGGAAGAAAGTAAAAGAAAAAACATAAAAAACCCAAACAGAGCTGAAATATTAAATTAGGCACTGTCTTAACTGGGTTGACAAAAGAATCCGATGTAAAAGGAAAAGGGATCCCAAAGGATCCCAAAATGCAAAGGATTCCTACAAATTGTCTGTAAAAAATGTGATGTAGGGACTTAATTACAGAGAAAATTACAATTGTTTTAAGAATTTATACGCGAATCAAAATTTATGAATGTTTTAAACTAATTGATATTTTTCATCTTGTTGCAGAAATACATTCATCATTTCTGTTTCATTCGATTATCAAACTAATGATAAAATCGAACTTAATTGTAATTTTTAAAACAATTTTTTTACGTGCTTGAAATGATCTATTTTAAGGTATCAGATTTTTTTTTTTTAAATTGGAGTTTTTGAGTTGTAAAGGGTAAAAATAAATTTAAATCCTTATATGATAAGAAATGACATTTTAAAAAACCCTGATTTAAACAATGAAAAAAGGAATAGGAAAAACTATGGCAATTTGACAACCCTGTCTTAACAGAAATAATGAATATTAAACGACAGCATGGTGCAAACAAACACAACTTAAGTGTTTTATTTTATAAACTGGAAGCGAATAGTAGTCTAATAGTTCATCTATGCTTACACAAATAATTTCACTATCAGAAATATCAGATGTTATCTCATCTGCGTACACACCAAGATGACTCATAAGAATGAATTGAGAAGTTTTCACAACAAAATATACAGTTTTATCATTAACAAGAATTAACAAAATTTTACCAAATATTATTCCCCATTCATTTTCTCTCAAGGGTAGAACATTACCTTTTTTGTAAGCAATACCTCGAACACTGACATTGTACGAAACCAATGTATTGGTTGAAGTGAAATTATTGAACAAAGAAGACTGTATTTTTTCATGGTACATGGATGCATGAAATTTGGTTCCTTTATTGATTTGTATATCGTGCGAAAATATATTACCAGCATTTATGTAAGTTTGCAACAATTGGTGCTTAGTAGCCAAAGAAGAACAAATGTTTTTAAAGTTATTGCAACTTCGAGCACATCTCTTAAAATAACTGTGCTTACTTTCGAATCTTAATGTCCATAGCCGAATTAACGGACCAAATTGAAGAATCAAAGTAGTATAGTGGGACAAATAATGATGTTTTGGTCGAAGAGCGACAGATGGAAATAAACTTGATCGCAAATCAAGATACTCTTCTATTAAAGTTTGCAAATATGCTATTTGCCCCTTCTGAATTTTTGGAGCACAAATAATTTCTACTAGAGATCTAAGTTGTAAGCACAAATCCCATACACTATCTTCATAATCTTTAATGAGATAACCTATTAAAACTGGTAATAATCTTAATAAGCACCAATTTTGTGCAGCATGTCCATTAAGTTTTTCACTTTTTCCATTCATTTCATTAGGTTTATTGCGGCAATCAGTTCCCTTATAATTAAACCCAAATAGTATGCTGTTGAATTTTGCATACGTGAAATATTTTTTTACTTTACAAAAATAATTAATATAGAGAACTAAATCATAAGCTACAATACCCTCAAAAAGATCATGTCCTAGGCAGGGGGGTAAGCCAGGTTGACATACATGAAAGTATTTAAGATCATTAAACACAGAATTGAATTTAATTCCGTGGTCACTAGAAGTTGTTGTTCCTTCAGCTAAGGCAGTTATACAGGTGTCATAATGACTAGGTGTTCGTATTGGTCCAATAGAAAATGGATTTACTTTAAACTGACTGTTTTTTATTAAACAGTATCGACAAAGATACTCACAATTAAAACTTTCCATAAACCCCCCAATATAATGAGAACCCAAGTTATCGCCAACAACTGAGCAAACAGCTCCTTTAATAAAAGTATTATTGATCAAAATACCTTCTATTTCATTTTTTTTTAGATCTTCAATAAGACTGCGAAACATCTTTTCTTGACCAAAGTATTTTAAGTCAACTTCCAAACATAACATAACCAATTGAATGTTATCTACATTTGATCGATACGCTGGTGGTAAATTTGAAAGTGTATAATAAACACCAACAATTTTATGCTTCTTTTTTGCAGATCCTAAAGGATTTGCAACTTCAAATGCATCTTGGAACAATATTATTCCTAATGCATTTGAATCTTGCTGGAATAGCTCGTTCTCTTTAAAACAGCTTCCATCAGTTACATCTTTTAAAAACTGATTTTCTGATTTTGTGCACCTGTTCTCTTCTACAAGGTCAGATACTGATTTATGCTTAAAGACACTCTGTAGCGAATCACATATTGGAATGTACTGATAAGAACAAATTCGGTTATGTCTGTTTCTCCCTAGGTATATATCTACTGGGGCAACATAATTAAAATGTTGTTTATAAAAAGATTTTCTGGCGTAATCTGATCTTAGAAGTTCAGAATTGCATTTCGAAAAAACATCATTTTCTTTCATTTCACAGATGATTTTGTCAATGTCAAAATTAGAAACTGAACAAGAATTCAAACTTAACCTTAAATTTTCTAATAATAGATCAATATGGTACTCATTTATTTTTTGTATTTCTTGATTTATTAACTGTATAGTGGATACAGGTACGAGTTTTTTAGCTTGCAATTTTAAATAAAACAATGCTAAATCTTTATTAAAGTTTTCTCGACTGGGTGCGGGGATTATTTCATTGTTTTGAAAGTCGCCGTCTGATGGTTCACACATTTCATTATCTGTTACAGGCAAATCACTCTGACTTACGTAATTTGGATTAAGTTCACCGATACCCCAGTTACGGTGGTATCGGCTAAGATGACTGGTAAAAGATGATTTACACGTGAATGAAAAAGAACAGTTTAAATAAGGGCATTCTAATTTTACTCCTGCATTGATATGCTTTTTAATGTGCAATAACAGAGTAGGTAAATCAGCAAAAAAGACATTTTTGCAGAACGGAAGAGAACAATTAAGGGACAAGTTTTTAGATATTGCATTATGTTTGGAGTATGTATGATCTCGGACAACATGACAGTTAAAAGCATTATAACTGGCAAACCTACGTCGACAATTTGTGAATGCACACGGAAAATCTACGTTGTGTACATTTTTATGAATGCGCCAATGATCTACATAAATCTTTGATGACAAGGTTTCAAAAGAACATAATTCACATCTAAGCATAATATTTCTTAAACAGTTGTCATTTTATACACAATTGTACAGAAGTAAAAGTTGAATTAGCACTTGCCTTTGCTTTCAAACTAGAGCTTTTTTTTATCCACCGGACTGTCTGCACTGTAAGCTATGCAATGCTTTCTTTCAAAAATGTGACAACCTTTTAAACTCAAAAAATCCCTACGATGCAAATTTTTTCGTAACATACTTTCTTAAAGTTCGAGTATGTTTTTCCTAAGCAATGAAAATGTTCCCATTTCTCGAAGGGAAAATGTATTGCTACTACTGCGCAGTTGCGAGACTATGCAAAAAAACATTGCTCTGTAATTTAACGGAACAGTATGAAAATGTAGGGAAAAGCAGTATGTTAATGTAAAATTAACATTTTTTTTGGCTGTAGTTCTCAAAAAGTAACATCCACCTATGCAAATGAGCATGTGTTTCAAGGCGAATAAAAATGACCAACAATGCAAATTAATGCAAAGAATCTACTTTAAGTTTAAAAGCTGTAATTTTGATGAGAACGCAACACTGCCTGATTAGGGATGAAAAGCTAAAAAATCTAAAATATAGCAAGGTGTGACCCGAACTTAAATTTTTTGGGAGGACGGAAAATCTTAAATTGTCGAATGGAACTCACATATTTGCCGATTAAAAAAAATACGGGTTAATGCACACATAAAGTATACTTATGGAAATGAGACATTCGAGCACTCAAAAATTGCAACATTGCAATTATGTCTCCAAATTTGCCAAATCGTAAGACAAAATTGCCAAATATGGCGAAGTGCAACCCTCAACTAACTCCCCTTCCCTTGCAGGGGCCCTGACGGTTTTTTTTTTTTTTTTTTTTTTTCATAAGTCATTTTAAGTTCTTGATGTTAGAGCGGAGTAAAGTTTTGATCTCCTGGTGACGCAAATAGAAAACTTTTGAAAGACAAGCGTTTTTTTTCTATGCTTACTTTTATTTATTTATTTATTTTGAGTGTTTCATTGATGTTTTTTGTATTTTTTTATTTTAATTTTGATAGATAAGTACGAAGCCTGGCTGCAGAGTCTGGAGTATTTTGAGTCGTTCAGTTATTAGAGTATTATATTTCAAGAATGTTCCGCTGAGCAAATAATTCAGCAGAACACATGCAAACAATATCAGTAAACTTGATAGTGTTTGCATATCTCTCGATCACGTTTTTATTTTATTTAATTATTTTATTTTTTATTCATCGAATTATGTACAGTATGTGAAAGTTAAAGACGCTGTCTGAAGCTTGTTATTGTACAGTAAATCATTAAAATGGTCAAATACAAATCATCAAGGAATTTAAAACTGAACACTAAAAAAAAACTGAAAAAAATAAGTTAATCGCGATGCGTTAAAAATTTACTAGAAAACATAAGGATTAAAATGTTAAGTACTGTCATCCTGTGTAATACAAAATATAATCGTAAACAAAGTCTAATATTCAAATAACTTTAACTACAGTAGACCCTCGATTTACGCGGGTTTTTTTTCTTTTACGCGGTTTAAGATTTGACACCTCTATTTTATTTTACGGGAATGAGTTTCGGTTTCACGCGGATGCGGCAATGCAAACAGATAAAATTTTCCCCTCTTTCAAAATCCACAACTCCTAGAGATTGCAGATTGAATTTTGCCGTGCTAATAATCATGCTTGGGCCTTTGGAGACATATTATGCGATAGGTTCCAGAGCTCTTTCCAGAAGTAAAGTTATTAAGCTCACACAATTCAGAACTCACTGGAAGAAGAGCTTTTAGGAGTGACAAAGGAGGCCAAAACTAACGAGGATACCGACGTCGGTGACGCACAACCAAAAACGTTCACATTGAAAATTTTCAACTATTCCTAGACAATAGAAATGATCTTTCTGATCTGTTAGTGAAAGAAGATTCTATCATGGAAACGACGCAAGTGATCACGGATGCGTTAATGCTCCTACGAAGAATTACAGAGAAAAATTCTTAATGACTGCCAAAAGGCTATCATAGCCAGCGTCTCTTTATAAACAGAACAAGAAATTAATTTATGTTTTCTTTATGCATGTTGTGCATAAAAGTCGATATAAGTACACATTAAACTTATTATACAATTAATCATCACTAGAATAAAGTACAGTAAAACCCCTCTAATGCGGACACTAACAGGACAATTTTTTTTGTCCACAATAGAGGCGTGTCCGCAGGACAGGGGTTTAAAAACGTTAATTTTATTGGAATCGGGGAATTAAAAAATGTTCGTATAAGAGGGGTGTCCTCACTTGAGGGGGGTTCGTTAGGAGCGGTTATTTTGTTATCTACGGAACTAAACCCCTATTTTAACACTAGTATTAGGTCTCAATTTACGCGGTTTCGATTTACGGGGCATTTCCGTGTAACGTAACCCCCGCGTAAAAAGAGGATCTACATCAAGAAAGGAGTCGACTCCGTTTTTAATTAAATCAGAGTTTCAGAAAATCTTTCAAAACTATCATACGCACAGTAAAATATTCAAAACTCAGATTTTTACTATAAAGCATTCGCTACAACTATTTAACTAAAATAAATTGCTAAGTTAACATCAATGGATATTGGGATACAAATTACAATGTCAAAAAAAAAAAGGAAAAAAAAACGCATTTTGCACACCATACAGATTATTAAAAAAGCTGCATCTTAAAAAAAGGGGATGAATAAAAATAATTAGTACTTACCTTTAACTAGAATTCTTGCTTAGCTGTCAAACCTCCAGTGAACGAAAACCCGACAAACATGGCTGTCGATAAGTTGAATTCGTGAGTTTCTCTTTGAAGCTTCCCGTATGGAAAGAAACACCTTTTGCGCATCGTTTCGCGCAATCTAAAACAGTTTTACAGTTTTTTTCTGTTATTTAGAAGAGCAGTATTAAACTGTAGGAAAAAGCAGTATATTACTGTAAAAACAACAATTATTTTTTGCAGTGTATGAACCTTCAGTCGAATAAGTTTTTAATCAATGCTTACTTAACTATTTAATCTTTGTAGCTAAATCACTAGTGCAATTGTTAGGATAAAAATTTGCTTCTTCCTTTATTTTGTTTTTGAATGAGAATTGTATTTGACAGGAGAATAATTGGGAAAAATAAATTAAATGAACAAAAATATTTTGAGAAATAGAGTGTTTTTAAAAATGGAAATGGATGTGGTGAAAGAAAATGTGACGTATTTGGTTAGCAGAGCGGAAAGAAAAGCATGATTGCAATGCCTTTTTCTTTTAAACAGTTGACATTTATTGTACTTACATTTATGGTATAAATTTAAAGAATGTGGTGGTTTATATCGGGCAATTTACTAATTTCAGTAAAAAAATGTCTAACGTATTAATTTTTGAAATAATTTTAAAAACTCCATGGTCAACATTTATTCCTGTTGCTACTGATTTACAAAAGTTCTTTTTAGATATAGAAAAAATATTCTAAGTTTAAAACCCCAGAACTTTTAGAATTTGGTTTCAGGAATCTAACTAAAGCTCTTTTTAATCCACATTTTGAAAGAATACGATTTCGAAAAAATCTGTTTCTACATTACTTTAGACTACTTAAAAGCAATTTTACGAGCTTTACTTCGTTTAAAAAATGAAGCACTTTAAGTTTTAAGCCATTTCATTCTTGAGTGGTTTGATCACGGAAGCAAATTGTAAAAAAAGCAGTTTTTTAAAAGATATTTTAAAGTCTCAATCAATTTAAACGAACTACATTTTCTTATTCATTTGTGTTAGTTGATCTAACGAGAGTTTTCTCGATCTTTCAATTGAAATAAAATCAACATAGAAGTCAATACTCTTTTCGAAAACAACTTCTTTATTTTGTTGTTAAAATAATTTTGATTTCACTGACAAAAACTAACAGAAAATGAGTAAGAGTCAATTGCAAGGTATGTATAAAAGAAAATTACTTTGAAATGAAGCGTAAGAAATAATAATAATAATAAACATGCAAAATAGAATCTTTCCCTGATAAACAAAAAACTATCTTCATACAGATTGCTCTAAAAATTCTTGCATTATTCCACTATTTGTTTCTGAGATAATATCTTTTCATATGGTCAGTGAACGTATATGAAAGCAAATGCAGGATGATCGGGAAATGTGTAGCTAAACTTTGAAGTGGGTAAGAGGGAACAATAACAAGTACGAATCATGCAGAAATATATAGTTACACAGGCAATGCTGATGCTCTGTATGCACTGCACACGAAGTCAGAGACAGAAATATGTTAAACAGGTAATAAATTTACTACACAAATACGCAACATTTTAGTTTTTGAGAAAGGTTTTTAAGTCATTCTTTTCAATCTTTTCAACCAGCGAGTTGACTTTCTGATATATGCGTCACAATGAAAACGCAACGATTGATGAAAGCTTGTCACTTTGCCTCGTCATTGCGACGATTGGTCGCAAATTTCAACAACTGCCTAAAACGTTTTTTAAAACAAAAATGTTCTGTAAAACCGTCTTTCTGTAATAAATTTGTGACCTATTTCGTATCCGTCAGTTTTTGGCTTTGTGCGCATGTAGTGCGTCAACATTTCGTTTGCGACCATATGTTCCAGCATAATTCTTGTTCGTTGTCGC
The DNA here is from genome assembly GCF_026930045.1 of Uloborus diversus. NCBI lineage: Eukaryota > Metazoa > Arthropoda > Arachnida > Araneae > Uloboridae > Uloborus > Uloborus diversus. The sequence goes on from NC_072731.1 coordinate 131,845,076, forward strand.
TTCCTCTAACTCCCTTCAAAATTTAACCACACATTTTTGGATCACCTGTACGTAAAATAGTTTGTTTTTCAATCTATTTTAATTGTAGAATACTGATTTTAAAATGTCTATAGGATAGAAATAAGTGAATAATTGCAAATAAACTTTAATCATTTCGCTTCAATAAACAAATATATAACTGCGAGATTAAAGAAAAAAAAAAAAAAAAAAAAAAGAAAGATTGAAACGACTTTAGATCGACGAGAAAAGAATCATCTTCATTTCGACGAGCTGATTAAAGCAAAACGCTAATAAGCGATCGTGAATGTGCTTCTCAATTTAATTATTTAAAAACATCTAGAGAAAAGGATTAAATACTTTTTAAAAACATTAATTTTATCTTAAGACACTGTTAGCAATTTGAATTACAAATGAACAAACAAAGAACATTTGAAAGTAAAATATACAAATCATTTGCATTTAATCCATGCAAAACATATCATTCTTAAAAGATTGTAATTTGTGTTTGTTTCAAGTCTGCTGACGATTAAATATAAAATAATTTGAAATTAATGAAGGAAATAGTGAAAACATGCACAACGCAGAATGGGAAAGAAAAATGAATACTACACACGGGAAAAAGATCGACTATGCAAAAGTATCTTTGATGTTTTTTTTTTTTTTTTGCATACACGATTAAATATTAACAAAAGAATCAACTTCGAGAGTCATGGATTTGCTTTTGCATCATAAATCAATCCTAATTAACAAAATATTGTGTTTTAGAAAGTAGCAAATCCGCTGGAGAAATAAGCGGGTTCGTTGATTAGGTGGTAGGAAAATAACACACTAAGGGACAATTAATAATAATGATACATTAGAGAGCAACATTAAAAATATTTATTAAGAAACAATGGACTATCTACTTATTACTACTTTGTTCTGTTTCTGCCCCCAAATTTCAAATTAATTAAAAAGGTAATAAATAAATAAATAAATTTATTAAAAGCATGTTGAATTTCTAAAAAAAAAGATGAATAAAAGCACAATAAGAAATATTAATTAATTAATATTTAGAAAAAAATGGTGTCACTTGATCATTTCTCTCCAATAAACAAAGAAAGAAATGTATTTAAAGCATATTGAGTCCCCCCCCCCCCCCAAAAAAAAAGATGAATAAATGCACAATAAAAAAATCGTAATTAATTAAAATTTGGAAAAAAAAATTGTGTCATTTGATCTTTTCTCTCGAATAAATTTTAAGAAAACTATTAAATTGGAGATAGGGCACCTTTTTTCCGTTTGATTAGCTCAAAGTCAACTCAGTACTATGTTTCGTTTTTTTGGTTTGATAAAATTTTTGCTGAATTTTGAATAGTTAAAAGGAATATTAACATTAGTTACTGTTAACATGAGGCTAAAAAGGAATGCTCTATTGCTCTTAAGACAATTGGTAAAACTAGATCAGATTAATTAAATTAGAAGATGTTTTGAAGTAGAAAATGCGGATCGAAGGTTTTTTGATCGTACATGTCATGGTTATTTTTGTAACAATCCAGAAGTTAAAAAAAAATCTGCTATGAGCAAAAAAAAAAAAAAAAAAAAAAAAAAAAAAAAAAAAAAGTACCTTAATTTTAAAAAGACTCAATGCTAACTTTTACGCAGAAATGAACCTTGGAAGAGCAACAGCAATTTCAGGGCTATCGGAGACGCATATTAACAACCTTTACTTTGCCAGGGACCATAAAAAAGATTTAGAGTTTGTTGATTGGCTGTCCCGTATAAAAGCTACCCATCTTCCTCATAGCTTATTTGGAGTCCAGTTATTGCAGCTATTTAACAAATCACATTGGCATAAGGAAATACACTGCTTGTTTTTTTCTCACCAAAGGTGCTAATGTACACAACTTTTTAAAACAGCTTTTTTTATTGCACGTATTTCTTTATTTCTTTTTCATTAATTTTTAACTCTCTTTCCAGCGTATTTCTCTGTGGTTAAAGGGAATAAAACTGCTACATAACTGTGTTATGTAGTATTTAGCTACAGCTGAGCAGTTTCACAATAGTTTTTAAACTCAGAAGGTGCAAAATTAAAAACCTTCAAACTTGACTTGCATTTAAAACTTTTAAAGAGAGAAACATATTTACACATGTTGAACGGAAAAAGGCACGGTCAATGAATTTGCACGCTAGCCAAGCAGGAGCTTCAAAGTTATTGCAATGTCTCTAGCAGGGTATAGGCTGCTTCTCATGTAACGGGGACAGTTCTGAAAATATCCTTCTGAATCTCAGTTAGCCCTAAAAATTACTTTGTACAGTTTTACAAACACTGAACCAGTCAACTGATCATGCTTTGATAAGATCATAAATTGGCTCAACAAGACGTCAATTTCTGTTCTTATTATAGCACCAACGTTGTAAAACTTTCAAGAACTTTTCTCATATAACTAGTGAATGACACAGGCCACCTAAGTTTTATAAAGTATGATTCAGTATCGATTTATTAACAAATATTTCTTTCTCCTTACTTTTCCACAAAAGGATTTTTTTTCGTACTTTTTCTTCTGCCGCTCTAAATTTATACTCTCTTTACAAAAATTAAATTTCTTTTTCATGCGATTTTAGCGGAATGAGAGCCTATTACAGACTGTTTAACAAAAAATTGCATTAAGTAGAATGGAGGATTTTTGCGTCGTGGCATTTGGATATTTTTATCAAGTGTTCTTTATTTCAACAATTCCAGAAAAACAATAGCAGGTTTCTAAAATAAAATATAAATTATCAAAAACCAATTAGAGATAAATTTAAATTGTCATAACCTTTACTAATCGGAAGACTGATACTTGCAATGTCTGCATTGACACATTCAATACAAATAAATGTGAGACAACTAACGTTCTGATATTTTAATGTATGAAGGAATTTCCATTGAAATAAAAAATACGAAACTATTAATGGCATTTTTCATGTGAGTCCTTATTCTTCTATTTTGGCGTCTCCAGAAATTCAAGGAGAAGAAAAAGAAGTTACATTTGAACAAAGCAACGAGTCTAAGGACTTTGACAATTTTCCGAAGTTTTCAATTGTGTGCAAATCTAAAGGGTTTTTCGGCAATGACAAATAAAGTTAAACGACAACATCATGCAGCTTATTGTGAAATTTTCAGTGTCTGAAATATTCACAAAATTCGTGCATGCACCTTTTATCTTGTTATAAATGTAAAGTGAAGCTTGTGAAAAGTTTTATTTAAAGTGAAATAAATGAATAAATAAATATACATTTTTAGAGGTAGCAGATAGATGTATATAGAAACAATTATGCCGTATAGAAAGGGACAGAAATCCCATACCTTTGGAAGTAAATACTTTATGATAGTTTGTAAATGATTTATCAACTTATTTAGGTGAAGTAAAAATAGAAATCTCATGCATGAAAATAATTAATTGAAACAAATTATAAACGATTATGTTATTTTCATTAATTACGTTTTAACTCTTTAAACTTGATTTTTAAATACATAACAATCCGTGTTTTTATTTTTTTTTAAATTTTTATCAATGGCAACGATAGCTAAAACTATAATTTTAGCACAGCTAAACGTACAAACAAATTGGAGGTTTTCATAAGATTTTGTGCTACTCGTATCTCAATCCTTAGATTCTCTCTAAATTTGTTTCCAAGTGCGGTTCAGATTTTTAAAGACCATGTCTCGAGTATTTCGCTACAAAACATTCCATTGCCTTACATGGAGCACGAAATAACATTCAGCGGAAAGTAATGTCTTCCTCTTATTATTTGATGTCGCAGCTAATGGGACAAATAGATGACGCATATTTTTCTTTCAAAGATTCTGAACCCCGTCTTAGCTTCAGGATGAAAAGCGACAAAAATTAGATGAGTTACATTGAAAAAATTCCAATATTACGCCGCAATTATACTTGATAAAATTAAATAAAAATAAAATAGTATAAACATTGAGTCTATCAATATAAAGACGTGAATACGGCTGTGGGCTGGTAAACGGCAGTATCTGCAGAACTGAATTTTCGAGTCATTTGAAGAAACACGTTTCGGATTCAACACTAACAATTGGGAAATGTTGGAATAATATGTTTTTTTACGCGTTTTTTTTTTCAGCGGAAGCTTAATAAGTAAGCTTATGCAATAAGCTAACGTTCAATAGATGACAAAAATGCAGAAAAAGAAAGATGGGGGGGGGGGGGGGGAAGAAGAACCTACGGTTACCGCCCTTTACTTGCTTATGCAGAATAACTTTGCTACAAAGTAACCCTAAGATGAAACAACGCATTTAATGCGCAAAAAGGCAATTAGCTTCGGACGTGTTTCGAGGTTTCAAGGAATTTCTTTTTAAATGCAGAAAACAGTGAGCTTTTAGATGTAAAGACATCCGAACGAGAAGACTACTGCATAAATAAAAGCGCTTTGTCAGATTATTTTACACCAAACGCTAACGTTTTTCTGCCCTGAGAGGGGGTTTTTGAATCTATTTTATACATTTATTACGTTGTCCTCCTTGCGATTATCTATCAACATTTGCAAAATCTATCATTTTGAAAGGCGGGCTCTTTCAGTACGACAATTTGCGATTTATGCATTGTTTGTTCATTTTTTTTTTCACATTTAATCATAGAACATCGAAGCATTTTTAAAAAAAATATCATGTAATATACATTTGGCTTAATATATCTCGAGAGAAGAGCGCGAGTTTAAATTTCTCAATAACGGACAATTTTTTTTATAGCCATTTGCTAATGACAGTGAAGACATTCCCTCAAAAAAGACTATTTCTTTGTTAGGTGATGAATTATAAATGTATGATGAGGAAAAATTGGAAATAAGTAATTAATTAGTAAAATGAAAAAAAAAAAAAAAAGCAGCAACATGAATTTTTAGATAATTAAAAAAGCAATGTAGTCACTCAAGGTAATGTTAAACCCCACTTTATCTAAGAAAGGACCAGGACAAGAGAGAAAAATTACATCCATGCCCGAGCCTGGACTCGAACCTGGGGCCTCCCCATCGCGGTCAGACTTTTCAGATCACTATCGACAAGGCGGCCGGCGAAACTTCAATGCGTCAAGGTTAAAAAAATAGAGAAAAGATCGCCTCTCACTTGCTCGTTCTCTTGAGCTCAGAAAGGTTAAGATTTTGTAGACAATAGAATGTAGTACGTACTTGAATGAAGTTCGACTTGTTAATTTCAAAAGCTAGTGGCTAGTAATGCAATTCAATAGCTGATTTTGAAGATCATCTATTGGCTCTTGCAATTTTCGTTAGAGATGGGCAATGTCGTTCTTTTTAATGGTCTGTTCATCAGAGGATCGTTCATGTTTTTGAACCGTAAATTGAACTCGTTCATTTGAACGACTTTGTTCATTTAAGCAAGTTGCAGTGAATATCTCTACGAGACTTACTTAAGTACATTGAAAATGTTTCATTGGGTTCGTTATATTATTTGTAAGGAAAAGTGACTAATACAGCCTAACACTTTGAAATATACCAATAAAATTTAAACAAGAACTATTTATTTATGTTTTGATATATACAGCAATTATAGTTCATTTTGTAAGCTATTTCTCGGTAACCGAATGGTAAGATATGTTATTTTAAGAGTCACCTTTTCGATTCCTGCGTGGTACAAAATTAAATAGTTAAATTTTGCTTAATAAAATTAAATAAAATTGACATTACGGCAAAAAAAAAGCAAAATTGATGTTAAAAAAATTAAAAATTGCCAAATACCGCCATTTCAAGCACTTTGAAGGGGAAAATAAAACAAAAAATAATTTTGAATGTGGAAAAGGAAAGTAATAACAAATATATTAAAAAAAAAAATAAGGCATTAATTCAGAACTACATAAAATAAATGTACTCGTTCAAGAGAACGGCTCTTCATTTTTTAGGAGATCTCACTTTTCCGTTCATTTTATGGAGTCGGATTTTTAAACCTGTTCGTTCATAAACGAACCATCTCTAATTTTCGTCAGTTCCTTGCAGTTTGTGCTGATACATATTTGGCAGCGTTTTTTTTTTTTTTCCATAATGCCTACGTGATCCAGTAGAGAAATAATTAACAGTTTGTTGTCTGAAGGTGAAGATTCGAATTGTATGGATGAAGAAAGTAGCTATTGTTTGCACAAAAGGAATCTTAATATTTATCACGCACTGTGTTAGTAATTTATTTTGAGACATGAGGAAATTATTTTTACTTTCTGTAAGGCGGTGTATTTTGAAATAACTTGTTTTTTACATCACAGCAAGGTGCTTTATGAAGAGTTCAACATGGTAGATTAAAAGGGTAAAAAATAGGTAAAGTTATAGACTCATTTTTTAAAAATTTGTTTCAACCTTAACTTACCTCGATTTAGTTTTACTTCGTTGAAAATTCGTCTTAAATTCACTGTTTCTCATAAATAAACTAGCTTTTAATTTAATTTAAAAATGTGTAACTTGAATACACTATTATTATGGGAAACCCGGACAAAATAAAAACTCAAAGATGAAAAATCCTAATTAATTGTTTAGTAGAATAACAAAAATTGTTAACGATCAAAACATTTTTTACTGTCTGCTTTGCTTTCCAGAATAATTTGAAGCTCTTAAATGCATGTTTTCAATTTTTTTTTTTGAAAAAAGAAATACTCCTTACATTGAAATTCGAAGAATTTTGAAATTTTCGGTTTTTACTCGTACAGAACTACTAATAATAAAAATTATGTCCTTCATAGATATTCAGAATGCTCGATGCTGAATTTCTATGTTAGCTAAATGTTCCAAGGAGCGATATTCAGGGGGAAAAAGAAGTGGTCGGCATTCGAAAATAAAAGATTTCTTTTGAGCACAGTGTAAATTACCAGAGCATTTTCTTGTAGAATTTCAAAGGCTTTGTATGTTACCTGCAGGACTTTTACACGAGTTCAACAACCCTGGTACTTCTACCGAAGTTTTGGATTAAAATAGTTTTGTTTTTTTGTTTTTATATTTGTTAAAATGATGAAGTTTGTGTAGAAAATAGCAATTTACTAAATTTTTTGTATTAAGTCACGTCAAATAATTTTTAAGAAAAGAAAATAACAATATTCAAAGACGAGATTAATATATTTTTTAAGAATCTTGCAGCTAAAAACACATTTATTGGGAGAAAACCCGAATTTCTTACAAAAGAATTTTTACGTCTGAATCATATTTTTACTGTTTATCATTCATTCTGAAAAAAAAAGCAACTGACGATCACTAATGGCGATATTCATTTATGTTATGGCTTTAAATGGAGTTATTCGAGCAAAATTTTACTGCAATATAAGATATTTTTATCCTTTGAGTTTATAATTTTGTTCAGGATTCCTGTAATGGTAAAATATTCAAAAGTTATATGTTTTAAAAATTAAACAAATTCTTCAATTTAATTTATGAGCTGTACCGAATTGAGGACGATTTTTCAGTAATTCATCTTTGTTTTCAGGAATTAAACATGGACTAAGTTAAATTATGATTAAAACAAACTTCAAAAAAATGTTCTATAACTTTGTCCACCAGTGCAGTTGCTGTTTGTTGCACATGCACAGGTTGAATGTGTGAGCAACTCTTGCATATTAGTTTGTCTTCAAGTGTGGTGGCGAAATTATTGGAAAATGGACATTTTTGGTCGTCACTTGGAAGATTATTCTACCTCGCACTTGTTTAAAAATAATTTCGTGAATTGAATCCCAATCTGATTGAAATTTTAGAATACCTCACAAAAAAATTCGCACAAAAAATCGCACAAAAAAAAAAAAAAAAAAAAATGCCGCATAAAAACAGGTTTGGGTGTACTTTCTAGGACACTAATTGAGTACTTTTGAAAAAAAATCTCCCAACTCAAGTTTTCCCACACATGTGCAGTCAGATTCTGGACTAAGGGGCGAAAACTAGAAGATTTAAAGTAAAGCACTCGTATCCGAATACTGAACTCGTTTTCGGAAAAACGGGGAGAGGGTTTTTAATTGCAATTTGTGTTACGGTATTTCTCCGTTTTAACAAAAAAAAAAAAAAAAATCACACTGACATGCTTAGTATAAAATAAATTTTTAATCAAACCCTTTCGTACTTTACAGTTTATTAAAAATACTAAACTGCAACTTGATGGGGAAAAAATGTAAAGCAAGATGGATATGCGTGGCTGTGTCTGCGGAGGGGGGGGGGGGAGTGGCATTTTGAAGTTTTGCCCCACCTCGGAAACTTCCTAGATCCGGCACTGACAAGGTTGTTTGTACTGAAATGAAATGGAAAGACAGGTAGTGCATTACAAATTTATTCACTTCTGACATCAGGGAAACAGGACAGTAAAAAAATCGTAGAACTAAAACAAAGAGCGACAGTAGAGTAGTAAAGGCGAGAAAAGAAGCAAATTCAAACTAAGAAATAAAAAAGTAAGTACGTATAAATCTATTCGCGTGGGCAACCTTAAATGTATGATATTTTCCTTACTATCGTTGCAGGCATTCGTTGAAAATCCAAAGGTTTCCGATATAGAGTTTCATTAGCTTAAAAATCTAAAGCTTCTAATGGAAGACAAAGCAAGGGTGAGTGACTGCAAAAACATTTTTATGATTTCTGTTTAGTTGAATTACATATTGAACTAAAAGCATTTTGAAATAAAGGGTTACTTTTTATTTGATTAATTGCGTTTCACGGTAAAGTGATATTTTATCTTTTGGTCGCAAATAAGATATTTTACTGAAAAGTTTTTAATGTTCTTAGACTTAGAAAATAAATTCACTTTCGTTTTCTGTTCAATAAATAATAACTGACCATTTTTTTACGACTTTTAAACGAGAATAGTAAATTAATATGCTAAACATATTTTGTTATTAGTAACATTTATAAAGAACGCAATCAAATACAAATTGGCATGCTAATTTGTGTTTGATTACTTTGTTTACTATTGATTACGTTGTTTACTACTGTTACTTTGTTGTATAAAGGTATTTATTCATTTCATATTTTGTTATGTTCACCACAGTTGCGTTTCAATTTTTGTTTTGCCAATTTTATTTATGTTGTCTAATTTTACTATATATATTTCAGTACTAAGTTTAACAGTGTTTTTAAAAATAAGAACTACAAATTACGAAACCTTCAGTATTGTTCTGCAGCTTTTATTGGAACATTAAAGGACATAAATTTAGGAATTATATGGAAGAAAATTCTGAAACTTTCTGCTCTCAAAGGGAAAGAGGAAAATATCATTTATGTGAACTATACCTCACAGATATAGATATACATTTATATTATAAGTAACTTGCAGTACATAAAAATATTAACAGTTGCTTTAAAACTCAAAATAACACTTCAACTACATAGTTCATCGCTTAACGCGCCAAGCAATCACGCTACCGTAATTCTGCCCTTTTGAGACTGAAGTGGTTTTTTCCCCTGCAGTTTAAAGTGTTTCGCCAAATAAACAATGCTATAGTAAACACGCTATAAAGAACAATCATAATTGAATCATACGACAAATCAAATTATTTACTTAGATAAGTAACTATCTTCAACTACAAGAACAAAAACAAACGTTGAAGAAATAAGGAAAACAAAACCGAATAGAAAAATCCTACAAAATCAAATTATGTAGGGTAGTCCGACCAGTAAATGAACACCTAAGAACAATTTCAGTTTTAAAAAGTCGTAGGAATTTTAGATACTATACTATTCAGATTGTGATAGTTAAAACATTTTAATTGATCTATGTAAATATCTAAAAAAAGGCAGGAACTTAAATGATACCGCTTCCGACTTTTTTAGGGGTATAAAGAAAAAATGCACAATGACCCAGTCAATGAACACCTCCGACCAGTAAATGAACACACATTGGTCCAGTGAATGAACATGATAAATTTTAATGAAATAAAAAGTTATTAAATAAAAACAAAAAATCTGACTACGTAAAAACCAAAAAAATTAAAAAGAAAAATGCATAAGCCCAGTAGTTTAGAACGTCATTAAATACTACTGAATTACTACACCATTTAAATAGTTTCATAATCGTACACAGGTAAGACAAATAAATTTAAAAGCAGAATAGAAGGATCAACAGTCGGGGCCCATTCCTTTCTAAATCAAAGAACCCCGTAAAATTTAAATCTTTGTTTGAATTTTGAATAAAGTTTGAGTTTTTATTCTACTCATGTTCATACACTACGTCGATGTTGCAGGCGGCTTGGGTCGTAGACCACTGGAGAATTTCACCAAAAAATATTCATAGCCTGTAGTATATTTTGCTAACTTCTTCTGGTCATTGATTTTTTTTTTGTGTTGAACTCTATTTTTCTAGATAGACGTGCGATCACTGTTGGGAGCTGCGGAATTGTAGAATATTTTTTGAGTGTGAATGTTGAGGAAGTTAAACCGTCAATAAACTGCTTAGTAACCACTTTTCCTTGGTCAGTGCTGTTGAAATAAAACTCTTTTCAAGTGGATACTTTAAAAGGGAATCCCTATTTTTCTTTAGAATTCCCATCCCAGAAGTTTCATCGTTATAAAAACGAAACAAGAAATATGATGAACACGAAATATGGTGCTGAAAGCCGCCATGTGAATTCACTTGACGGGTTTCTGCAATAAACAGAGATTTCAAGACAAAATAAAACCCATTAAAGCCCCGTAAAAGGCTTGATATTTGACGTGTTTTTGCATCAAGCACTGTGCCTAAAGTTGGCATAATCTATAATAATGTCACTTTTGAAAAACAATGTCAGTTGACGGGTTTCTGAAGTAAACGATTCAATTATAACTGCAATTAGCTTTTACAAAAAGGTGAGTGAGTGGTCGAGGAAGTGGAACAAAAAAACCTAGAGGCGCATAAACACATGAAAATGAGGTGCACATAAACACACGAAAATGAGATGCAAATTAACTTACGAAAGGGAGATGCGCAAAAACACACGAAAATGCGATTCATCACACCATCTAGTGATGTTAATAATATCATTAACCCTTAGCTTTGCATTCTCTCCGCTGCTTTTGTTACTGATATTCTACTACTTTGAGTTTTGGAGCCAAAGTTTTATATCATTACATTGATTTTGGTACTGTGTCTCATCGAAAAAGAAATGCACGCTCAAAATAGCTGCAGATATGATAAAAGATAAATTGAAAATTCTTTTATTAAAACAATTTATTGTTTTCAGCTAATACCATAATACCTCAGCAAATACTGGTATTACGAAATTACAAAATGCTGGTATTCAGTACACCGATATTGCGATCGCTATTTGGGACGGATGAGGTTTATTTTTCTCTTTGAAAATATAGCCTTTGGTACTTTGGTTGTAACCCAAGCGGCCAGTCATCTTACAAATATATGTTTGACTTCAAAGACCGAGCGTGAAATGACCCTATGAACCTCTGAGGGACCTACAACTTTGAATGCAATCCAATTCACTGGGTTTGAGTGGAGGATGGGCTTTATCGATTATTGTCATCCATGTCTTGAACGGGACTCGAACGTAGGCCTTCGGCTTTATCGGCTATGTTATGGGATAACTCTGTTGCCTTCGGAAACGATGAGGACGTAATTAACGAAATGTTAGACAGTTAGTTTTTCCAGATGAATAACTTAAAAACCAGGAAATTAAAACTGCAAGCATCAGATTGATTTTACTAATTACAGTTAAAATATGCTAAAGAAAGGTATGGCTTGGTTGCCCTAAGTTATTATTTTTTTCTCTTTAGTGAAAAAAAAAAAAAAAAAAGAAAGCTCGCTGTTTATTTATTGTTATTAAATTTTCGGTAAACCTTATGCTTAGTTAAAGAATACAATTGCATACATTTTCAAAAAAAGTCTTTTTATTAATCAAAAAACCACCAACAGTCTTATTGCATTTCTCTCTTAACGTCAACCCACCTATCAATGTAATATACACACAGATATATTATTTTTAAAGACGCATTCGCTTTCTTTATGGGGTGGAAAAATCTACAGCCCATTCTTCTTCAGCCGTAAATCTGACATACTGATAATGCTGTTCTTTCACGATCAAAGAGCAAAATATACATTTTGAATCCGCAACGGCTCCTAGGTTAGAGCCTAATTGAGTGCTTCGCATCAGCGTCGGCCAGACTAGCAATTGAGAGCAACGCTCTCCATCGCCCGGATTTCTATTGAGCTTCAGCCGTGAAGCGGAGAGAACCTTCTGTGTATTGATTGATTCGGAAAATCCCGTCTGCGTGCTGAGCCTTCCGAGACGAAAGCCATCACGAGCAAATAATAATCAACGCCGTAGTTACCACCAAATGCAAACATTGGAGAAGATTTCTTGCCGATGCAAGCGATTATTCGCGAAAGCTGAATGTTAATGCATGGAGAAATAATGTGAAACGAGTACGCAGTCATCATGTTAAATTTTCTCTGCGTAATTTAATCACTCTTTTCAAGAGGTGCATTCAGGGAAATTTTTAAATTCAGGTTAATTTTTGCAACACATCACATTTTTTGATATACGTGATGCACCGTTTAACGTTTTTGAAGGGACTATGAAAATAGCGTATAAATGAAAAAAACGTATAACTGGTATACGTTAATATGTATTAGACTCTGCAGGGACAAATTTAAAAATGTATAATTTCTGAAAACGTATAAAAGAGAAACGCATAAACGGTGCTTCACTATGCTTTTAAAAAGAAACTAGGAGATGCAGCGTTGCATTCACTTGACTCTGAACTAAAATTTTCTGCTCATTATTTTACATAAAAAAGTTTGAAATATTTCACACAACTATTTGCTTCATAAAGTAATTTTAAAGTAACTATTTAGAAACTGTTTTAGAATCTGTTGAAATTGCACTTCTTACATCCTAATATTCTCTGTAATATTATGCATGGTATAATTTTTGTGATGTCGTGTTGTACAACGGTGGAACTTTTAAACAAAAAAGTTGCACTTCGTGCATTTAAATAATTTTTTTCACCATTACATTTTTGACATGGCTTGAAACTATCCAAAAATGGCGGAATAACTTTGAATCAGGCTAATAACTGATTTTTAAATGAATTCAATCATTATTATTTCTTAATCTCGGCTTAGTATAGAATACTTTAGATGCTTTTTGAACGTTTTATACAAACAAATAGAATAAGACTTAAAATATGAAAGAGGCAGATTAAAATAGAGAAAGTGTGACTCAAAGCTGATTGAATGATTGTAATAAAACGCATTTCTTTCAAAGTACTGAGGAACAGGACAATTTCAAAACATAGAACAATTGCCTCAAATATTGACTTTCAATATTCGTCACGTTTCTGACGCTATTAGAAACGAACTGAAGATCGTTTTAAGGAATCAGTAATTTTTGCTTGAAGATATAGAGTTCTGCTGTATTCAAAAGATGTGTAAGACATGCTAATTTAGCACTCGAACTATACTTCTGAGATACATTTTGTTTAAATTTATAATCAGCAGCAAAATGTGAAACTTAAAAAGAAAACAATTTATAGAAGTAGGTCATCTGAGCCCATTAATTGCTAAAAGAAGAAAAAAGAAAACAATTTATAGAAGTAGGTCATCTGAGCCCATTAATTGCTAAAAGAAGAAATGTATAGTGGAATTATTTTCTTTCTATTCATTCTTTAACTTTTTTAATTGTCTAAGAAACTAAAATCTAGTAATAGTAATAACAACAACAATAATAATATCGACCAATAAATGTTATGCTACGTAGTTAAAAGCGAGAAATGATTTAAGCTAAAAAGTTTTCCACCCAAACCTCAAAGAGAAAAATATATCCCTCATTTAGTTTAAGCATAATAGTTAAGTGCTTGGCAGTTTTTCGAGGCACAGGTATCAGTTCTAGGGTAAATATTGTATAAAATATATGATGAATAAGATATACTGTAACATCGTATTATATTCACAGTTACGATTTTAAGAGTACAAGTAGTTTTTAACTGTTTCAATCCCAAACCAGTAATTCAAATAGTGCCTGACATTTAGATTTATTTTCGTCCTGATTAAGTTTTTAGTAAAGTTATGTTCTCTTAACAAAAAAAAAAAAAAAAAACTTTTGTGTAAGTTTAAAACATTATAACGATGCTGTAGAGGTCTTAAACCAGTTTTCGAATACAGTTATTTATCGAAGAAAAAAATCAGATCTAAAATCAAAAGATAAGGAGCACGACGATATAGTGATAAAGAATATGAATTAATGAATTTAAGAAAAGTGTGTAACTTTTTAAAATCTCTCTCTCTCTCTCTCTATATATATATATATATATGTATATATATATATATACATACCTAGCACGGGTGACACCCGGGGCGATAATTTGTGGTGTCATTCCCCCCCCCCCGGAAAATTTTCAAATTTGTAGTCTTAAAAATGAATTTTAGCTTTATATTTTTTAAAAACTGGCAATTTCACTTTGGGTGTCCCCCCCCCAGACGGGTGATACCTAGAGCAAACCGCCCCCCTGTAGCGACGCCACTGTATATATATTTATACATATTAGCACAAGTGCGAATAAGGTAATTTGATAAAGATTTCAATTTCTTTTTGATTTCACGCGTATCAACTTGATTTCACGTCAGAAAATTAGTTCCAATGGGAAAACATCATTGAGTTCAGTTTGCTATTCATAATCTTAATTAAAACAATCCGCCCCTTTAAGATATGACGGGTGAAAATTGCTTCTACATTTGAACGAAACCATTGCCCGTTTGACTTCATTGTTGAAACTCGCGGGTTACTCGATCATTGGCTATTATATATATGAGGATAGTTGTTAGCTTTGTGCAAAGACAAGATATCTAAGTACACAAGTCAATGATAAGCAACAAAAGGGGAATAAAAATTAATGAGCTTTAAATCTAATTTTCACGGAAAAATATAAATACTGTGCCCAAACTTATATGCTTCAAAAACTCACAAAGATGTTTTTAAATTTCAATTTAATCAATTGATAATAATAAAAAAAATCATTAAAAATAATAATAAAAAAAAAACGCCCCCAGAGAATATGACATTTTTTGAAGAAATATTTCTGTTTTTTATAAGAATTTTTACTTTTTTACACTACAAACATTTGCGTACATAACGTATATTTTTGAGCAATCACGATTGCTTATTGCTTTCATTTGACTGTTTTGATGTCTTATCATTTTATTTTCCCACCGCCACCCTCCGCACCATCACCGTCGACCGGCTCCTCACGATGCTGCTGTTATAGTGAAAACAGTCTACAGGTTGCGTCCATGTCCTACACACACGCGCATACATACACAACTACACACACACACACACACACGCACACGTACATACACAACTACACACACACGCACACATACATACACAACTACACACGCACACATACATACACAACTACACACGCACACATACATACACACCACTACACACACACACGCACACATACATACACAACTACACACACACGCACACATACATACACACACATACACAAACACACACACAAACACATACACACGCGCATACGTACAGACACCTACACATACACACAATTACCCACACATTCATGCCTGCACACAGACACAAACACATATGCCTACTCACATACACATACCCCCCCCACTCACACATTCATAGACATAACTACCCACACACTTATGCTTATGCCAGCACACTCACACAAACACATATGCCTACACACATATACACATACCTCCTACACACAAACACACGTACCCCCCACACACAAACACACACGCCTACATACACACACTCGTGATTGCGAAAAACATAATTTGAATTCAAGACGTCAAAATTCAAATTATTTTTTTTTATATTGCCTTAAGTAGGATCACGTTTTAAAAATAAACTCATACCTACTATTTTTACACAAAAATATTATTTACTAATTTAAAGTGCAAATTTTGTATGCGGAGGCAGAAATTACAAAAAGAGACGGAAATTACGATAAACCGGCAAAAAGTTTCCAAATTCGTTTTTCTAAGCTTCAAGACATTATATTCTTTAATATGATGCAAAAGCACCTTCAAATTTCCGAACATATCTTGTTTACTTCATCTAAGTTTTCTACCTAAATATGGTTGATACACATTTTTAATACTCCTTGTGAGCATTTTGAGTAAAATATATCATTGAATAGTGAAGATAAATATTTAACTGATAGACATAGCATTAGGAGGCAAAAGCTCCCAAATTCAGAAAATAACATATGCACGATTGGCATGCCCCAACAGAAAATATTGATTTTTAAAATCACCTTTCAAAGTTGGCAGAAGAATAAATAAAATGCACACAAAAACATCCAACATTTCCTCGAAGTGTTAAATTAATGCGGAATTAAAGGTTTCTACTTCTATTAAAGCACCCCCCGAATCATGACAAAAAATCAATTAAAATTATAGATGGCCCAATTTTTGCATTCAATTTTTGCATTGTCCGAGAAGGAAATTGTTTCCCATCCTCCAAAAGACCCACCCCTTTACTTCCATAAACAGAGAAACGTGCTTTTTGTCTCCCGCTCATCACCTGCCGAAACAAACAGTAGCACATCTCGGATTTAAACCTTACCTTGACTGCAGAGGTATTCCAAGCAGGTAATCAATTTCTTAGCTGGGATGCGTTTCGAGCTCTCTTCACACTGGCATTGTTAAGGGAGCCCGGTAGAGGCTGCATGCTCCACAGACTATTGAAGACTAATCCCAAGACAAAGCTCAAAGGAGCAATGCGCGTAAAGCGCCATCTGTGGGGAAGAGCAATAGACGCTGGTTGTGGTTTTCTCTGCGATGTTGCGTAGTGAGTTTCCGTCCAGATGCACTAGAGTAGGGGTAGAGAACCTTTTTGAGCTGAAATCGTTAGGCAAAAAGGCATATATATAAATATATATATGCATATATATATATATATATATAATAAGCAGTTGCACCTCTGTATTACTTCAAAAGGCGGCCAGTTTGAAATCAATTTATTGATTGCTAAGGGTCAATTATTAATGTTCTAAGCTCATATTATTAATGTTTGTGTTTTGTTAATTTATTTATTTTTAATATAGTTACATGGAAAATTGCTTATCCGTTTTTTTTTTGTCGCACCTTGTACATTTGGTTCGCACAGTCACCGGAAACAGTTCTGCGATTGAAGTTAAGCTTATTTGTTTTATGAAGAAGGAAAATAAATTCTCCACTAATTATATTGGTTTATTTTTTTTTGCAAAACGTATAAAATGTTTTTTGATCTGTATGCAAATTATATTATCCTACAACAGCTTGCATTATCAAAATTACAGTATTTTAACATACAAGGAGGGGGGAGGAAATTGCATCAGAAATTAATTATGTGAAATTTCTAATAATTTTTTACTGAAAAATTTCATTTAAAACTTCTTGAAAAGTTTAAAAAATCATTTTTTCAATTTTTCCCGTGTGGAAATAAACTCCTTTGGAAAAAAAAATGGTTTTCCTCCGTTTTTTACTGAAATTTTCCGTTTTTTCCCACTGTTCTCATCTCTAGTTGTGAGAAATTCTTGAGAAATTTTGCTTGATTAATTGAAATATATGCGGCCTACGGCCGCCCCTTACCTTGGCCGCCCGTGTGCGGTGCACGCGCTAACACCTGCTAGGATCGACCTTGCAAGTGACAAAAACTCTATTTTTTTTGTGGATGAGGGCCATACTATGAATCAAAAAGCGTACTAGAAGAAAATTTTAGAAGCTGTTGTACTTTTGTGGACCTAAGAGCACTTTAGCACAGCAATGTAGACTGAACATTTCAATTTGACTCCACACCAGTTCATACGGCCAAAAAGACAAGAGTGGTGATAATCCATGAATATCTTAAACCATATGTGACTTTCATTAATCTTTTTTTAGCTGCTTTTTTGTCAGATATTTCAAAAAAATGAAAAGAATGTCTTTTTACACATAAAGGGTGTCCGAAAATTAACGCAAAATTTGAATTTGCTACAATTTTTGCTGTGAATTGTTGGCAACCACGGAAAAAGAACAATTTGATAACTGGGAGTTTAGGGTTAGTAAAAATGGAGTGTTATGCTATTATACAGCCAGCAAAACAATTCAATCACTGCATGAGGCATTTCCTGTTCGTGTACTCTCTCGTTTCGGTGATATGAATTGTACCCTAGATCGTGTGATTTTACATCATTAGACTTCTCCCTATGAGGTTATTTGAAGTCAAACGTCTATGTCAGCAATCCCACAACCACCTGCGCATTACCTAATTGCGATATCGAGCGCCAATAACAGTAAACTGCTTGACCCGCCCAAACTTTCATTATTTTTCAAATAATTGTTCGATAATGAAAATGCATTATAGAATCGAAAACGCTCCATTTGTAGTAACCCTAGACCCTCAGCTGCCAAATTGTTCTTTTTTCAAGACTGCCCACAATTTATTGCAAAAACGGCGGCAAATTCAAATCTTGCGTTAATTTTGGGACACCCTTTATAAACAATTAGTAAACGTTAAAATGGGATGTAATGTCTTAAAACGTCTTGTCATCAATATAGTTTCAATTATTTCGAAATTACTTGAATGTACCACCCAATGCGTTCTATTTTCAGCAGAAAACGATTCTCTGAAGAATGAACTGAATTTTCTGGTATAGCTGGAGAAGTAACGAATGGCTTGATGTGTCATTTCCTTGTGCCATTTGGCAGCGGAAGGATTTCTTGCGTGATATACGGCAAACGGAGAGGACAATCTTAGAAAAGTTCCATCGCGGATATGAGATCAGGAAATTAAATCTCTTTGATATTAAAAGACCAAGTTCCGTTCATTTTGGTTGAAAATTAGAAAGTTTCGTTCTGATAAAAAAAAAGTCCTTGGCAGAAAAATTATGAACTGAAAAATATAGAGTAGATTAGGGCTAATAGGCTAGCTTTTTTTCGATGTTTTATAAAAAACATAATTAAAGATTTTTAAAAACTTTTTTGAACCAAAAATATTGGCATACATTCGGATAAAGTTTTCGTTGTAAAATTTTAACTAAGAGGCCAAGATTGACGTCGCTGGGGCCCACTTCTGATGCTTCGTCGCATGCTTCGATTGCATGGTAAGTTGGCGAAAGACGTTCGTCTAATATTCTGTTAATGTAAAAATAAAGGAAATGGACGAGCCTTGATTGAATCTTGCATTTGTTCGAAATAATGAAAAAAACAACATATAAAAGAAAAAAAAAAACGTTCTTCATACTTGATTATGCCGTGTGATGGAAATGCAGGATTATGTAAATAAGTAAACCAGTCACTAAATCTACAATAATCATACATTTAGTCAGATATAAAAATAACTGCTTCCTTCTGCATTATTTTCATTATTGCATTGAATAAAAATATGGCTCGTCATGTTGGCCCGCCTGAGCAATTTGTCCCGTACGAAATGAGCAAACTATAGTTGAGGCAAACCTAACCTAGCAGCATTGTGAAGGCTACGCTGATCCCAATCACAGAATCACAACGCTGCCAGGTTAGGCTTGCCCCAGCTATAGCTATTTTTTTCTCTCTTCATGATTGAAAGAAATTATTTTCAAAGCATTTCAATTCGCAGATAAATTCAATAGTAACTGGGAGCAGGAGCGTGCACAGGGGGGGGGGGGGGAGAAGGGACACCTGTTGGCTCAGGCTCGAGCCTGAAGGGGGCCCAATATTTTTTAAACAAGGCGTGAAATAGAGAGGTAAAAAATGTGGAGGGGGATGGGGGCGGAAAACGTCATTTGTGACGGGCCGCAAAATTTCTGTGCACGCCCCTTACTGGCAGAAATTACTTATTTCTCAAAATGGAAATTGCTATTTTTGCATAAATAAAAAAAAAGAGGGTATACATAAGTCATGAAGTGTACTCATATTAGCAAGAATTCGAGAATTTTATCTAGTTTTTGATGGGAGATGCTTCATCAAGGGGGTTTTTATAGGAAGAGTGTGGCAGAATGACCAACGCTTAAATAAAAGGACAACAGTATCTAATCAATGGATACTTCTTTATCTTTACTAATAATAAAGATGAAAGTCTGTCTGGGTGTCTGTAGGATGTCTGGATCTCTATGACGCGCATAGCGCCTAGACCGTTCTGCCGAATTGCATGAAATTTGGTGCAAAGTTAGTTTGTGGCATGGGGGTGTGTACCGATTTTTTGAACATTCAATTTTGTTCTTTTTCTATTTCAATTTTAAGAACATTTTCCGGAGCAAAATTATCATAAGATGGACGAGTAAATTGCGAAATTGTCATGACGTGGAATGGGAGAGCAAATGAACATAGCCAATTGGCGAGAAATTCGTCATCCATTATTTGTAAATATACAGGCGAACCGAATGACCTTTTGATTTTCAACCACGGGCAAAGCCGTGCGGGTAACACTAGTTTTAAAATATTGCGACTGGGTCAACGAGTAAGTGTGGTCAATTATCCGTTGTCTACTCTATTTCATTCATGTTTACTTGTTTTAATCAAAGCATATTTAATATTAAATATCAATATATAGTTAATTATTAGTGGTATGTTTATAACGTTTCTTTCAGTCACAGCATATTTTTTCGTATTAAGAATATAATCAAATTAGGAATGCTGTTAAATAACTCTCAGTGCAAATCAGTTTCCTTTTGTATTTTTATTTAAACTAGAGATAGAATCATTTTTCAACTTGATAATTTGGTTGTAACTCAGGCGATCTATCTCGTGTACTTGCATTTGACTTAGCTGGCTGAGATCGGAGTGACTGTCCGAAGTAGCTGGCAGAGCTAGAAGATAATACTATAGACTATTATAAATGAGCAACATTATATTTTACCTTTAATATTATATTCATGTAGATTGTGCAATAAAGCTTTTATTTAGTAACATCCTTTTGCAGTTTAATCTGACGACCGCACGCCTCAAACCACGTGAATACTCATAAAAGCATTGATAAAGTAGTATAATACAGTCGAGTCTCGACTTACGCGAGGGATGCGTTCCAAGACCTCTCGCGTAAGTCGAAATTTCGCGTTGTGGAAAAGGGTATATGTAAACACTTTTATAAAGATAACCAATCATTTTAGACACTTGTAAACACCACCTTAAACAGTTAAAAACCTTTTCTTAACTATAGATTAATGTTTTTTACATAAAGAACTGAATTTTTATTTGTATTTTTTTTAACGTTTTATTCAACATAAAATACTGCTATGATGGACTAAAACAATGATCAATGGGAAAGAAAGACATAAAATAAACCAGTACCGTACGGACAGCATGTAGTAAGGAAAACAAATGCCCTATAGTTGTATTGTACAGTTGATTCAGTAATGATATTTGTAACTTAAAAAAAGTGAAAATGATGATGATTTATGCTGCGTGATCAAACCGTTATTCTAATATATTTTTAATACAGTTGCTTCATTGGTTCTTTTATAAAGTTTCCATCTATGGCATTACCCCTCTTCCTGGTTTCTTTAATTTACAATAAGGAGCAGCTTCCATTTTCATAATTTTTGCATTTTGCTTGGATACTATTACTCGGTGAACTTTTATGGATTTCCTTTTCTTGACTTTTAACTGTACGTATGAAAGATTCACTCATACCATCATACCTAATTGTTGTGCTACCCTTCGAAGCACTTTTTGGTTCAGCTTCAGCTAGTGATGTGGATCGGGTAAATACCCAGTGGGTAGGTAAATATTTTTTGGGTATTTAACCGGGTATTTACCCAAGGTCTGGGTAAATACCCAAAAACTGGGTATTTTACAAAAAAATGCAAAAAGTGAGTCTGAAATTTTTTTAAAAATCTAAATATAAAATAATTGGTAAAACTGATACATACATTATGTATTACACAGTTTATAATATTTTTTATTGGAAGACTTGATGAAATTATGAAAGAAACATATCGTGAACCAAAGAATCTTTCTTTTCAATATCATAATTGGACAAGTATAAGCAATTCAATGATGAACTTCAGGATTTCAAAATCACAATCTAGGTTAGTCATATCCAAAATGAAAAAAAAAAAAAAAAAAAAAAAGAAGCATGAGGGATGCTTGGAAGAATTTACTGAGAAGTTATTACGACTATGATGTTATTTATTAATTTTATTGCTGTTTAAATGATAACGTGGCAAATATAGAAACAGTTTTCACATTAATAAGCAAAAAAAAAATGTTTTCTGTTGCCTTGCTCATTTGCATTTGCTCCCCGGTACTTCATGATGAAAATGTATTCGAACTGTTTTTAATACACGCAATTAGTGATGTCGGGTGGGAAGGTAAATATTTTTTTGGGTATTTATCAGAAGGCAGGGTAAATCCCTTAGTAATTGCTAATTTTTCCAAAAAAAAAACTTTAGGTGGTATCAAAAGGTGATGATTTTCTTTTTAAAACATTAAATGTTTTAAATTTAATGAAAATTTAAAAATATAAAAATTCATATATTATAATTTATTTAATTAAAGGCGTAATGAAATCTTATCAAAAAAAACTGTCAGAATTTAGAATGAACTATTCTAAAACTTAAATAGGATGGCAGGATAATTTAATTTTTATGGGGTAAAGCAAAGGAATATAAGTTTAATTTTCTCACATAGATGGCGCTAACACAACTTTTCATCTTTGATTTTTCATAATATCATGCTACTAATTAGTTTTGGCTCTGAGTTATAATCAGTTTGTCCAAAGTCTCCTAAATACTAAATGCATATCACATTTGTTTAAAAGTGATCCTCCGCCAGTACACAAACAACGCTACTACCTGACGGCAAAACATGGATGGTGTTGCTATGACGATGGATTCAAACAATTCAAATCGTTAATTGATCAATTTTAAAATTTAAATTTAGAAGTTAACCAATTGTTTTCTCCGCTTTTAATTTCTAATGCTTTCGACCTTCGATAGTTGGCAGTAGCCAGAACTCCGAAAATATGCTTACTGGGATCTTTTTGCTCTATGTTAAAAGGGAGAACGCGATAGGCATTTAGTATTTAGGAGGCGTTAGTTTGTCACTCACTTTGTATTTGTACTGGTAAAACTTTAAATTTTGCTTTGAAAAGTGAAAAACAAAAAAGAAAGATGGGGACATTGATTAGGCATATCCAACACATTTAATGTCAATATCATATTAGATTGCTAAGTTGTTTCACAGAATAATTCTTTAAATATGTGATCAAAATACAATTTTGGGGCAAAAATTTATTGTTTTGTATATGATTGGTTATATATATACATAGTGGAATAGACAGAAAAGTATTTTAGTTGAATATAAATTTTTGAAATAAATACCCGGGTAAATACCCATTTTAGGTATTTACCCGGGTATATACCCTGGGTATTTACCCCTAAAAATAAATACCCAGGTATTTTACATCACTAGCTTCAGCTTTTCGAGAAGCTTTACCTTTTCTTTAATTGTCAGAGATACGTTCTCTTTTTCTTTCTATCTTCAACAACTTTAGATGAAACAGCGCTCTTAGGTGTCGTTAACTTTCGTATTTAGAATGAAAAAAAAAAAAATAATGGAAAATGAGAAGTAGTTATTTGTATAAGCGATAAAAGTCTAGTACGGTGTGGGTACTTCTGCTGTCGGTGATGCTAAAGGGATGAAGGTCCATTCAAGAAATAAACTTACACCCCGCGGTCCCCTTTCGAAAATTTTCATGTTGCGGGCGAGAAATTCGCGCTAGCTCAAAAATTCTTTACTGTTGAAAAAATCGCGTTATAGCCATTTCGCGTAAGTCGGATCGCGGGAGTCGACTGTATACGATTACTATGTGAGTTGTTCGACTCTTTTTAAAAATATATGAACTCCCTACTCATGTATTATAAAAAAAAGAGTAGGACAACTCATATCAATCGTATATTACACTACTTTATCAATATATTTTATGAGTATTCATGAAGTTTTTGAGGTGTACGGTAATCAGATTAGGGTTGCAAATGGATATGCATCTATTTTGTAGCAAACGTAGGAGGATTAGAAAGTGAAACAAAATACTGAGGAAGTTAATCTAACGATGACAGTTCTATATTTTAAACTATTCTTACTGGTCCCGAACACGATTTGTAAGTATTTAGCTTATTTTTAAGTCTTTTAGTTTTTTTATTTGGTTTCTAAAAAAGAAATTTCCAAACAACTTGCATGCTTAGGCCTACTTTGCGCCGAAATTGTCGTTGCACAGACGCGAGCAGTTATAAAAACTGAACTAACCACATAAATTTTTGGTAGGGGAAAAATATCCTTATGATTGACAATATTTAATCATAGTTCGGCTTTTTTTCTCGTATTTTGCAAAATGTTTACAAAATCTTCTTATTACGTTCTTTTTTAGAAACTTTGAATGTCAATAAAGTGAGAATTTATTGAAAGAAAATACGCTCTCTTAAAGATATTTGTTGAAAGTAATTCATTAAAACTGCGTTGGGTATACCATTAATGATTTCCTTTCCTACTAAAATAGCATCATGAATTTAATGCTTATTATTAGAAAATGAAGAAATGGAAGAAGGCAGAAACGATTATTTTGGACCACTCACTAATGATCAGACATAGAAACCAATTCAGATCATTAAAGAACGCAAATTTGCTTTTTAAAGTTAATACTTAAACAAGCATTGAGTCTTAGGCATATATTTTTCTTAGTTAAGAAAATAGTTCACTTTTCCGACGGATCAAAAAGTAGTTAATAGATAACTTATTTTTTCAACTTCTTTTTGCAAATAATAATTGAAATAGCAGACTTCATTTGATTTCTTAACAGGCCCAGATCTGTACAATGTGGGGCCACCTGCAAAAAATCAGCAGGATCCCTAACCATCTACTGGATTGCCCCCTCCCCTCCAAATATGATTTTTTAAAAGAGTGACTGTTGTTTTTTTTAACTGCATTTGTATTTCTACCAATGTTTTGAATTCATTTTTAAAAATCCTTTTACTTATTTATTATTATTGTTTTTAAGGTTTTTAACTTACTTGTTTAAGCGTTTCTAGGTAGATATGTGGGTTTTTTTAATCTTGATTTTTAAAAACTAATTTTATTTACAAGGTATGTCAGTAACTAAACCAGACTCCCAAAACTTTACATTGTTGTGGTCCAATACATGAGGTACAAGTAGAGATACAATGCAGGAACTTCAATTTTTTGATTAAGTTAAGTTTTTTTTTTCACCTTTCAAATTTTTAGAACTGTCGTGATTTTCATTACGATATTTTCAAACTTTGGGGATTCTAAATGCTTTCTCTGCAAAAATGTTTTTTTCTAATCAAAAAATTTGTTTGATAAATTCATATTTTGGCGGCTCTTAGTAAGTAATTTCTATTAGTTAAGATTCGCTGTTGTTCTTGCGTAATATGTGTGGAGTTTTTATTTAAAAAAAAACATTTACTAAAACATTATAAAAATAATTAAAAAAATTTCAACTTTGAAAATTAGACTACATGTACTTTAATCTATTTTTTTTCCTAGGCTGTGGACCCCTCGATGTCCCCCCCCCCACTACGCGGGTGGGTAGATATGGGTCTGGTTTTTAAGATCATATCAAGGTTTAATGCTTGTTAAGTTTAAACTATGATCTGTTGTCGTCGATATGTTACGCTAAAGCTCAAAAGCCGTTAATGTGCACGTTACATTGAGTGTAAAGGAAAAAATTTGCAATACAACAGAAAATCTCCAGGAAACAGGAATCGTTTCTTGTAACCGATTCAGCTACTTCTTAAATAAAGCTGTAACGTTACTTGAGAAGAAGCTGCTGATGGAATTTCTCTAGGGCAGCTGTTCCCAACCTCTTTTCAATTGCGAATCGCTTTCAAATTCCGAAAGAAGTTGGGTAACCCCCTGTGCAATAAGCAAAGAAAAAAAAACATCACACGCAATAAAGAACAAAAACATAACTCCAAAATAAAAGAGTACTAACTGAAGTAAGCGCTAGAAAATGAACGCAAAACAAATTGAACTAAAAACAAATCCAGCGCTATTTTTTTCTGAACTTCCTTCAATTTTGAAATTTTTTTAAATGGGATGGTTGTGGTATAAAGTACCTCAAAGTTCGGCTAAAATATCCGACAGCTTCAATCTTACATTGCGAGTAGATTCAGCATTTAATTTGCTTGTGTATTTATTTCTCTATGCGTTTAAAATCCTTTTTCACGTAGAAATGTTATCAAAAAAGGCAATGCACTACATTTATTTGTGACACTGAATTAGAAGTCAATTTTAGAAGGATCTCAAAAAATACCTTTTAGAAAACTGTCTCAGTTAACTAAACGATTTTTTTTGCCAGTCTGCCAGTATCTCTTAAATTTATATGGATGCTTCAATTGCCAAATCGATTAACTCCATAAAACAAAATGCTGAGAAAAAAGATGAAGAAGATAGTGTTATATCCATAAGAGTGAATACGCCCTCGTGTTACATTTTCTGCCATCGCAGGATCAGAAATGTACTGAACCAAAAGCTTAATATAAATTCACATGCTAAGATTGATTAAGCACTATTAAAACAGAAATGAGGATTTTTTTAAAAAGTGGAGTTAATCGATTTGGCTATTGAAGCATCCATATCTTCTTGAAAGGAACTACGAGTCTAATTGCTTGATAGAGATATAGGGGAGACTGGGAATACTTGATCCCTAGGGATACATGATCCCATAGCCAAACATGTACAAAAATCATTAAATAGAAATTTGAAACCTGAGAATTATGTTAAAGTTATACTTGTACATAAAATATGACCAGACTTTGTTTTTTTCAACCATTTTGTTTTATCTCAAGAAATGATTGTATGAATGTGTCAAGGGAAACTTTTTTTAGGACAGTATTCTGAAGTTTACATTATCCAATATATACAAATTAAAAAAAATACTGAAGGGTAATGTTAAAGTATAGACAGTCTTTTATAATAGAGACATATTTTTTTTAAATAAATTGCCACTGATTGTTAATAATATAACAAGTATGTTTGTAATAATCGCATATTAGGGATACTTGAAAAGGTTTCTCCCTTCGTGAAAAGGGTTACATGATCCCAGGGATCAAGTATCCATATGACAATATAAACACAATGAAAACAATATAACTTGTTTACTTAGTTGACGTTAACTTTAAACATTCAAAACCATACAAACATAATAAAATTTATCATAGTATGAGTGATAGTTTTATATAATCACTGCAGTAAATATGCTATACAATAAAAATATACTTGTAACCCTCATAACACCTCAAACATCTAAACATAAACTAACTCTACTGATGAGTTATGTTTTGATCAGCCAAATGAGCTTGGACAAGTTGAAATACATGTCAAATCCTTGTTTGAATGAAAAAAAAAAAAAAAAGAATTGATTTTGATATCGTTAGATTTACATCAAAAAAGTTATTTGCCCATTATGTAGACCCATTAGCGGATAGAATGTTAAGTTGGATTTCTAGAGTTTGAAATAAGTTTTCTAAAGCGAAAAGGTAACATGCTTAATCAATGAATTTTTCCTGAAAAATTGACAATAGTGTAGTAAATGAGAATGAATGTGTTAAGTTGCACGCATCCAGATGGGTTGAGCTAAACTTTAAGAATTACAACAAACGAATTGTTCGCATTTAGCTTTTAAGGTTTTGAAAATATATGCTAGGCTTTCTATTCTTTTCTATAAGTATGTTGATACTTAAATTTTTTATTCCATCTTTTTAGAATTTATTCAATTGATAAACTTCTTAATTTTACTATTGCAAGACAAAAAGCAAATAATTTGATTTTGTGCTTGTCGTCCTTTTTCTTGTTTTTTACTTGTATTAATTTGAGTTTCATTACGCTATTTAAAAAAAATGTTAGTTTTATTTATGAAATATATTGTTCACAACTGTATTAGAGAATTAGATACTGATCAAAAGCATCATAAGTACATTTTGGTTGTGTACATGTTTTTTATAAATGTCGTAGTTGAATTTAAGACAATGTTATTTTGTGTTCACTTTATTATACTTTAATAGAAAAAATTAGAACTAGTGTAATTTTTTAGAAACATTATGCAGAAAACTAAAATCCATAAATATAGCTGATCTAACGAAAACTTTACGTATTTTCTCAGTGGGATCAAATATCCATAATGAAGGGATCATGTATCCCTTAATGTGGGGATACATGATCCCTTTATAAAGTTATTGAAAAAAATTATTTTACCAAAACTATCTGTTTAATTTCAACTAAAAAAATACTGTCAGATAAAGAAAAAAAACCCATCTTTCTTCACGTACTTTTTTTTTTTTTTTGAAAAAAAAAAAAAAAAAAAAAAAAAAAAACCCTGATCATTTGCAGCCGAGAAAAAAAAAAGAAAAAAAAAAGAAAACTAAAGTGTTGATCAAGTATCCCAGTCTCTCCTACTGTGTACATTAATCGTTTGATTGCTGAAGAATTTTCTCGTCCTTATACTAAAAGTGCGAAATAAATTGCGTAGTTATTTTTGTTTTTGGAAAAAATAAAAACTCTATAAATACCTCTAATTATTTCAAAAAATGTGATTTTAATCAACAAAAGTATTTTAGTATTTACATATTACAAAAGAACTTTTCTGCACAAATTTCATGAATTCCTTTTTTACATGCAGCGCAAATTAAGTGCAAGTTCCAATTTCAACCTCACACTGACCTCACACTGTCGCAAGTTTCACCCAGCGAAGTTTTTAAAAGTAAAATGTTTTTTCAACACCCCTGATGTATTTTCGGGTTGTTAACTGGTTCTTATTGAAAATTATAGCAACAAAGAGTAGCGCGATTGCACGTCTACGCATTTTCATTACACCAGAAGCGAAGAGTAATATCTCTTTGTCACACTCAAACAGCAAAGAAACTAAGCATCGAAAATTAACTATACATGTTTCAGACTTATGCTCCATAAAATGTTCCCATCAAATTTAATAGAATTTTGCGATCTAAAGGAATTCGTATACTTCAATTGTATTCAAAAATTGAACCTTTACGGCACTGCTTCAATTCCATCATGCTCAATGAAAATGATGAAAACCCTCACTCTTTTTATTGACAGACTAAATTCTTGAAATTAACAAAATATGTGAACATGTTTGGTAACGTTTGCATCTAAAGAGTATCGAATGGGTAAGAGACAAATAAATCAATGATTTAAAAAAAAAAAAAAAAAAAAAAAAAAAAAAAAAAAAAATTCCGCTATTACAGTATTGTTTTCGCGAACCACCTTTATACCTTTTGTGAACTCCCAGGGGTTCGCGAACCATCGGTTGGGAACCGATGCTCTAGAGATTTTCTAGTGGTACGGTAGCTTTTTTTTAGTGTAGATAATCTGCAGACTAATCTATTTACTCCGTTACACATCAAGGTGTAGAATCAAGAGTTTTTCGCATTTCACCTACGTATTGAGCACATTCATAACCATCTTATCGTTTTATTTTAAAACATTGTTAAAAAAGTTAATGTTCATGGAAAAGCTATTGTGTTAGTGTCGTTAAGCTTTAGATTTTCATTTATAAGTAAGCACAATTGTACCACATGTTTTGCAAATCATCTCCACAAATGATAAATATATTAAAAACCGTTTGATTCTCTGTTTTACAGTTTTTACTTGATTTCATGATTGATTATTTCAATTAACTTGCTGATTTGTTTGAGGATATTAACTTGATTCTTTAGGTAACAAAAAACAAACATAAAACACTATCATGTTAAGTGCACACAAATGTCTCTGTTGTCCCAGAAAGAGTTTTCTTTTCGTCTTAACAAATGCTTCATAGGTAATGTTCAGTTAATGTATGAAATTTGCAAATTACCTATTTTATTTGAAAAAATGACACTTTTTTGGCATTTTAGTGGATTTTAGTTAATGTACTCTTTTTCTAAATAACTTGCACTGAACTGGTAACAGATTATATCGGGGTCAACTTTGAGAAGCAGAAAAGAAATAACAAGACCTTTTTTTTGAGAATGGTTTTCTCCTATATCTTTTTAAATAGCTTTAAATACCCTCGGTAAAATTAAATCCCTAGTGCAGTTTCGCATCGAAGAGAGCCAAGGTAACTCTATCCGGTGGAACCTGGGTGCCAAAGTTATCTGTGCCACTGACATCCGCGCCTTAATGGCGGTACAAGAAAGACTGGATGCCATATCGGGGGATCGCAGTAGGTTCTAAAAGGCCAAGGGCACCGAACGCAGCCCCACATAATTTTAAATATGAGAATAATTTCCTAAGTTTCCCAGCTTCTATTTATAAACTTCAAAATTATAAACTGTAATTAAATATTACATTTTATTACTTTTTAAAAAACATTTTATTACATTTAAATAAAACATTTAAGGAGTGTTGTAACTAGAAAACATATTTAAAGAGAAAAAAAACTTTAGTTATTGAATTTTCACATTCATTAACCTTTTTGAAAAATACCTGTCAAAATTTAGTTCTGGATGAATAATCAACTCGCTCTCAGATGTAGTTGTTAAGTAATGAAAAGCGTTTTCTCAAAATGTAGTTTTTGAGTTTTTCAAAAAGTATTACCCTTTTGTCGATAAAATGTATATGACGTATTCGTTATGCCTTCTAGTATGTACTGAAATGAACGTTTAGAAAAACTACACGTATTTAGGTTTTTAAACAGTTTTCTTCCTGCATGACATAACTAATTTTAAAAAGGAAATTGACTCAAGTTTTAACAAAAGCACGTCTCAGTTAAATACTAAGGATACGTTAAAGTTGCAAAACATTTTTGAAAGTATTTGCTACAGATCCGCAGAAAAGGTACATTGAGAAAAGCCTATTTAACATTATTCATGGAAAAAGTTCCAACATTCCTTAAAATTAAATTTATCTAAAAAAAATTAAAATTTGAGAAAATAAGTATGAAGAAGTAGAAAGTAATGCAAATATTTGAGTGACATTACAATTTAAATCTTTAGGATAAAAAAATTTGGGCTAACAGAAAAGAAAAAAAAAAAAAAAAAACTTTAAACTCGACTGCAACATGAATGTAACATAGTGTTATTCATTTCAGAGTAAAATCAGCGTAGTTGTTATTCACAAAAAAAAAAAAAAAAAAAAAAAAAAAAAAAAGGATAATAATAAAAACAAATTTCGTTATTAGACGAAATATTTTGTACTAGAAATTATGTTGCAAATATATATATATATATTTTGCAATAGCTTGCAACAAATGTTGATTTACATTCGAATTTCCTTTCTTTATCGTTTTCCGTCTGAACATTGTTAACAAATACCTAAAACATTTTGCACTTTTCCCAAAACTGAATTAATAAGCAAACGTGAGAACTAGTCGCGTATTTTGGAGCATGTACTTTTTTTCTACTCACGTTAATTAATTTTTCCAGTATTCTTCTGTGAACAAATCAATGCTCTCGCTTTGGAAATTGGTCTGCTTTGCTTTTGAAAATATTTTTCGTAAGTTTTATGTTATCAAAATTTAGATAGGGAAATATTATTTGTACTAAGGATAGTTGATTAATAGGTGTTACTTTGTGACCCTTTTTGAGTTTTTTTCATTGAAACAACAAAATATTAATACAGTGAAACCTGTACAAGTTGACCGCTTGCCGTGCATACTTTAGTGGTCAACTTAAATTGGTGGTCAACTTACAGAGGTTGATTTATATGATAAGGGCTAATTCCGTTCCTGAAAAAAGTGGTCATTTTAGACAGGTGGTCAACTTAGAAGGGTGATCAACTTCACAGGTTTCACTGTATACAATTGTAAGTTAAATATTAATTTTCGATTTATTACAAATAAAACATTGATTTACGATCTAATTATAAAAATAGTAATGGTCACATAGTCACATCGTAAGGTAGGGTGACTTTATGACAGTTTTCTATAAAACCTTATGGGGAAGCAGGGGTGGCCATCTTGGAGGGTCATGGAGCAGACGGCGCCATTGAAATTTTTAGGAAGGGGAGGGGGTGTTTTTAGGGGTATTTTTCCTATTGGGGGGGGGGTCTCTGGCTTTTCGGGATCTTTGGGGGGTGCACCCTTGCTCTTTGCGGGTGGGGGGGGGGGGCTGTGGGGAAGGAATGCAGTAATAATGTAATATGACGAAGCTTCATTAGCTTTGCAGTTAAATAACATAATTATTAGCATAATCTTTTCGATGTGCATTAAACACTGAAATTTTTTAAACTTAATTATTTCGGTTGGTTTTCATAAAATGTGGTATCCGGCTTCGAAGGCCATTTCAAACTTTAACTTGATCGTTCCTTTACAGAAACAATAATCCACCAACATGTTTCTTAATGAATTTCCTTGGGAACAAATTATCGTCATAAGTGAGGACAGCCTAAAAAAGACTGAAAAATCTGTTATTGCTTTCTAAAGTAGCAAATATTTCTTGATTTGCATTGTTTGTACATTCAAGAAAGTCATTTTTATTTGGATTGGATAACTAATCACGTAAAATTTGCAAATAACTGACTTGATAACAAACTTCATCTGTCACAAAGTCACCCCCTCAACTTCTGAAATTTTAAGAATGTCTGTCTAATTTTAAATCAAAAGAATCTTTTTTAGGTTGATCAAATTTTAAATGAGTGAAGATAAATATGGTTAATAATATAATTACCTATAGAAACGCTAGCAAGTAACTTAAATGTTGTACATTACAAAAATTGCAGGTCTTCTCTTCAGATAAAAAGTGCAATGTTTTGACTAAATCACTGTATCATCAATGACAGTTTGTCTAGAAGTACCAGTAAAGATCAAATACATAGCAACACTGGCTTGACACTCGACACAATCGTTTATAACGCCGTGGCAGGCAAAACAGGGGTGTAATATTCAAGCTAGTCAAAAACTTTTCGTATCATGATATTAAACTAATGCCATACAAATACTTTTTAAGACATAATTAATCGACACTCATAATTGCAAACACCCACACAGCAGTTTTGCTTCCTTTCCTAATATTTCGGAATAACAAAAGTTAAGAAAAATTATTACTTCTCAAATGAAAAACTCTTTTTTTCTCGAAAATAATGGGATTATATTATCTCTTTCAACGGTAAGATTCACGTGATGGCGAAAAGTACCTTCTGTACAATTAAAATTTTCTAAATTTAAGCATATCCTTAGGTAATTTCTTTTGAAAATTTCGAAAAATTGCATTTGGGTTGCCGTGGCATTTGGGTCATAAAATGCGCCATAAAAATGAGCAAGTTAAGTACATTGGACCATGTACAGTTAAAAGAAATACTGATCAAAGCCCAAATGATTAATAATGCGTAAGAATAAAATAAGGTTTTGTTAAATGCAGACTGAAAAAAATCAACAGTATAGCGACGAATTAAACAATCCTTGATTTAGTCTGTAACATCTCAGATGTAATCTTTTTAAACATTAGGTTAGCTTTGACATGAAAGAAATAATTATGAAAAGAATGAAGAGGACGTTTTTAGAAAATACTTTCTACTAACATTGTTAACTGCAGTAGAAGACAACAATAAAGTTTGTCTCTTAGATCACAAAGAACCCAACTTTGAAGCGCTGAGTGCTTTTAAGGCTTACTATTCGAGAGTTGCTAGAAATAAAAACACCCAATGAAAGGGGAGACATAGAATTAATGGAACTGTCGAAAATTATCAAAAGATTTTAAACATTTCCTTTACTTAAAGAACGGAAATTTATTCAGCATTTGTTTTCTGTTCAAGCATCGACTTAATAAGCATTTAAAAAAAACATTTTGACTGATTTCTATTCATTTGCTATGATTAATTCACATACTTTAAACGTTATTTATTGATTTATTTGAACAAATCACATCTTCACATCTTTTTAACATAACTTTGAAGAGTTTTTTTAATGGGCCTTATCAATAAATGTACATGTGTAGTAAAATTGGGTTTTGAAACATTGAATAGATGGAATTGTGTCTTGGAACCCCTACGTATATCACACTGGTCATGCTTGTAGAGAAACCACGAAAAAATGTCACTTTTTTCGAACGATTAAATATTTAACGTGCTATTCTTTTTTATTGTTGACAAAATTGTCCTCCTAGTTGATACCTTTTTGCCATCTAGTTTGAAAAATTTCGGTAAAAATTCATGGTTTTTGCGGGAAAATTTCAGGCTATGGCATCATATATGTAATAGCCAAAATCTGTGATCAGGTTACGCTCTGACGTCACGAAAAATGTCACTCATGCCATATCATGTATTATTTAGTAGTTGAAGTACTTAAAGTTCAGTAATTTTGTTCATAATTTGATAGTAATTTTTGGCAACTTTCAACAAGCAGACAAGACTTCGACTACACTGCACAAATCGATCACCATTTCGGCTTTTAAAAGCACAATATCTCGGTGAAATTAGTTACTATGTAAAATTTCACAAAGCAATTCATTTTTTCTTATTTCTTTTGATATTTATTGTGAGCCAAGAAATGTTTTTACAAGGCGGGTACGTTTATGGGTCTCATTAAAACTTTCGTAAAAATATAAAAATATGACCCCGACATGAGCAGGGAGCATGCTACAATTGGTTTCTATTCCGCTGCATTACTTCTGTTTTATGTTCCAATTTTCCTTACATTTATATAAATTAAGTATAAATTTTAAAAACGTAAAATCTATATTTAAAAAAAAACACACAAAGTGAGTTTGAAACGAATGGCATATACCCTTTGTGAAAAATATACACAACTTTAAGTTGCATTAAAATAAACTCCCTTTCTATGAAGAGCGCTTCTATTTTGTACTTTGGAAGTTGAATTCAAATTTTACAGTAAAATATTACAATTACACTCTTGAATCACGAATTGGTAATTTTAATGTACATATTTACATACATGTAAATAGGTATGTATGTACATGCATTGTCTAAGATAATTATTTTGAAATCGACTTAAGTGCAGACAGATTAAATATTCAACGAATGCATTGATTTATGACCATGTTTCAACTCAAAGGGAAATTCTGGGTATAAGTACACGTTTCTGAAGCACGATATTGCTCTGAAATTTAGCTATTTGCATACATATTAATGAAACTCGAAAGTAAAATTATTAAAATAAAAATAAACAAATAAATATAGCCCCGACTACCTTTGGAGTTGAGTAGTGCATATGAGGAATAAATTAATCATAATTCTTGGACACATCTAAAAGTAATTCTAAAACAAGATAATATTGAATAAGACTTCGTCACGATTTTCATTGTTTTTATATTTTATTGATGTAGTAAGTCAGAAAGCTCTTTAAAAAGAAAGTATGAAAGCGTAAATGTTTGAGTCGGATGAATACATTGGTGGCAATGACAATGAAATTCTAAAGATCCAGTTAGTATGTATGAAGCGTGTAGCTGCAAAAATAAGTTTCTCCAATTCCAAATGCGTTTTTTCCAGTTTTTTCATTGCAGTACTTAGATAGGCCAACAACTTGAGACAGTCAGACAGTTTTAAAATGGTTTGTTTAATGGTTTAAGCAAAACAGGAAAAGTTATTGTAACTCATATCTTTTTTGTAGCGACAAGTATGGGAGACCGGGGTTAGTTGTGCCAGGGGCAAGTTGCGCCATCGAGCCTCCTGACTGAGCCAATAGACTTTAACACCTGTTGGATCATGTGAGGAAGGATGTTGTTGGTCTCAGTGTCTTGTGTAAGTTTGGAAGTATAGCGTTGGACTGTTTTCAAGATAAAAATATTTATCGTGTTTTCTACAGCAAAAGTAAATTTTGTGACCTACGATGGAACTGTCATAACCACTAAAGATGCTGAGATGCGAAAACTTTCCCAACATTATTTAAATACCTATGTTTCGAACTGTTATTCTTTGCATTTCATTTGTTGATCATGATATTATTTCGGAAACTATTGAGTCAAGTTCAAAATGGCGTAACGCAGATCTAGTTGTGAGAAAGTAAAGGAGGCACGTTGTGACCGTGTCACTATTTGCCTCGATCCGTTGTCCGTCAGAAATGAGAGCGTTGATGACCAAATTGTTAGTGAAAATAATAAATATTAAGCTATTATCAAACCCAGCACTTTAGCAATAAATTTAGTCAGGCAGATAAGTCTTCTAAAGTGAGAAATCTCATTGAATTAGATGAGTATATGACAGTTGACTTTAGCATTGCAAAAGCGGTACGTTTTATAGAAAAAAGACGGCCACTTAAAGCTGGAAATCGAAACTGGAAGCACTCCGCTCGTAAATGTTTTAAAACCTGCCATTCTAGCGATCACACTTTAAGAGAAAATTCGAGCAGAACGAAAAGAAAGAGAATGCAAGAAACAAATTGAAGAAGAAAAAGCAAAATTTAAACTGTGCGGAATTGCCAAAAAGTGCACACAAAATTACACTAACGTTATTAAAAAATTGAAGAAGAAAGTTTCGGATAGCTCTGAAGATGATAAAAATTTAGTATGTCTAGTTTGCATGAAGCAATACAAAGTTTCTAGACCCGTAGAAGACTGGGTACAATGCATGACACTAAAAAACTGGTCTAATGTCGAATCAAAAAAAAAAAAAAAAACCTTATTTTATTTGCATTAACAGCACATCCGATGTTGAAACAAGCGATGATAATGATTGATTATAAAATAGGTGGGCCTGTAGGATATGGGCCTACACATTGTAGGGGAACCTGCTGTACCCACAGACGGTTGTATCTACGGACCTTAGTCGGGAAATTCCGGGTATCGTCGAGAGAGATCCTAATTGGGGTTCAATGTATGTGTTACAGCTCTCTCCACTACCACAGGAAGTTTCCACGACATCAAATGAACATTTAAGATTCCATCAAATTTTTTCGGTTTTAGTAGGATCTAAGTAGAAAAAAAAAACACCTTTTTCTTTTCTTTTTTTCGTCCGTCGTGGATTGTATTATTCATTTTTGTTGTAAGTATCATGATTTCCTATGTTTTGAAAGTTTTGTTTCTGAGTTTTAATGTTGTAAAACTAGTCCTGTCGATGTGACTTGCCTGAAAATCCAAAATGACGTACCTTTGTAGCCAAGGACACATAGCCACGGACGGCAATTTTTAGTCTCCTTGGGTCACACGTGAGTTTTCTTACAATGTGAAGTACCGCAAAATAGTGCCTTGTCATCAATGCCCGAAATTTGCTTTCAACAATGATGATGGATTTGAAGTAGGGCTTGAAGATATAGTGTTGAAGTAACCCCCACTTGTTGTAGGATCTACAGACCGTCAATCCCACCTGTTTCCATTTGAAGTCGACGTTTCTGGGTTTTTATTGGGTTAATCTAAACTGAGTTTTTTTGTGGGTTAATTTTTGTTAGAGATTTCAATTTGCATATAAATTGAGTTTATGATGTAGGCACATAGAGAGCCATAATATCATGAATCTAGTTATTCTTTTGTTTAAAAAAATTAATTATTCATAACTTCATTAACTCTCTTGAGAGTAATAACTTTTTAAAGAATTCACTGATGTTAAAAATTAAAGAAAATTAAAAAAAGAGAAAAAACCTTCGATTAATTTTCAAAGTTTAATTTCTGTTGGATATTTTATTTAATATAATTTTCAATGGATGTTTGAAGTATTTCAATATAAAATGGCTTATGAAAATGTATTGAGTATAATTGAGTTCCTCAGACAAATTTATATATAATTTTTTGTATGTCCATGGGTACAAAGGCACCTGTTAGCGGGGTAAACGGGGTGTTGTACCTACGGACAAAAAATAAGGTTTTTAAGAAATTTTTGTTGAAGTTGAAAGCTTTGACCTGACAAAAACTGGCGAATTAGATGATAAGTTGTAGATTCTGCCAAAAAAAGTTTTCAGATCGATTATCTATTCCCAGAGACCAGCCAAAATTGAAAAGTAAATTTTATCCGTGCGTACAGCAGTTTCCCCTACTGTGAGTCAAAGATTACTGTGTCCAAAAACTAGTGTTGGTCTACGATTTATCTTTCCTGATTAACACATTAACACAGTTTTTTAATTTGTGTCTAAAAAAGAGTTCACAAGTGTTAATAATTTAACAAGTTTATTTCCATTTCGTTTAAAGTATTTGTGAAGGTGTTCTTTTTTTTGTTATGAGCATTATAAATAAATAATTTTTTTATTCTTAATTTAAAATATCACATTAAATTGCATTTCTTACATAATTGGTAGATGTTACAACGTATTTGTAAGCGTGTTTTGTGTGTCACAATGTGCCTCAAGCAAGTCACTACTAGACCCGCTACGGGACAAGTCGAGACAAGCTTAGAGGCTACGAAAAATTCTATTTTATGTCATGAAAAACGTTTAAAATGTTGATAGTTGTTTTATAAATATATTGCCCAAGATTTACTCTAATGATATTCTGTATTAAATATTTTACATCAGCTCAAATCTTACGGTAATATCAAAAATGGAAAATGTCAGTACTGCCCTGGTCTCCCCTATCCTAAAATCCAGGAAAGAAATTTATTTTTATAATCCCCCAAATGATATTCTTGATCATGTAGCATAAAAAATGCTTTAATATTCCCAATTCATATTTTCACTAAGTCTTTACCAAGCTCTTGCCTTTATAGACCGGGATCTGAAGGGGGTTGAGCATACATGGAAAGGCTGACGCAATATTATTTCTGATTATTGTTACAGGCACGATGGTGATTATGAAACCACATGTCGTCGCCCCCCTGGGTGGTCGACAACCCCGGGATAGGGGGGAAGGCAGTGGGGGAGCCGTTTCCTAAAACACTCATAACTCGCGAACTATTTGAGATAAAACACTGAAAAAAGTGGCAATCGACGCAACAAAACAAGGGCTTCATAAAAGCTAAATATGATTATGGACCTATCTTTGTTGGTTTCTGAGTAAAATTCCATTTTTCGCAAACAAGCAAAATTTTTGAATAAAATGCGCAAAATAAACTTTTTTTGACCAAAATAAATTCCAAATCAAAATTGTTTGATTTTTTTTTCAAATGAAGTCCAAAATATCATTATTCAGCTTGTTAAAATCATTTAAGTACTGTTAACGCGTTGAAAACAAAATGACAGTAGCAAGTTCGAACACTATTTGCATTATAGTTCAGGATCTGAAGGGGTATTTTGATTATGCATGGAAGACCTGAAGCAAAATTATTTCTGATTAATGTCACAGGCACTATAGTGATTATGAAACCACATGTCTTCGCCCCCCTGGATGGTCGAGATCCCCGGGGGAGGGGGGAAAGCAGTGGGGGGAGCCGTTTGCTAAAACACTCATAACTCGAGAACTATTTGAAATGAAACACTGAAAAAAGTGGCAATCGACGCAACAAAACAAGGGCTTCGTAAAAGCTAAATATGACTATGATCATATCTTTGTTAATTTCTGAGTAAAATTCTTATTTTTCGCAAACAAGCAAAAAAATTTGAAAAAAAAATACGCATTTTTTTTTTCAAATTATCAAAATTATTTAACTGTTTCAGGAACCAATAAAATCTGAAATGTCATTGTACAGTTTGTTTAAAATTACTTAAATATTATCAAAGCGTTGAAAAGTGAAATAAAAGCAAGCTCAAAAAGCATTTGAGGTAATTCACAAAAGGAAAAAAAAAAACAAGTTTGCGCTATGTACCTTGAAGACTCGACATAACCAAAGTAAATTTTGTGGCTCTCCTGTTTTGGCGGTTTTATTTCGTAATATTATCAAAACAATGTCCCAGTTAAGTAATTACTTAACCTTTAACGCATTATAGCTGCTTAGTATGGCTCACAATGGGACTTTTTTAAAAATTAAAACATGCAAGTTTGCAAGTACGAAGTAATTACGGAAAGGACAAATGATCAGGATAACCCTTTTGCAGATTTTACACCTGAGTTATGAAATATAGTGAGCAAGGCTATTGCCACATAAGCAGCATGAAAATTTTAGTGGAACGTTAAAGAAAATGTGAATAGTCTCTTATCTAGAGAAGTCCTGCAATGGCAATGTCTTCAATAGCGACTGCAAAACAGCAAAAGAAAACCAAAAAACATTTAACCTGGGAAACGTTAACTCAAAAGTGATGTTAGTACATCTAAAAATCATTCCCATACAATAAGCCCAATGCTAGGTTAGGTTCATCAGAATGGTTCACTGAAGCAAAGCGCGAGGTCCGATTTCGTGAATGTAATTGAAAATGATACTTCTTGCAGCGAAACTCTGGAAGAAGCACCCTATTTTAAGAACAAAGTTCAAGTTATCGATGGAATGAATGACTCTGGTCCATATTGTCCCAAACACTACTTTCAAATGTAGCAAAGATTTTGCAGGTCTTCAAATAAAAAATAATAAAATTTTCTCTCCAATATTCAAACTACACGAGTGGACCTTAAACACGATCGGTACATCTCACTGTCGTTTTCATAATTTGAAAACCAGAAGTTCCGGAAAGTACATTACAATAATTTCTTGTCATTTCCATCAGAAATAAATATAATATCAGCTCTTTACCATGCTCCTGCAGTTCTTTCCAGCATGCGCTAAGAAGTATTGCTCAACTGTATTATTGAATCAATTCCCCTGTACCTTAGCAGTGCCTTTAGATGTAACCAAGTTTGGGTTTCACTTGAATGAAAATAAAACAATAAAGCCCCACACCTTATGATTTAGCCAGTGTTACCAGAGAGTTTAATCCACCCTGCGCAGGCAAGAACTGTAAATAATCTTGTAATTGTTTTATTAATAATTCATCTTGCTGTAAATACTGTGCTTTTAAGACTAAAGCAAAAACCCGTAAACTACAAAATACTCGGAAGAGAACGATTCAATAGAACAATTACAAGTCAACAAAAAAGAGTATGATCCAGCTTTCAGAATTTCTGATGTATTAATGCTTTATGTATGCATATTGATATTCTACAATTATTTTTTAATACGCATTATTTTACTAATTTTATTTAATTAGTTGTTTTTAGAACTCTAGTGTAGAATTTTATATTTATATTCGTTTTCATAAAAGCTCAAGCTTCTCATTTTTTATATTTATTTAGTACATATTATTTCTTGTATCATTTTTCTTTGTTGAGTAAATTATAAAAAGCAATATCCGCAAAACAATACCCGCAATATTCTTTTGTGCAAATTGAAAACACAAATTAATAGAAATAAATTAAAATTATATTTGAATTGAAACTACTCTGGGCCTGGTTCCCTAGTTCCTCTCAAATTTAAAGCAGTATATAACAAAATTAAAGCCATAGTTAAATACTTTGCAATTAGAATAAGTTTGTAAACTGAAGAATAAATAGTTCGTCATAAGGATAATAAGGCTATTTTTTTTCTCCTTAGCATACTGCCGTTTTATTCAATGCGCTAACTTAGGCAAGTGCTTGCATTTTCTATTTCGCTTTTAAACGCTCACGTTGGTAATAATTAAGTAGTTTTAAACAAAATGAATAATGACATTTCATGTTTTATTAATTCCCTAAACGGTTAAATAATTTTTTTAAAAAACTTTGAAAAAAAAGCTTTTCGTATTTTATTCAAAATTTTTGCATGGCTGCTAAAAATGGAATTTTAATTAAAACCAACAAAGATAAGACCATAAATATATTTAGGTTTTTCAAGCCCTTGTTCTGTTGCATCTTTTGCCACTTTTTTCAGTATTTTATTTCAAATAGTTCGCGAGTTATGAGTGTTTTAGCAAACGGCTCCCCCCCACTGCTTTCCCCCCTCCCCCGGGGTTGTCGACCACCCAGGGGGGGGGGCGAAGACATGTGGTTTCATATTCACTATAGTGCCTGTGACATTAATCAGAAATAATTTTGCGTCAGGTCTTCCATGCATGCTCAAAATACCCCTTCAGATCCTGAACTATAATGCAAATCGTGTTCGAGTTTGCTACTGTCATTTTGTTTTTCAACGAGTTAACAGTACTTAAATGATTTTAACAAACTGAATAATGATATTTTGGACATTATTCGAAAAAAAAAATCAAACAATTTTGATTTGGAATTTATTTTGGTCAAAAAAAGTTTGTTTTGCGCATTTTATTCAAAAATTTTGCTTGTTTGCGAAAAATGGAATTTGACTCAGAAACCAACAAGGATAGGTGCATAATTATATTTAGCTTTTATGAAGCCCTTGTTTTGTTGCGTCGATTGCCACTTTTTTCAGTGTTTTATCTCAAATAGTTCGCGAGTTATGAGTGTTTTAGGAAACGGCTCCCCCACTGCTTTCCCCCCTCCCCCGGGGTTGTCGACCACCCAGGGGTGCGACGACGTGTGGTTTCATAATCACCATCGTGCCTGTAACAATAATCAGAAATAATATTGCGTCAGCCTTTCCATGTATGCTCAACCCCCTTCAGATCCTGGACTATTAGTAAAGACCATGACTCTGCTAACTACCATCCCCTGAC
The DNA here is from genome assembly GCF_026930045.1 of Uloborus diversus. Taxonomy (NCBI): domain Eukaryota; kingdom Metazoa; phylum Arthropoda; class Arachnida; order Araneae; family Uloboridae; genus Uloborus; species Uloborus diversus. The sequence goes on from NC_072731.1 coordinate 131,887,336, forward strand.
TTGTCACTGGCTACCTAAAATGCCTTGGGTACGAAATGGGTCGCCAAGCGTATTCCACTTGCACTAAACGCAATATCGAACAGGTCTCAAACTGTCATATTTTAGCTTGTCAGGAGAGGATCTCTTTTTAATTATTCTCTACTTGATTTTTGATTTCCTGAGGACTCTTGTGCTCGTGAACCTAATCTAACCAATAACTGGTTCAGGTAATATCAGAAACAATAACAGCAATGTATCCTTTCTTGGTATTTAACATGTAATTGACACAGACAAACAGCTTTAGTTTTAAAGATAATGCAGAGTCATTGAAAAGAATCTGCAATCTTTTCAATCAATGAACATTTTTATTCAAAAAAAGTTCAGATTCCTTACGCTTTCATAATTTATTCACTGTTAAATTTCAGTTAATTTATCGACTACTAAGAATCTTCATCGGCAGCACCAGATGGGGGGTGGAGCGATAGGTAAAGCATTCCGGGCAGCGATCGATTCTAGGTCTCATCGAATAACGACTTTCTTTCGCACGTGTCGATTGATTACTTAAGAACATCATTTCTTGATCGAAGAGCAAGAAAATTCAGCGATCTTATGCTAGATGCATCATTTTTGGATAAAATGAATTGATACTTCGTGTTGATATTTCATACGATGCGAAATAAATCACTTTTGTAATCTACATTTTTGTAGTGCGTGATTTAATGCAATGAAAATCAATTTGAAAGTAAGAGTTTGAAAGTAAAGTCAATAAGAAAATTGAAGTTCGCGCCACAAAAAAAAAAAAAAAAAAAAAAAAAAAAAAAAAAAAAATCCTTGGAAAAATGTTGCAAAAAATCAATTTATTTCTTTTTCATTTGTTTTGAAGATTTTTAATCATTTGTTCCATTTGTAATACTGGTTTGAATGCTAAAAAAAATCTTTAAAAGAAATTAAATGCCCCCCCCTCTAAGTACCAGATAGCACTTGAGAACAGTGAATTGCTTAACATTCTTAACACCAGATCATACTGGATAAAACTGAATAAATTGGAATTGAGTAATTTCTTTTAAAAAACACATTACTGTTTTAAGGTAGTTGGGTCAGTAGGAGTAAATGGAGGCAAAATTTAACGTTTTAACTTTAGATGATTCTCTTCCTTTTTTATGAATCCAGAAGTTTTTTCTCACTGTACACAAGACTATAAGAGTAACTCTGGATAAAAAATTTAACTTCATGACTATATGTTAGAAAATTAAATTCTGTTTCTATTTACCACAGCGTATTTCCAGTTACTTCTGGTCAATTGATATAGTGCTTTTCTTCCCCATGAGATTGATGTAAGAAGTTTACTGTGCTAAATGCAATCAATTTGGAGGCATAAGTAGTTCTTCAGCAACGAAGCTCAGTCTGCGACTGATAAATCGCATTGTACCCTTTGAATCCTTCAAGTGTAACTGGAAATCTTTTATAAGATTTCCAGAAGAAAAAATCAAATATTTTTCTTACAAGCTAAACTTACGTAAAATACACACAAAAGTATAACATGCATCAAAATCGAATCATCCAAAAAGATAGAAAGTTTAGATTTTCCGAAAAGTCCGAAAAAACTACACAAATTTAGCTTTTTTGGTTTACTCCAGATTAGGGGTAAACAGGGGAGCACCAAACTCTATAATATTTTTATAATATTTTTCCTTGGGGGGGAGGGACTCTCAATTAACATGATATAACTCCAAAATTTTCTGAATGATAAAATACGAGGATATACGTTTGCCTACGAGCAGGCCCGGACCTATAAACGTTGGGCCCCCTGCAACAAAATCTGTAGAGTCACTCCTCAGAGGCCAGCAGTGTATATTTACAACGTTTATAAGTCTTTAGTGCTAGTTTTCTTTGATTTTTCTTCAATTTCTTGAGCTGTTGAGTCCCTTAAAAACGAGGTACCCTCCGGACTGCGGGGTATGCGGATATGCTAATCCGGGTCTGCATACAAGAAGAGAAGTTAAGCATCATAAAAAAAAGTTGTTATATTGCAGTGCCATCATGAAACTTGCAGAGTCATCAAGAAAAATTTGTCAAACTAGATTTTTTTGTTAGGTCGCAGAGACCTTCCATGACCTCCCATCGGAGCGGCCTTGGGTGTAAATAGATAAACCTAAAACAGCAGCTCATCAAAATTAGCTGGGAATATGAAATTCACAACTAAATGTTTTTAGTAACGTTCAACGTAACAAAAAAAAAAAAAAAAACACGAAACCAGCTTTTTTGTGTTTGTAGATCTGCTGGAGAGGAAATGTAAGATCACTAAACTTTTGTAAACAACTTTTTTTCGTAGTATCATCTCCATTCAAGAACTTTGCCAGCACAGTTGTTTGGAACCCGCAATATTTATGCAAGAAACAAAATAGTTTCACAGGACACAAATACACCAAAAAGATTAATATCACAAAGAGATGGTAATAACATCCAGGGCACTGGTGGAAATCAAACCCCCCACTACCTCCATCGACGGACGTTTCGCTACTTAAATTGCAACCTAGGGAGGGTATTCCCAAGTTTTTACTCACCCACAGTTTTGTTTCAAAAATCACGTCAAGTTAACCCCCTACTGCCTAAATTATCATTAATTGTAGAAAAAATATTAGTATGCGCAGAATGTATTCAACACATTTAAGGTGGATTTTTGTTTTAAAAAAGTTTTGACTTTTTCAAAATAGGTTTGCAAGTCTGTGAATGAAATATTTACTTGTGACAGTACCAACAACTTAGATGTAAAAGCGGCCATATTGATACCGCTTAATTCACACTCGTCAACAAAGAAATAATGTTTGTATATGGAAGTAAAATGATGAAATCTGATGTGACCTCATGTGAGTCACGGTAAGTAGAAGATGGTTAAGCAGTTCGTTGCCGTTTACCACAATTGTCCCTACTACTTTCATATGTAGTGTCATTATAGTTAGTGTTAGTGTCATGTATAGTGTCATTATACACTATAAACACCAAAACCAGTAAAAGAGTTGTCAAGATGAGCTGGAACTATTACTCAGCAGATTGTTTTGCAGACGGAGAAAAAGGAAAAGTATAACATGAAACAAATGCAAGCGTTTTTTAAAAATAATATAGAGTAAATATTATTAAAAAACAAAACAAAACGGTAAAGCAAAAGTCAAACAAATCACACCTAGCAGTGTAATTTCCTTACTTGTTAACATTTTTGGAACGCTAGTTGAATACCATTTACTAATATTTGTAAGAAGACTCATCATTTAGGGAAGTGATGCTCAACCTACGACTTGCGGACCACATCCAGCTTCTGACACTGATTCGTGTGGCCCATTGCTTTGTTTCATGTTATAAATCAAAAAGCTCGATTAGCGATAATGTTACTAAAAATTTGGAGCCAAATATTTAGAAATTGATTTCTGAAAAACTGATGCATTTAATAAAAGAAGCATAGTAATGATAACAACAATACACTGTGTTTTTTTTTAAAAATTATTTTTACTTTTCCCTATTTTCCCTTTTTGTTCAGAAAATATTTAAATATTTTGAAATTTTATTTGTGTTGTGAACCACGAGGATTATTTCAAAAGGAGTTGTGGACCTCAGGTAGAGAAAAGTTGGGCATCACTGATTTAGGGGATAAGGAAGAACAAATGTCCCATGCATCAACAAAAAAGTAAATATCTATGTACTTGGGAAGCGAATATATATAAAATCTTGCCCCGTGTCAGACATCACCATAATTAAAAATGACATCGCCAGCAAGAGTTTCTTATTGGATTACGAAACAGTTTTCCTTTTAAATCTCTATCATCATCAAGTTGCTTGATTGCATTGGAGCTCACGGGACCTCAGCTCATTGTTCTTCGTTGCAATTTTCAATGCATTTTTACGTATTAAATGGCAGTCAGGCTATTAACATAATAATATAGGATTTGAAGCCCACAGCGTTCCTACACTTTTTTTATTTAATTAAAATTAAGCCCTGATTGAGCAGTGAGTTTTAGCATCTCTGCTTTTAGGTTCACATTATACAAAAATTAACTTTTAAAATATGCGCTTAAATCTATACGAATTGCAACGAAGAATCACTAAGAACGACAAAAATGTCACCCGATTCACTCGTTTTATCTCATTCCATGGTTATTAACTTTCTTAGTTTTCGAATTAAGAAATTGGAAGATTCGACATGTTTCTTCTAATTTTAAGTAAAAAAAATCACACTTTAGAAAAAGTATCTTTTATGCTCAATGCAAATACATTGCACTTTTCGTTTAGAAAAATTTAATAAAATATATCTTATTTCATTGCTGAACGCAGCGATATTTGCAGTAGTAATTTGTTTCGTAATGGATTTTTGCGATCGAAAGTACGACCTTTCATTTTTAATTTGTTTGAGTGCTTTTACTTTGATGAATTTGAGCTAAAATACTAATATATTTGTAATATTCAGTTAGTAGGAAAGTGGTAGGTTTCATTCTCTTATCTTTGTTGAAACGACTGATTAAATATTTATATGCATGCAAGAATAATTTTTTACTTAAAATGAAACGTCAATGACGATGAAGACTAGTGATTCTTTACTTTCAGTGCAGTTTCTTCTTACGCTATTAGAAGGTTACAGCAGATTCAAATCGACCCCGATTAATGTCGCACATCAATTTATTATGTAGCTCAACGGGCTGACAATCCTACATTAAGAAAGATTTCTACTTAATTTTATTGCATGCATTACATAAACGTCTTTTATTAATAAAAATACAACTCGTGATTCAAGGAACTGTGAAATCCAAAAATGAATAAATACAAGAAGAAAGATTTAAAAAATAAATAAATAAATAAATAAAAAAATTAAAAATAAATAAATGAATAAAAAAAATAAATAAATGAATCAAAGTGAGGGATAAGCATAATTCTAAATTAATCAAGTTGATTACAGCATCTTCTAAAACCATTTAAATGGTTTTTAATGCAGTTATTAGAAAAAAAAGCAACACCTCTAAAACACTAAAAAAAAATTCAGAAATGTAATAAAAAAATGGGCATCTAGTGTGCCTAACTCCTGTAAGTAACATATCTGGAAAAAAACAGGAAAGTATCCTGCTAAAAGTCAATAACCTTTCTGAAATTATTCTGGATCCGTTCTGAAGATTTCAAAAACCTTCCCAAGAAAACTCATTCACGTTTCGTGAACAAATAAGTAACCTTCAAAGAAAACTTTGATATACTTATAGCAGAGTTTCCCAAACTGTGCTCCGAGGACCCCTGAGGGTCCACGAGTCAATGCCAGGGGGTCCGCGGTGTTATCCAGCTAAAACGCTAAATATAATTGAGATTGAAGGACGAGTAACGATATTTTAATTCAAAAAGAAAGCACATTTATGAGGAATAAAAAACTTCTTGCTTATGTACATGCAGGACGCAGCAGCCCCTCCCTCTCTGAACACACTACACGTTAATTAATTTTGTGTGCAAGACTTAACACACTTAAAAGTGTTTTGCTCACTAATTTTAAAAGTTCATTTTTATTAGTAAACTTGTAGAAAGTTGGTGATAATATTTTTATTCCTAATTGAATTTCAAATAGAATTTTGCTTCTATAACTCAAAATAATAATGTAAAAAATGAAAAAAAAAAAAAAAAAAAAAGACAGGAGCTCTGAAAAATATACAGAACAGTGAATAAATTAATTTAAAGGAAAAAAAAAATGCGAAAATTTATTAGGAAAAAAAAGTAGATTTAACTGCGTCACATCATTTTTTTTTTGTGCGCACCGGGGGCGGGGGGGGGGGGGCTGTCCACAAAATTCATAATTTCGTGGAGGTCTGAAGTTTGGGAACCTCTGGCTTATAGTAACAGCTTATCATTTTCCCGATTTGCCAGAAGAGTTTCTAAAGCAAATATGGTCGGAAGTAAAGCAGAGTTTGGGGCAAACACCGAATAGCAACTTTAACTGTAATTCTTCCAAAGCAACAATATCCATAGCTCCATTTTGCCCTCGTTTGGAGCTTAGTCAATCTGGAGGGGCCCGTAACTGAGCTGAAAGCGAAACGCTTAACAAAGGAGCAAAATATGTATTCACACTGGTAGCTAAACATTGTGTTTCACAACAGTGAGAAGTCTGCGATCATGAAGTTTGTCACAATTACGGATATTTTTCTCATATATATATATATTTTTACAGGAACTGGTGCAAACCTGTAAAATAACGAATCGTTTCCCGGAAATAATCTGCGATGTTTCGGAATTATTTTGCTTTGCGAAACCTTTTTGAATCTTATGATTTTATCCCCAATTAATTTCGCTTTCGCAAAGATGAGAGCTGAATTCAACCAAATGTTAAAACTTATTATTATTATTATTATTTTTTAGTAGCGATAGAAAGCGTTTCAGAAAGCAGTTCGAAGTTTAAATCACAAATTTATCAAGATAACTCAAGATGTCTGGATTTAAGAAATAACAACTTCTGTGTTATTTTGTATCGTATTATCACATAACTTTAAGAAGGAGATGAAATAATACTTTATGGCTTTCCACTGTCACAGCTCTCATAGATGGCATATAATCATATTTGTCATTGATCCAGCTTGAATCCACAATAACTATCCTCGCTCTAAATATCGCATCAAAGTAAATTATCCAAGTTAATAGCCCTCATAAAATGGCAGAGTACGCATATTTAATTCTTAGAAAAAATGCAAAAAATATTCCCGGGTCATAAAAAGTGCTGCTAAAGGATAAAGAATGGGTGATTCTGAGGAAAGTAATACGAAAACGTGGAAATTGGTTAATGAAAAAAAAGGTAAAACTTTTCAGTTATTAATTTTCGAGATTGGCTGCGAAAGGAATGAAAAAAAATCAACCAAATTTTTTAAATACTGAAAACTAAACACGGAAGGTGGCTCAAAATAATCAATAACATTTTATATCGAACAAATTATTTCTAATACAAAACCCCCCTTTTTTTCTGAAAAAAAAGTCATGTTTCTGTATTTTTGATTTACTATACGAAGTATTTATTGCCGCGACGACGAGATGTTTAATCATCTCACTAGTTAATCAAACAATTTCAACTCTATTGTTTGCGTGAACTACAACTCTATTAAGATAAATAAATACCTTTGTGCTGAATAGTAAAGTCAGACCAAACAACGTAAGTAGAAGCACAAATTTGTAAATTACAGCAGACACGTGTTTCGGCGTTACAGGGAACGCCTTTTTCAATGCAAAAATAATGAGCTTATGGATGAAAAGACATCCGACAAAAGCCAAGAGCAGATAAGCATGCAGCTTAAAAGATAAAAACAGCGGATTGGCCAGACACCAATGACAAAGTTATAAACCGATCAGGAACCAATAGGAATGCAAGTAAAGGTCAGGAGCTTTCGCTTAGGTAAGAACCCAGAAAGAAAGAATTCAATTGGACAAGGATTAAGCCGAAGCTTAAACAAAAAGAAAAGAAATTGTCAGTAACCGTGTACCGCAAGAAAGGAAAAGCAGAATGGAAAACCATGAAATAACAAATCATCTTATGTTGATAAAACTAATGATTTGATTTCTTCTGGGCCATATGCTGAAATTTCTAAAGATCCTAGTGATAAAGAGTTAAAAACTATTGCATCTGCTGTCAAGTCTGTTAAGTCTATTCCTTCAAATGTTAAACACTCTGTTGTTCCATCTATTGCTAATTGTGCTAGATTTTATGCTTTACCTAAGGTGCATAAAGCTGGTATTCCTTTCAGGCCGATTGTTTCCAATATTGGTACGGCTTCGTACAAACTTGCAAAATATTTAGTCTCTGTGTTTTCTCCCCTTAGGAGTCACAATTTATTTACCATTAAAAATTCGGTTGAGTTTGTTAAAAAAATTCATAGTTTCGTTCCAAATAATTCTTTTATGGTTTCTTTTGATGTTAACTCTTTATTTACTAACGTTCCCGTCGAGGGTTCATTGTTATGCCTTCGTAGAAGACTTTCTGAATTTCATTTCACCAATACGGAAATTGAGGATTTAATTTTCCTTACCCGTACTTGTCTTAAACAATGTTCTTTTGTTTTTAATGGGAATTTTTATATTATGTTAGATGGTCTGGCTATGGGTAACCCACTTAGCCCCATTCTTAGTGATATTTACATGCATTATTTTGAGGTTAAGCTGTTCCAAAAACTGCAGTTCCAATTTTATGTTCGGTATGTTGATGATTGTTTTGTTCTAATGAACCAGAATCAGTTTGAGAGTGATGAGGTTTTATCTATTTTAAACTCCATTGATCCTCATATTCAGTTTTCTTGTGAGAAAGAACGGAATAATTGCATTTCATTTCTTGATGTACTTGTTTCTCGTACAGAAATTGGTTTTGAAACTACTGTTTATCGCAAACCTTGTGCTGTCTCTTTACCTCCTCATAGACTATCGTCTCATCCTCCAAATCAAAAATATTCTGCTTTCAATTCTTTTGTTTATCGCGCAATTAATATTTGTTCTTCTTCGGAACTTCTTAAAGTGGAACTTAATTATCTTAAATCTGTGGCAATTGATAGAGACTATCCGCCAACTTTGATTGATTCCATTTATAAAAAACTTTCAAATAAATCCCAAACTAATGTTCTTAACCGAACCTTCATCAGAAAGAATTTGGTTGTTTTGCCATTCTTTCCATCTGTAAGCTATCAGGTTGCTAAGATTCTAAAACGTTTCCAATTCCAGGTGGTGTTCTCTCCTATTAATAAACTTTCATTCTCTTCTCTTAAAGATTCTATTCACCCTCTTAATTGTTGTGAAATTTATAGAATTAATTGTAGTTGTAAACTTGCCTATATTGGACAGACTCGGCGTGCTTTAAAAATTCGCTTGAAAGAGCATCAAAATTATGTGAAAAAACAACAATTAAATAAGTCTAGTATTGCTCAACATTGTTGGGATTCGAATCACTCTTTTGATTTTAACTGTTTTCAGATTATCCAAAAATGCCCCAATTCATCAGATCTTGACTTTTGGGAATCCTTTCATATTTTGAGGAACAGTTCTAACTTAGTTAACGATCTTAGTGCAGTTCCATATTTTTCTAACATTTGGCTCCCATATCTTTAATACTGTCCTTTCCCCATTCCCCCCCCCTTTTTTTTTATCTATCTTCCTTTGTTTATTTTTGCCTTTTTGTCTTGATTGACACCCCCCCCCCCCCCAGTTTTCTTCTATTTATCTTTATTTTTCCTTTTTTCGAACATTTTTGTTTCTGTATATCTTATTTCATGGTTTTCCATTCTGCTTTTCCTTTCTTGCGGTACACGGTTACTGACAATTTCTTTTCTTTTTGTTTAAGCTTCGGCTTAATCCTTGTCCAATTTGAATTCTTTCTTTCTGGGTTCTTACCTAAGCGAAAGCTCCTGACCTTTACTTGCATTCCTATTGGTTCCTGATCGGTTTATAACTTTGTCATTGGTGTCTGGCCAATCCGCTGTTTTTATCTTTTAAGCTGCATGCTTATCTGCTCTTGGCTTTTGTCGGATGTCTTTTCATCCATAAGCTCATTATTTTTGCATTGAAAAAGGCGTTCCCTGTAACGCCGAAACACGTGTCTGCTGTAATTTACAAATTTGTGCTTCTACTTACGTTGTTTGGTCTGACTTTACAACTCTATTGTTTGTGTTTGTTCTAAAGTATCTTCGAAAATTTATACAGTCAAGGGCCCATACTTGAGACCGTTTTGAACTTTTACTTTTAGTAGCACATTATTTACATGTTTTACATTTGAACGAAGTATTCTATTTTTAGGATGTGCCTTAATACTTCTCCTCAGGACATGGTATAGATGTGTAGATATGTCCCTTTGAAAATAACACAAAAAAATGTTCATTGTCCCAAGTTAGGGACTTCCCTCCCTAACTTGGGACACTTAACATTTTGATCTTTCTTTCATGTATGCGGGTGAATATACGCTATTTGAATTACAACGGAGCATAGATTTTTTTAGGTAAAATAAATTATATTATTGTTTTCGCATGCTTAATTTATAAAAGATATTGTCTTTTATTTGATCCACACAGTCAATGTCCAATAACTGTTTCATTTTTGCATTAATAAGATGAAAATAATTAAAAATACATATTTCCCTGGCTTCCCTTATTTCGAGTTTTTGTACAAACATGTTCAGCGTTACTTTTTAAATAACCTGACATAATGTATTTAGTAGTTTTGAAAACTTATGCTACTAATATTCGATATCCATTGATGTGCCTTCGTAAGTTGTAGGAAACAAATTGTCCTAGAATTACATTGAATGGTGTGCTTACCTTATTATTAATTATGATTGATTTTGAAGTGATAGTAATTATTTAGTTCATACTTACCAAAGTTTTTATGTATAAGGCTTATATAAGTACATACATTTTCTTTTACTTTATTTTTTACATTAGCGTACAAAAATTACAAATGCAAATTTTCTACTAAAAATTTTTTCTTTTATCCTTAGTACTTATGTACTTTGAAGAAAGAAAAAGACTAAAAAAATGTGATTAATACTGTGAAATCCCGTTATAACGAGCTTCAAGGAACCACAAAATTTGTTCGTTGTAACAAGAATTTCGTTGTAATGGAATTCCTATAGTGCAATTTAAATGAAGTCGGGACTGAAAAGTTCTTTCGTTGAAACGAATATTTCGTTGTATTGGTATTCGTTGTAATGGGATTTCACTGTACATTGGTACTTAATGTAACTATTATATTGAATCAACTTTATTCAACAGTTATTTGAATTAAAAGTAAGTAATGTAAATTCTGAGGAAAGGATGGCCACTACTGACTCATGCATGTGGCCACTACTGAAAAGCTCAGATTTTGGAGTGGCAACTAATGGATCAAACTTGAAGTTCGGGAAAAAATGGATAAAAAAATGAAAAATTGAAATTCTGGCATTTTTAGAAAATAGGGCGATTATGGAACAGTTGAGCTATAATACGCTCATTGAGTTTTAAAATAGCAATTAATATTGTGGATCCATATTTTAAAAAAGACACAAAATACGCTTAACTGTGGCCACTACTAGTGCGTTACCTTATTTGCTTTTTGTCTTGCAATAGTAAAATTAAGAGTTTTATTAATTGAATTAATTTTAGAAAAGAGGGATGAAAAATGTATGTATCAACATACTCATAGAAAAGAATAGAAAGCCTAGCATATATTTTCAAAACCTTAAAAGCTAAATGCGAACAATTCGTTTGTTGTAGTTCTTAAAGTTCAGCTCAACCCATCTGGATGTGTGCAACTTAACAGATTCATTCTCATTTACTACACTTTTATCAATTTTTCAGGAAAAATAGATTGATTAAGCATGTTACCTTTTGACTTTAGAAAACTTATTTCAAAGTCTAGAAATCCAACTTAGCATTCTATACGCTAATGGGTCTACATAATGGGCAAATTAACTTTTTTAATGTAAATCTAACGATATTTGACATCTATTTCAACTTGTTCAAGCTCATTTGTCTGATCATAACATAACTCATCAGTAGAGTTAGTTTATGTTTAGGTGTTTGAGATGTTATGTGGGTTGCAAGTGCGAACTGATATTTTTGTTGTTTAGCATATTTACTGCAGTGATTATATAAATCTATCACTCATATTATGTTAAATTTTATTATGTAAATATGGTTTTGAATGTTTAAAGTTAATGCCAACTATGTAAACAACAGTTATACTAAACGAAGGGATAAAGTATCCCTAATATGCGAGTCTTTCAAACATACTTGTTATATTATTAACAATCAGTGTTCAATTTACTAAAAATATGTCTCAATTACAAAAGACTGTCTATACTTTAACATTACATTACAGTATTTTTTTTAAGTTGTATATATTGGATAATATAAACTTTAGAGTGCTTTCCCAAAAAAAAAAAAAGACATATTCAGAGAATCATTTCTTGAGCTAAAACAAAATGGCTGAAAAAAACAAAGTGTTGCCATATTTTATGTACAGGTATAATTTTAACATAATTCTCGGGTTTCAAATCTCTATTTAATGATTTTTGTACATGTTTGGCTATGGGATCATGTATCCCCAAGGATCAAGTATCCCCAGTCTTCCCTACATGTATTACTTTGATAGAGGTAGAGTATAGCATACTGGGATTGCAGTTGGCTGTGATATTGTTGCTAATGTTGGTCAAGGTCCCATGACTTCCCATACAACATGGAATCATGATTTTGGAGAGCCGTGCAGTGTTTCATGCAGGATCTGAACAGCCCACTGTCTCTAATTGCCGAGAAGAATCATACTATTTGCAAGGATCGTGTGTCCCAGGACCATTTTGCGAACTTAGAGTCAAAAAATGAAGTTGCTTTCAGGACAAGGAGTGTCTTATGGGGCATGCCAATAATGGCTGCGCTTACCCTTGATGCTGTAGCACAGACAGAAGAGCATACAATTGCAAAATTAACGACGAACTTGAATGTGGTACAGTGATGTGGTACAATTTTGATAAAATGAGGCTTGAATTTGAGAATGTTTGCCTTTTCTTAGGAATTCGCGGAATGCGAAAGCGCTATTGGCATTAAATTGAGTTATACTATATTCGCAGTAGCATTACGAAGGCATTGCAATTCAAGTCTGCTGGAATTGAAGCTTCCCTTTTCGGTACACTTCGCAGGGATAACTAAGTAGGTCATATTTTATATTAACGGAGTCGTAAAATTATTATATTTTACAATATTTGCTTTCCTAAGTACAGTCTACTGACTTACCGCAATCAGACCATAGGCTCTTTAATTCCAGATCTTTTTTCGCAAAATAAGTGTTTTCCCTCTATTCTAAACGGATATTAACAACACTCAATCGCAAATTAGGCCTCCCAGGAACCAAAACCGGCACGCTCGCTAAACTAATTTAAAGAAAATCCACATCGAAAATTAAAATTCGGGAGTTGATTCTAGGAGCTGAATGGACACCTATGTATCCGGCAAAAACATCCGCAGACGAATAATCGACGGATATTGTAATGTTCTTGAGTTAGTATAACTCAAAACCCAAAGGCACTGGTGCATCGCTTTTTAAAACTTTAAAAAATATGGTTTCAATTGTTGTTTACTTTATTTTTCAAAAAAAAAAAAAAAAAAACCACATCACTAATTTATTACATCTTTTGCTTTCCATTTTCTTTTAAAATTCGTAATTGAATTGTTATTTAGCATTTATACAGTTATTATCTTTTTTAGGCAAATTTTTCTTTCATCCACACCTCAGCAAATCAATTTCCGTTCGAAAATTGTAACTGCGAGTGACTGTCGAATTTAACAAAATGTATTCAAAGTCAGTTCAAATTGAAAAAAAAAAAAAAAAAAAAAACACCAATAAAAGGTCTTGAGACAGATCGATCTTACCAAGAAAAGAGAACAGAAGTTTTTTTCTTCTTTGCAAAAAAATTGTTCAAAGTGAGAAAGCTTTCTTAACCAGAAATTCCCAGAAAGAAAAATTTGCCGCAAAACCAATCTAACAAGCAATATTGCGCTGAGGGAACGGAAAAAAGATAGAACTTTTTAAAACCTTGTTTCAGCTTTTTTGAGAAAAAAGCTCTTATCGTTGTTATTCATAACTACACCTGGGTTTTTGCGATAGTTCTATAATGTTTGTAATAAAATTTAGGATCAGAAGCAAGATTCAATTTAATGTTAAATATTTGAGTATATTTTAATAAAACTGTACGATGCGTGATTACTAAACATAGCGACATACAGTCGAGCCCGCTTAATGGAATAGGCAATTTGCCAGGAAAAATTATTCTAATAAGCGGGATATTCCATTATCCGGGATAAAAATAACACACATCAACGGAGTAGTACATTGGAATTTTATTACATTAAGCGGGATATTCTATTATCCGATATTCCATTAAGCGGGCTCGACTGTATTTGCAAATACTCTGTAATATTCAGCCAGGGGTGCCCATTTAGGGGTGGGGCGGGTCATGGTGCAGACTGCACCAATGAAATTTTTAGGGACTGGAGGGGGGGGTATAAGGGATATTTTTCTCCCTTTTTGGGGCATTCCGGTCTTCACGATATTTTGGGGCGAGGGGGGGGGGATCACTCCTGATTTTACTGTGAAAGCAAGTTATGAAGTTAGTTCTTTGAGCTAAATTACTTATGATTTATTTTTCTGCTTAAACTGAATTTTTTTTAAACAGGATATTAAATACAACTAATTTTTTTTTCTATGTATTGTGTCAAAGTACTGAAAGAGCAGTGTGAACTTCTACCTTTTGATTATCGAGGAATATTAATTCAAATGCAACAACAATAGCAAGTGAGTGCGAGCATTTTTGAAGAGAAACTTTAAAAACTAGGGCTTTGAATTTCTGACCGGCAATTTTTTGTGTGACGGAAGTGACGAAGTTGTTTTTTTATTGTTTCCAAAAACAATGAAAAATAATAGCAATTATAAAGTTAAAGTGTTTTAGCTTTTTAATTTTTGCCAAAAACAATGAAAAAAATAAGTGATTGATTTTGTTATAAACTTAACAAATTAATTTCAAGGTTAAACTTAAGCAAGTACATATTCATGTATTTTAACTTTTCGAATAATGTCTTTTTCTTTTATTCAAGTCAAGTCATCAGTTTAAAACCGTAATACATATTAATTTTATCCTTGAAATTGTTGATTTTTGTTACCTTTTTTGTTTGTTAACTTTAATTAACAAAATTAACTTTATAACTGCTATTATCTTCAACTGTTTTTTGACAACAATTAAAAACAGATTTCGAGTATTGTTTGTTGTATCGTTGTTTATAATGTATTTCATTCATTAAAACATATAATTTTATCCTGAATTTACTTGAAAAACAAGAGTGTGGCGTGAGAGAAAACTTGCTGGTTAACAGAAATGAATGAAACAATAAATAAATAAATAAAATGAAAGTTTCACTTCCATCGTGTGTTTTCCAACACACAATTCTTGTTTTTTTTTTTTTTTTTTTTTTTTTTTTTTTTTTTTTTTTTTAAATGAAACTCTCTAAATTTCTAACTGTGCATATTTAGTCAGAATCTGAAAGCGTTGCTTCACATCAACTCGACATAAATATCATTAAAACTAGAAAACAAACCCCAACTTATTCGAAATAATTATTGTTATTCTTTCGCGTTACTTTTATGAGTTTTTGTATTCTTTGGAGTCTGGTTTTGAATTTCCCTGCTACACAAAAAATGTCAAGACTATAGCTCTTTTTTTGAACACATTTGCTCTCTGAGGTAGTGGAAGGCAAACTAAGCAAAACGTTTTCTGAGAACCTCTTAATGACACTATTTGTAGCCTGGAGATTTTTTTTAGTTAAAACTGATTGTGAAAACTTTAGTTTTTATATTTATTTCGTAAAAAGTCAAAAAAAGAAATGGAATATTTAAAAAAAAAGGCGCAGAGTGCTGCAACATTGAGAACTTGTAACAATTTTGTCTCAGAATTCCACTCTTATGCAATAAAGGTTTATTATTTAGTGGAATCCATAATTTAAAAGGTACATAATAATTGGTACTTTTCTGTTATAGGTACATTACCTAGCTTTGCGACTTGATTACTTTCAACTTTAGCGAAAATAGAGAAATAACGTTTAAGTTGCTCCTCTTTTTCTTTCAATTTCACAATTTAATGGAACTTTTAATGCTTAACAATGACTTGATAAAACTTATGCTTATTTTATACTTCCACCGATCATTTCAAACGTGTTTTATTAACTTGGCTAACAATTTAAATAAAAATCTTATCGTTATTTAATACTTGTTTTATCATCATCATCATCATACTCATCATCATCATCATTATCACTATTACTACTACTATTGTTATTAATATTGTTATTGTTGCTATTATTATTGCTATCATCACTACTATTATTGTTACTGCTGTTATTATTTTTACTATCATCATCGTCATCATTATTATTATAGTTATTATTATTGTTATTCTTCTTCTTCCTTTTACTATTATTATTGTTGTTTTTGTAGTTATCATTATCATTATTATTATAAGTATTTTTTAAAAGGGATTATTCTTCGTTATGATGGGACTTTTAGTCTTGTTGAATGACTTGCTCCGTTTAAAAGTCTATTATAAAGACAAATTACGTATGGTATCGTCAAACAAGTAGTTTCTATGTAACTCTGACCAAACATGATAAAAATAAATAAAATAAAAAGTGATCGCCAGGATAAAAAACGCGTCAAGTGACGCACCTGTAACATAAAAGTACCTATTAATTATTATACTAATGGACTCTTTCATCTCAGACATTTTCCCCATTGAATCTAGTTAAACAATGTAGTTTTCAAATAGTCGGAATCTCTTCTGAGAGTACACAAAGGACAGTTGACCGTTCGAGGATTACGACATCAGCTTATTTCAGGAAATGCTTCTGCTTTCATCGATCGATGCACGCTATCGTTTTGCGAATCTCACGCTAGATACCGTTCTGGTTCCGCTGCCCATGACGTACGATCAACTTATTTTTATTGTCTAATTGTACTCTTGGAACTTTTTTAACGAGACTCGAGCTGTATTGTCGTCAGATGGGCGCTTAGCAACGGTCCGAAGAAAACCTGTCTTTAGTGGAGAGGAAATAAATGTCAGAAGGTAAAAATGCCCCGCATTTGTTAACAGAGAAGAGAAAAAAAGGATCAAATCACAGGTGGGGACAGAGACCCAAACTGAGAGCAGCCGAACGTTTGATAGTGGCCCAGAAGGGCAATCTAAAAACTTCACAAACTAAGATTTAATTTTGCTTTTGTGCAGGTACACTTTAAAGAAGCACAATTTTTCTGTTTTCGCAATCAACTGTAGCTTAGTTTTGTCATGTAAACAACCGTCTGTTAGCTAAATTCCTCAACATCAACAGAGAAAAGCATAATCAGTGGCGTAGCTACAATTTCTGCCACCCAGGGCGGTTCCTCAACTTGTCGCCCTTTTGATGGGAAATAGCCAGTATATCAAAGAGTCAAAAGTATTTAAAGCAATAATAAGGTTTAAATTGAGAAGAAAATGAACTTTTTTCTTCATATTTTTCTTATTACATTCTTTACACTGAAAAAATTCAAAAGTTAAGTCAAAATTCGGAATTTTAGGCAATTTTTAGTAACGCTAATAAAAAAGAAGATGGGAGCTCCCTTCGAAATTTTTTTTTTCAAAATTAAAATCAGTTTTATGCTTTCTTTGGTGACGTTAGGGGGTCAGGACTTTTCAAGCAAATTTTCCGAAATTGAGATATTAAGAAAGCAATTTTAGGCTATCTATGGATACATGAAGTGATTGGGGAAGGTTCGGGGGCGCTGTCCGGAAATTTTTTTCAACTAAACTGAAACACACGTATATATAGGCTGTATCTAGTTGTGTAAAAATGCTTTCCCTAACTCCAGAAGACTAGAATTTTTTCCCGATATATTTTCAAACTTGAAATCAATCTGTCTTTGATGACGTTAAAGAGAATAGGGAACGTTCGGGAGCTCTCTAGAAATTTTTCGATTGCGAAGTTTCAAAAACGCAATTGTAGGCTATCTTCGGTATAGCGTAAGCGGGTGGCCAAATGTCTAAAGAAATGTTTGGAAGTCAGATTGCTCTTCCATCTTCCTTTGAAACTTTTTGAAAATGACTTCCTAAAAACGCGACGACGTTATGAGAAGGAGTTCGAAGCGGGGTTTCCACCCGAAATTGACTTTTCTAATGATTTGTTTCCACACAAAAGTAAACTATTTACTAATTAAATATATAATTACTTGACATAAAATTCCGATAAAAAATCAATATTATTCTTATTACAAATGTTATTACAAGTACTTCGTTACGATGTAAATTTATAATATTTAAAAATTACTCAGTTCTTTTTTTAATGACGGCGATAGATTTCTACGACTATTTGCGCAATTAATGTATGAAGATCATGTAACATGAAAAGGAACACCTTCATCACCTCTTTGACATTATATCTCATAAAAGAGAAATAAAATGACGTATCAATTATGCAGTCCCTTCCTTAAGTAAATTTTCAGGACTGAAAAAATGAGTTGCGTCACGTAAGAGTGTTGGAAAAATGCCAAGAGGGTTCTGTAGTAATGATTTGATTTTGCTTAAGGTCAAGTAAAAACCTTAGCGAAACAATCGATCTAATTAGGCAGTAAGAAGTTCGTCCAGATCTAATCGAGTCTAATTTCCCTTTTTACCTACACCGATTTTCAAACGTCAGTTAATTTTAACTCTCAGTTGGCTTAGGATACAAATTGTTGAAAATGCACTTTTTGAGCTACTAATTTTATGAGAGTAAAATATTTTTATGCAGAACGAAAACTATTCCTTGATATAAAAACTGAATTTCCAGTTTACTTTGTAAACTGTTCAACATTGCGCCTCATCAGTTTTGTGGGATGCCTTTTATCCAGAAGCTCATTTTGCTATGGGGGTGTTGTTAATAATTGAACATTACTTGCAACTTGCACCCTGAATCAGAAACTCGGCTTGTGTGCAGGTCTAGAGATGTCCGGACCAGGGGTGCCCCCGAACGTAAATTTTTGGGAGGAAGGAAATTTTCAATTTGCCGAGAGAAACTCCAAATGTTGCCAAATGGTTATACAGTAAAACCTGTAAAGTTGACCACCTTTGTAAGTTGACCACTTGTCTAAGTTGACCGCTATTTCCAAGCACATAATTAGATCTATATCATGCAATTCAACCTCTATAAGTTGACCACCTGTTTAAGTTGACCACTAAAGTAGTGCACCGCTACTGGTCAACTTACACAGGTTTCACTATATTGATATGCATATACAAGTATATCTAAGAAAAAGGGTATTCGGGCATTTAAAAATTTCAATTTTGCAATTATGTCCCCAAATTTGCCGAATCGTCAGACAAAATTTACCGAGTAAGAAATTTTTTGGGAGACCACGGTGACCTCCCACTAGTGTTCCCCTGATCCGGACGACTGTCTGACGTCTTTTGGAATATTTTCGACTAATAACTCGTCAACCAGTTGTCATGGCTTTCCTTCACGTTAGAATACAGACCAGAGCGGTTACTGTGGCACGAATGGAACTACATCGGGTTTTGAAAAGAACCTATGGACTTACTGAGTACCATGCAATATCATGATGAACGGAACAGCGCATTGCCATCATTAAAAACAAGAAGTCATAGTATTAAAACAATTCATCTTTAGTATTTAAACTTTTCGTACCCCAACAATATATCCCTCAAGAAAATAATTATGAAAAAAAAAAAAAAAAAAAAAAAGATGCTTTAAACAAATGTGTGACGCTTAGAATTAAGGAACTTCTTGGGTTTCGAGCCCGCTTAAATAATTTTAAAAGTTTTAAGACATTGTATAAGTCTCGTTTATTTGTGTTTCCATTTCTCGAAAGGACCTTATCCCTTAAAGCAAGCTCAAAAATAGAACATCGTTTCATACGATTGCGACACATTTTTTCCTTTGCCAGAAGTTACATCTATCGATTTGCCTGGTCGAATGAGATCGACTGGTATTCAAGATTTCGAAAAATGGATTTCAGAAAGTCGAAAACCAAGCTACTTCATTCGTCTTCATTGAATTTTTTTTTCAGTAAACAAACATTTTCAGATAGAATCAGGGAAAATATTACATCCATGTCAATTTCTTGCGGAATATGGTTCTTGTCTTTCAGTAATGATGTCTGCTAGCAATAATTAATGTTTCCTGTTGTTATTCTCGTGTTTCAGAACTTCGGGAAAGGCGGTGCCATTGCTCGTTTTTTATGGATGATTTATTTATTTAATTTTACAACTTAGGAAACAAAGCAAAAAATTATAATAAAAGTAGAATTGTCAAAATTTTCAGAACATAATTATCGGTTTTTTACTTAGTATCTCTGTTTACGAATCATTATTTAGCTCAAGCCATAACTTTTAGTTTATATATTCATTGTTTCGATATTGGTAAACATTGTTTTACGTAAACAAGTCATACTTATTCAGTAAATTAATTACCAAGTGTTTGTGACACCTAAAAACACTTCGGGGTAAATATTGTAAGTATAATTTATGTCTGAGTGTTTCTTCGAGGAAAGTTATTGTGAACAAAATCCATTAAAATCTTAAGAAAAATATGAGTTAAGATGTTAGTAGACTCGTATCAGTTTCTACTTATCTGCTTCAATATTCCCAAAACCAGCCAAAACAAAATTGTGTACTTTTTATTTTTTTTAATATTTTTTTTCTGCCGCAAGAAGACTTATGGCTTTTAGTTGCCTTTTTTTAACCCCTCCCCCCCACTTTTAAGCCCCAATCGCCGCCACTGTTCCTACAGGGAAATATTATGACGAAATTTGAAGTGACCTCAAAGTCACGGTAGGCAGTAAAGGTTTAAAATGTTTCCGCATTTGAAATTTATAATGTTTAAAACTGAGTGTTGGTTTCTGTTATTCTAAGCTCATTAGATCTCGAGCGGAAAACCTTTATATTTCTTAAACGTAATGAGGAGCTGTAGTCGGATATTCACTTCTTTATCTTTTACAAATTGGATTCTTTAGTTTTGCAACATACAGAAATCTTTTGATCTCGTATGACTATTAGTACTAATTATTCTGCCATTTTTTTTTCGTTTCCGAAAATGAATGTTTCTTCTAATGGAGGAATGACGTGAAAGCTATTCATTATTTTCCCGATCCTCTTACTTAACGAATTTTCGACCGCTTAATAAATTCCTTTTTAGGAGAAAATGGATATTTTTCGTTTCCTGCAGAAATTTTGTGATTATTTCTTAATTTTGGAATGGGAAAGTACCTATTTTGTATCTATTGTAGAACATGTGAAAGAGAATGTAAGACATTTCTGAAAGTAGAAAACGAACCTTTTTAATTTGTAAAGTATCATCTGGACGTCTAAACATCTTACTTGTTATCATTAGAATTATTGTGAGCAGTACGTTCAATAAATAATGCTGAGTTAATGTAAGTAGTTTAAGTCTTGAAATTTTTTCTATATATTGTTTCTAGTGAGCTAGAAATATGGTTTTAACGATTTTAAAGTCTTTTTGAAACTTGAAGTCTTTTTTGAAATTGAGAATAACATTTTGTAGATGAAGAGCTCTGGTCAAAAAATTATGCAGGATTAATGTATTATTAAAAAAAATATGAGTTTTGTTGAATATGGAAATGCAGTTCACTTGTATTGCTGCAAGTGATTAAAAATACGTGAGCAGTTAATTACTTACTTCTATTTAAGAAATAAAACTAAGTAAAATCATTTTTACAAAAATGAAATGCAACGTAGATAGTGGTTCAAAGTAACAATTTTATATAATAGCATTTAGAGTCCGTTTGTGATGGTATTGCGCTGCGTTTGAACCATCAATGGTTAGAACTACATGCATTATTAAAAAATACCAAGCGATCTACGAGATTTCACTTGTTGACGTGCAAAGTTCTGCACAAATGATGCCTTTGCAAAAGATTGCATTGCATTAGCAAGCAACATTCTAAGTCGACAGGACCGGCTCTAGTAGTTTTGCCGCCCTAGGCGAGGATGACAAGTACCCGAAATAATGATCTGATTTTCTTGACTTAGGTCTCATTCGAATGCACGCAAAAAATACCATTCAAGTTGATTTATTCCTTCGAATTTCAAAAAAAAAAAAAAAAAAAAAAAAAAAAAAAAAAAAAAAAAAAAAAAAAAAAAAAAAAAAAGGCTGTAAATCAGGAAAAGAGTTATAAGCATTTTTAAGCCTAATGGAACATCCATATCAAGTCCGAAATATCGTTTGCCAACGAGTTTGGTTTATATTAACGTGAGAACGTGAGTAAAATCTTTTTTGGATCTGTTGCCATTTTTTTCTCGACTGTGAATAAACAAAATTCTTGCTTTTGCTTTGAGGTAAAAATTTCCCCTTTTGCATATTTTTGGACTTTCTTTTTCTTTGTTCTGCCGGTATAAGATAATCAAGGATTTTAGTTGCATTAATGGAGGGTTGCGTTTACTTTATTCAGGACTTAAAGATTAACCGTTAGCAAAATTTAAGAGTCATTTTTTGACGTGAAATTACAGTCTATTTTTTCTTCTATTATTTGAGCCCAGTTGTTGAACACTCGCCACTTGACATAACTTTTATTTTGGAGGTAGAGCGTAAAAAGCCGCTAGTAGATAAATAAATCAAGTAATTTGCCGCCCTTAAAGTTAAAGTGAGTTTCTAGTTGAATTCCAAACTGGTTTTTGAATATCCAAACACTAATACAGACTTTAAACTCTGTTTTAACATTAAAGTAGCGCATCTTGTGGCACTGACACGTGTCCAAAGACTTTTAAATCACATATTTTGCCACCCCTCGAATTAAACTGAATTGCTAGTTGAATTCCGAACTATATTTAGCATTTACAAACACTGGTACATACTCTAAATTTATTTTTAACATTAAAGCTGCTTATTTTATGGCACTGAAACAGATATCAAAAACTTTTTAAAAAATGTTTAAAGTTCGAAATTTGCCGCCCCTAAAATCTGCCGTCCTAGGCGGCCGCCTTGGTTGCCTACCCCTAGAGCCGAGCCTGTAAGTCGAGGTGTGCATGACACGTTTTCAAAATAAAATAATCATTATCAAACAATGGTCGAAAGTTAATCAGTTTTATTTACGAACAGCACAATAGCAGCAGAAGTGCATAGATAGTTCTCCGAATATTGAAAATACCCAAAATATAGCTGTAATTTTCTCTTATAAGGGTAAAGTCAACCAAAAAGCGAATGTAGGGTGATTTTTTGGGAGCAAAAAATTACTTACAACTGCTGTATGGGCGAATCTTTGTAGACGAGGTATGTACAACCAATTGATTGTGTACATGTATCATCCATCAAGAAGTGTAAACATTCAATGTTGAATGGAATTATTTAAGTGAGTGCCGTAAAATGAATTTTCTTTTGGTATTAACGAGGACTTTGGTAGCAGAATTCTTTTCCGTTGTCTGAGAGTCTGCGACTGACATAAAAATCCCATAAGTAGTCCGCAAGGTACACTACCTTAGATTACTCGTAATACTTAATATGCTTCAGTAAAAAGGAATGCTTTAAATTAAAATGCTAAATTAAAGAATTACGAATAAAACGAAGACTAAAAAAAGCAAAATAAAATAGAAAACTGGGGCACTGCTAGTTGCGCGAGTTTTATGCTTTTGTTGACACCTTATACCGATGCGACTTCTCCAGTTGTTTGCTATTTTGATTCAATGTGTGGGGTCGGTCTAGAAATTCTTTCCCAGACCACACTCATTGTGAGAAAAACATGTTACGCGGGTGTTTTATATCTGTCACCAGTATGGGAGCTGGATAAGTATAAGACCACACGTAAATACGGTTTTTGCTCCCCTTTTCTGAGAAATGTTCGAAATTAGATCTTCAGAATAGCTGAATTCTATCCGAAGCTGGACATTTGTTGTGCACATAAACTTTCTCCGTTTGGTGTGATATGATGTCTGTGACACTATAGGGAACATTTTTTAACCACCTTGTCAACTTCGTCTGACTGATGTAAACAGGGGTGCATTCCCGCCAAACGAATCCCCGTATATAAGAGGAAGTAAATAGGTCAAAGAGGGAGACACTTGTAGAGCAAAGAGCTGGTGAGTCGCGGAGTGGCTCACGCAGTTCAAAATATCTTTGTAACATTAAATAATGTGTAATTTGTAATATAGCTGCAAATATTGATGTCATTAAACGTCTCTAAAAGACCATGCATTCTCTTGTCGTCTTTACACAAGAAGTGGAAACGGTACAACCTAAAGAAATCAAAGTTCAAGAAAATTATTGAACATAAGACTACATTAAAGTCAAAACAAAACAACGTAAGTAGAAGCACAAATTTGTTGTTTTGTTTTGACTTTACTATTCAGCACAAAGGTATTTATTTATCTTAATAAGACTACATTCTTGAGCATGACCCCCCCTCCCCTAAAATGAAATATTTCACCTGCCCCAAACACACACACATACATCTATATATACACTGGTGTGCAAAAATTAAGGACGAGACGGTTTTTTCAATATAACTTTGTACAAAAGCTTTCCAAATCAACACATTTAATACCGTAAGATCCGCAATGCGTAAGGACATGTGTAATGTAAGCAACACTTACTAAAAGAGTAATCAGAGGGATAAAAAGAAGCTTTATTCAAAAAGTAGCATGGAGCGCAATGCGACTGAAGGCCGAAACATCCCTGTGTCCAGCAAGAAACATCCGGTCTTTAGTAGGGGATATGATCTCCCCCGACTGCTAGGCAGGTTTCACAGCGTCTGCCCATGCTGAGAATGAGGGTGTCAATGAGTTGGTGAGGCATTGCTGCCCATTCGTCTTGCAGCGCCAATCGAAGCTCCCGAATCGTTACTGGTGGTAAGGTACGAGCTGCCAAGCGTCTGCCTAGAAAAACCCATACATGCTCGGTGGGATTGAGATACGGAGATCGTGCCGGCCAATCCATACGTTCAATATCCTCACTCTCTAAGAACTGTTCGGCAGCTACTGTGCGATGACATGGTGTATTGTCGTCCATGAAAAGGAACTGCGGACCCATAGCGCCTCTAAAAAGACGCATATATGGATGAAAAATCTCGTTACAATAACGGGTCCCGTTGATTGAACATGCGTCGAAGATGTGAAGGTCTGTACGACTACCAAGCATGATGCCTCCCCAAACGAGAGCACTGCGACCTCCATACCTGTCCCTTTCAATGATGTTCGAGGGATGATTGCGGCTTCCCCGCTCTCTCCAGATGAGTATGCGATGAGAATCGCTACTTAGACTGAATCTGCTCTCATCTGTAAAGAGTACTCGTCCCCATTCATTGTCTCTCCAATTCCGGTGTTCCCGGCACCATAGAGAACGCCTTCTCCGATGGGCAGGCGTTAGAGGTACACACCGTATAGGGCGTCGTGCAAACAGACCACCACCGTGCAGTCTTCTGGCCACGGTAAAACGCGATATCGGTCGTCCAGTCGCCTGTGTCGTGTGTCTAGCGATTTCTCCCGCTGTCTGACGCCTGTTTCTTCTGGCCTGTTAGAGAATATACCGGTCATCTGCGGGTGTGGTTCCTCGTGGACGACCACACGCCCACACACATACGCGCGCGCCTACTTGTCTACATACACCCACGCCTACTCGCCTACACACACACAAGCACGCCTACATACAGACACACAAGTCCTCACACGCATGCATGGAAGCTTGCATACTCTTGTAAAATTGATAAAATTAGAGGAAGATTTAAAAAAAAAAGAAAAAACGGAATTCATGAGTTATGTTCTTTGCTTATTAAAACTATCTTCGTTATAACCATCTATTCATGCATTAAAGGAATCTTTCAAATAAATAACCAAGTTTCTAACCTGGAAAAAAAATAAAAAATAAAAAAAACTAAACAGCCTCCGATAGAGAAAGTGGCTTGCCACATACTAGCTCATTACATCTTTTTACATTTCAATCTTTCCGTTTATTCTTAAATTATTTAAAGTACTCATAGTTTAATCTTTTATTATGATAAACAATGCACGACATAAAAAAAGGATGTTCTGAGCATCCCTGGAGCAATTAATTCTAAGACAGTATGAGAAGAGTTCTTTTCACTAGTATTAGAAGGAAACAAAAAGAAAGAAGAAACTTCCAGTTAAGCTTAAAGAAATGTGCAATTAATTGTGGGAAAAAATACACTTTTTTCATGTCACAAACATTTTTTATCTTTGAACTCTAGCACTATTTTATTATTTTCATTATATAATCTATCTATTATAAAATCTTTTTAAAAAAATGGCTTTGTACACTTTGTGATTTAAGAAAAGCGATTGCCATGAAAATTTCAAATTTCCTGTCTTAATGTTTTCTTTTCACTAATAAAGTTTAAATTACAGTATTCTTTTGAATTTTTCCTTCTAAAAGTTTTTTTTTTTATTTGAAAGTAATCGGTTCGTAAAATTTTTGAAGCAGTTTCTTTCTACTTATTTTTGATGTCTGGGATTGAATCAGCATCTAACGCTGAAGTGTTGTTTAAACAGTCATTCAATTGGGGATTAATTGTCCAGTAATCCTCTCCCCTTCTATTTTAGAAAGCATTATTCTCTAATCTAAACTATTGTTAAACGTAGCACAGACCAAGGGTGTTGGCAACCGCAACTAAGTAGGCTGAACTACCTGGTTTAGATGCAAAAATTCTTTTATTTTTGAGGTGAAACATTTAATTGAGTTAAGATGAGTGATAAAACTTGAACGTAAAATAAGTAACCGTGTTATAAATCGCGATAATTTTTTTTACTTCAAACATTTTTTTTACGAATTAAATCTTATTTTGAAAATGTACACAGTGTGGATTAAATTCGTTATTTTAAGTTTTATTTCAGTGGCTTCTTATATGTGGGACGCACAATGTTATTGTAAGGGGGAGCGTTGTTTTTACGAGGAAAAGGGGTGAGGGAAATGAAAGAAAGAAAAAAGAAACAAAAACGAATCGA
This sequence comes from Uloborus diversus, assembly GCF_026930045.1. Lineage (NCBI taxonomy): Eukaryota > Metazoa > Arthropoda > Arachnida > Araneae > Uloboridae > Uloborus > Uloborus diversus. Next base: position 131,913,803 of record NC_072731.1, read on the forward strand.
CTTCGGAAAATAAGAATCATAAAAATATCATTCCTATAACTTTGGGATTTGAGCATTCGCCATAAAAACAGCGATATCTTTTCAACGATATCAGGGTTTGAGAATATTTGTGGAAAAAAAAGAGGAGGGGTGGGGTGGTGGGGGGGGGGGAGGAGAAGAAGAAGGGAGAAAAAACACACCTCCCATCGATTACTATTGATTAATATTTAATTTATGTTTATTTTGAAAATATATTTTTCCGTAGCTTTAAGATTTGTTGATTGCAGCAAAACAATCAATACTCATAGTACAGTACAATAGTAAATAAATATGTTTTAGTGCATGAAATCTACTTTACATAAACTACGGTATTTGTTTTCAAACCCCTTAAATAAATTGTATCACATCAAAATTGTATTTATGAAATCAGATTAACGGACGAAAATTAAAGGGGGTGGGCAGACATAAAAATATCTGCATGAAAAGAGGAGAGGGGGAGGAGGTATGAAAATTTTGGAAACCTCTGCTTTACATAATCATAAACTCAGCTCATGAATTTTTATTGCTTTGATATCTTTTTAGCATAAATGATAAGTTTCGATAATTTCTAACGAAATAAGTGTCCAAATCGCACATCTACATCATTAATACATCTTCTCTAAATATTAAACTTACGTTAAAATTTGATGTTGCTAGGTTATATATTTATTGCTTTGGACAGATACCACATTCTTTGGAGGTTAAATAACGTAAAATGCAAACAAGTTCTAAATCCTTTTAGGGCTAAGATTTCAATGGTTGCCTACTGGAGAGTAATAAGCAGACATTTTATGTTTCCTTAAATATTCAGTGAAGTATACAAACAATTTAATTGAATTTCGTTTTTCTTTTCTTCTGGAAGAAGTTTTTAAGAATGTACTCTTAATAAAAGCTTTGAAAGAGAGAGAGAGAGAGAGAGAGAGAAGAGACGAAAAGTAAAATTCATTTCAAATCCTCTTTACTCCAAATACTTAGAAGTTTCTTTCTTTTCTAATACTAGAGAAAAGAACTTTTCTCATACAGTCTTAGAATTAATTGCTCCAGGGATGTTAAACATATCTTTTTTTTTTTACTGTCATGCATTGTTTATAATAATAAAATATTAAACTATGAGTAGTTTGAATAATTTTAAGAATAAACGGAAAGGTTGAAATGTAAAAAGATGTAACGAGTTAGTATCTGGCAAGCCTCTTCTCTATTGAGATCTGTAAGCTATCAGGTTGCTAAGATTCTAAAACGGTTCCAATTTCCGGTGGTGCTCTCTCCCATTAATAAACTTCCATTCTCTTCTCTTAAAGATCCTGTTCACCCTCTTAATTGTTGTGGAATTTATAAAATTAATTGTAGTTGTAAACTGGCTTATACTGGACAGACTCGGCGTGCTTTAAAATTTCGCTTGAAAGAGCATCAAAATTACGTGAAAAAACAACAATTAAATAAATCTAGTATTGCTCAACATTGTTGGGATTCGAATCACTCGTTTAATTTTAACTCGTATCAGATAATCCAAAAATGCCCCAATTCATCCGATCTTGGCTTTTGGAAATCTTTCTATATTTTGAGAAACAGTTCTAACTTAGTTAATGATCCTTAAGCAGTTCCGTATTTTTCCAATGTCTGGCTCCCATATCTTTAACACTGTCCTTTCATCATCCATTTTTTTCTATTCATTTTTATCTATCTTGCTTTATTTATTTTTAACTTTTTTTGTCTTGGTTGACATTTTCCCCCTTTTCTTATATTTATCTTTATTTTTTTCTTTTCCAAAAATTTTTGTTTTTGGTTTATTTCATGTCTTGGTGTTTTTCCCTTCCATTCTTCTTTTCCTTTCTTGCGGTTCACGGTTATTGACATTTCATTTTATTTAAGCTTTGACTTAATCTTCGTCCGATTGAATTCTTTCTTTCAACTTTACTGCACCTCAGAGAGAGCTCCTGGCCTCTGTTTGCATTCCTATCGGTTCCTTACTGGTTTATAATTTTCTCATTGGTGTTTAATTAATCGCTATATTTATCTTTTAAGCTGTATGCTTATCTGCTCTTGGCTTTTGTCGAAGGTCTTTTCATCCATAAGCTCATTACTTTTTGCATTGAAAAAGGCGTTCCCTGTAACGCCAAAACACGTGTCTGCAGTAATCTGCGAATTTGTGTTTTTCTGACGTTGTTTATTTCTTACCCGACAGTTCAGCACAAAAGTTTTTATTTATCTTACATGTAGTCTATTCCAGTCATGAAAAAATTACCTCTGAAAATCAAAGAATATAATGTACAAATAATTTTCAAAAATTGACGCCCCCTATTGTAATATTTTGTTGTAAGTCAAAAATTATTTTTGTAATTATTAAATCATAAAGTTCTTGTGTTTCATATTTTAAATATTAATTGATATCAACTAATATTCAGTGCAGGATTATTTGTTTAATATTAAGCGTATTTGTATTTTAAATGCTTTGTAGAGTTTGTCAAGTGTATGCGGGGCAAAATGAAATAATTCGATTTATTTACTTCTTCAATCTTTTATCAAATCACTTATGTATTCATTTATTAATTCTTTCATTTACATTCCTTCACTTAATAATTTTCTTATTTATTAATTCATTCACTTATTCTCTTATGCATTCACTATTTTACTAACTGATTTATTTTTTCTCGTTTATTATCTTACTAATTTATTTATTTACTCGTTTATTGTTTCCTTTTTTTTTTTCATTTATTCATTCTTTCTTTTATTTACTCCTTTATTTGACCAAAAGTATCTTTAATAATCGAAGAGAAAATATTTCATTGGAAAAATATTTTATTTTTCACTTTGCCCCAATGAAAAAAGAGGCGAAAAATTTCCACCTTTTCTTGGTGGTATATTTTTACTGTAAAAAATAAAAAAATAATGCTTCAATACATGCTGCATCATAAAATATATTTTTCTCTCTTTATGTACTGTAATTTTCAGAGCGAATTTTCAAATTGTTCAGTTTGAAAAAGGTAAGTTATCTTAATCATTTCACTTCGCCCCACATTCCCGTACTTTGTCCAGACTTTGTTGACATCAAATACTAAACGAAATGATTAACTTTTTTTTAAAGAAAACATATTTTGCATGTGAGAAAATCTTCAGATTTGTACTATAATTCGTGAAGATTTACTGATTAAATCTGAGCTGATTTCTAGAAGCTTTGAAATGCTAAACACTTTCCCCTGATAGAGATGAAATATGGGTAGATAATAGCAATAAATTGCATTATACAATATTATATGTAGATAATTTCAAAAGTTTTGTGCAAAATTAAAATCTTATATCCTTGAAAATAGTTAAAATCACTGAAACAATGTATGATAAATTCCCATTTTTCTTTTAACAAGTAGTATTGATCGGCGTAAAGGTTTGAGATAGTTATGACTTTCTCATTGTTTTGTAATGATAATTATTGAAAATTGCTTCTGCATTTGAACGAAGCAATTGCCTGTGATATTTTTATTTTGATAATTGAAAATTTAACCATAACTCCAGTCGATTAACCCTGTTCATTGTTGACCCATTTTTTGTTTCTTCATTCTTAAGAGAATGAAGTTCTACTCCTAAAGCCCTACTCCCTGAACTCCTAACTCCCTTACCGATAAAACAGTTAAGATACCGGGTCGAGTTCGACCTCGCAAAATAAAGCATTTACATCAAACATCACCAAAAAATATTATCAAATTATCATGCCGTGGCGGGAGTTTCATTGCTGATGACGTCAGCGTTACTCGATCATTCGCTATTATATATATGAGGATAGCGAATACACTAATCGAGTAACGCTGGCGTCATCAACAATAAAACCCGCGCCATAGAATGATAATTTGATAATATTTTTGGTAATGTTTGACATGTAGGGATATGCTTTATTTTGACAATGTTGAACTGGATCCGATAACTTAACTGTTTCACTGGTAACACTGTAATTTTTGGAAAATGAGGGAAAGAAAAAAATGATCAACAATAAACGCTATCTACTGGAGTTCAGGGATCATCCACTGGAGTTAGGGATAAAATTTAAACAGGCAATTGCATCTTTCAAATGTAGATGAAATATTCACCCGTCATACCTTGATGAGCGATTTTCTAGTGTAGCAATAGAAAAGCAGAACACTTTAAATTTTTTGCAAACTTAGTTCGAGTGTTTAATTTCGAGTCAGGTCCAGTCAGTTTCGAAAAGCTCACCTTCCAAATCACAAAAGCTTCACGCTTGGTTAAAGTTAGAGAGAGAGAAAGAGCAAGAACGGCGTTTTATAAAATAGGGGCTGTTATCGATCTGGGCCAACTTTTAAAAATCGTTCACTTGCGACACCTGGTGAATTCGACCTGAACTTATAGACAATTTCAAATGTGAATATCGAGATTGAAATTTCTTTTTTTCTTTGAGCTCAGTTGCCATAGCTATGAACGTCATATACAAAGTTTCATTGAACGACAATTAAACAGCATTTCGGTGTCATTGTTAAGGAAGAAATAGTTCGCGGATTAGTTAGCAGCCGAATGTTTGGAAAAAGAACGATCTGTTTTAATCATTTCATATTCTATGCAAAATAATTTTTATATTTACGTAACAGAAAGATGGTCGATTGGGAGCAAATGCTTTTGCATAAGACCGAACGTTACATAAAATTAAATCCATGCAAATTTTAATGCTGGCTTTTCGAGGCAAGAAACGCAAAAAGTTCTCCCGAAAGTATACCTAAATTTTCATTCTTAAGCTTATTTTAAGCGCATATTCTTAGATATCTGAACACGTTCGGAGAAAAATTTTTGAAACTTGTTGCGTAGAATTTATACTCGTATTCAGATTTGAATTTAAACAAATGAACATTATAGAAGTGCTAGCTTTTACCCGCAGCTTCGCTCACGTTAAAGTAGTTTTTTTTCAATCGATTCAAGTTAATGAGAGAGAGAGAGAGCAAGACAGGCAACACAGACCACAGACAAATAGTTACCAAAAAATGGTTTGTCTCCAGTTTCGCCGACATTTCAAATTGTCTGCGCCCTCAAATGTATCAAAAAGTTATGATTAAAACTGAAAGTCAGGGGAAGGGGGTAAATGAAATTTTGGTGAAACTGAGAAGACACATAAAAATCACACAAAATAAATCACGAAAACGTTCAGGAGTTGTAAAGAAGTTCGTTTGAGTAATTCTCAAAAAATCCGATTCGAGTGAGGTCAACTATTCTTAAATGAAATGAAACCAGTTCTCTTATAATCCCGATCTCCGTCAAATAATATCCAGCGCTACACCGGCTATATAAATTATTGTGTATAATATATAACTTCTTACCGGAGAAATCGTCCTCTAAATAGGATCAACAATCACTATAAATCCTGATTCTAATAATGTCCCTTTAGAGTGAGAATATCAAACTTTTAAAATCCCCATCAGATGAAATTAACTGTTTCTAAATAACGTAAACGGTCCTGATTACAATACGAAAAAGTTCAAAGTAAAATACCATTAAAATCAGAGTAAGCACAACAGTTTTTTAAGTTCCCATTTAAATGAGGACAATAGTACAAAGAACTTCTTATTTCGCAAAGAGAAAAATTCTCAAAAGTCTCTATTAGAATGGTCTCTATCATCGTTTTTAAATAACATTTCCCTCTGATGATCTTAGTTATGATTATTTCCAAAAATCTTTATTAGTACAGGTCCGATAGGATAAAAAACAAATAAAAAACGAAAACAAAATAAAAGAAAAAAAATAAAGAAAGAACAATATTCTCCATTGTCGCCATTAAAATAGGGACATGAATTCCTCAAAATCCTAATTAGCATTTTTAACCCTTAAAAATACACACACACAAAAGAAAAAAGAAAATGAAAAGTTTCATAAAAATTTTAAATAATTCGCCAATGCACTAAAGTAGTCGCCTGGTAAGACTGGAGATAAAAAATGGGTTTAGTGAATTAATTTACATTTTAATAGTAGTTTTAATGTTGTTTAAGAATGCTGTTTCACTAATTTGGCGGATTGATTTTAAGTTCAGTACCTTATAGTACTTAATGATCTTTTTACCAAAATTAATTTGGGGAAATTTTTACATTTTAATGCATCTTTTGTAATGGCTGTAGCACAAAATTTTTGAACACTCGTCCCGAACACGTTATCATAACTCTACCTATCAAATAAGTTTTTAAAATGTCATTTTGTTTAGTTTCATTATATATTTTTGCAATTAAACGCAGCATAAAATGTAAAATAATAAATTCAAATCCATTATTTATAGACCAAAGGACCACAGTACCATACATTCGCCAGAGACTTGCCAAGTTTATGAAACTGCGTAAAATGTTTGGTTAATCTATATTCATAAGATATAATTTTTAATTCCGAACAGAAGATGCTATAAAGAAAACGTTTTGGAAGTATTTGGCGGTTCTTGGCGAAAAATAAATCTTTCTTCGACGGTAATTGGGGGTAGGGGGCAGACTCTATTTCATAATTTTATTTAGTTACCAGATAATTATACGTAGCAAAAATATTCGGCGTTGCCTAGGTCTGTAATAATTATGAGAAACAATCGCTACTTTTATTCGTTCTCTGCTGTTACTGAAATAACTCAAAACACACCGCTTTGACGTGATTAGAAATAGAGCTTCTTCCTTACCCATAAAAGTAAAATGGCAATAAGTATGAAGAACAAAATAATACTCTTTTAGAATCGAAAGAACGACATGTCTAAAAACTTCTCTATATTGCTATTAAAGTATAACTTTTACAAAATGTAGCCGCCCGTAATCCCTTTCTGCGATTTAAAATGTTATTAAATCCCCCTCCCTACTTTGTAAAACTGTGTGTTACTAATTTTCATCAAAGAGATAGTGTCGCCAGATACTGAGATACTTCTGGTGATTATAAAATGATGCTACCCGAAATGTTTCCAATAAATAGTAAAAATTTGGCAATTGTTTGAAATTGTCCGCAAACACAAATTAATGGAAGTTTTTGTGCTGTTTATGGATTTGCTTAATTTAGTTGGCAAATTATTTTACGTGTTAACTAATTTAAAGAAAGAAATATTAAAGAAATGGATATATTTGGTTACATGTGAAAAAGGAGAAACAGTATTGCGTGGTCTTTAGCTTTAAAAACAGCGACAGTTGATAAAATTGCCAAATGCCTTAGCTATTGAAATGATTCCACAAAAAAAGTTTGGCTAGATTCCTGTTGATCGATTAAATACCCAGTCAACACAAATAAATTAAAAAAAAAACAAAACATTAATTGCCTCAAAGTTGCATTAAAATGCAAAATAATCAGCCAAATCCGTGTATTATTTGCAAATCTTGTGCAAAAGCCTTACTTCAAGATTTGACTTGAGAAAAGCCTTAAACAGTCACGAAAAGCAAAGATAGTCAACAATACAAGAAATGTCGCTATCGACAGGGAGTTGAGATGATATACTAAATACTGTATTGAGTTGAGGAAAGCCTTCGAACATGGAACTAAAAAGCTCATAACTCGTTTTTTATTCTGCTTAGGAATTTTGAACAGGTTCCATCTTCAGCAGAAAAATCAGAGCATTCGATGGACATATAACGTTATAATGTGCAAGTATTTTTTCTTCCTTATATTAGAGACTTTATACAAAAATTGTGTTTAATTGCCCCCCCCCCTAAGGAGGATTTGCTCCCCATAACGGGACAAAAACTACCCTATGTGTTATTCTGATGCTTAAGCTATATTATTGTAAAGTTTCATCAAAATCCATTCGGTAGTTTTTGCGTGAAAGAGTAACAAACAGCCATACAGACAAACTTTCGCATATATATAATAGTAGTAAGATTTTGTGTTGATAAGTATAAATTTACAAGAAGTTTCTATACATAAAATAAATACACCAGTTTTTACCTTAGGTAAAAACTGGTTCTACCAGTAGTGGCCAGTGCTTCAAAGTGCTCTAGTAGTGGCCACTTTATGGTTTATATTAGAAAAAAAAATAGGATTCCAGGTTTTCCAATGTATTCAAACGTGGTGGAGGCAATACCTTCTGCTCGTTTGGTGCACTTTTGAATCCCTTGGGAGACCTGGATTCCTATTTTTTTCAAATATAAACCCTGAAATGGCCACACTGAAGCACTAGCCAATACTGATGTGTTTGCCTTACATAAATTTGCTTTGTTTTAAAGAGACAATTTTTTGAAGAAACTTCCAACGTGCTGGAGACCACAGTTTTATAATAGCTAAAGAAAAGAAAGAAAATTAATAATAAAATATATTACTTTGACCTAAGCAATGCACTAGAATCTAAAAGTCATTTGAATATATGAGGAAGTAAGAAGCAAAAGGGAATAAGTGCCAAAACTAAAAACATGGATATAACTAGAACAACTGTTAGGAGAATCTCTCCTCTGTTTTGGGACAAGAGCTAGTACTCGTAGCCATGATAGGAGTTGCTGTATGGCAAGATTTAGGAAAAACGAGCTGATGTTTTCATCACATGACTTATTTTTACTCCAATTTGATGTCATTTTCTCATTATTGGCAGTTTTAATATGATAAAATAGTTTACTCTCTAAATATCACCAACAGTGGCCAAATTGAAACCAGATTTAAAATTAAAAAAAATCGCCAAATTTGTCGCCAAGTTGGCGAAACAACTTGGTGACCAAAAGGCTGGCGATATATCGCCAATTGTCCACCAAATTATAACACCACTTGAGTTTACATCAAAATTAACAATGATTTCCTCCCAAAAAGGGGCAAAAGACCCCCTTAGAAACACCCGAATGCAACCAAAAAGGGAGGTGCACAACTAGACCCCATTAGGAATCTACGTAGTAAATTTCAACTTTCTAGGACATTCCGTTCTTGAGTTATACGACATACATACACACATACGTACATACGCACATACATACGTACATACAGACTTCACGAGAAAACTCGTCGTAATTAACTCGAGGATCGTCAAAATGAATATTTCGGGTGTCTGTACGTTCCTAGGCACATATCAATGTGTTGTCGGGTGGAAAAAAAAAAAAAATCAACATTCATTTGGGGGTGAGCAAAATGGAAATTAGGGCCGATTTTTGGGTGAAATTTTTTTCGCGAATGCAATACTTCATTTTTTGTAAAAAGAAGTAAAAATCAGTGAAAGCCTTTTTTAGGATCTGAACTTTAAACGTGTTTTTACTCAAAACTTTAAAACGTCCACTTACACATCTGCGTTCCTCACTGCCATATGTAATGATTTTAGTAGTAATCGAGCAATTATTGTGAGGGTTTTAATAAAGTTTTAACATAATGGGGTCTTTTCCGAAATTTTACAAGTATTATTACTGAGAGAGCATGCTTAAAAATATATTGTTAATTGAACATTAAATGTTGGAAAAATAAAAGTATTTTCCGGGTTCATGTTATTTTTTTTAGCTCATTCTATCAATTTCAGTGCCTAAAATTAGTACTTTTGAGTGTGGGAAACGATCCTATTTTTTTTAAATAAAATTCCAGAAGATCGAACATGTTCCTTTAACCATTTTATATGCAATATATTTTCACAATATAATATAATAATAATATTATGAGATATCATACAACTTCGGTTTTTGGAATTTCCTGTAAAAAACCCCATACATTTGATAATTTAAAATTTTTACCAATTTATGCCCAAAAATACTGCTCTATTGCTCATTTGTATCAAATTGAAATTTGAAAAACAAATTATGCTGTTCTGAGTCAGAAATTTCAGAAATCTTGAGTGAATTTAATTGGATACATTTAGGGATTGCAATAACAGATAAAATGCAATTACCGGTATTCTATATTTTTTTAACGTGATACCGCAATACTGGTATTAATTCCGGTATTTAAAATTTCCCAAGAAATATTCAAAAACATAATGTTTCGTTGCCATATTTTATTATTTAGTTCAAAAAACAAATTATTTACTTTTTGTGAACAAAATTAAAATGAAGGAACAAATATCATAATAAAAAAAAAACAATAATAGCAAAGAAACATAATGCATTTTTTTTAATTTTCACTAAGCTCGGAACTCATTTTAGTGAACAAATTCCGTGCAAATGAAAATATTCTTTCTGAATTCACGCATTCCGATGGTACTGTTAATAATGCGCGATACACCTCCTGTAGTTGTTTGGAAGACCTTCATCTTCGAAAAATTTGGTCTTTAAATTGTTGACTTTGAAAAAATAATTTTTGTGAGTGTGGGTGGTTTTTTTTTTGTATTGTGGGTAGTTTTTTAATTATCATTATTATTTTAGCTAGTTGTAACTGTTCTTCGAGCAACAATTCTTTTCAGTATTAACATCATGTTCAGCGACTTTTCTCTTGATCAAAATAGGTTTGTGTTTGCCTTTAACTAAACCTTAGGTTTGAAATTAATAATGAATTTGTTCTTGTTAGCTTTCTTTTTTGTTTTCGTTTTCCTTTCGAAATTCTTTGCAATTATGTAACTATCTGAAAATATGTTCAAACTGATTTTACCTCATTTCTTTGCAAATGTTTAACTCAATATAAATATTATCTCGCTTAGAGTAAAATTGAATAGCGAGACAGAACCACACTCTAATACTAGTGACAAAAATTACTGTTTGTTATGCTAACGACAAAAAGTTCTTCTCAAAACTTTGTACAGTTGAGGCAAATGTTTAAAAAATATACCATAAAGAATTGCAGTGATCGGAATAAATTCATAGCACAACACTGAAATTCCAACACTTCATTGCACTTAAAATTAATTTTCACAAGAGGGCAAGTCGAAGAAATGGAGAAAGTAAAAGCCTGGTTTACATAAACTCATCTCATGAAAGAACTATTCATCACACCATCTAGTGATGAAAATATCAGTTTGTAATCTTTCCGCTACGTTTTATTCATTGATGTTCTATGAATTCGTGCATTTAAAGCCAAATTTACCTCAATAGATATATTTCGGTACTGTGTCTCATCGAAAAAGAAATTTCTATTTAAAATAACAGTTGATATCTAATTATTTAAATTGGAAAATCTTTAATTAAAAAATATTTATTATTTTTAGCTAATACCGAAAATACCGGTATTCTACCCCAGCAAATACCTGTATATTACAAAATTTCAAAACAGCTCCAAATACCGGTATTCGGTATACCGGTATTGCAATTACTAGATACATTAAAAACTTTGTTGCTTTTTCTTCAACGAAATGCTGGTAATTTTTCTTAACTTTTACATTAATTATCCGCCATAATATTTATACTCTGTTAAACATTAAAAGCCATTAATATCAAATTTTCACATGTATTCTTACGTACTGTTGTCCTTCATTGTTCTTTAAAGCTCTAGCTATTTTTTGAAACATCATTTACCTTATTGCCATCGCAAGTAAACAAAAGCAAAATTTTCTTTGTGAGTTTTGTACGATGCAATAAAAACTTTCGTAAAACAAATAAGAATGTAAAGCAATTTTATCATACACTGGCGTTACCCGCACGGCTTTGCCCGTAGTAGAAAAAATTAAAAGGTCATTTGATTCGCCTGTGTATTTACAAATAATGGGTGATGAATTTCTCGCCAGTTTTCTATGTTAATTTGCTCGCCCGTGTTATAGTAGTTTGCTCTTCCACTTATGGTAATTTGCTCATTCATGTTATGGTAATTTACTCGTCTCCGTTATGATAATTTGCTTGGTAAAATGTTCTTTAAATTGGAATAGAAAAGGAACAAAATCGAATTTTCAAAAAATCGCTTCGAGGAGCTCACCCTCATGCTACCAACTAATTTTGTGCCGAATTTCATGCAAATAGGCTGAACGGTCTAGGCGCTATGCGCGTAACAGAGATCCAGACTTTCAGCTTTATTATCAGTAAAGATAAAGAAAACATAAGCAAAAACAATCACACAATACGTTATCGTTAAATGCGTATATGTAAATGCGTATACGTAATCGTTAAATGCGCATAAGAGGATCGATTTATTAACTAGTTAATGTCCTTTTTTTATTTAATTACACAGCAGAAGTTTTGAACGTAAGCCATATAATTTATCAATTAAAGTACAACCTTTATTTGCTGAAATAAATACATATTTGATGCTTTTTGTGAAATTCTAAGAAATGCAAGAACGTCATTTGGTTTTCAGACGCAATTAGTGCTTTGCGTGACAGCTAAAATTTCGATGAGATCAGTAAGCATCAAATATCCTGACAGTTCACTTACCAGTTCTTCGCTGTCAATGGTTTGAGAAATGTGATCACATTTAACAAGTTTGCAGTTTTTATGGAAATAATGAATAATAAATTAAAAAAAACATTCAAAAATATTTTTGGAAAGGTTTTAAATAATAAATATGTTACTTACACCGAAAATGGAGCTTATTCAACGGTATTAGTGTATCCAAGATTATTAATTACAAAAATCCCTAGTGAACTGCAATATAAAAGCTCACATTTTTTTAGAAATTGTCTCTGGCTGTGATAGTTTTTGTTCTTATTACAAGAAGTTATTAAATATTTTTCACGTAAATTGCTTTATCACTTTATTTACTTAAGTGTGAGAGAAAGTTTAATAAATTAAGTCACTATTTTTTACTTCCTTTTACAAGAAAGGAAGTATTGTATTCGCGAAAAAAATTTCACTCAAAAAATCGACCGTAATTTCCATTTTGCTCACCCCCGAATGAATGTTGAGTTTTTTTTTCGACTCGACCACTCGTGGATAAGAGCCTAAGAATGTATAGACACGCGAAATATCCATTTTCACGATTCTCGAGTTAGTTACAACCAGTTTTCTCGTGACGTCTGTATGTACGTATGATTGTATGAGTGGATGTGCGTATGTGCGTATGTATGTCGCATAACTCAAGAACGGTATGTCCTAGAAAGGTTGAAATTTGGGGTCTGGTTGTGCACCTCCCCTTTTGGTTGCATTCGGGTGTTTCTAAGGGGGTCTTTTGCCCCTTTTTGGGGGGAAATCATTGTTAATTTCAATGTAAACTCAAGTGGTGTTACAATTTGGCGGACAATTGGCGATATATCACCAGTCTTTCGGTCACCAAGTTTTGTCGCCAACTTGGCGACCAATTTGGCGATTTTTTTTTTCTAAATTTTAAAATCTGGTTTCAATTTGGCCACTGTTGGTGATATTTAGAGAGTAAACTATTGAATCACGTTAAAATTACCAATAATGGGAAAATGACATTAAATTGGAGTAAAAGGAAGTCATGTGAGGCACACATCAGCTCGTTTTTTATTTCATTTCATTAGCAATTTTCTACTTTCATAAGAGCTATTTGCTATAATCCTTGTTTTTCTGTTTCCATAAGTTATGGTTAAAAGTTTTTGATAATCTTAAATGCGAAGAAATATTGGTTTGAATACTTCTCAGAATGGCAGCTCTTTGAATGTCAAAATTTCAATTTAAACCTTTTTAGAAATCTATTAAACAATAAAGAGCAAAAGTTTGTACGTTTTCAGCTCTATGGTGAAGCACTAAATCAATTATTTCTCCTTCAATAAGAGAGCATTTACCTACATTTAGAATTTTTGATCTTGAAATAGTTATTTTTTATACATTTACAAACGCCCCTTCAGCGAAATTTATTATGAAAATCTCTGAGGGGAAGAAAAAGGCACCATAATAACAAAAGTTTTTTTCTAACAAAACACTTCTCACTTTTCGATATAAGGTACTGTTCACAGCCATATAATTAATTGACTGATTAAATTTATTTTTGAAATGATACTATATTACACTATTTATTGTTTTCAAGTATACACTATTCACTGTTTTCAAGAGAAATTGCTATTACATTCATAAATACTTTATTAAAAACATTTCAGTTAAAACGATATCCATAATTTTAAGTAGCACACGCTTTAGACTGATGAATATGTCCCTCCCCTTCATCCTCGAGTCCAAATTAGGGTGGTGTAGATGGCTGATGGTACCACCATCTAAACCAGTTGCTATATCTGTTTTGCGTAATGAGTTTTGATGGTCATCTACCCGAAGCTCCTTTAAAAAAGTCCATCAGTTTCGTGGCGCTATAAAAGCCTAAGTACAATGTCTTTAGTTGTTACATTTGAAACTAAACAATGCAATTTGTCTTTACCACCAAATTCCACTTTTGAACTTTCCTTTTTTTTCAACTTCCATGTAAAACCACCAACAGTATCAGCATATCTGAAATTATTTGTGCGTTTGTAGAGGTCAAAATGCGAACTGTTATTCTTCCAGTCTGACCACCGAGCCATTTCTCAAAGATGTTTCTGCTACCATTTCATGAATGGAATCTTCTTTACAGAGATAGGTATAGGTATAGGAACCAAGATGCCTTTGACACCGAAGAATTTGGTTTTGTGATGATGGTGATGATGTTTTTTGTGCCATTTGTGCCACCAATGGTGTCCCGTTGTTGATGGGAAGCCAACAGTCAGCACCAGGATAAGGAATAAATTCCACCGAATTCCAGCGATTCGTTTCATGCGCATTCTTCACCCAAAAATCTGAAAAAAAAAAAGAGAACACAATAGAACTTTATGCAGAGTAAAATTAAAAAATGACTTTACATTTTGTATTTAAGACTGAAATTTCATTGAATTTTGTAAAATTTTTTCAATTTGAAATTTATTTAGACAAACTTGGAATGAGCAGTTATTATGTTCAACAACAGTCAGACACTTCTCCGTCCTCTTAAGGAGTCAATAAAAAATAATAATTAAATACATGTTGTCCAGCAAAGGACTCCCTGGTTTCAAAATTACATATCTCGAAAACAAAGAATGATATTGGAATAAAATAAACGGTATGTTTATTGTGAAACCGATAAAAATCATATACAATAACTTTTAAATTAATTTAAAAAAGTTCCAACAGGTGTCGCTGCTCGCTGTAATTGCAATAAAAGTCTGCATAACTGGTGCTGGGAAGAGGTTGGACGATATTTTCTATCCTATATGTAAGCATATCTGAGAGACTAAACTACTGCTGAAACAACAAACCTCTTCACAGCAGTATTTATGGAGACTTCTATTGCAATTATATTCTGCAGCGCCACCTGTTGGCAGTTTTGTAAACTAATTTCCGTATTCCTGTATATGATGATTTTTATGGGTTTCACAATAAACATACAGTTTATTCTATTCCAATATCGTCCTTGGTTTTCGAGATATTTAATTTTGAAACAAAAACCAGGGAGTTCTTTGCGGGACACCCTGTAAAAACAAAAAAACCCGATTGCGTGAAAACCAAAAAAAAAAAAACTAAAAAGTAAAAAATATAAGCCCAGTAATTTATATTGTTATAAGGTACTACTGAATAATATACCATTGAAATAGTTTTATAATTGATTTATAATTGATACACGTATGTAAGATAAATCATAAACTCAAAAGCGGAATAGAAGGATCAACAATCGGGGCCCATTCAAATTTTACGGGGCTCCTTGATTCAAAAAAGAATGGGCCCCGACAGTTGATTCTTCTATTCTGCTTTTTGAATTTATGATTCGTCTTATGTGTGTATCGATTATAAAACTATTTCAATTGTGTAATTATTCAGTAGTACTTAATAACATTCTAAAGTACTGGGCTTATTTTTAGTTTTTTTTTTTGGTTTTTATTCAGTCGCGTTTTAGGTTTTTATTTAATAATTATTTTTTATTTTACACTTTCTAGTTAATTTTCATTAACTGAGTTATTATGATTGTAAGACGGTAAATTTCGCAATCTTCTCATTTCACTGGGATAGTTTATACCGTGAGGTTTATTGAGTAACTTGCGGTTGTCTAAACTACTGATTATTAGTCTCTCTAGGGCTCTAGGGACCTAACTTGGCTTAAAGCTACATGTGCTTGACCTTTAGTAAAAATGCGCGAACTTCCACAGCGCAGTTATATAAACAGCCTGTATAAATCATGATGACGCAAGCTCGAAAATGTCGTCATTCAAATCTTTCTCGCAAAACTAAAAAAGCTCGTCAAGAAAGTATACGTCGCAAAAATCAGATACCTGAATCACGAAAAAAAAGCAACACGTTAGAGATGAAAATCGAATTAGTCGACTTACGTAAACAAAAAATTCAGACAGTGAAAACGCTGTAACTGTATATGCCGCACCGTGGCGCGTGCGACACGATCCCGAACTGACAAAATGGCGACTGGTTGTTGATATGGTGAGTTTTTATTACTGTCATGGGTTTAGTGACACCCCCAAGGTTAAGACAAATCGATTGACATGAGAATAATCAAAATTGGCCAAGGCGTTTTGCCTCTACAACGCCACATAGGAACAAAGATACATACATACATGCATAGACTCATAAACAAATTACCCCCTTTTGCGTCGCGCACTCGCAGTCGAGGAAGAAGGTGCATTATTTAGTAAGTAAAGTGTAATTTCTTTACAGCTCTTTCCCATTAAACTATTTCGTAAAGTACTAGATTTAGAAGATTTTTGGTTACATAATCATGAAAATAGCGATATAGTAGTTTAAGAAAGGAAAATTAATTCGATAACTACATTAAAATTTCATGAACTGTCAAACTTTGAAGAAAATAAGCCTATGATTTACTATTCTACTCAAAGGAACTAACGAATAATTTTAAATTTTAAATGTACTGCAGTATTTTTATGAAACCAGAGCTCTATATTAGCTATATTGATCAAGAATAAGCTAGCCTTTTGATATTAAAAACATCAAGTGTATTTCTTCTGAACTCACAGTAATTTTCTCAGAATGAGTTTCGCATACGTATATTAACCTAAGGGTAATTCTCCAGAAAACGTAACTTTTGAACGCAAATATTTTTCAATTTCGAAACCTTTTGTTTTCTTTTTTTTTCATTCTTACATGAAAGTGTTACCTACTAGAAGTAACCATAAACAATGGCCCAGCTAAGTTCCAATTATTTTACTCATAAATAAAAAAAATAAAAAAAATCTCGTTCATGGAAATAAAAAAAAAAGAAAAAACTTTTAATATTTAAAAACCGAGACCAATTTAATATCAAAGTAGTAACTTTGCTAATTGCGTTAACACTCAGCTATTTTAATGATTAGTGGGAACATAATATTAAACTCTCTTAATTAAATTACGGATTAATTAGTAGTTTTAAAATAGTAGTTTAAAAATAGTATTAAGTAAATTTGAGGATATACTGGCAATTTGTAATTTTGGTAGAATGCCCATTATTGATGTATTTCCCCTCCATCATTTATTTTCACCTCATAAATAATGACATTGATGAGGTCTGTCACGGAGGTAAGGAATTTTCCATTAGTATATGCCTAATAGATACATTTTTCAGGGAAAAATTGTTTTTCTTCGTTGTTACAATCTGCACATGTTAAGCATATGAAAATATGTTCCCTTTTTTTTTACATTGATTTACAACCCTGAAATTCAAGTTCACGGAGGTGAGATGTCAGAATAACCACACTAAGCTTTTAAAGCAAAATCTATCTTCTTGTTTTTCGACAAAAATCTCACAACTTCAACTATGGCTGAAAATAAACAAGGGGGCTCCCTTGTATCATAGAAAACAAAATTTGATGTCATTACTGCCACATGTTAATGAGGACTGGCATTTTGTGTTTAGGTAACGGAGGTGAGAATTTATTGTGTGACATGGCTCCTTGTCCTCCTAAAACGAGCTAAAGCACAATATTAAAAAATTAAATATACTTAAACATATAGTATTTGAGACACTTGTGAAACAAATAATAAATAAATAAGTATATAATTTTAATTAAACAAGTTATTAAGCAACATAAACAGTCACACAAGGTGTGTGACATGCCACGGAGATGAGAATTTACATGTTGGGAACCAAAAATATACTAAAATAAAAATTGTTATTAAAAATGTTTGGTAGGTTTAAATAGATACATTTTTGATGAAATTAAAAATCATTGTTAACGTTTTTACCGTAAAAGGCGTGTGACAGAAATGGTACACTTTTTGAAGAATAACCCATAAAAGTTTCCTTTTCCAGAAAACCCTTTTTTTTTGGCATAAAAATGATAAAATGTGCTATAAATAAAAATAAAACAATGATATCTGTTAATAAAATGTTGACCTATTTCCTTATAAATTACGAGCAAATAACTAGAAATATGTTGCATAAACAACAATTAGAATTTCGAATGCGTGCTTCATGATTTAAAGGATCACATTTTCTGTAATACTAAAATGGAGCTTAGTACAAGGACAGATCCAGCATCTGGTTTTGGAGGGGGTCATTATAAAAAAGAATGGGGAGTCAAATTAAAAATTTCAGGCTCGAATAGGGGTTTGGGACGAAATTTTTGAAATATTAGCCTATAGAATGTAGCTTTAGTAAACGCATTCCAAAGTTTGTTCAGAAACTTCTGATATTCTATTACAATAACCCCTTGTTATCACTTGTCGTTATATCGCTCATTCGAATAAATCGCATTTTTCCTTTGCTTCCCGAAAAATATTTTTTTTTCAGAAAACGCTGCTTTACACTTGTCATCTCAAAAAAAAAAAGTTACATTTATCAGAAAAAGTATTTTCTTATTTTTTAAATCAATGAACAAAACCGGCATTTTTTCCACCCACTAAATTCGTTGCACTTGAAGTTGCAACTTTTCGTTCGTAAGCCACCATAAAACAATACAATATTTTAAATCAATTTTTGTTTCATTATAAAATAAAAATTGGAGGACTAATAATTTGTTTTTATTGGGACAATCGTCCTATAATAAATTAATAAAAAAAGAAACTTTTCTGTAGGTACACATGCCATTCATTTGTACGTTAGTGTAATCGTTATTTTTTATGAACTCGATTGTATCGTGTTTTCGGATTTATTGCCCTTTTTTGTTGTCTCCCAAAAAAGCACGATATAACGAGGGATTATTGCGTTTTGAACTTCGGTTTATTTGTTTAGTTGCTTATTTTCCTTTTCAAGGTATTTACTAATAGAGTGCAGCGCTTGCTTACTTGAACCTCCAATAAAGTTTTGATGATTTTTTTTCTCAAGTTAATTTGTGCCTATAGCAAATCAAGCCGTGTGAATGTAATATCAAGTTTATAAAGATCTTTCATTACATTGTGAATTTTTATAGCTATGTTTTCAATTAATAGTATGGGTGCTCGATATTTTGTTTTAGTGCAATGATTGGGTTCTCTTGATTAATACAATGAAAGTAAATTTCAATGCGTTTTAACGCACATCATAAGAAATAGCTTGATACACATAGAAATCATTGCAAATTTTACACGTAAGTTTTTCAATGCTATTTGTATGCACATCTTTGAATATTTTGAAGTGGTAGTCTTTAAAATTTTTCTTTTGCCTCATGCAAACGATAGCAATGATATTAAAATAATATTTCCTATGAATATCTTCATTAATCTATTTTTGCAGAATTTAGAGGCACGGCTGTCGCGAAATCGACTGGTGAAGCCGTCGCGGATAACCAATTTCACAGATAACACTAGTCAACATCAAAAATACATCCGACTCAAAAATAGCTATTACCTAAGTATTTTGTCTCGCTAAACACTAAAATTACCATAAAAAGTTCAGATTAGCTCTAGTTTTCAAGATACAGAGCTAACTAGGATAGCGAGTTTTCACCAATGCTCTTTTTTTCTGGCAAATAGATCCCCCCCCCCCATGGAACTGTATGTCTTCTAAACTTCGACCACTGGTTGGGGTAGAAAATCTCACTAAATTAAACTGCAGTGGACTTCAAGAAATTTAAAATCTGAAAAGAGAAATGCCCAAAATCAGCCTCTAGTACATTCACCCCTTTCTGCTTTCACCCATGCTGTTTCTGCTGGGGATAATGAAGAGATTCGTGAAAGCTGTGAACAAATAACCTTTCTAATACCTTAAGCACCAGAGAAGACGAGAACTAAAAACAATTGGTCAAACAATCCCTACGGAGGTTCTGTGACCATTGATGAATGATGTGTCTCTGATAGCATATTTTCTTCACTTCTTTCAGGATATTTTACTTAAAAACTAAATCTATGAACAGTGATCATGAGGAAAGGTTTCAAAGATATCCTTACAATGGAACGCAGATATCAGGGTCATTAGACTGAGTTAATGCTCACCAAATGCTACTTAACTATTACAAGAGATCCTTCTTTGACGTACAAAAAACAATCGAAAATGAAGCGTTTACAGTAATAAGCAAAAAGCAACCACTGCTTTCCGAAAAAGAAGCGTTGTTTAATAAAACAGGACCTATTCAATAGCATTTATTGCACAAGATTTTTTTTTTCATTTTAAAAATTACCTTTAAATCAATGTGTGGTTGCAGCGTATATTTCTCCAGTGAGCTTTTATGCATCTTGAAAACAAGAGCTAATAACAAAAAAAAAAAAAAAAAAGAAAAAAGAAAAAAAAAAGAAATCCACTATCATATTCCTTTTTCTTGGTCCAAAATTAGTAGGAATTGACTACTTAAAACCATGATGCAGACAAAGAGTTCTTTTTTGTTGACTAGTGTAATCCACAAAACTAAGAAAATAGGGGAGAAATCAACGCTAAAAAGCATTTGAGCAATTTATCCATACGCAACCTGATTTCTTATATAATGCTTAGCTTCTATTATTTGATTTAGACTCTTCGCTTCATCATTGAAAGTCTTCACTCTCTCCATTTTATCTCTTCTCAATGATCTAGTAGACTAACATAAGTCACATTATTATTACTTTGCAGGAGAGCGAAAAAGCTTTTGTCTGAGGCATACAAAGGAAGGAGCTCGCGCTCTCATAACACTGGTATATAATTATAATGGAACTTTTTATAGAAAATTGTTGCGATGCCTCGATGCGGAATAAGATTCTACATACGAAGCAGTAATAACCTGAAAGCTGCCATTTTTGAACTTACGCTAGTTTAAGAGTGAATAAAATATGACAACGTATATAAAGTACAAATTGAGAATGAAAAAAGGTTGAAAAACCAGCAAACAGCTGTTTCGGCACTCTAAAATACAAGTGCCATCATCAGTGCAGTAAAACGAAGACAGGTTCACCCGACTAAAACACAGTACGAGGCGAATAATGGGACCATTATAAATGACCATATGAAATAAGAATAAATGACCATTATTCGCCTCGTACTGTGTTTTAGTCGGGTGAACCTGTCTTCGTTTTACTGCACTGATGATGGCACTTGTATTTTAGAGTGCCGAAACAGCTGTTTGCTAGTTTTCTAACCTTTTTTTCATTCTCAATTTGTACTTTATATACGTTGTCATATTTTATTCACTATGCAGTACAAAGTTTTCGACTACTTTTTATGTATTACGCTAGTCTGGCTATGAGGTGCAGATTTAGCAAATACCTTTTGTATGAGGGCGAATGGAATATACAACATCCGCAACGGATTGAGAGCGCTGAGTGTCAGAGTTTATAATGGATTTACCACATCAAATGGTACAGCAAATAAAGCCGATTTTGCCGTGAAGCATACGAATGTTTGTTTACACAGTTTTCCGGCGAAAATATTGATCAAAATTTCCATTCATGTTTCGCCACATTTGAAGACTCAACTCTCCAGAATATTTTATCTTGAAGCTATTTTTTTAAAATGTCACGTCGAAAAGTAATCTGATATTTTCTCCTATGTCTGGTGGGGTAAGAAGTCAGAGCACTCAGGTCGATGAAAATTTCAAACATTTTTTTCTGTTCTTTTACATTATATTTATAAATACCACGTTGCACAGAATTGAAAAAGAAAAAAGTGATTTAAAAAGTCTTATGACATTTCCTTTTTTTTATATGTGTTTATGATCTGTGGTGGGGAACAGCCAAAATTTTTAAACGTATTACACACACATTTTTTTCAAACAAGAATTAATTTTATTTAAATTAACTACGAATTCGTGATGATCAAATAGGGTCAAAACTAGTCTCTCCAAGAATTTTAATCGTATCTGATTCTTTTATTTCATCAACGTCATAAGGAAAGAAGTAATAATTTCCAATGTTTGACTAATTATAATTTCGAAAACTTCTTCCACAAATCTACGAAAGATAGTACCGGAACGGAGACTTAATTACTTATACATTGTAAATTACGAAAATATAAGTTTTTAAGAAAGTTCTGAAAATGTTTGGTTTATTTAAAAAAATAATAAAAGGATTTATTAGTCGAGCTTTATCCATTTCTTCAATGTATACGAAATTTTTATAGATCTGAGCTTCTATTTCCATTGATATTCGAAAGGTGATATATATATATTACATATAAACTGTTAGTTATGATAATTCCCGTTCACCTTAAAAACGATAAAAGCTTTATAAGACTAATATTTAACTAATATCTGATTTATTAGTTAATATTAAGCGATTTTGGAAGATAGATATGTGTTAAGACTAACTCACTATGACCACTTTATCGCATCTAACTAAAGTATTTTAAAATATTGCATAAAATGAATTTAGCTTACTGTTAATGAGGAAGTGTTTTTAAAACATGTCTGCGCAGACAATCTGATGAAAATTCTCATAAAATAAATTTCGCAGAGAAGTTGGTGTTCTAATTTTTAAAATATTTCATAAGCAAAGAGAACGATTTTTTTTCACGAAATAAAGTAATGCCAGTTTTAAATTTTGAATTTGAAACTTAATTCCTTAGGCTTAAAATCTGTAATATAAATTTTTCAGTCATACCTCCATTTATTTCAATAGTACCACTGTAACCCATTGACCATTTTACCTCATTCGACGCAATATATTTTTTAAATCTTTAACTTTTAGATTATACAATTTCAATTCTAGGTTAATAGGACCATACTTACCATTACGGGTATTTAGAGATTAAATATAGTTTAAAATACAAAACATCCGACAAATCCAACGTTTTTTCGGAAAAAGTTTTAATGAAAACTATTTCTCAACTCGTTTCAAAGTTGTTCGAAGCAGTAAAATGCAAACAGAGGAACTAAGAGAGAATGAATAACTTTTCACAGCTACAATTGAATTATTTCCAATTTGTAAAAATGCGAAAAAAATGGTAAAAAAAATATAGTTTGAGACATGACATTTTGCATATAATATATTCATTTTTTATGTATGTATATTTCTTTTCTTTTTTTTTGCCAATTTTTAGAGAAAGTCCGGTTTTTAAGGTCTTAATAAGAACTTTTCTAAACAAGAGATTAGTAACCATTCGGTGCAATGAGACTACAGTATTGCATAAAAGTACATAAATAATACTTACAACCGAAATTGTGCGGACTTATTAGTCGAAATATTCCCTCAACACTTTCAGAAGGCCAGAACACGAAGAAAAAAAACAGCCTTTTAGACCCACCTTAAATAACAGGACCATGAACTTCACGACTCAAGGTTCTGTTCGCTCGACCTGTTTCGTGACAGTCGTTCCCCAATCTTTGGGAAAGTAAAATCGATGAAAGAAAGGGTTATCCGATCTCATCTACAGAGTAAGCGAAAATAGATTTTATAGTGCAATTATTATAGCGAAATATAAATCAAACAGGGAAAACTGATGAGTAGATGTCTGATAACTTGCGGAAGCAATACGCAAAACTATTAATCCGTATCGGACTCTGCTCCTATTATAAAGTGTCGTGACAATTTTTCTCTAACTATGTACTAAAACCATTGGTTGTCCTAAGTTTAAAGTCACTAAAAACAAACTAAAAAGAAATAAAGACATTAATTGACTTTCCCTTTTTCTTTATTTTCAATTTTGTGAGTTGTTAAGAAATATTAATAAAACTTTTAATATTACTCTTTTAATATTGTATGCCTAATGTTAAATTTATAAGAAAACTAAGTTCTTGTGTAAGGGCCATATTTTTAAGCATTAAGGTTTTAGAAGCTCCTCTCTGTTTTGCTATGGATTATATAAAATCACTTAACTATTGCTCTGTGGGTACATTCTGCACGGGGAGCGCACGAGAATATCTAAACTGTATATGTTCCATTTAAGACGTTCAATGACTGTTCGTCATTGATACTCATAAATGCTTAAATGTGAGCATCCTATATGGAGAAAAATAAACGTAATTCAACCATTTGCTATGAATGAAATAAAAAATATTTGTGTACAATTAATCACGGTGGAAAAATCTCTGTTATTCGAATGACTGAACAAGTCAGGTTATCGAGTAATACGACGAAGAGAGGTAGGAAAGATGACGAACAACTTAACGTACATATTAAGAGAGAAAAATGATGCTTTACATATGCGTACAAACAAATTAATTTGGTTGGACCAGCATGTTCTCCCGTCCCAAATCATAAGAAACATCTTCTGAACAATTTGCCCACGTATATCCCTCACAATCCACCGTTGGGAAGTTCTGCTGAGTGATTCGAATGAAAAAACTCTAAATGATTAATTTCGAAAGATAAACTCCATGTCTCCGACACACTCCCATAATATTATGTAATGTTGCTTCCCGTCAAAAAAAAAAAAAAAAAAAAAAAAAAAACCCGCTAATCCGCTGGTAAAAAGACTTTTCTAAATTTCATCTTTAGCTGTTTTTGACAGAAGCAGAATTTGTTCACTTTTGGCTGTGCTGTGTTCGAAAATTTATTTTTAACTTTAGTTGTTGTACAACCCAGTTGAAAGAAATGAAAAATACAAGTACGAAAAAAAAAACCGTATAGATTTTCGATATTTTTTGATGTTCTTAAAACGATATTATGGGCTATCATATTGCCTCTGCAGAACATATCCACGAGATAATACAGTGTTCATAGCATCTAACACCGTTTCATAAGGAAATGGATCTAAAAGAGTCCTAACACAAAATGTGGTACTTATTAATAATAATCATAATGATAATTTACAATTTTACATTATCCATAAATCTCTTAGATTCTTCTTCAAGCAATTTATATTATCTTAGGTCTATGAGAATCCTGCATATCAACATTGTATAGCAACTTAAAAAACTACATTGAATATTTTCTAAATGATTGCTTTAAACAACTGTGCAATTGAAGGAATTCAACAAGATACGGCTCAAATTTTACAAATTTCCCCTCTCATAATTAAGACTAATTAAACATACATTACGACACAGAGCAATTTCAGCATAACATGAGGAAGACATCGATAAATATCCTTTATCCTATGAAATTCAGCACGTAATTATAATTATTTATGCTAGCTGTTAATATAAGGTATATGGTATCAGCTAATAAATATTAAATTTTTTACTTTCATGAAAGTAGCTGCAATGCTCTTTTAGTCGCATTGTTAGCAACAGCGAAAAATTGCAGCTATTTATGTCATTTTCTAAATTTTGATCGATTTCTAGAAGAGCATTTTTGGGCTACTCAAACGATGATGTCTAGCTCTGCAGAATTTGAAAAATTAAGTATGTTGTTAAAGCAATGAAAATGCAAAACCTGAAGCTCTTCAAGCAATTTGTTCCAGTGAAAAGGAAAATTATCTAGCCTCTTTTCTCCACTATCTGAATATGAAAAAAATGTTCCGAAAATAACAGGAAAGAAAAGAACAAAATACCCTGAAACTAGTTAATGAAAAAATAACTTTTTCTCCTTTATGGTCAAATAAGACTAAGTTCTGTTCCCTGAAGCGTTGAATTAAATTCCTTTGCATTTAGTAAGTCATTGCTAAATTGGAAGCCCCCCAAATTATAGAGTAGTTTATATTGTTTTACAAACTCTTTGACTTTAAGTATGTGAAACAAAATTTCTGGGACAAAATGAATGATGAAACCAAAAACTACGTTTCAGATGTTACAATTCAATTTTATTACACACACACTACACCCCAGCGTTTCTTAATTTCTTTGATAAGTGGAACACTTTTAAATGCTAACTTTGTTCGTGGAACCCTTAGTTTTTTTTTGTCAATAGTTTGCAGTGGCGTAACCAGGGTTCTGTTTGAGAGGGAGCCCAGGTTGTTTTCTCAAAGAGACCATCACGTTAACTACTTGTCGTTAAATTGATAATGAAATTAAAAAATGTTTCTTCAAAAACTGGGCAATTGAATTTTTACGTCATTATTAATAAATTGAACTTATTCCAAAAATTCGAGGTACAAACTTAAAAAGCGGGACCAGATGGCGACAGAAGATTCCCTCCTACCAAAAACAAAGTTCCATTTGATTTTTTTACGAAATAATAACATAAAAAAAGCATAAAGCAAGCAATTATTAAATCAGTTCTTTCTTTAAACACGTGAATAGATCATTACTATCATTTTTCATTCGACCCTTAATTTTGAACTTAGAAAAGTGGAGGGGCAAAGTCCCTTTACTGTTGAAAGTGAGAGAGCAATTGCCCCCTCGTACGAGCTGCTTATGCACTATTAAGTGAAATTAATATTTAATTTATATTTGCCTTCAACTTAAAGGTTAAGTGACTTTAAAAGAACAGTATTCGTTAAGCCTAATATTATGACCACTTTACCCCATCTTACTTAAATTGTTTTGAAAAATGATTCTAAATAGATTCAGCTAACTGCTAACTAGTAGGAGTTTTTGAGACATTTAGAAAGCTTTCTGTGCTGTTAATCGGTTCATAATGCTAACAAACAAAATTTCCGAAGAAAGTTAAAAGAAGTGTTTAGATTTTAAAATTTTTCTTATTCACACAAAATAATTTTTTAACCAAATAAAATACTGCCACTTGTAAAATTTTGCATTCAAAATATAGTTTCTAACTGTCCTACTCTAAAATGAAATTTTCACACTCATTCAAAAATTTATTTCCAAGCTATAGCCATTTATTTGACGTATGACCAATTTAGCCCATTGACCACTTTCCCTCTTCAGACCCTATTCTTCATCTAAAATCATTTAATCTTCACTTATAAGTCAGATATTAATTAAATATTAAGTTTACTTAACCATCTACTGTTTTTAAGGTAAAATGAATTAAATACAACTGAGTTTAAATTTCATATAGCATATCGATTGAATCAAAGCAAGATTGTAAACCTATAATGTTTGAAAAAAAACCCCAGCAAAAATCATAAAAATTTTCTGCAACCACAGCTTTCAATTTATTCCAGTAGTATAATTTATGCCACTCCC
Source organism: Uloborus diversus (assembly GCF_026930045.1). NCBI lineage: Eukaryota > Metazoa > Arthropoda > Arachnida > Araneae > Uloboridae > Uloborus > Uloborus diversus. The sequence continues at coordinate 131,940,825 of NC_072731.1, forward strand.
CCCCCCCTTTTTCCTCTGTCAAAAAAAAAAAAAAAAAAAAAAAATCTGTTTAATATCAGTAAAATGTTGAGACTTAGAACTAAAAGTATTTTGCATGTATTAAAAAAATAGATAAATCTTGATAATGTTTTTACTTCCCTTTACAAAAAAGGAAATATTGTATTCGCGAAAAAATTTTCACTCAAAAATCGACCTTAATTTCCATTTTGCTCACCCCCCGAATGATTGTTTTGAGTTCTTTTTTTTCGACAAACCACCCGTGCATATATACGTAAGAACGTATAGACGGCCGTAATATCCATTTTAACGTTTCCCGAGTTAAATACAACGAGTTTTCGCGTGACGTCTGTATGTACGTATGTATGTGCGTATGTACGTATGTGCGTTGTACGTATGTATGTGCGTATGTATGTGCGTACGTATGTGCGTATGTGCGTATGTGCGGTATGTATGTCGCATAACTAAAGAACGGTGTGTCCTAGTAAGATGAAATTTGGTGTAGACTCCTAGTTGGGTCTAGTTGTGCACCTCTCTTTTTCGTTGCATTCGGGTGTTTCTAAAGGGATCTTTTGCACCTTTTTGGGGGGAAATCATTATTAATTTCGATGCAACTCAAGTGGTGTTATAATTTGGCGGACACTTGGCGATATATCGCCAGTCTTTTAGTCGCCAAGTTTTGGCGACAAATTTAGCGTTTTTTTTTTAAAAATCTAGTTTTATTTTGGCCACTATTGGCGATATTTAAAGAGTTAACTGTTGAATCACATAAAAATTGCAATAATGTAGAAAAAACATTAAATTGGTGTAAAAGAAAGTTATGTGATGCACACCAGCTCGTTTAAGTAATTTTTTTTCGGAACTCTATTTGAGTGTAATATTTTCTTATTATGTAATTAAGGTATTTGAGACAATAGTCAAACGCTATCTTTAATGTATTCTTGAAGAAATAAATTCTTGCAAATTATCACACCTTTCCTGATGATACTGAGTAAATCCAAGAATGATATATGATTAAAATTCGTGGTGAACCAACTTTTGGCCATAGTTGACCATCAAAAATTTATTTAAATGAAGTTAATTTCTTCAAAAGAACTAGGTGTGTTGAGCATTAAAAAAAAATTACGGTTATGTATGATGGTTTTAGATCAGTTATTTTAAACATGACCACTCTGCCTCACTCCAGGTCATTAACATACATAAAAAAGAAATTGCCATTAAGCTAGTTAAATCAATTTTTTTCTTCCGAAAATTCAGTGCAGCGAGTTCGTTATTAAAGTAATGTAAAAAACCGACATTTTTTTATGTTTTAAGAGCAATTCCTGCATTTATTATTTACCTATGATGAAAAACCTGTATTTGATGACCACTTTACCCAACCAGACCCTATAAGTTTTACTACAATAATTTTCTTAAATCTCTACCCAAAATAAATTCCTTCATACTGAAATTCTGACGATTACAGTTCAAATTAGTTTTCGTTATTAACAATAAGATAATAATATAGTAAATTTCTTCAGTTAATAACAGAAAATTTGTCAGGATTTCCGAAGTTCTGCGTGATCGTTTATTAATGACATTTTCCCCAACTCTTTAACGGACAACTCAACCCTTTTTAAATTAAAGCAATTTCTTGAAATTATACCTTTGTCGAGAAATTCCTGATAATGTTAACTCGAAAAAAATCCTTAAAAAAAGTTAGAATAAATAGAAAAAAGTTAATGTCCAAGCCATCATTCAGATATGCTTAATCGAAAATCTATTACTTGATTTTTATTTTGAGCGAAGTATTTTCTACGATAGTAAAAAAGTTCGTATATGTAGTTCCATGGTCTATATTCAGTTATGCTGGCCAATTTTTTCATTTCTGTCATTTTATTTACAATGCAAACACATCTTCACCATGAATTTATAAGATCTTTTCTGACGCGATGCAGATTGTGACGGAGGCGTGCTTTAAATTTTATTGGGAAAACAAGACTAATTTTCATCTTTCAGTCCTAGAAATGCATTCTTTGATTCATCAATTTTGACTCATCAATTCTTAATTAAGTTGAAACCCCCATTAGGTAAAATGTTGCTCCCAGTTTTCTTAAGCATTTAGGCATCCATTTAGATTGTTCGTGTAAAGACTAACTGCTAAGAGTTTTCCTTATTTTTTTCTACAACACTTTCTGACTTCATTCGAGTTTTCATTTCTAATCATTTTCTTTAGTTTCAAAGATGTTATCTGAAAGTTGCTGTAACTTTCGTGCAAAAATTGATACTTTATGCATTAGTGATTAACTGAACGTAAAGTTCAAAATACGTTCGATGCCCGTGTGGTTTAATGACACGGTAGTAAAAAAAATCTGTCACGCATGTAATAACAAAAGGCTATTGCTCTTAACTTTTTTTCGTGTTTAAATTAAAAGAAAAATTGTATACTGTAATATGGTACTGCAAAATGCTGCAGGAAAGATTGGAATGAAATGACTACATCATGAACGATAGGTTAGTTATGATGCTATGAGGCAAACAACAAAGTCCTGCATTTTGTGAGCCAAAAGAGCATGAACCTATTTTAGCTTGTGAAAAAAATGTGAATAAATAATCAAAAGAGTGAAACAAAATTCAATGGTTGGAAAATATCTTATTTTTCATGAAGGTTGCTTTTATGTAGCAGCATGTTTTATGTATGAAGCGAGCAAAATTGAGAGTCAAATTTAATGAAAAATATAGTTACTAATCAATTTTTAAGACATGTTCTAACTGGATACATTCTCCTTTTTGAGCCACTCGTAGCAGACTTTTCCAAGGAAAGTCACTCCAAAAATCCAGAATTTTTTAAACGTATTCTTTACATTTTGTCCCAATGGATAAAAAAATTATGAGGATAAAGATTGAATTCCTGGTAGTGTAATTATTCATGCAGATATTTTTTTCCCTTCAAAGTGACCAGTATTTCACAAAATTGTAAAGACTGTAATGTACATGTTCTAAGAGGTTTCAGGAATCTCGCGAATTGCAGTAGAGCGTAAAAGAAATAAAATTTGAAAGTAATTTCGTAACTGAAATTACTGAACTGTTAATATCGTTTTACCTATGGAGTAAGTCGGGAGTATTATGCACCCCCTGGTAAAGCATTTAAGCAACTGTATTTCATGATTTCAGCAACAGAGTGCACTTGCTTCGACTTTTTCAAGAGCATTTGTGCATAAAAGTTTTACGCATACATTACAGCCATTTTCCGTGATTTTTTAGGGATAATTACAGCTTTACAGCAAAGTGAAAGGACGAGTGATACTTTTTGAAACGGTTTGAATTTTTTTTACATTTTTATTTTCATACGTCTTCATTTTGCAAGAATAAAATTTATTTTGATTTCCCATTTCGTTGCTCACATTTTGATTTGTATAGATTTGCATTAATTCAGTTAATTTTAAATAAGTTTTGCTTATTATAACAAATTTGATGATGTTACCTCAAGTGGGGCGTTTAATATGATGGAGTGGGCCGATTGCCTGACTGTCAAAGTAATATACCCCAAAGCCACAATTTTTTTTTTTTTTTTTGCAATAAACAATTTGATTCGTAGTTTTTGGTAATGATAGAATTTACTCAGCATATAGACGTATATTAAGAGAGGCAGGAGGTATTATCTCTAATTTTTCGTTAACATGAAAGAACATTTTCAAAAAGTTTCCGATTAGGTGGGGCGTGATGCCCCGACTTATTCTAGTAATTTTGCACGTAAAATTTTATTATTTAGATTCTGAACTTCAGTACGGTACTTTTTTTTAGCTTTCTTCAATTTAGCATGTAAAATGTTTTTTTGCGCGATTTTCTTTTCTCGTTTTATATATACGTTGATATTGTAGTTCGACACATTAGAAAGTGTTGAAGAGTATATATTTCAGTATTTTTAATTCATATTGTTAAGCTTAAGCAAATGTATTACAGTGAAAAAGTCAACTACTATCTTAGTAACAAAAACATTTATTTACATTCTATACAACAAATCTAACGATACTAATTTTTTCATGTACAACAGTAACGATTTCAAAATCTAGAAGTGAAATCGTTCTTCTTCCAAACTTCTCCTCCTTCGGCCACGGATCAGAGATACAACCAATCCAGAGGCTAATATTTCAGCAATTCCTGCTCCATAATGACCACCGTGGTTACCAGCTTCAGTTCCAGGTACCATGACACTGCATAACAGCATAAGGCTCAATGCAGTTGCAATCAACAGACGTCCGGCGAAGCAATGCATCTTTGAATTTCTGAAAAAAAGTATACATAAGAATTATTTGCGAGGAACTCTGAAGTTAGTGTATCAAGATCGTAATAGTGTCTGAACAATAGCTTCCTCGAAATTGTTGATTAAGCACTTATTTTTCTCGGGCCGTCGTTATCGCAAAAGTTTTAGCTTTGCAAAATATCCTTTCGTGGCGAGTTTTGCAAATTGCCGGTTTTGTTAAAATTTAAGAAAAATCAGCTTGCAAAATAACGGATACTAATCTTCATTTTTACTAAAATAAGTGCTTTTATTGCATGAAACACTGATAAAAACTTAACACAAATCTGAAACAAATTCTTCCTTGAAATAAAGAAAAGCCTTCGTGCAAAATTGTAAAAGAAAATATTCCAACGTTTAATCGTACATAAAATTGCTGAGAACTGCAGACACGTGTTTCGGAGTTACAAGAATTCCTTTTTGAAATGGAAAAGAAATGAGCTTATGAATGAAAAGACGTCCGACAAACGCTACGAATATCTTTCACCCTTAATCTCAACTGTTTTAGATTGAAAAGGGGTTCCATGTAACCTCAAAACACTTGTCTGCAGTTCTCTGCAAATATGTGCGATTTAGCGTTGTTGTAATATTTTGTTTTCATTCCCCTCTATTTTAAACTAAAATGTCTCAATTTCAACGAATAATTCGGCTAGTACTCCAAAAACTCAATATAAAATTACTGTAATCCAGAACATGACTGTGGAAAGTTTTTTTTTCAAAACTTAGTTTTTAGCCATAAAGGATTTCTTTGTACCTTTATATGAATTTCATAAAGAACAACATATCACGAAGTAATGATCACATAAAAAGCTATAAATTGTGCATGCTAAAGCTCTAATTTTCTTTCTTTTCCCCAAATTTTTATCGAAATTAATTTCTGAAATAAAAGCAAGAATTGATTTAATTTTTACAAAAATTCTTATGTGTTAACACTGTACGTCAAAAAACAACAGTATATTTTCTTTACTCGTCTCAACGAAATGGGACTTGTGTAATTGTTCTGATTGAATGATTTTTTTGAAACCAAGTTTGGCAGAAAAATATTGCTTTCTCTTTTAAATTGCAACTTTTTGCTTACTAAATCTGCACGAGTCTTTATTTGATTAAGGACCTTTTTATTAAAAATGCTGAAAAAAATCTACGAAAGCTTTTTCTCCAGCGTCATACCTATTTAGAAATTGGAGAAGTGACACTCTTAAAATTTCTGGTAGATCAAACACATGCTGTTTCTTTCGAGGTATTTACTTATGTCTAAAGCCTTTTATTTGTGCAAAAGTAAGTTGAACATATTTTTTTTCCTAAAGCTCTTTTTCTAGTTAAGTTTAATTCTCACATTGACATGGTATCTGTTGTAGAAGTTTTTTAACTCAATGTTCGTAATAAAACAAAATATAACCCTTTAACGTTTCGAATATGGCTCTGAAAATAATCTTCGCAACGTTTGGGATTTTTGTCTTCAAATTACGAAATTTACTGATGTCTTTAACCGGAGACACAACGAGTAATTAGAAAGACGGTCAAAGAGGACATTGTGTAATCCTCTTTAGTCACAGATCGGTTTTCTCTGTAAATCTATCTTTAAAATACATATTTTACTATCAATAATCGAATAACAGTGAAAGTAAAACATAGTACACAATATATATTTTTTTCTTTCCTTGCTTCGAAATGTAAATTTCAAACGTATTTGAAAATCAGCAATATTTCTCAGTGAGATTTAAAGCTTTAAAGATCATGTAAATCATTAATCTTAAATGAGAAATAAAGGAACATAATATAATTTGCTTGAATAATCTCAAGCTTCACCATTTTAGAATAAATATGTTTAAGTTAAGCATGGGATATGTTTAAGTTAAGGATAAGATGCACTTACATCTTTTAAATATTAACGGAGGAGAAATTAACCATATAATGTGGATATCAGTCCTAAAGTGTGTCTTGAGGTGAAAATACAAAAGGAGAAGATATATACTAGCATTTTTAGAAATAAAGTTTTGAATTCTTGATTCGTCAAAAAGGTTAAAACGAGGAAAAGAAAATTACTTTTTCTTAATAGTAAAAGAAGCAAATATCGCTGTTAGGTTTTGTATTTTACAGTAACTTCATTTATGTATTTACTGGTTTTTTTATTATGCGTTGAATCTTAAAATTACCAAGATCTTTTGTAGCATTATTTTCCAGAAAAAAATAATAGTATAATAGTAATAGTTTCAAAACGTTTTTGTTTGTAGATAAAAATGAGAGAGCGAGAGAAAATTAGTGCAGGAAATTTTTCCTCGTCTGATAGTAATTTCGTGCCTATCGTTAATTATAATTTTATTTGTATTTTGTTTTATAATAATACCCCCCCCCCCCCCCAAATATTTAATTTTAGATAGCTCTTTTAAGTATAAATGCTAGTTTTGTTTTCCAATTCAAAATACTGGAATGGTTTTAAAATCGTAAAACTGATTTTTGTGTTGGATATATAACACTTTAAAGATTTCTTGAGGATATATTAACAATAAGTACACACAAATATTGCTATATTAGATTGATACATGCCAACGTTCTTGCTTTAGAAGCTTTGCAACAAAGAATATATTTTAAAAGTATCAAATGATATGTGCATGCCTATTTGAAGTTATTTGGACAGTAAATATCACAAAAAGCACTTTACACTAAAGAATTTGCAATGAAAATAAAGGTAATTAATTTCTTTTTCTAAATTAGATAATGTTTTCACAAATAAAGAAATTGTTGACATTAAAAATTGTTACCTGTTGGTTTGTAGAAAAGTAGAAGCTTTTCTCTGCTGCAAAAGCGAGTGGTATGCTTTTGATGTCTGCCAAATTTGCTTTTATACTTTCTGGCACCATGATCTTCGACCATTTGAAGGACAACAAGATTTCTCTTTCTCGCCGTGTTTCCTGTAAGACTAAATACTTCCTTCCGCCACTCTAAATCCGATTTAATATCAGCTTAGCTCTGGGCATAATGTTCATGCTTTGCTTGGTTATGTTTCTCTCTCTCTCTCGCAGAAAGAGCTTCCTCACTTAAGTGAAGCGCAGAAAAGAACCATAGAGGAAGTCTTCCGAAAAGGTTAAAAATGTATCTATCTAACCGGCGTCTCGGAAGTAGGTGGAAAGGATCGTCAATAAAAAAGAAGTTAACCGAGGTTTCCTTCGAGAAATGTATCATTTTAATAGCGATTTAGTGTGGTAATCTGATTGTAAACTCTGATTTATGTTCCGGATGTATTTGAATATTCATTCTGCCCGTTATGATTCATATCGCTTGTGTCTCTGCAGGAAAACTTTTTGCTTTTTTTTCATATTTGCGGTGGCAGAGTAAATACTACTTCAGTATCCATTTTTCTTCCATGCGCTAGAGTGGTATGTAAATTTAACACGACCGAAGTTGAATTGTTACATCGTTTAAGAAAAATGTTGTTTCAATGACTTAATTGTAAAATCGAGTAACTCTAAACGAATCAATTGCTAAGAGTGTTTCAAAATTAAAAAAAAAAAATCTTACCGTCGTTATTATCTATTTATATCTATCGTCTAATTAAATTAAGTCAATGTTTTTGTACGACTATTAATCTTCTGAAGTTTTCTATATTTCTTCTTTTAGGATACTTAATCGAACATTCAATCAATCGTCGAGTTTTTTTTAAATAAAGTTATAGCTGCTTAAAAATATTAATAAATGAGGAAGAAAAATCAGAGAGTTTTGATGGTTTTTAAACAAGTAGAGAATTTACTAATCGAACTTCTAAAATATGATGATTTTTGCTTGAAAACTTTTTAAATGAATCTCTCTGAAGAACAAAAGACTAGAAAATTGATTATGGCTTTCACTTTGCACGATATCTGTATTTTTATTTATTCTGGAATTGAGTATTGATTCTGATGTGAAAGCAGAGCAGTGTATTTTCTGTAAAGAAGGTATACTGTCGAACCCTCATTAGTAACATTGTAGCGAAAAACGATTTTTTTTTTTTTGGCGAATTTCAACATGCCCTAAGGGGGCTCGTGGAAAAAATCAAGGAAAGCCAAATACTACTTTCTGTTTTTAGAAAAGTTCACGAATTTTCTCTCCTGACATTTTATTTCCTTTTTTTTTAATTTTCAATATAGCCTAGCTTAGAAATGTTGTGTTGTGGTAAGTAAAGATTGTGCTAAAAATTTGGGGAAAATCAAATAATATCTCCCATTTTCTCATCAGCCCCATTTTCCCCGTTTTCTGCATTTAATGGAATTTTTATTTCTTTATTTTTTTACTTTGTTTTCAATAAGCCCCAGGGGTTAAAAAGTTGTTTTTTTTTGTTAGTGAACCATTTGGAAAGAAAAAACTCAAATAATACCTTTCATTTCCCCACGGACGCCCAAATCACCTGTTTTGAGCAAAACTCGCTACTAGTGATTGCAATACCGGTATACCGAATACCGGTATTTCGAGCAATTTTGCAATTCCGAAATAACGGTATTTGCAGAGGTAAATTACTAGTATTTTCGGTATTAGCTGAAAATAATAAATAATATTAATTAAAGAATTTTCAATTTAACTTATTAAATATCTATTCATATTTGAAATATACATTTCTTTTTCCATGATACAGAATCGAAATCAATCTATGATTTTAAAATAATGATATTTTCATTACTAGATGTGAGATGAATCGCATTTTTGTGCACTATGTTTTATTTTTTCTATTTCCCTGATCACTCACTTTCCATTTTGTGAAAGTTTATTTCGAGTGTAATTTCGAATGCATTTGTTCTACAAACAACCATGAATTGCAGTAACACTTTATGATATTTTCTTTAAATATTTGTCTCAATTGTACTGAATTTTGGCAAAATACTTTTTCTTGTTAGTAAAACAAATGGTAAGTTGTTGTCACCGGCATTGTATTGTTGTCATGTCTAGCTTTATACTTGGCAAGATAATATTTAGAAGGAAGATAATACAACCCAAATTCAAAATAATAGAATATCAGAACTGTTTGAACAAAACTTGTCCCTGAGTCGAGAAAAATGAACGCACGCAAATTAAAAAGACTATAACTCGTTATTCATGAATGGGTAAATCAATTTAAAAAACTTTTCATGTATTATTTTAACCATTTATGGATCATTAACACATTGGAAAAATAGATAGATTTTTCATATGGGTCAAAAAGTAAGAATAATTTATTCATTCAATGTGAATTTTAAAAGGTAGCGAAAATATTTGCATACATGTTACCCTATAGTTTGTCACAAGTATGGGGCTTGGGGCTCGAATAGTTTTACGCTCTTTTAAAGATCTTTTATTGCTCAAAATGGGTCTTCGAGGTGATAAATAGGAAAAGTTACATATTGTATCATTTCTTAAAGTTGAAAAAAAAAAAACTGTCCAACTCAATTCAAATGAACGTTTTACAATCTATGGTATGTAAGATTTTAAAGGAATATAGAAGGACTGACCATCTAAAAAGTAACCGAAGTGAACGAGGTAGAAAATTGTAACACCTGGCAGAGATGAATTCAAATTAAAGTAAGTTGTCAAAAATAATCGTTGAAAATGCTTCTTACGTCCATAAATGTTGAACAGAATGTATAGTTATCTTATCCACGCCAACTACACTAGGCGGATCTACGAAGTAAGACCAAAGATAAACAAGAAGCAGAAACGTGCAAAACTCTCCTGGAGCAAAGAGAAGCTCAAACAGGGGAAACAAGGTTGGAAAAGTATTATATTCAGTGATATAATACTTTTCTAACCTGAATGACAACTTGTGAAATATTATATTCAGTGTATTACAATGCAAAATAAGTGAGCTTATGAATGAGAAGATAACCAAAAGAAGTGAAGAGCCATTTAAAAAAGCAGCTTAAAAAGTAAATATAGCAGATTAACCCAACACCAAGAGAAAATGATGAATGAATAAAAAACCAATAGAAATGAAAACATTGAGCAAGAGCTTTAGCACAGGTAAGCAATAAACGCAAAGAAGATTTCGATAGGAGAACGATTAAGTTACTTTGCTTCAGTTGGATATCTTTTCACTCATATGCTCACATATTTCGCATTGAAACGGGGGTTACTGATAACCGCGAAACACATGTAGGCAGAAATCTGCAATTTTGTTCAAAAACGTAATTTTTTATTTTACTATGTTTAACAGTACTTTCAATGACATTAAATAAATATTGATCTGTAGATGACAGAGGTATTTTTTATAACTTATTTTGGATCATCCTTTTTAGAATTTTTCAGATATTTGTTCAGCAAAAATGTTTTTACAATCTAGTTTGAACTATTTGACTTTTCATGTTTATGAGATTTAATGAATAGATATAGTGCCTATTTGTGATAAGCATCAATGAATCTTACGAAGCAAACAATAATTTTTTTTGTGAAATCCACAAATTTTCAAAACTATGGTTTTAATGTGAAAACAATGTGTGCTATCTTTGAAGAAACTAATTTGTTTTTAAATTTTAAATTTATCGTTGCACTTATTTTTAAAGCTCATTTATGAGTATCAGGAAATATTTAGAATTGTTACAAGAAAAAAACTATATTTGTATATGCTTGTTTTACTGCCACTATTATTGAATTCTTTATAAAAATGCAAATTCTGTTCCTTCATGATCAAATCATTTTTAAAAAAGTATTGCTTGGCATCCCCATAGCCATTCTATACATTTTTACTGAAATTATAAATTTTTTATAGTTGCACCGGATCGTTACTTTCCAATCGTTTTTTGCTCTTTTGCTTATCATCGAGCGATTATTGAATTAGTTCTAAAAAAGCGATTTCTGCTCCGTCATGAAAAAAATAGTTCTACATTGAAATATTGCATAAAATCCGCGTAATTGTTCTCAACTGTTTACTGATACACACTTATTGTACACAGATATGTTTAACATATTTTATATGGCTATGCCACATCGTTGCTTTAACACTGCTCTTTTCTCTTTTGTTTATCATTTAATATTTTAACATAAAAACAAATAAATTGTTGTTCTATTTAAACTAAACTTATCTGGTCATCTAAAAACCAATGCGTAGTATCAAAAGATAATATTTAAAGTGTTTTTTTGTGTGTCCTCGTCCGAAAACCTTATTAATTTTCACTAAAATTTACTTATAGGACTTAATGTTGAACATTTTATAAAAACCGAACATAGCTTGAGGGTCTAACTGCTATACCACTTCTTGAGCTTGTCAATATCCAGCTTATTTAGCAGCAGTAAGATGTTCTCTTCAAATGATTCCATAATATGTAATCTGATAAAGAGATAGCGACACGTTGGTTGCAATAATTTTGAAAATTTCAACAATACATTTTTAACATTTTCTTTTTTTTTGTCGGAGAAATGCTTTTCAAAGATAATTTCATATACCTCCCGATTTTTTTTTTCGTTTTCAATTCGAATCGATTTTTTAAATGAAATCAGCGTATGCTTTTTCTTTTCTTTTATAATTGAAGAAGAAAACAATTTTTTTTAAAATGGTAAAAAAATTGTGTTTGTATAGTTGAAATACCATGAAGCGATTTATCATGAAAGCCAGAAATATATAATGTTGAAAAAATTCAAGCGCAATACTTTCAAAACTTATTATTTAAAGAATGATGCGAATGAAAACATATCATTGTGGAAATCGAAATGGGATCAATTTTCAGTTCCATTAATATTGATCGAACATAATAAGTTTCACAAATGGATTTACACACAACGAATATGGCAATTAATTTCAAAGAATGCATTTGAGTTATTCTCTTCATACGAAAAAAAAATTGCTTTCTATTACTTTGCAAAGAGGTTTTAGATTCAGAAAAATGTATCAGTCTACAGCTTTTAAATTCAATACAAAACATTAAGTTTTTCGATACGAAATATGTTTCTGTATCCTGTTTTTCATTAAAAAAGCGTCACTACACAATCAAATTTTTCTTTATTCGTTTTGCTCCAATAATATCTTTTTAGAATTTATGTAAACTTAATCTGACTGAAAAGAGGCTACCTTTTCTTAAAGTGACTGAAGAACGTAACCGAAATATTCATAACTATTAGTAAATCATTGAACATATACTAATAAAATACTTTTAGGCCCAAGTATGTATGATTTTAACTAAAATTAAAAAAAAAAATCTTGATTTATGTTTGTTTTGAGTTTATTTAATGTACGATCAAGACGATTTGATCTATTTACCCCATAAGTGGTTCAAAGTACGTTAAAAAGAAGTTGAAGGGAGTCTCAGAGACATTTTCTGAGACTCAATTTGTCATGTGTTTTTTTTTTATTTTAAACATTTTTTTCACCATTCATAAACAACTTGTTAAAATGAAGTTAAACAAAATAGTAACTTAAGCTTTTTATACCATTTTAAAAACACATAAAGTTGCATAAACTGCACTTTGTTTGGATGTTGTTCTCCTGCAGTGACTGCTTTTAGTAGCTTAAAATTCAAGGTTAGCCAAGGTATGTTATACAACCATTGAAACATTTATTAAAATTATAATAAATAAGGATAACGCTTGAAATAATTTTCTCGAAGTTTTGTTTCTTTGTACAGTCTATACAACTGCTTTGCATAAATAATGCATCTGAATAAAGATTGCATCATGAACGAAGTATACGAATCAAACGTTAAGCTTCATTTAGAAATGGAATGTGATTGATTTTCTGTTAATCTGTACTTCATGGAAATTAATAGGTTTCATAAAAGTACATATTTCCTATTGTCTATTTAGAATGAAGTAGTATTGAACTGCTATTATGTAAAAAAAGAAGCTAAAATATTCATCTTCAACAATCTCAGAGTTTTTAATAGCAGGAGAACCCCGAAGTTACATTTTTGGGAGGAGGAAATTCTCCATTTACCGAATTAAGTTCCGAATTTCACCGAATGATAAATTACGAGTATTCACGCATTCCATACCTATATTACATCTAATAAGAAGAGACATTGCCATTATTAAAAATAGCAATTTTCATTAATAGAGGAGGGTGGCTTAAAGCAGGTAAGACTTCGTATGCCCCCCCCCCATGGTGGGTAAGCATCGATGCATATGTATGTCGTGTTAACATGAACGCCCCCGAGTTTTTAAGTTATTCTGACACCATCCACCTACAAACTACGATGGTCATTTCGTTTGTTTCTTTTTTAAATTTAAGACTATAATTATTGAAATAAAAAACGTGCCTTCGGGCAAAGTGGGTTTAGGATTTAATCATATGTTTATTCATAACAGGGATTTTTTAGGATTTCAATAAATTAGTCTATTAATTTAATCAGTCATTTCTTTATGTTTTATAAACAAATGTGCTGACTTTAAATTGGCTAAGTACAACTGTTTTATATTTTTTTATAATGGCAGGTAGCTAGTCAACTATTTTAATCATTTATAACTTCATATTTGATTGGTAAGTGTACCAAACCACAAATAGTTAAGCTCAGTGGCGGCAATTTGAAGGGGGGGGGGGCAAGGGCGGCAACCGTCCTCTCCTTTTTATGGGAAATTTATTTTATTTTCCAGTTATTTAAAGCTAGAAATTGCAAGAAAAGCCGAAATGCCAAAATTTTCTGATAATTATCTATTTTACTTTGTCATCTGTTTACGAAACATTTTGCCCCACCCCCTCCTTCCACATTTTATGGGAAATTTATTTCATTTTTTAATGGTGGAACCAAAACTAGTTATTACCAAAAAAAAAAATCAGATCGTAGTTATTTGTTTTACTTTGTATATCTGTTTACGAAACATTATTTAGCCAAAGCAGTAATTTTTAGTTTATGTATTCATTTCTTAGATATTAGTAAGTCAATTGTTTTAATTAAAGAAGCCACACTTGGTTTAATGAAGTTATAGCCAAGTGTTTGTAACCTCAAAATACTTCGGGATAAACAATAACTCTACTTCATGTCTAAGTTTCTTCGAGGAAGTTATTGTGTACATAATTCATCGGAATCTTAAGAAAAACGTGAGTTAAGTTGTTAGATTTACATCAGTTTCCACTTATCTTTTCTCAAAACCAGCCCTAACAATTTTTTTTACTTGTTTTCTCTTTTTTCATTTTTTGCTGCTGTGTTATTTTTTTTTTTTCAAATTTTCTTTTCAATTCTCCCTCCCTCCTCCCCCCTTATGCGTCTCAATCACCGCCTCTGGGTTAAGCCTACCCGCTTTGGGCTCCCTGGTAGGGCAAAGTGGGTTTTTTAAATGATTGTAAAGTTTGATAATAAATAAATATTGGGTTTGAAATAATTCAAAAATCACATTTTTTATTTTGAAGTTCAAGAACCCTGCTAGGAAATAAAACCGAAATTCTTGTGATAAAAATCCAAAAAATTCAATTTTTGAGCGTTTTTCTAAAACCTACCCGCTTTGGGCCCCCTTCCCCTATTATATTGAAATGCAATGTTTTAATAGTGTGGTCAATTTTGACGAATGAAGAAATTTTTAGGAGGTCGCAGTCACCTTCCGTGACCTTCCGTCAGCGCTCTTGGTATTAGCATTAAGTTCTATGAATGAATAAACAAGACGTGCTTAAAAACCAATGTAAAAAACTTTATTCATTGCTGTCTTTAAAAAGAAATTCTTCACTTTAAGTACTAGAGTCTTCGAATTCAAAAGCAAATAAAGTGGAAATAAATAATGCAGCAGCATATTTCATGACAATCCCCTTGTTTCGGTATGATGAATGGATGACTATGAATAGTGCTTAGAGATCAACTCCAGCCTAAATATCGAATGCAGATATCACATCATTTCCGCTTTTTCCAATTCACGTTCTCTGTGTCGATGTGCAAAAGTTGTTTATCTTCTGCCCAATCATCTAAATAAATAAATAAAAAATCATTAGCTTGGTATAAGTAATTCAAAGTAAATTATGAAACGTTACAGAGAAACCACACACATTCAGAGGAAGCCATTCCGGCGGTCTCATCACTTTAGACCTTTACTTGTTGGAGATATTAATTGAAAACTACATTGCTAAAATAATTAAAAGTCATTCGCGTGGCATCAAATTTAACCACAGAATCGGACACTTAACACCAAATAAATCTATAAAAATAATTAAAAATTGTTAAAACTGTATACTTTATAATTAAAGTATGTACAAATTTGGTTTCATATTACTATTGAAAAATTTTGCTTTTTTTTCCCATTCTTTAGTACAAATTAATAAGCTCAGAATACCAGCTTCTTCAGCACTCTAGATGAAAATAACTCACTAGAGAGGTTTTACACTATAAAGATTCATATGTCGTAAAATCGCTAATTAAAAATATCCCAAACAATCGAAGTTTTTCCAAGAAGAAAGACAATTGACCTCAGATTAATATTTTACCACAAGAGCTTTTAAAAATTTAAGAAGTTTAACTGTAGTAAATAAAGTTTAGATGAAGATTGACGGATATAGACGCCCACTAATAAATTATTTTTAACGAAAAAAGCTGCTGTTTTCAACAGAATGAGAAAAATAGTTATAAATCGATATTTATTTTGAGACGGGAAGTAATATCTCATTTAAAGCTGGCTCTAAAGAACCTGATTCATTGCCTTTTTTAAAAACGCAATTAAAAAAATATCGTCAAGGCTTCTTATGAAATTTTTTTTGTGCGCGTTTTTGAACCAAGTAAAGCTATATTTTGGTTATTACTTGTCATAAAACTCAGGAGCAGTTGAACTACATTTTGGGGGCAACTGAGGTTTTAATAATAGACGACTGGATACATAAAGCAAGATTGGTAACTCATAGTTAAAAAAAAAATCCCAATAGAGTTAAAAAAAGAAAAATCAATGAATAAATACCTTTTTCAATTTTCTTAAAGAAAAATCATGCACAATATAAATATTATACGGATACTATTAATTAGGGATTTGAAGTCTCATTACTAATCTTTACCAACAAAACACTTTTGTAACTTCCTTTCTGTTCCCTGAGCAGTTATTTTAAGTGGAGAATATATATATATATATATATGCATGGCGGTGTACAAATTTCGTTCGATTTCACACAGTAGTTTTTTCTCTAGAGCGGCAGCCACAAAAAACCTGTTACACACATGCAGACGCACACGCAGACAGACAGACAGTTTTCCCAAAAATGGTCAAAATGGACTCAGCACACTTCAAAACGTGCAAATCCATCAAAATTCTGAATTCGAAAATTTTCGCGAATTCATCGTCTATGTGTTAGATATGGAAAAATGTAAAAATTAATGACTTATTCCGTGAGAGCGCGAAGTACTTTTCAACAATTTATGCCTAAATACACTCTATAACAAAAAAATCGACGCACCAAGAAGCAATCATCCGATTGCTTTGAAATTTTGTACACATGAGTGTTTTGACAAGATATGCAAATGATTAAAAATTGGCGTCCAATGATTGAATAGTTTGATCTCCAGCGCCTCAAAACTACGTATCCAGCAGATGTATATGAAGAGCAGTTCTTCAACAGTTGTTAAAACTTTCGGTTTGATTTCGATTCAGATTACCTTTCAGCAACTTAAAAATACCTCGCCGCATGGTTCGTGCTGCTTACGAGCAACTGTCAGATTTTAAAAGAGGTCGTATCATTGGATTGAAAGAGGCCGGTTGGTCAAATCGGAGAATCGCTCGTCATGAGTCGAAGCGATGCAACGATTCGAAGATGCTGGCAAGGATGGGTGGAAAATGGCAGAGTTTAGCGTCTGGATGGTAGCGGTCGACCTAGGGTCACAACAAAACATGAGGACAGAGTAATTGTCCGATCAGCTGTCACAGCGCTTTCTTCATCTCTATGAACCATCAGACGTTAAACCCAAACACCAGTGTCCATCATGACCATTTACATACGGTTGGGACAACGAAATCTACGCTCGCGACGACCGTTACGCCACCTGCCACTGGCGCCGACACATTGCCGGGTCAGATCACTGTGGTGCATAGCTCGATCAGGTTGGAATGGTGTCAACTGGGGACGTATAGTCTTTAGCGACGAATCTCGCTTCCAACTGTGTCATGACGATCATCGAAGACGTGTTTGGAGACACCCAGGGCAGAGGGGAGATCCTGGTTTCACTTTTGCACGCCACACTGGCCTTCAACAAGGCATTATGGTCTGGGGTGCCATTTAATTTGATAATTGGACCCCTTTGGTCGTAATTAGAGGTACACTTACTGCACAGTGGTACGTCGACGACATCCTAAGACCTGTTTTGCTGCCGTTCCTTTTGTAGTACCCTCGGCTGGTTTTCAGCAGGACAATGCCAGATAACATACGGCACGTGTTGCTATGAACTGTCTGCAAGCTTGTCAAACTCTTCCGTGGCCTGTCAGATCGCCAGATCTCTCTCCCATCTAGTATGTCTGGGATATGGTGGGATGACGATTGCATCTGGCAAGGAATGTTGACAACCTCGTCCAACAGTTGAAGCGAATTGGGCCCGAAACACCACAGGACAGACACTCTCCGGGAGCTTTATCGGTGTTTGCCACGCCGTGCGTAAGCTTGTATCCAGGCTAGAGGCAGGTCAATACCTTATTGAACTTGTTACTGTAACTCTGACATAAATTATTCAATTGTTCTGAGAATTTAATCATTTACTATTCTGTGCATTGTCTTCCTATCCTCCAATTTTCGTTCTCAATCGGATCACTCCTTCATGGTACGTTGAGTTTTTTGTTATAGAGTGTAGTTCAATTCATTTACTTCGTTCCACTCATATATTCAAATTGTCTCTCAGTTTCCTGATAATTCTCGGTAATGAGAAAAGATACAGTTAAGAAAAAAGACAATTCACATTTCTGCAAAAGTCTGATTTAGATTCTGCAAAGTATGTTTTGGACGCATTGAATAAGGTAAATAAAATTTAACTGTTGTAGAGCAGTTTAAACTAAACGACTAATTAATCTAAATAACTAACAGTAATTTTATATTTCAGCAAGACTTTATGTGCTTTGATATAATGTCGTATACGAATGCTATTGTTTTTGGTTTATATCTGCAATGGCTACGAACTTCGGAGAAAAATAAAAATCACTTTCAATATCACATGAGTAGGGGAGGGAGCAAAACTGCATGAAATGCATTCAGAAAAATAACTTAAATTTTTAAAAGCAGTTTTTTGCAGCAGTGGGTACGTTTCCTTTAGTCAAAAGTACTACAACAAAGTGTTTTATCGTGTGAGGTCACAAGTGATGAAAGCCATCTTGAATCGGAGCGTGTGGTTGTCTTTTCTGGCAAGATATTGCCTTTTAATGATTGTTTCACCGCGAAAAATTTATTAGTGGAACGAGAATTGTTAGTTAAATAAAATATCCATTTAGCAAAGTCTGGCAGTGTCCAGAAACTTTAATTCTGGTAACCCTAGCGATTTGCTTACTTGTGACGTCAGCAGCAAAAAGGAAAACAATGGCTGAATGTCGTTTAAGATTTTTTTTTATAAGAGAAAATAAATTAAAATTAAGAAAAAAAAAGTGAATTTCCCTATGTTTTTGACCATGCACTTTAAAAATAAATAAATAAATAAAAATAAATAAATAAAAAAAATAAATAAATAAATAAAATAATAATTTTGAAAAATGGGAAACACCCAGTTAAGAGATTAAAAACGTCTCAATTAGGAGACGGGAACATAAATGGATTACAGAATGATTTTAAAGTTAATAGCATAAATTACGAAATGGGACGATAACACTGTAAATTTTTGCAACTTTTAATAAACCGTTTTTTGACCTACGTATAGTTCATATATATCTTATATAGCAAGTTGAGAGTTAAAATAAATTTTTCTGTAAGAAATGATTTCGAGAATTTTTACGATACGCATTATGACTCCATACAACACATTAACAAACTCGACTTAGCTTTAAAGCGAAACACCATTTTTTTAGGTATTAGATAACTGCAACCGGAGTTTCGGAGTTTCGACAAAAGAACAAAAACAAATATTTAGAACAGTAAACAAGAATGATTTTATTTCCCGAAAGAAAAATATTTCTCTGAGGAAAATTATTTTCTTTCTTGGGACAATAAATACATACAATAATTTGTTTGCGATAGTTTTGGAAACATACTCATTAAAGACCACTATAAATAACTCTTATTGGAATTTAAAGTACATTTTGGAGAAAAAATAATTTTACATCTAAAGTAAAAAAGAAAAAAAAAGATATGAAAAAAAGTTTTGAGTCATTCTCTATTATGCGTTTGCTCCCCCTGAAATCAGGTCGTTTATTTGCTAACTAAGCATATCTGTTTAGAAGACTATTAGTTTGAAATGCTTTTCGAAAAAGTGTGAGTTTTCGAAAACCAATTAGGCATGACTAGATACATGGTTGAATAATAAAAGAATCATGCAGTCATTGCTTTTTTAAACTAATTACATGAACGTTTATTATAATATATTGGGGTCAACTTAATTAGCAAGATCATTTGTCATTGCAATGGAAATCGTTAAAGGCATTCATCCGCGTCAATCGACGATACGGTGATAATCTCAAGAAATTCTTTGAATAAGAAAAACGCAATATTTTCACATTGCTAAAAACTGTCTTGTAATTAGAACAAAGGAAAAGTGTAAGAAGAGATGTTTGGTGACATTAATAGTTGTCTGTGATATAAATGAATAAATCAATAAAAATGTTTAAAAAAACTTATATTTGTTTCATACAATTATTTAAATGTTGTTAAAAACAATGTTTTCCTTCAATATGTAAGGAAATTAATTATTTAACTAGTTTAATGTGTTTTGTGTTGTGTCATCTGTTATTGAAATAAAAAAAAACCCCACTAAAACTTTGAAATCAAATTTGAAAGTCAAAAAGAAATACTTATATTTAAAAGACTAGAGAAATTTTTTACTGAAACCTGTTTGCGAATAAGAGCTGATCTTATTATTTCATGCTTAAAATGAAAACAATCGAAAAAAACCCGGAAAATTTCGGAAAAAAACTTTAAAAAAAGTCTTTTTCTGAAGGGGTTTATTTTCACTCGGGAAAAATTTAAAAAATATTTTTTTTCAATTTTTCAGGAAGTTCTAATTGAAATTTTCAGCAGAAAGTGATTAGAAATTTTTCATGCTTAAATTTTGATGCAATTTCCACCCCCCCCCTTTGTATGTTTAAATACTATCTAACTTTGATAATGCAAGTTGTTGTATGATAATATAATTTGCATATAGATCAAAAAACATTTAATACTTTTTACAAAAAAAAATTTAAACCAGTATCTTCAGTGGAGAATTTATTTTCCTTCTTCATAAAACTTCGTAACTTTAACGGCAGAACTATGTTTCTGCTGACTATGCGAACCAAATGTACAGGATGCGGCAAAAAGAAAAAAGAAAAAAAAACGGCATGCAATTTTACTTGTAACTTTATTAAAAATATATAAATTAACAAAGCACAAAAAAGAAAAATAATATGAAAAGACCTTTAGCAATCAATAAATTAATTGGTTTCAAACTAGCCACCTTTTGAAGTAATACAGAGGTGCAACTGCTTACTGAAATTTTTATTCAAGGGCAGCAACTAATTTAATCCATCCTATTCCCTATAAAACAATTGGTTTTATTTTATTTTATTGTAACCAATGATACCTTCGTACCTGCCATTTCTAGCTAAACCGGTGAAGGGTACCATGGCGGAGAGCCCAAAGTTATGTGTAGTTTAGGGTAAACCTTTCTGTCTAAAACAGGCCATACAGTGTAATAAATGTGATTAAGGTCTAGCGATTAGAGCGTCCACTCTAAAGATATCATATCAAAAACAATGCGTTTTGCACCACTTTTGTCTTTTTGGCCGTATGAACTGGTGCGGAGTCAAATTTAAATGTCCAGTCTACATTGCTGTGCTGTAGTGCTTGCTTTTAGGTCCACAGAAGTGCAACAGCTTCTAAAATGCACTTCTGGTACAATTTTTGTTTCATTTTATAGACCTCATCCGCAAAAAAAAAAAAGAAGAAGAAGAAAAAACAGAGATTTCCTTATCACTTGTGCTGATTCCATCACAGACAAAGTGTGACTTCGGATTTTGGCGGTGTTTAACATTTTTAAGGTGCTTGTTGTGTCTACAGACCAAATCCTATTGTTTTGGGGGGAGGGGGGGTGAGCTGGTTGAACGGCAAATCAGCGAAAGGTATATCTTCCAGCATGGACTTGCGACGCGTCCCAAACGTTTCCGGCATGTTTGGAGTCATACGAATGTCTGAGTTTTTTGGAACTCGTAAAACTTCTGTTTGAGCTGTTTTCGCCCTTAGTCGCACTTATGGGTCAGAAATTCCCATCTTACGAACGCTTTCTCTCGTGGAAACCCAAGGATTTCATTGAACTCAATTTTGGATGACCTGAAGATTAACTGAAATGTTCACTGTTCATTTTTGTACACTTTTCGGACATTAAACAACTTTAAAATAGCACGTCTTTTGCTTCAAATTGAAGAATGATAAGAAAACCGAAAAACAATACACAAACTAGGAGATATATTGTAAATTATTTTCTAATAAAGTGAAAAACAAAAATAAATAAGCCACTCATTAAAATGAAATAACTTTACTTCCATTTGATGATGCAATCTTTGTCCGAGTTTTTTTTTTCTGCTGCACCCTGTATACTGCCGTGCTATGCACAAAAGTGGAATTTACAGTTTTTCTCAAACTGAGATATTGCGTTTTAAAGCTTTGGCTCTTCCATGCATTTGATTCAGATATCTTTTCTTTTCTTTTTTTTCAGAATAAAAAAAAAAGCTCTTGATGAAATGACACTAAAACATTTTATTTATTAAGTAAAATACGAAACACAGAGAAAAACTTGGTTATAATAACTCAGCTTTATTCAAAAGTGCAGGTATGACTACTTTTACTACTGTGCTTAGCACGGCCGTATGAATAAACTGAAACTCCAGTTTTCGTTTTGGTTCAGCTTTAGAAACCATTACGCAGTTTTGGTTTGAGGTTTCTGTTGGAAAGAAAAAGAAAGACCAATTTAGTTTTTTTTTTGGACTTAGAATGGATTGGAAAAAATTCAAAACTCAATTGCTTTCATTTTCAGATAGTAAAGCTGCATTGTAAGAACGGAAAATCATACTTATTTTTCTTTCAAACAATATGAATATTGTTTGAAAGTCAAAAGTTAGAATTATTATTTCAAGTTTCTAAGGCAATCTAAAATAGAAATTGTAATTGTTATTAGACACACCTTGCCCAATATTATTGGTTGAATGACGATTTGACTTATTTCTGGTGTTTCACCAAGAAAGCTCTAAGTTATAAAACAAATTAAACCTACCTTTATGTGCATTTCTGTCAAACAGAAAAGGAAGATGCGTGGATTGTATAATTTCTTAATGCTTCCAAGAAATACAGAACTATAAAAAATACCCTATTTTTATTCATAAAAAAAATCAGCTTTTCCATTTTTTTTCCAATTTTACCCCCAAAAAACCGTTTTTTTCCACCACTTCAAAATTTCCGGAAATTTTACTTCTCTAGTTCATGCACTTGTTTACATACAAGATTGTGTGTAACTATACACACAATATGCATAACACACAAGAATGTGTGTGACATGCTTGTTCTAGTGTTAAACAACTGCAGGAGATGTTATTATCATAAGATAACATTCTTGTGTGTAACCAATATGTATGGTTACACACATACCTGTGTGTCAACATACGTATGGGTACTCATAGGAATGTGTAACAAGCTAGTGTTAAACAACTGCATTAGATATATGCACCATATAAGATACATTCTTGTGTGTAACCAATATGTGAATATGTGTGCATACTCACATTCTTGTGTGTAACCATACGCATTGGATACACATAATAATGCTTGTTCTAGTGTAAAACAAGCGTATTAGATATACGCAGCATATAAGATACATTCTTTTGTGTCAACATACGTGTTGGGTAAACATAAGAATTTTTACATGCTAGTTCTAGTGTTCAACAACTATATTAGATATATACGGCATATAAGATACATTAAGCAATATGTATGCAAACTCACATTTTCATGTGTAACCATACGCATTGGGTGCACATGATATTGCGTGTAACATGCTTGTTATAGTGTTGAGTAACTATTAGATATACGCAGCATATAAGATACATTCTTTTGTATAACCATAAGTACTGGGTGCACATAAGAATGATTGTAACAGGCTTGTTCTAGCGTTGAACGACTGCATTTCCGGAAACTTGAATGGAGAAAACTATATATAGAAAAAAAAGGACAAAAGACAAACCAGCATATTGTTTCTACCTTTGCTGTCTGTGCCACCAAATGACCGTACGTATGCAACCAAACAGCAGAGGAGTTTTAAATCACAAATATGCTTAAGTACTTTTTTAACGGATTATGAAAATTCAATTTTCACTCCCCATCAGATGGTTTTGAGAAGGACTTGTAAATGCAACATAATACAACATAATGTAATGTTATTTCAAAAAAACAAATAAAAATTTGTGAGATTTTAAAATTAAGAGATTAAAAATTTTTTTTTCAGAACAACAGCTCCTAGACGAATTTCATTAAAATGTGACTTAAAACTACTGAAGCATGAATTTGAAAGATAAACTCCTTAAAAATACCGATTAAAGTGAAGGATAACAGGCTATAAGAAAAAAAAAGCCAAAATTTATTCCATATATTTCCGAAAGAAATTGAATAAGAACTTAATATGATATTAAAAAAAAAAAAAAGGAAAAAAACGAGCTGATGTGTGCATCACATGACTTCCTTTTACTCCAATTTAATGTAATTTCCCCATTACTGGCAATTTTAATGAGAATTAATAGTTTACTCTCTAACTATCATCAATAGTGGCCAAATTGAAGCAGATTAAAAAATAAATCGCTAGATTTCTCTGTTTCTGTTTCTAAATTGAGACCATCATTTTAATAAAACACATAAGCATTTTTAAAAGGCATTTTCGTGTTTTCCACTCAAAATGTGGAAAATGAAAGAAAAACTTTGATTTCTTAGTAAAAGAAGTAAATACCAAAATACGTTCGGGTGTGTTTTTGAGTTGGGAATAATAAAAAGAGACTTTTTCTCAAGCAGGTTTTAAAAGCAAATAAAAAAATCAGATGAGAGAGGAATAATTCCAGTCATAAAGAAAGGCATCAAATGTTTTTGATTTTCAGTAAATGTAAGGAGAATTTCTGAAGCATTAATTTTAGTGAAAGAAGAAAGTAAAACAAATCTGTTTTTTACTAACATATTTTTAAGTTCAGCACAACTAGTTTATATGTTAATTACATTTCCGTAGCTGACTGAAGCTTTCTTAAAATAATTTAATAGTTGTTAGAAATTAAAATTTATTAAGTAAAAAAAAATTCAAGTTTGTGTCTTTCTTCAGAGACAAATTTCAAAACATTTTTTTTGTGACTTTCATGTAAAATTCAGTTTTTGAAGTAGAAAAAAAATCTTATAAAAAATCTTATCTTTTTATAGGCAAATGGAAAATTTCCTGGACTGTCATAACCAGTGATCTTTGATAGGGCAGAGCAAATTGAGCTTAATTAAATAAAATATACTTTATGTTTTTACTTCCTTTTACAAAGAGGAAGTATTGTATTCGCAAAACAATTTTCACTCAAAAATCGACCGTAATTTCCATTTTACTCACCCCCGAATGAATATTGAGTTTTTTTTTCCTACTCGACCACATGTGGATAAGTGCCTAAGAACATATAGACACGCGAAATATCCATAATGACGATTCCCGAGTTAATTACAACGAATTTTCTCGTCCTAGAAAGTTGAAATTTGGTACGTAGATGCCTAGTGGGGTCTAGTTGTGCACCTCCCCTTTTGGTTGCATTCGGGTGTTTTTAAAGAGATCTGGTGATATATCACCAAGTGTCCGCCAAATTATAACACCACTTGAGTTTATATCGAAATTAATAATGATTTTCCCACCAAAAGTGAAATTTTTTTCGCAAATACTATACTTCCTATTTTGTAAAAGGAAGTAAAAATGCAGATATTTTATTTAAAAAACGTGACGCCGAAGCTAATATTTTAAATGATTTTAAACTTAAAAGAATACAGAATGAAAAAGAGATTTAAAAATGCATTGGCAAAAATGCAGCTCGCGATGATAGACACCTGGTGCGTATGGCGCTGACGGACCGCACAGCTTCTTCTAGATAATTAGCAGCACAGTGGTCAACAGCTACAGGTGTTTCATTGTGTTCTTCATCCATTCGGAGACGTCTGCTGCAGTGTGGGCTGCGCGCAAGGATTCCTTGATACAGGATTCCTCTCACGCAAAACCCTCGCAGAATGCGGCTGCAATGGGCCAATGTGCATCGAAGCTGGCGTGCTGATTGGCAGCAAGTCGTCTTTTCTGACGAATTCCGCTTCAATTTGTGGCACCATGATGGCCAAATTCGTGTCAGGCGCTACGCCGGTGAACGGCGCATTCCGGAGAGCATTATCGAACGCCAGAGTGGACGAACACCCAGAGATGGTCTGGGGTGCCATAGCATATCATGGACGATCACAATTGTTACGAATTGTTTGCAATTTAAATAATATCCTGCAAGGCTTGCCAGAGGCTGTATTCCAGCAGGATAATGCCCGTCCACATGTCGCCAGGAGTGTCAAATCCTACCTTGATTCGCAGCAGGTACAGCTTCTTCTTTGGCCTGCATATTCCCCGGATATGTCACCGACTGAACAAGTGTGGGATTTTGTTATGCGGCGTCTCGCTCGTGATCCTCGTCCTGTTGCTTCGACAGACGAACTTTGGTCGCGCATACAAACAATATGGAATACTCTTCCACAGGCAGATATTCAAACTTTGTTTCACTCCATGTCGAGTCGTGTAGCACACAAGAATTTCAGGAATAATGTATGTTCAAGATCAAAAAATCAATATCTGAGAACTTACTATTTTCCATTGGCGTATCCTTGACTAGAATGATTCTTTCCTTGTGGACGGGTACGTGAACCACTTTGGTAACAAGAATCGGAGGTGGGCATTTCTTTTCGGATTCTGCATCTGACAGAGCTTTTGCTATCAGACCCACTGCCAGCAGTGTCTCGACCGCTTCATCATTTTTGTTCCGACGGTTCTTGAAGATTCCGGAGGAACCACTGTGAGTCAGCACAAGGATCAAGAAAATTAAGCTCCAGAAGGTACGCCTATGAATCCTGTATGAAGATAGCTTTATGTGATTATTCTAAATTGTTATTTCCTCTAATCTTAATAGCTAATTTCTTATTTGAGGTATGGTGCTTATGTACGATGTAACTTCTAAGAGGTAATATATTCTGAATTAGTGAAAAGCGCAGCAGTTGACTTTGAGATTGGCGGGATGGTGAGTTAAAATGATTGCAGGTAGAAGCAGATTTAAAAGGGATTATCTTTCTAAAGGCTGTTTTAAATACACTATATGACCAAAAATATTGGAAAACTTTCAAAAATTTACATTTTTACGGATTTCTCGAGAAATTACTGATCAATTGCTCAGTATTTTTTGTTTTCACATAAAAGGTATACACCAGCTGTCATTTTCTAATAAAAATTGAATCTACTATTCATTTAGGGGACCAGCAACTCATTAAGTTACCTTAGCAAACCAAGTTTTACAGATCTGGACAATTTCTCCGGTGAATATATTTTTTGAAACACAATGTACTAAAACGAGCTATTACAAACAAATGATATTTATGATATTATCGTGTTACAATATTGTCGTTTTTGAAATTCCATCCTATAAAAATCGAAGTACTCTCAGATTTCTAAACAGTTAATGTTTTACTAAAATTATCTCTTCCTGTAGCAAATGTTTAATAAAAAATGAACGTTGAACCTTTTCACACGGTCTCTTTTTATATGCATAGGTAATTTTGCTGCTGCGTTTAATAAAGTTTAACTCTACCAGAAAGCAATAAAGTGATGTTTCGACTTATTAATGAAAGCAAAACAGCTTGAATTTTTTGAGATCAGTTTAGGTTTCAAGAAGATTGAAAATAACAAACACTTCAACATCAGACTATTTTTTATGAACAAAGTACCATTTTGATGCATCATATCATATGAAATTTGTTTTCTAAACAGTTTAAAAGAAAAATTTTATTACAAGGAAATACATTTGCTGCAATTTCAAAACAAGAGTTCAATATTTATGTCAAGTAAAAATCTTATTTCGTGCTGAAATTATCAAATGTAGAAACTTTGAAACAAATTAATGTAAATTATTTAAATTTTACGATGAACCCTGTAGCATTTTTATTCGGTTTTAAGAATAAGTGGATTTCAAAGAAAGAATTTACAAATGTTATTTTCAAAAAAAAAAAAAAAAAGATTATTTGGATGCCTCAGTTACTAAAAAATTTTGGTTCAGTACATTTCTGACCCTGTGATGACAGAAAATGTAACACGAGGTCCAATTTGCTCCTATGTGTAACACAATCTTCTTCATAACTTTTCTCTATTTTTTTGATTTATGGAGTTAATCGATTTGGAAAGTGAGGCATCCATTTAGTAACTAATTGGTGATACAGAAATTTGTTGTAATAAACATATGGTACAAGTGAAAGTTATGAAATTATTTTTGTTACAAGTCTCTTATTGAACTATCCTCATATATACAATAGCGAATGATCGAGTAACGCTGACGTCATCAACAATGAAACTCGCGCCATGGCACGATAATTTAATAATATTTTTTGGTAATGTTTGACATGGAGAGAAATGCATAATTTTCACAAGGCTGAACTGGATCCAGTCACTTAACAGTTTTACTGGTAAGACAGTCATTTTAAAGAATAAAATAAGTGGTTGAAAATTACGTTATCCACTGGAGTTTAGGGTTAATACACTGGAGTTAGGGTTAAAATTTCAACTATCAAAATATCCCCAAACAGGCAATTGTTCTTTAAAATATAGAACAGTAGAAGTACTTTTCACCGTCATACCTTGACGGGTGACTTTCTAGTTTCTTAAAATAATTATTAATTTCATTACTTATATTTATTATACAAAATATAAATAATCAGTAAATCTTAGAAATTATTGGTAAATATTTCGAAAGAAACTATTTAATAAGAGACGCAAAATAAATATTAATTTCAAACCTTTCATTTAAACTCTATTTTATAAAAAAAATGTTCTTTCAAATAAGTCATTAGGCAAATAAAAAGCGTCAATAAGTCATTAAAAGGGTCAAATAAGTCATTAGGCAAATAAAAAGCGGGCTAATAAAAAGGACTTACATATCTCCAGATTCCTAATCGCGGATGACTTTCTGCGGCGGACCACCAGCTATTGATCCTCGCACCAATGCTTCCATTCACTTTTGAGCATTCTTAGACGGCCCTTGGACATCCGCCATGTCACTTTTTCCAGAAAACGATCTTCCCTCACACGCTCCATTGCTCACAGCTTAGCCGAGATTTGTCGTTGCCGTAAACAGCAGTGCTAAACGCCCCGCTCAAAACTGGAGCAATGACTTGTGAGGGGTTTTTTTCGCTGGGAAGCCAGCTCAGTGGAAAGTTGATCATCTTTGCAGCATCGCTCCCAAGTTGCCCTTGAAAACGGGTCAGTGATTGCGCATGTTTTGCTACAGTATGATGCAACGCCCTCGCAACGACAACATCCCTCTGATTTAACGAGAGAAAACGGTTCTTAAGTGAACGAGGAAAGTCATCAATACAGAAAGAGATTGCTAATTTTTAAGATCTCATTGTTCTTCGTTGATACGCAAAAGCGAATGGGGAAATGAATCACTATCATTCGGTAAACACAAACCTGGATTCTTTTGTTCGTATTTGGATTATTGAAATGAAGGCATTCCGCGAAATTATTCACAGATGTTAGGCGTTTCATTATTTTTTGTTACACTTGCAAGCAACCATGAAATTAGCAACCTAATTTGAACCTTGTTAGACATTACGTTAAGAATGAGTTTGTTTGACACAAAGCAAAATGTGTAAGCACAAATGAATTTAGTTTGTCATTAACCACGTTGTTTTAATAAGTCATTCAACTTTTGCACAAAAGGTTTATTGTCCTTATTGATTACTAATAGCTTACAAATTACGCAACGTATGATATATTCAAGAAAGTTCTATTTCTGGTTGGACTATATTTTTTTTGTGCTTAATTAATCAGAAATTACATAAACAAAGAGAAGTTACAGTCCTGAAACTTCATTTCTGTGCTTGTCACAGTGCTATTAACACAGATGCCAACTTTCATGCTTGTTTTTCCAAATTCTTTTATTACTAAGTTTTTTAGTAATTTTTTTCTAACTTTAATACGATTTTTGGAATATCTTCTGAAATGCATTCTTTGTTTGTGTGATAGCATGGACACTGAGATACCTTAGCAGAAGCGATATTGACCGAAATGTACTAAGCTCGTTGTAGGAAGCACAATAGAAATGAAAGCCAATTGTTTGCCCCCAAAAAGTACTAATGCCACTTTTGTACATGCCATTTATGAAGCAATTGGTGGCAGCGTTGACACAAATTCTAAAACATTCAAGCATCTGCAATACCTGCTCTTAGAATTTTCCGTAGGAAAAGGGAAAGCTGGTGTTTTCGACTGGAAAGAAAGTTATTTGAGTATCAAGAATTTCCCAAGCTTCCCAGATCTAATCAGAATAAAGTCTGGATCAGTTTTTGATAAAATGGTCCATCTTTGGAATTCAAAGCTGGAAACTATGTTGAATTGTTTGAGTCTAGCTAAAAAATCACAGAAAATGTACAGCATGACTTCTCTCAAATTAAGTATCATTGTTGCCCACCTCAAAAGCGTCACAGAGAATATAGGTGTTCATGAAGCAAAGAGAGCGCTTTTCTCAGAGGATGCCAAAATTTTAACTTCGCCACCAGGGAATCTATGTTGTTGTTGTTATTGTCTTGTGCCAGCTAGACTGGCACTTTGGAGTGCGCAGCTTCAATTTTCCAACTGTACCGTAATTTGGTGTGAAGTCCGACTTTCACAGTACATACATGCCGTAAGGATCTGTTCATAGCAAGGCCGTATCCAGAAATTTTTTTCGGGAGGGGCCCAGATTAGTACATTGCCCTAACATACACACTCATATAGTATATATAGACACACCAAACGCATACAAATGTTAACATAGAAGACTTTTTGTCTCGATTTTTAATGATTCCACTGTTTGGACTGTTGTTATTTTAATTTTTTATTCACCTTGTAGTGGTAAAGATAACAGGAGAGTGTCCCTTTAAGTTGGATGTAGAACATCCATAATTTCAGGGGGTCCGAGGGTCTTCCCCCGAGAAATTTTTGAAACGAAAAAATCTGAATTTTAAAGCCTTACATTAGGTAATTGAGACTACAAAAATATGAAAAAAAAATAGGCAAAAAAAGTTTTTTAAAAGTTATACATTATTTTGCAAATCAGTCAAACAAAATAAAAATTGCTTGCTCAACAAATCGTGGAACTTAATGGGCAGAGAGGAAAAATGAGAGAGGAGAAAAGAGAAGCACCCCGCCATCTGCTCATATTGGCTTTTAGTGAAGTTTGTTTTTGATCACTCCCCCTACCCCCATTTTTTTTTTCATAAATGCCCTACAGTATGAAAATTGTACAAAACAGTTTAAAAGAAATGGTGTAGACATTCAGAAAATAAGAACGGAAGAGTAATAATCTGGCCATTTGGACAATTCATACTTTATTTTCTTGATAAGATCCAAAATTGAAGAACTTTTCAAGAAATTTCAAAAACTTAAATAATTTTCAAAGACTCTCGAACATTTGAAATTATTTGAAGCTCTTTATTTACTTTTCAGCAGTTGATTGCAAAGTCTTACAAAATGATTATAACTTCGTAGGACACACCCGTTTTAAGTTAAAAATAAATGCAGCGAAATATTTCTCGAAACAAACTTTTTTTCAATCACAAGTAGTGCAGAAAATGAAAGAGAGTAGACTAAGTGTTATTTTTTTCTCATACTTAAGGTATTAACAGTATGCAGTAGAAGTAAAAAAAAAAAAAAAAAACACAAACAATAACAAAAAACTTCCATGATACTGAATTAGGCATTAAATAAATGCAAGACAAGAAACATATCAGTCACAAAAATGATCTTGAAAATTATGCTACAAAAACGCGCGAATCGTGATTTTTGCATTTTTTACTCAGGATGTATCGAGGAGCTGAATTTGGCACATCTTGGTAACAAGATACTCGCGTAATCGGAAACTAGGGGCCCAGCCTTTGGGGAGTCCCCAGCTCGAAATCAGTACAGTGTAAGTTTTATAAGAGATTTAGGGGGAGGTGGGCAGGGTCGTTCACAGAGGGGAGAAGGGACACCTGTTGGCACAGGCCCGAGCTTAAATGGGGCATAATATTTTTTAACCTAGGGTTGAAAATATGGGTAAACAATATGGAGGGGGCCCAAAAAAAGCATTTGCGACAGCCCCAAAATTTCTGTGCACGCCTCTGGAGGAGGAAGTGCACAGAAGTCAGTTTGGTAAACTTAAAAGTCTACCGAACTGACAAAGGGCCTGCCTTGACCCTGGACTGCACTGAATTGAATTGGGAAAGAAAGCAGGAAGTCCTAATTAAAGGTCTAAATTTCAAGTATGCCTTGCAGCTAATGAGAACTAGAACTCCTTTTTCTGTATTTCTTCAAAATATTATAAATTTTGAATAGTAGCAAAATTAAGAATAAAAAAAATTTGTTATTTTCCTTTTCTGACATTAGGAATTTAAAAAAAAGAAAAAAAAAACCTTCTTCTGTTTTACGGTACAAAACATTTCGGGTTTCGGGGGAGGGGGGGGGGGGGCCCGGGCCCGTCAGATCCCCCCTCTGGATACGGCCTTGGTTCATAGGGTAAGAAACCATTCACATCACAACAACACATTCCCACAAAGAAAGGACAAGGACAGGAGAGAGAAAGTACATCCATGCTTGAGACGGGATTCAAACCCACAACTTCCCCTTCGGAGTCAGACTTCTCTGACAGGGCGGATGTCGGGAACCTAACTATAATGAACACAAACAAGACCGGAAGTAGGTACATTTCGGGACTTATTTGGGAAAGTGTAATTGCACTTGCAAATCTAGACATTTTCAGGTCCTTTGTCATTAATTTGTAGAGTTTTGGTTGAAATAATCTATTGATTTAAAAGTCAATGTTCTATTTTTATATTTAAATAAAGAGAAACCCAAAAATGAGCGCATTTCTCTCAATTTTTAACTTTTGGATGCCCTAACCGCAAAACAAAATTTTTTTGGCAGTGAAATAAACTTGATGTTTTACGATAGAGCTTATTGAGGAAATTATAATAATTACATAGAAGCAAAACTCGCATTATGTAGTGATGGTTCATGTAACTGAAACATATTTAACTTGAAAAGTATATTTTTAATTTCGTACGTATGACACGATCTTCAATTTATTTTAAAAAATACTTAGCTGTAACACGTAACGTATATTGTTTCTCTTTGTTATGATACACATTCTGTTTGTATTTCTTTCAACTCATATATTTCAAATTTGACATGAACTCGGAAGGAAAGTTGAACTTTTTTAAAAATATTACTTTCATTTTGATTTTAAGAGCAATTGCTCATGTTGGAGATAATTTCCGAAAAGAAATGAAATTAAAAAAAATTTGAGAAGCCTATATATGTTTTACTTTTTGGGAAAAATAAGGGGCGAAACAGAAGTAAACACATATGCGATTTCCTGAAAGATTTAATATCATTCCTTTGAAAATCTTAAACGAAATAACCGCAGTGTGCCCCTGGGAAACAACTCTAAGAGTAATAAACCTAAGAACAAATACTACAATTCGATTTTTAATACATTAGTTTTTCAAAAAATCAAAAATACAGAAAAGCGTTTTACAAATGTCTCATAAGACTTATTTTACACTAATATCAACACATATTTCAAAAAAAGAAAAGAAGAAATGGAATATTTATGCGTGTGACTTTATCTTATCAGCGCTTAAATAATGTACTTCATTTGAAATTATATTTCTAATATGGAATAAACTTTATATGTTTTATCACTTCCTTTCGCTATTTTTCCCTGATTCACCGTCTTCCGAAATGTACGCACTTGCAAATACATTGAGCACTAGACTATATGAATAGATTAAAACATTTAATTCGAAAGTTTGACATCCAAGTTGCACAACATCAGAAAACGTGGCTGTCTATAGCACAAGCCTTCACTGTCATTCTGCAAGGCACACTCAGTATATCTACTCTACGCCATACGACTATTCCTAACTTTTGTTTTTTGCAACAGTAAAATTCTGGTGCTGCTCAGCATTGGAAGATTCTTACACAGTCTTTAATTTAATTTTATTTCAATCCTTATTACTTTCCGTATTTGCAATTTTTAACTTACCAACATTGGTACACATTGACGTTAGTGGCAATTTTTCCCCGATGTAATCATTCTGTGCGCGTTTTGGACTCACTTTTTCAGTTAAACTATACAAATTGGAAAGTTGTTATATAGAAAAACTCTTCAAGCCTGCTCTAGCTCCCATTTTTCTAAATTGAATAGATAAAAGTTGTTTTGATCAGAGTCAAGGATTTTACCTCAGCTTATCAATCACGTTCTGCACGAAAAGTTTTTTAAAACATAGTTTCAAATGTCAAGGAAGAAATGCAAAAGGCGAATTCTAGTGCTCTTCCAAAAACTCATTTTAAAGCATTAACATCAATACATCTTTTAAGATTCTTATCGGTGATATGAAAAACATGTGTTATTTCAGAGTTATAAAAAAAGAAGAATATCCTCTTCATCTTTCAAAACAGTTTCTAATCAATTGTTTACGCAATCTTTACCCATTCTTTTAATTTGAAGTTTGATTCTGTGTTGTAATAAGAGTAAAAATACTCTATAAATTTTTGCATTAAACTAATATGATCCAAAATTTTGGTGTCTTTTCTATGAGTTATTAGTTTATTTACTTCATATACAGGGGAGGGTGGATCAAAGCGGGTAGGTTAGCGAAGAACGTTCGAAAAATGTAGTTTCAGGATTTTTATGGGAACAATTTCGGTTTTATTTCCTAGCAGGGTTCTTGAACTTCAAAATGAAAAGTGATTTTTGCATTATTTCAAACCCCATTTTTATTTATTATCAAACGTTACAAACACTCGAAAAACCTGCTTAGCCTTACCAGGGGGAGAGGGGAGGGGATAAAATGGCTAAGCTTAAATAATTGTGAGTTGGTACATTTGCCAATCAAATATGAAGTTATAAATGATTAAACTAATTTACTGGCTAACTCACATTATGAAAAAATATATAAAAATCTAATTTAAATTGAAAATCTAAATCAGCACATTTGTTTATAAAGTAATAAAAGTACTAATTGCCATCATAAAATATAACTTTTTAAAGTTATACTTATCCCATTGAAATAGAAAATATTAGTCAGCACATGTGTCAAGAAATTATAAGTAAATATATGATTAAATCTTATACCCGCTTCGCCCAAGACACATTTTTTATTTTAAGAATTATGACTTTAAATTTAAAAAAGAAACAAACGGAATGACCATTGTAGTTTGTAGGTGAATGTTATCAGAATAACATAATATTATTGATATTTAAAAAAATAAACTGATCTTCGACAAATCACAAGTTACATACCTTCAGTTTTTTTAGATATGCATCATTTTTCTTATTTAAAACCTGGTTACGAAATGCCGCTTCACTGCTGCTTTGTTGGGATTGATTGAAACTCGGAAGTGTTCGGGTGAACACGACATATGCATACATCGTAGCTTGCATACCATCCGGTGGCATACAAATGCCTACTAGCTTTGGGCGACCTACCAGCTTTGAACCACCCTCCCCAATACATCAAGTTTCTGAAATCAGGAGAATCTTTCTTTTAAATGGCTTAGGCTCAAGTTATTTCAAATAGCATTCTAGACCGTTGCAATAGCTATTCTTAAGTAATTTTTTTGCAAAAAGAAGGAAAACAAGCACTATATGCAACAAAAAGTTTCGTCTAGAGTTAAAGGCCTTATTTTCCCGCAAATTAACATGGATTTTCTAACATAAGATAAACATCTCTCTCCATTGACTTAGGCTGCAAAAGTTATATATCAAATATATAACTTTTTAACATTTGAAACTTATTGATAAAAAATTGTTACCGAATTTGCAACCACAAGCTATTGACTGTTATATTTAACAGTCAGTACGTATGTATGTTATATTTAGCAGTACATTCTAGCTTTTACTAAACATTTTGCTTCGAACGTTGTAAAAGTCAAGTCATTTTCTCTAACATCTATGCTAATAATATAAAGCTGTACAGTGTGCTTGTTTGAACCCGCTAATCTCAGGAACTGCTGTTTCGAGTTGAAAAATTCTTTTTGTGTTGAATAGTCCATTCATTGAGGAAAGCTATAGGCTATATAACATGACTAATAGGAGAGGAGCAGCAATAAAAAACGTTATGTAAACGGGAAAATTTATATTATAACATAAAATACGCGTTTACGTGGTTATAAAATACGCCACCGTGGCAACGCATAATATGCGTTGCCACGGTGGTGACCTGAAAGTGCGGGCTTTGCGATCCTGTGGGGTTTAGGTTCAAGTCAGCCATGAGGCAAATCTTGAGGGTACTTTTTAGAAAAAATCCTAAACGATGGTAAAAATGATTTGTAAAAATTATGGATATATACGTATCATTGTCTAAGTTTTCTTATTAATTAACTAATAATATAAAGCTGAAGAGTTTGTTTGTTTAAACGCGCTAATTCAGGAACTACAGGTTCGAATTGAAAAATTACTTTTGTGTTGGATAGTCCGTTCATTGAGGAAGGCTATAGCTGATATAACATCACGCGATGGCTAATAGAAGTGGAGCAGCAATAAACAATGTTATGTAAACGGGAAAATTTATATTATAACATAAATTACTTGGAACTTAGAATATGCGTAGCCACGGTGGGTCGATCTGAAAGTGCGGGCTTCGCAAACCATTGGGCGTAGGTTCGAGACAGCGATGAGGCAAATCTCGAGGGCTCTTTTCAGAGAAAATCCTAAACGATGCTGAAGATGATCTCGTTAATTTTTCTTATGAATTAGCTAATGATGTAAAGCTAAAGAGTTTGTTTTTTTGAACGCGTCAATCTCAGGAACTACTGGGTTGAATCGAAAAATTCTTTTTGTGTTGAATAGTTCATTTATTGAGGAAGGCTACAGGCTATACAACATCACGCTATGTCTAATACGAGTGCAGCAGCAATAAAAAATGTTATGTGAACTGGAAAATTTATATCTATGCTAATATCATAAAGCTGAAGAGTTTGTTTGAACGCGCTAATTTCAAGAACTACTGGTTCGAAATCAAAAATTATTTTTGTGTTGAATAGTCATTTACTGACAAAGACTGTAGGCTATTTTTTAAAATCAGATTGACCGAAATAGTTGTAACTGCGAATTCAATGTTTAATTAATTGTTTAGTTCTATGAATTCCTAATATATGACGGTGTAAGTTTAGTTCTATGCATTCCTACTAGATGGTGGGGTAAGTTAACTATTCGAGAGGGACTAGCCGAGAGTGTCGATAGCTGCGAGGAATCATACCCATGCGACGCTGTTGGGATCAGTGAACAGATTTTTGAATGGTTTTTTTTTTCGATGTTCAGGTACATAATTTGATTTTGTAGGATTTTCCTATTGGGTTTTGTTTTCCTTATTTCTTCAACGTTTGTTTGTGTTCTTCTTGTTGAAGATAGTTACTTATCAAAGTGAATAATTTGATTTGTCGTATTATTCAATTGTGATTGTTCTTAATAGCGTTTTTATCATAGCATTGTTCATTTGCGAAAGACTTTAAATTGCAGGTCCGCTTCACTTGCTAAAGAGCTATGTTTCGGTAGCGTGGTTGTTTGGCGCGCAAAGCAATGAACTATGTAGTTGTAGGATTACTTTGCGTTTTAAAGCTACTGTTAATAATTTTATGTGTTTTGGCTAATAGTTTTAAATTCCTAAGAGACATAAATAGGTCTTTTGAAAAAGTTTGTGTATGCATTTTAGTTGAAAAAGAAATTATCATTTCACATCAGAAGGGGGCGTGGATTTTTTTGTTCAACGGACTTCCTTTAACTTCTTAGCACGGGCATCGCTGGGCGGGTGCTGCTAGTTTAAGTATAAAAGCAGGGAGAAACAAATTGTGATTTTTTTTTTGTCATTACGTAATAGCAGGCTGAGAGCGATATAAAATTCACTTTCTGAAACTGTTAGTTGAAATGATTTTGTAAGTTCCAGTTATCAATGTGGTATTAGCAGGCACTTGTTTTGTTCGAGTGAATGCTTAAACATAGAAGAAAGTTTTGAGGAGAAAAGGACCCTTCTTTCGTATTTTTATTTGGTAGTTCATTTTCATCTTTATAGGAAAATATGTTGCGAAGATTATTACAAATTCTCTCAACATATTTCTTTAAAAGTAAAATTAACGATAATTACAATCAGTTACAAAATATTCTTTTTGCAAGTTAACTACGTACCTCCATGCATAAAATAAGAAATAACAACGTCAAATAGCACAAGTTGCAGATTACTGCAGACACGTGTTTCGACGTTACAAGGACCGCTTTTTTCAATACAAAAGAAATAAGCTTATGGATGAAAACAGATCCGACAAAAGCCATCTTTTGCATTCAAAAATGCATTCCTTGTAATGCCGAAACACGTGTCTAACACGTCAAATATTGACGTTGCTATTTCTTATTCTTTCAGTACTTTTTTTTATGAGAATTCTTATCCGCTGGTTAGGCTGACCGCCGTAAGTCGAAGGGAAATTTCGGCATGTCCTCAGAATTTTACCAACCCAAGGTTTTTAAAGGGAAATAAATAAACAACCAAGCAAAAAATAAATAAATAAATAAATAAATAAATAAATTTAAAAAAAAATGAATAAAATAAAAGTAAATAAGAAGTTAATGATAAAATGTAATGCTATATGTTTTACGTTGTAATGCCTTTGGATCTTTAATCCGTAGCTTTATTTTTAAAGGTGCAGCACTAGAATCCTGATCCTAGAATTCAGATCCTAGGCAGGTTTTCATTGAATTTTTCTCTTTAAATCATGCTGTGTAGTAGCACGTCACATTTTTCTCACTTCATGTGTCGCTTTTTTTTTTGCAACACTCTCTGGAGTGGATTCTTCATTCTTCATTCTTCATTTTTTTGTTCTGATTTTTCTTTAGAGGTTTAGTTACTAAAAAATGTAAGTCTTGGTAAGGGTAAGTTTGTTTGTCTTTTTTTTGTACTCATAGTTGTAAATAAATTACCGAAAAAGCTAATAATTTTTTTTTAAATATATTGTAAAAAATATTTTTCTTTCTGTTAAAAAAAGGACGTTGGTCTGCTAGTTCCCCCCCCCCCAAATTTAATCGGTCCGCGGGCCAATAAGGTTGAGAAACGCTTTCCACTAGGATGAAAGCACTAGTACATGATTTGCTTTCAACTGTAGAAATTAAAGGCTTTCTTAGCTCTAAGGCTTTTACAGCTTTAGCCATTATTTGGTTATAGATGAAATTTTGTTTCTGGTAACAAGGCAGAAATTAAAATAACATAAATCCGGCATGCATTCTTTCCCAACACCGATGGAATAGTCAAACACCACATCGTAAATGATTTTCTCTATGGGCAAGCTAGTAGATAATAAGAGAATGTTTGCTATACAGGTACACACAGTAGCATTGTTAAAGCTTCTCAAAATGAATTATAAAAAACAAAAACAAGTGGATCATTTTATAATGAGGATGCGAAAGGTCTTTGAAAATCGTGTCGATTCATAAATAAGTCCTAGAACTTAAGAAATGGTTCAGTGCTTCGGAATATTTTAAAACGACGCTTGCGTGATCTTCGTTTCAGAGGTCTTCTGGAATCGTTTCCAATGTTTACACACGAAATGGTGGTGGAATGGTCAGAATGCAAATAGTTTTTTTAAAGCATTTTCGTCTTGGCGAAAGCAAGGTGTGGAAAGGAAATGATTTAGAAAAAAAAAGGAAAGCAATCTTGAATTTATTTTTGACAAATTCAAATCCCCCTTTTTTTTACAATCGAGAGTAAAATAGGAAATTTTTAAAGAAATGGGAAAATACCTTTCCATGGCTCCTAGGTCAATCTTGACGGTGAAAACTGTGATATGAATTTGCCAGAAACGAATGGGAACTAATTAGCCTTTTCCTTTCTTTCTTTCTCTTTTTTTCCTTTCTGATATTTTCAAATGATCTTAACCCCTTCAGTCGGAATGATAAAATACTTTCCCAAAAATTTTTATATTTGGTACACAGTGTAATATGGTGAAAAGTATTTTCTAAACAAAATTTCAAGTTTGTAGGTGAAATGTTAAAAGAGTTATGATACGTACAATGTTTCGGACTTTTGAAATTAATATTTTCGAGAAAAAACCATGAAATATGAAACAAACTTCATTGTAAAATGTTCTCCAAACAATTATAAAACATAATTTAGACATCTGAAATGATTAAGAAAATATAAAAAAAAAAAAAAAAAAAAAAATCAGACCCCCCCCCCCTTTCCATTGTTTTTGCGACGAGAATCCATAGTTGGAAATATGAGCAACATTCTATCCCTATACACAATCCCTATACGTTAGTACTGTCAATCCCAAAACGAAATATTCTCGCTCAGATGATAATAAGCAGAATGTGAAGAGTAAACTAAAAAAAAAATCAAGTAATTACAAAAATCATTAAATGATTAGCAGAGCTGTTTAAAGTTCGTGTCCGGTATACCAGACGCCAGGTCTGAAAGGGTTAGTTGAGTCTCAGCTATGCTACATGTTAATGGTTGCAGTTTTATGTTTAAAAATTTTTATACATTGCTATTTTCTTAATGATCATTTTTATACTTGTAAAATTTTGTTATTTCCATCTTCAGTAGTTTTTTTGTTACTTTTTCCTTAACTACTAACGAATTTACCTCCAAAAGAATTTTTAAAATAATTTTTGTTCTTCTATTGTAG
The DNA here is from genome assembly GCF_026930045.1 of Uloborus diversus. Lineage (NCBI taxonomy): Eukaryota > Metazoa > Arthropoda > Arachnida > Araneae > Uloboridae > Uloborus > Uloborus diversus. Next base: position 131,981,064 of record NC_072731.1, read on the forward strand.
TGTGGGGACGTTTTTGTCCCCCCATGAAGTTTATATTTTATACATCCTTTTGCGGCGATGGCCTTTCAGTAAATCATTTCATTTCAGTTACATATTTTGGATTGTTCTTTTCGCGTTTTTTCACGAAAAAAGTCTTTTTGAAAACTTTTTTGCACATGGCTTCTCTTCTTTAACTTCAATAATAGACCTTCTAAAAAGGAATCATTTTAGTATTTTTAGCTGCTTCCTAGATCCTCTCTTACGATATTTATGAATAATTAGCTTTTCAACGTTATTCACAAAATTTTGTTTTTCGCCTTTTTTGAGCAATAACGGTCTATCTATCCTCAATTGGTCGTTATTGACGTTCTTTTGATTTTTCAGATGACCATGACGAAGAGAATAAATCTGGCGCGTTGTTTTACCTTTTTACTTAGAGAGACTGTTTTTCGTCGACATGGTTACAAATCGTCCACGGTTCGCCTTCATTGAAAGTTTAATTCAAGCAGATTTAACATTGAAAAGCTTTTCCTTTTTTTTTGTATAAAATCACCTTTTTTCCCAGAACAAAAAAAAAAACCTATATAGATAAACTTAAGGCTTCTATATATACGAGTCGTTGCATCAGCTTATGATCAGTCATTTTGGATCGGAGCGCGTGTTTGAGTGGTTGTCTTTCTAGTAAGTTATCGCGTTTGATAATTTTTCACTGCGAGCAATTATCAGCGACATGTGAATTGTTTATTAAATAAAATATTTGTTTTGACCAATTTGGCAAAACCCGAAACTTGGCTCTGGTAACCATAGCTCCGCAACAATGAAAAATCCGATCCAAAATGACTAAATTTAAGCTTTTGCGTTGGCCTGTATACATAGCGAATCTAGATGACCTTAAATAGCAAAGCTTCATCTACTAAATACAAAATTTCTAAATTACTAATTATCATCGTTTAAGAGTGCGAAGAAATAAGAATATCATAACAATATATGCTGTAAATATACTCATTATGATAAATGTGTGGGTGCAAATTGACCATCACATCCTAATTACCATTTCTTTTTTATGGATATGCCTCCTATTTCCTAATCTAGAAAATCACCAGTCATAATGTGACGGGCTTGAATTTCCTCTCCATTTCCATTCTATTCCATTCCAAATGCAGAAACAAGAAACATGATGAGTAGGGTACTACCGTAACTCGTGATTACGAAAAACATAGTTTCAGTTCAAGGCGTCAGAATTCAAATGAATGCCAGAGGCTGGATGCTGGATGTTTGTTACAATTTTCTTACTATCTTTCCTTCCTCTCTATGTGTGATGATACTTTTAACACAGTCTCTGCTGTCAAAGTGAACTGCTTAAAGCAACAACCGCTGTGCTTTGTTGATTTTTGTAGTCACGGTTTTGAAACCGCATCGCTTAATTCTGATCAATTAGAGAAAATCGTGTTCCGTGACGATCAATATCGACATAAAAGTTTTTCAATAGTTTTTTTTTTGCTACAGAAAAAAAATAAAAGAGCTTTATTAATATAAGATGAGTAAATAAGATTTGTCTGTCTGGCTGCGATCTGCAGATTATTTTATAGCACCTTCTGTTTTGAAAACTTTAGGAAAACTGCTTAGAACCTGATGGTGTGCAGCTTCAAGCGATATTTTAACATTAAATTTTTTTTTATTTATAGGAATTCAAACAAAATTCACGCATGCATTTTCTATTATAGTTGGGGCGAACCAAGCCTGGCAGGCAGCGGCGTAATGGTGTGATTAGGATCTGCGTAGTCTCCACAATCCTGCCAAGTTTAGGTTTGATTCAACTATATAGCGAAGTCAATAAAAAAAGAAAAAAAGAGAGAGAGAGAGAAAGAGAAATAAGAAAACGGTAAATTTTATGCTTTAGTCAAAAGTCATTATTTTACTTGGAAATTTAAAAATATTTGGGAGTAGCCTGAGATCAGCCGAATATTTCAGGGGCACTTTTAATTAAATTCCTTTTTTATTTATTATTAGCGATTTAATCGAAGACTTTCATTCTTTACAAAAATTATAAAGTCACCTACGAGTAAAAACATTATGCTAAAGGCGAAAAGTATCTGCGCTTGAAAGATGTTGTATCATTGTATACGTGTGCATATTTATTTAAAATAGAAATGATAGATATAAAATAACATTACTTGAACCTTCAGTTTGTAAAAGTATAAAAAAGTAAAGTATGTGCATAATTATTTTAAAATTCGTATCATATTTATAAAAAATGTTTTTTTAAATAAGTAAAATAAGAAATAACAGCGTCAAAATGCACAAATTGCAGATTACTGAGAGACGTATTTCGGCGTTACAAGAAACGCCTTTTTCAATGCAAAAGAGATGAGCTTATGGATGAAAAGACATAAGCGCAAAGCGCATCGAAACACGTAACACGTGTCTGCTATAATCTGCAGTTTGAGCTTTTTGACGGTATATTGTTACTATGTTATATAAGGTCAGGTGGGGTGGAATGTGTAGTTTGTTAATCTTTCGAGTTACAGAAATACACACACACACACACACACACATATATATATATATATATATATATATATATATATATATATATATATATATATATATATATATATATATATATATATATATATATATATATATATATATATATATATATATATATATATATATATATATATATATATATATATATGTATATATATATATATATATTTTTTTTTTTTTTTAAAGTAAAAACACTCATGATATTTACAATAGTTTGACTTTATTTTGATTCAAGGAAAAACTGAATGGAAACAGTCAGTTTAGTGGCAGCCTTCTTGTAAATGTAAAAATCAAAACTAACTGATTTCGTTGAAACTTTTTTTTCATTAAAGGAAGTCTCCTTTGTCAATTGAAAAAATCCGAAAAGAAAAATTCTATATATTTTAAGAAATATGTTAAATTATTTTGAGTGGGGTGGAATGGGTATAATATTAGGTTTAATGACATAGGTATATAGTTTAATGACTGAAAAACTGTAGTTAATCTTAACATCGTTACATTTAGGTTACTTCTGAAGCAGCCAACAAAGTTAAAATTAAAATTTGAGAGAAGAAATAGGCGGTTCACAACTTTGTACGAATAGTGTTTACTATACCGCCAATATTTCTTCTCTCACATTTTCGTTTAAATTTCATTGGCTGCTTCAGAATTAACCTAAACATAACGATATTAAGATTAACTGCAGTTTTTGAGTTTTCTAATCAAGAAATCATACTTGTTTTATTTCATACCTATTAGAGAGAATCAAGCTTGTAGAAATAGGCTTTAGAGTTAAATTTTTTTAAATTGTTTTTATTGATTGCTACTTAGAAAGAATTTCACGTTCTGTTTTAACAAGACCGACATGAACCTGTTCGGCTAAGAAAGTATTCACAGTGGACACTCTCGCTTGCCCCTCATTTTTCGGCGTTGGAACGACCTGAGGTCGACCAAGCGTAGTTTTTTTTTCTTTCTGTGCAGTACCTGAGGCCATTAAGTTTGATACCCAAGCATGAATGTTTCCTTGCTTGAACAGGATCATTTCGGTCAAGCTGGATTCGAAAGCGAAATTCTGAAATTCTTGCTGAGTGTAATCAATAAACCGCTATTACCAAAATACTCCTCTTCAGCCCAAGACGATGTTTACCTCACCATGCCGTTGCCACTGCTGTAAATGGCACGTATGCTCCTTCGATACCACTTCCACCACCGCATATAACCACTACAACTCACTCGCTAAATACGGAACGTTGATGTGTTGATTGATGTGCACGTTGATTAACTTTTCCAAAGTTAGTATATTGCTATGATGGCGATTGGCAGAACTGTCCTCAGGTCTCCATTCAAATGGTAAACCACAAAGTGATAGGTACGCGGACCTTCAGGTCACACGAACATAGTAATAAGTTTACATATTTAATTGGCCTAATTTAGAGAAGATCATTATTGGTGCGAGTTAAATTTAGTATTACTAGTGGAGCATACAAAAAAAAAAAAAAAAAATCGCGATTTTTGTTATTAAATTAAAGTATACTTTTGGTGATTTTGTAAGAATCAAACAATAATGAAAAAAAAAAAAAAATCCTATCACAAAATGCCTTAAAAATATGTAAAAAAATAATCTATATATATAAAGGTGACGGTGTTTCTTTGTTTCCTTGTTTGTACCCGATGGCCAGAAGACCCCATACAGCCCTGAAACTTGGTACAAAAATTCGAACGTACCCCAGGCCCGTGCACCTCGAAGCCGAAATTCTAAATTTCGAATCAGTTTTTTTCTAATTAACTAATTAAGCTAAATTTCGGCAAATTAGGGGGTAAAAAATCCCCCCACCCCCAAACATTATATATCGTTGGAAAGGGTTTTCTTTCCCTAACAAGATGATGTTTCATTTTTCTCAATTCGCAACTCCAACGAACTATAGGGGGCACTGCAGTCACTGTCTAATGGCCGACTTAAAAACTAAAACAAACGCATATGGTAACGAAGAAAATGCTAAAAGTGTTGTGATTTTTGTTGTTAGGTATGATTTTTTCGCTTTATTAATTTGAAAAGATTTTTCAAAGTCTTTTGGTTATTCTGACCCATATAGAAAGAGATTAGAAACCAAAAAGTATTACGAAAGTAAACACTTAATGCAGAACACTAAGTTGTTCTGAAGCAGCCATTTTCACGATGTTGAATGCGGAATTCATAAATTTTTGGTTCGCTTCGAACGGCATTTTCATTTTGTACCGTTTTTTCTATACATTAGTACATATTAAGTTCAGCTTCGTGACATTTCCGGCATTTGTTGACATTTTTGTCACATAGTGCACATACGTGGCAGACTGTCAAGAGTAACGTTTAACACTAGATAATTTATTTCTATGACTATATGATTGGATATCCAAAGAAATCATGCATTTAATTCATTTTGTCATGGAAATGATTTACCTGATATGCGAAATCTTGTCAAGATACATTATTCTTTCACACAATTTTAAAACCATAACCCTATAAACAGATTTTTGGCGAACTTTTTTTTTTATTGTTCAAATTCTTAACGTTCTTTCTGGATTTTTCAATCTGTTCTGCGATAAATATTTTCAAGAAAATTTATTTGCATACTGTCTATTTCAGTAGGATATTGTAGTAACAAAGGTTATTTAAATCATTTATGTGGAATTTGGTTAAGGAAAAGTGTCCAGTCAATGTTGTTAAGTTCGTTTTTTTTTTCATCGAATTGAAAAAAATGATATTTATTCAAATTCACTCAGAACAAAACAAATAAAATGTGTACTCACAGTTTATATATGGTGGTAGTTTTCTTTTCAGTTGATTGACCATTATTTCTTTTTACTTATCGAATTCTGTAATCTTACTATCATTTTATTCCACTCATGATAAAAATAAAAAATGGTTTAACTAAAAACGCGAAATCTCACCAAGGCTACTTTGCTTGCACAATACTAAAACTATAACCCTAAACAAATTTGGCGAAACCTTTCAGCTGAGAATAAAAGGAATAAAGTAAATTCTTTCTCGGTTAAACATTTTTCATTTTGTTCTACGATAATAAATTCAAGAAAATATTTTGCATACTGTCCGTTCCAACTAAATGCTGCTGTAAAATATGATTAGTTAAATTAATTTAAGATTTAAAAAAAACTCTTATTCTTACAAATTCATACAAAACAATAAAAAATTTTACCTGGTATAACGTTATCCAATTTTGTTAATCCAGAGTTTTCTTGTTTACGCTTCCACCATTTAATACTTTTTTGAAAGAAATAAGGAAAACTAACATTATTTTGAGAAGCTCGAGAATACTACTAAGGGACGAATTAATTTCTGTAGCTGAAAGCAAACTAAGACACATCGATTGCGTTAATAAATACTCAGAACAAACTGCCTGTGTTTACGTCAACAGACACACGTGGAACGCAACGTGGCAATGTTTTAGTTCCATCGGCAGTTTTGTAAATCACCGCAAGGTAGCGTATTCGAGCGCTGGAGTTCCGGATTAATTAGAACAGATTTTAGCGATTCTAATTGAGCAAATTTTCAAAGCTTCTCTTTCGAGAAATTGCTATAACACTAGGTCCACTTTCCAGACAATTTTCAACTACAGTAGGCGCCGCTTAATGTGATCAGGGTTAATGTTATCATTCGCTTAATGTTATCAGAATCACGAAGTCCCAGAACACTTGTATGTTAACACACGTTAAAAAAGTCGGATATTGTAATCAGCGTCTTCGTTTATTGTTATCAGTTTTTCATAAACTTTCAATTTTTTCCCCGTTTTTATTCCTCAGTTAACAGAAATACATAGGCAAACCCTGACGAGACTAACTTTCTTTGTAGCATTTTGCGGTTTTCAATAGCAGTTAAAAATTTTTCTAGGAATGAAGCTACAGAAATTTTGCTCCCAGTGACCAGACTCCCCCTAAGAAAACTTTCTTTTGCACTTAAAAAAATTCAGTCGCTGGACATGTTGCAGGCATTGATGTAGGACCTCCATTGTTGCCATTACTTTGTAAACTATTAAAGAATTGTGTAGAGATTGAAAACAAAGCGAAGTTAAATCAAAATTTAAACAACAAGTTTACAAATGTCAGGGAAAACGGTCATATTTTACTTCACCTATTACTATGTGATTAAAAGTTGCATAATTTAGCTTTAACTTTTTATAATTCAGATATTTCCATTCTGTAAATTTAATAATTTATAATTTAAAACTGCGTTCAGTTGAGTCATTGAGATTTTAATTTAAGGTTGCAAAAATAAATGCACCTTACTTGGAAAAAAAATCATTATTTTGTGTCTCCTGGATTCTTTTCGGTTATTGTTATCAGTCGGTTATTGTTATCACATTGTATTTGTCCCAAAGTGATCACATTAAGTTGCGCCTACTGTATAACACTAGGTCCATTTTCCAGACAATTTTTCAATTACTTTCTTTTCAAACATTTTGAAGGAAGTGCCTTTGTTGCTTATGAATATTTTACTGTTATTAAGTTATTTTAAATTCACTGTACGTATGTTAATTTATTTTCTTTTTAATTAGAAAGTCGATTGGCGAATTTGGCAATGAATTATGGAGTTTTTTACATTTGAAAGTTACTGCAAATGTAATTTTGATGTAATTTGTGTTTCTTTAATTCAACGTATTTTCTTTAAATTTTTAGCACAGCATCGCTGTGCGGGTGCTGCTAGTAGTGATGTGCCGGATCGTTAAAAAAGTAGATCCGCGGATACGTATCCAGATCCGGATCATTAGTGTCAAGATCCGCGGATACGGATACGGATACGGATCTCAATATGTTTTTTTTTACCCAATTAAACTATCCAAGTGTAAAATTTGTTACGGAAGGTATTCCCGTCAGAATAACGGCAGTTTCTTCAAAAAATGTCAACTGCGGCAAAAAAAAAAAAAAAAAAAAAAAAAAAAAAAAACCTCCGTTAAAATTGAGGGAGAGTTGTAAGGAATCGATCAGCGCTGCATTAATGCTTCGATGTAATGTGAAAAATTTTTTCTACCTTACTTGGTAGATGTAGGATACAGGAGCAAGAGTGTAAAGCTGCTACTGGACAGATTAGAAATAATTTTTCCCATTTTATTTCAGCATAAATGCAGCGCTGACCCATTCCACCGAACTTCTCCGACCGACGAAATACAGAGCCGGGAACACCTTTACAAACCGTAAACAGAGAATTTAGTCTCACTTTTTTTTAAAGGATGCCGAGAAAAATAGAAAAACCAAATCAATAACAAAACTAATATTAAATTAAAGAGTAAAAAAACAAAACATGTCCCAGAAAGCCGACCTCATATTAAGATGAATTTCGCGGGTCAGAACACACATTCGTTAACAAATATGACTGACAACAGGTAAAAATTTTAAATCATTGAGCTTTTTCTCCTTATCTTCCGACTATGAAATCGCTTCCAATCTCGCGTATAAAGGCTTAAAATTACATTTAAAATTTACTTAACAAGATTATATTTCCTACTGTATATAAGTTGGAAGTTTCAAATAAATATCAAACGCAGAAAACTTCGTTCTTTCAATTAGGGCCAACATTTTTAACGTACGTGTAAATTTTTACTAGCATAATTGTGCAAAACGTTAAATCGGTTTTTAATTAATATCTCCGGTAATTAAAGTTCTCCAAAAACGAGGCCAAGCTAAGAACACTTTCGATCAAGTCACCTTTTGAACGAAAAATGAACTATCAAAATCGGTTCATCTGTTTAGGAGCTACGGTATCACAAAAAGACACCCTGATACACACTTTTAAAACTTATTTCCCCTTCCTTTTTTTTGCAACGGGGGGGGGGGGGGGTAAAGCTCAAAAAAGTAACGGATACGGATACAGATCTTTATTTTCCCTCGGATATCCGCGGATACGGATACGGATATCCGGAACATCACTAGCTGCTAGTAGTAAATAAAGTGAAAAAAATTAAATAAAACGTTATTGTTTTGAGTGAAGCAAACAGATGGCAGCACTAAAAGAATTGTTTTTGAAATGAACTCTTTGCCGAGGAGAAAGTGTTGGAAGAAAAATGAAAAATAAAATGTCACATAATGATTTCGTCATATCATTTCCCAGCTTAAGTGGGGGGGGGGGGGGGGGGGTAGGTCTTCAGTATCAACTTTTTTTAGTTGTTATGAATTCATTCATTATTAACGAAAATAACGAAATTATTACTCGTGGCTTCCACTCGTAGAAAGTGATCACCAGGGCACCAAGGGCGTGCAGGGGGAAGGGGAAGAAGGGACACCTGTTGGCCCGGGCCCGAGCCTGAAGGGGGCCCAATATTTTTAAATCTGCGTGTGAAACATAGGGGTAAACAACATGGAGGGAGACCCGTAAAAGTCATTTGTGACGGGCCCCAAAATTTCTGTGCACGCCAGTGGTGATCACCTGAATTTGGAGATAGAATTTGTTTAAGCTTGCTATGGAACAGCATGTTTTGTTATAGCAATCACTTTTTTTTTTCATGACTACTATTGTCATAATCGAAATCGTTAACTTTTTTGCTCTAATTTCAAATTTATTTTCTTTATTATCTCCAATTTTGGCATCTTTATCATATGACAGATATTCTCAATAGCATCATTTAATTTCACAGACGCCTTTGCGAAATATTTCAGATTTTCGCTGTTAATGATGATAATATAGTAAACCAAATGCAAAAAATATGGAAGATGTATATGTTTAACACTGCCGATACAATAAGCGAGCACCACCAGGGGTACCCATCCCCCCAAGTTCAATGGCGCAAATTCCCCCTCTTCCCCCCCAAAAAAAAGTCTCAACCCTTTTGCCATTTTTTTTTATTTTTAGCCCTATTTTATATTAAATTCATTAAAAAAATGTTTTTTGAATAATTTATTTATTTATTTTTAGTTATTATTATTATTTTGTTAGAAAACTGTGCTACACCAATAACATACACAGACAAAATTTAAAAACAACTACCGCCAGGTGTAAACCAGGAGTTCTTAGTAATTTCGTCAGAAGTTTCAAGGTACGACCAGGCCTCCTGGCCAAAGGCTCACCTTAAACAAAATTTCCCAATTTCTTTGACGTTGCTTTTTTTTAAATTTATAGAAATAATTATAAAATTTACAGAATTAGGTTGTGTTTTAAGTACATTTTATTTTTACGACCATAGTCCTTCTCTCTTCAAGGGAGACTACAGTTGAATTACACTAAAAATTTATTTCAAACATTACTCGAAAAGGTTGCTCAAAATGCATATAAACTGAGAGCACAATTAGGTTGTTACCCATTTTCGTGACAGATTCCAGGATTTAAGAATTTCTTTTCTTTGAGATATTTCGTGATCATCAATGATTTTCTACGCATCGACGAAAATAATAATTATTACTTTATTGACAAGTAATTTTCCGACGGTGTAATTTTGCCTTTTATTTTTAGTTTGTGATGCTTTTGTCTTGTTTTGGTTGCCCATTGGTTTTGCTGCCATTTTGTGTAAACAGGCACTTAAGTCAACTTGTGCTGTCAACGAACGCGTATTGAAGAATTAAAAAAAAAAAACATTTTTCCTTGAGAAGGGGGGAGGGAGGAAGTAGGGTTCATCCCGTAGAGTATGGGATTGAAATTTACAGGGACACTATTTTATCGGGACCCAGCATCCTTTTTCTGGAATTAATGGTTCTTGCTCTTGCACACTAAGGTAAAATATCTCCATTTTTTTCTGCACTGTTTTTAAATAGATGAACTTTACAGACTCGTGTTTATATTAGATTATTAAGTAACGCTCATTTTAGCAGTAGAATGATTTTGTTAATTTTGTTTATCTGAGAATGGATGCTTATGAGTTAATATTTTGCAATGAGGAAACAAAGATATACCATAAATTCGTTGCTCATTGCTCCCGAAGTATTTTAACATTAAAAGCGAGGAAATTATGCATTGAATTAAGTTTAATTACAATTAGCTTAATGATACAAATAATGAAAAAATATTTTTGAAAGCCTTGCATCAACAAAAAAAGGGTACTTGAATGGAATTATGCTTTTTATAGTTATGTAATATCACATCGATATTTCCATTTCATACTCGTTGTATTTACATAAATTCTGTTATTGTTTCATTGCAATATGCTAAATAAAATAATGTTTTTCACATTTCAAATTTTCAACATGCCTAGAAAAAAAGAATCCAGATAAGCTGTTTTAGAGATTTTCTAATACAGACAGGAAATAAACTGTTGTGCTAGTGATAGACAAACGCTACAGTGAAAGCACTCCATCCTTATCTAATACTACATCACAAGATGACACTTTGCGTCAATTTATTAATCCAGAGTTATCAAAAGCATTTTATCTCGGTGCGAAACAAACACGTGGTAGATGTCACTACTGTGTGTCAAGCCAACATGAAATTTTCCTTGCTATAGGCAATAGTTGACACCAAAACCAAACGGCAACAATCATTAATATTTTTCCAGGTAAATTTCGATTCTTTCAAAGTTCGCTAGTTAAAAAAAAAATATGTGTCTCGCTATTCTCAGTTTTCAAGGAGACAGTACGACAAAATTAAATTTTACTTTGTTTTCTTTTTCTCTCTTGTGTGAATTCGTAGTTTTTTCTATATCTACTTTTATAATACCTATTACAGTGACAAATATTGTACTATTAGAAAGAATTTAATTTCTATGGTTTTTAATAACAAAAAATGTCATTGTATTTTCGTGTCTGATTGTACCCACTCTTCCTCTATATCAAATTTAGTTTCTTAAATCGTTAGGTTTTATTTTTTGGTATATGTCAAACGTGAATTTTCTTTCAGGGCCACTGAAATTTTTTGCCAGTTTTTCTGATGTTTAAGAGTACGACTACATGAGATAGTTCAGTCATATACAAAAAAAGGGGCTAAAATCGCAAAACACGATGTAGTGCTGATTTTTTAATATGTTGTTTGGGTCAGTTAGGGTAGTGCAAATCCAAGTTTGCAGTTTTCAAAAACCTGTGCTCGCTGCGTAATTCACGAAAAACTGCGAAATTTTCGGACTTTTTTTTTAGTTTTTCCTTTATAACTCCTAAACTATCCGACTTTTGACTCTACATGAGTCCTAAACTATCCGACTTTTGACTCTAATTGAGAATAGTCGTTTTAAAGCACATTACATTTTGAACATTTTAAGCTGAAGCGGGTTTCTGTACGACCAATAGTTTAGGAGATATCGTACTTCGTTACTGGCCATTTTTGGCGAAAAATGAAAAAATTATGCTCTGATCACATTCCACGCCAAATACAGACATGAATTCTCACTTTAATAGAAAAAACCTGAACACAATCTTATAGTACATTTAATTCGCTTTCATTTAAGCTGAAAACAAAGTCTGTAGATGAAATAGTTCTTTTACAATCGCAAAACAGACAAATAATCGGAAAATTCGATTTTTGAAGAAATGAGACAAAACACTTTTCAAGACAATATGAAAGATCCTATTCTAAAAAAGGGGGCAAAGAATGATATAATAAGACTGTAATGCGTGTTTATATAAGTTGTATGCGCTGGTAATACAGGGTGGTTACAAAAAAAAATAAATAGGCCAATAACCCTAAACTATCCGACTTTTGATACTAAATGAGAATACTCATTCAAAAGCAGATTAAATTTTGAACAATTTAAGCTCAAGTGGCGTGGCGTTCTGTACGACCAATAGTTTAGGAGATATCGTACTTCAAAAATTGACCATTTTTGGCGAAAAATGAATAAATTATATGCTTTGATCACTTTAAACGCCAAATATGAACAGAAATTCCCACTTTAAATAAAAAAAAAAATCGATATACTGTGACAGTACATTTAATTGACTTTCATTTAAGCCAAAAGCGAAGTCTGTAGATTCAATAGTTCTCTTACAATCGCAAAACAAACAAATAATCGGAAAATTCGATTTTTGAAGAAATGAGACAAAACACTTTTCAAGACAATATGAAAGATCCTATTCTAAAAAAGGGGGCAAAGAATGATATAATAAGACTGTAATGTGTGTTTATATAAGTTATATGTGCCGGCAAAACAGGGCGGTTACAAAAAAAAATTAAATAGGCCAATAGTTGAAAGCCCTAATGCGGATAACGCAAACATTCCTTCCCACTTATCTATCCTTTTCACATTGATGAATTTTCGGCCGTATTTCATTTTTCAACTGAAAAATTCCCTACCGAGTTTTATTTTGAATGGAGAATAATTTTGGTTTCAGACGAATATGTAAGGAGATTTAATTATCCTAAGTCGGAGGGACGAGCAAAGAAACAAAGAATAAATGAAAAGGAAAGTTCACTCATTCTTTTTGCAAAAACAAATGAAACTGTCCAGATTCATCCTATCAAAAGTGAATTTTTAGCGGAAAACCTAGAAGGCCCTGTGCACTTTAAGCGCAATATTGTCGAATGTTTATCATCGAAATGATTGAAAAATCATTCAAGCAGAAAGTATGGAAAATAGGGATGCACCTAGAAAAATTAACCAAAAAGTCTTCCACTTTTTCTCTTAGCTGGTTTCGATTTCTACGCAAAAATGCTCGCTTTTATTTTCAAGAAAAGTGAAAAACGAAATGAATTCAAAGGTTTTTTATGTACACTGGAAGAAACTTCACAGTTTTGAGAATCAATAAATTTTCACCTAGTTTATAATTTTACTTGTGTAATGAATCAACTGGTTCTAATGAAACTAAATGAGAGCTTGAAAGAACTGATCCATAGTTGTAACATATTAAACAATTCAGCTGTGTGCTTTTTCGGTAAGTTCAATGAATAATGCTCACGTTAAACTTTATTAGAGAACTGGAATGACTGAGGGACGTTTTTACTGTCTTCGGATACATCAGAACGATTGCGCGCCAGCGCAATTTGATTATATTTGACTTCTCAACATCAGAGTGCTCCTGAGGAAATGCTTTTCCAAATCGTGTAATAAACGACACCTCAATGACAAGTTGCTCTTTAGGTTAGGACTTGAGGGCAATAAAGATAAAGCCAACTAGAGAAACTGATTGAAACATTAACCGAACACCATTGAAGAAAGTACATCTCAACAGATCGTAAACAATGATGAAGAGGATGCAGATCTGCACCTCCTCTAATGAGTTTTCTAGAAATCCTTCATCTTCAAATAATTTGGTCCGTTATGAGTAATTTTTGGATGCGCGTGAGTGTGTCTCTTTTGTATTGAATGTATTATTATTATTATTATTATTATTATTATTATTATTATTATTATTATTATTATTATTATTATTATTATTTTCCTTTATAGCCAGTTGTAATTTCTTTCCGAGAGACGATACTTTTCCAATATTAAAACCATTTTCTCTTGAGCAGGAGTGGTTTGTGTTTGCTTTTTATTAATAGCCCTTTGGTTTGATATTTACAACTAACTTGGCTAAAATTGATCTCGTTAGTTTCTTTTATTTGTTTTCGCTTTCTTTTCAAAATTCTTAACAGTTATAATCATGTAAATATCTGATATATGTTTCAATTGATTATGCTTTACCCCATTGCAAATTTTCAAGAAGGCGATACAGGACAACAAACCAGTACTGGTGACAACAAATTATCATTTGTTATGCTAACAAGAAATAGGTTTTGTCAAAATTCAGTACAGTTGACACAAACAATTTTAAAAAATCATATAGTATAACTGCAATTAATGTAACTGTAATTATAATGAATTTTTCGTAGGACAAATACATTCAAAATTACATTTGGAATTTGCTCTCACAAAAAGGGTAAGTGTGTGATCAGGGAAATGGAAAAAATAAAAGTATGATGGACAAAAACGCACGAAAATGCGATTTATCTCACCATCTAGTAATGAAATATCATTTTGAAATCTTTCTGCTACGTTTGTTTAATGATATTCTATTCTTGCTTTTAAAGTCAAATTTTGATTGATTTTGGTTCTATATCATGGGGAAAAAGAAATGTACATTTGACAGATATTTAGTAAGTTAAATTGAAAATTCTTCAATTGAAACTAATTATTATTTTCAACTAATACCGAAAATACCGGTATTTTACCTCAGCAAATACGAATTTACAAAACTGCTCGAAATACGGGTATTCGGTATACCGGAATTGCAAACACTAGATTCATAGCAAACACTTGATACCACATCTTCCCATGTCTGGTTAAGAAAAGCAAAACTGCGCGGTGTTTTTCAAACGAACTGGTATAAGGTTGACCAGGCCACCATAGCTTTCCTTCCTGAAGTGGCTCCCGAAGCTTTAGCCGAAGCTGTAGAGATGGAGCTGGTTGCTCTGTATGGAAATGAGGCATCCCCGGATATTCTGCGACAGTATTCAGTTCCACCTGTTCCTCAAAGCAGCATGTAATGCAACTGTGAACCGTCTTTGTTAGTTTTCAACCAAAAGAGTAGCTTCATTCCATTCGTATCGCAGGTACCGACAAGTAAACAAATGATTGGCAGAGGAAAAGAATGCCTCAGGGCGGAGTTGGTCGAAGACCAACGTAAATTTTGAGATTGGTTCGTCACCAATCACTACATAAAACGATCCTGCCTCAAACCGGTTTTCAGACTTTTATCATTTTAGCGCAAGAAGGGATATATAGGAGTATGTTGTTGTTGCAGAACTGATCTTAGCTGCTCAGTTTTATGCAATCCGCCATTTGAAAAGACAGCCCACAACATCTTTGCCATTCTAATTGACAAAAATGAAAAAAGAGAAGTAATAAAATGAAGAAAAATCGACCTATCCTTCTTTTTTTTTTCCAGTTCCGGAGTACGATAATACCCATCCAAAGACACCATACAATCAAGACATTAAGTGTAGTTAGTTTTTAAGCTACGTTTTAATGATAAAACTAACATATAAATAGTTTCACCCTTTTGAAATCATTCGGTTTTTTTCTTTTGCTCTATCTCTCTTATTCTAACGGAAAATGTTTTGTATTGAAAATCCTTTGTTCAAAAATATTATCTATTCAAAATAAAACTCGACAGATAACTTTCCCGTCGAAAAACGAAATACGGCCGAAAATTCATCAAAGTGAAAGGGATAGATAAGTGGAAGGAATATTTGCGTTACCCGCATAGGACTGTCGACTATTGGCCCATTTAATTTTTTTTGTAACCGCGTTGTTTTTCCGGCGCACATAACTTATATAAACACACCTTAGAGTTTTATTATATCATTCTTTACCCCTTTTTTAGAATAGGATCTTTCATATTGTCTTGAAAAGTGTTTTGTCTCATTTCTTTAAAAATCGAATTTTCCGATCATTTGCGATTGTAAAAGAACTATTTCATCTACAGACTTAGTTTTCGGTTTAAACGAAAGCGAATTAAATGCACTATATCAGTATGTTCAAGTTTTTTCTATTAAAGTGGTAATTCATGTCCGTATTTGGCGTGGAATGTGATCGAAGCATATTTTTTTCCATTTTTCGCCAAAAACGGCCAGTTTTTGAAGTACGATATCTCCTAACTATTGGTCGTACAGAACTCCACTTGAGCTTAAATTGTTCAAAATTTAATGTGCTTTAAAACGAGTACTCCCATTTACTATTAAAAGTTGGATAGTTTAGGAGCTATAAAGGAAAAACTACAAAAAGTCCGAAAATGTCGCAGTTTTTCGCGAATTACGCAGCGAGCACAGGTTTTTGAAAACTGCAAACTTAGATTTACACTGTCCTAATTGACCCAAACAATGTATTAAAAAATTAGAACTACATCGTGTTTTGCGGTTTTAATGTCTAATATGACTGGGCTAAGAGGCAAACTGAAGAACAAAATATATCTTCCAACGCGCTGTTTCAAATCTAAATAAGTAAAAAATAAGTAAAGTAGCAGCAACTTTTTAAAAATGAAAAGGCAGATTTTCTGTTTAAAAATAGTCCTTTACTTTTAATTCTTAGCAATAAACGAAAGTAATTATTAGCAGTAAAATTTGCACATAGTAAAACTTAAACAATTGTTATAAAAAAATGTTTTTTTAATTAGTTTTCTGCAATGACTTATAATACGGGTGACAAATTGTATCTACTGTTTTAAAATATTTTAAGTACGTAACTTTTAACGAAAATGTGTTTTTTAATGAATGAAAAGAAATTTCTCTTTATTCCTGTTACCAAGTTTTATTTTCTTCAAGTTTTAAAAGCATTTTCAATAAACGAACTCACTTAAATGCAGACTTCGTAAAAAAAGGCATATTTACATTAAAGATCAAAATTGTTTTTTGGAAAACAACCTTTTCTATGTTACATAGTGTCGAAAACATAGTGGACGATGATTCCACATCAAATACAATACAAACTACTACATCTGTGACTTATTGAAAATGAGTTATCTTAACTTTAAAGTTTTATTGCTTTCATTTGCTCAATATTCCAAGTTGTTAAAACTCTATGCTATTCTTGGAAGTTGAAACAAGACAGCAATATGCAAGAAATGGAACTTGGGTTCAACTGCTGCTGAAAAAACCTACTACAATGACTACAATTCTTTTGTAAACATGCCAAAACAGTTTTAAAGCGAAATATTATCTTGCTTTTTATCTCTGCGGAAACAATTTTTATGATTGTGCATAAGAAAGAAATCAACTCATTTTTTTTTCTCTTAGTCAAACATATTCCTATTTATATCAGAAACTAGCATTTTCTTCTCAGAATTATTATAAAAATTTTCCTTCAAACTGCTGAACAGTTTAAAAAATTTATGTAGCGAAAAATTACTTTTCTTCTAATTTTAATGTTACTTTTTGCTACTACCCAATTAATTGCTCTACTAGCACTCCTTTTTGACTAAAAATAATATTGCATACATTTTTCTACAATTTTGAGTTGGCAAAGAACTATTTAATTATTTCATATATTTAAGTTTAAATTACTATACTAAATATTTGTAGTTTCTGAGTTAAGTACCTAATATGCCTAATGAAAGTAGAAATGTGCTGTTTTAATTTACTTTTATAAAACGTCAGTTCGAATTGTTATCGTAAATTTGCTCTTAACTTGACCAATATCCTACTCTAAGATTCTAGCGTAGTAAGCAGTGTGTTTGAAATGTGGCCTTTTTGATTCGGGAGAAAGTGTCGCTTGCCAAAAAAAAAAAAAAAAAAAAAAAAGAAAAAAAAAACTAGATTCCCGATCGTGGCACTTATTTGAATTTTGACGTCTAGAACGTAAATCATGTGTTTCGCATTCCCTAACTGCGAGAGGACCCTACTCCTTGGGTTTCTTGTTTCTGCGAATAGAATGGAATGAAAATCGAGATGAAATTCGGTCCCGTCCTATTATGACTGGTGTTTTTTTTTTGGTTGGGTAATACGAGGCATATCTAATAAAAAAAAAATAAATGGTCATTACGATGTGGTAGAAAAAACCTGGTTACTATGGCCAATTTGCACCTGTATATTAATCAGAAAGATTATATTAACAACGTATACCGTTATGATATTTTAATTCCTAATCACTATTAAGTGATGAAAATTAGTACGCCGGAAATTTTGTATTTAGATGAAGTTTTGCTCTTTAAGTTCATTTCCTGAAAAAACATGCTTTTACACGCGCACACACACACACACACAACGAAAAAAAAGTTTTTCTTTCTTTGTAAAATCTGCTTACATTAAGGCATGTGGAGAAAAATGAATGAATGCAAACCTCATATGATTTGTAACGATGGCGACGAAAGAATAACCATGAAGTCTCTCTAAATGAATATTAAAAACAACGAGCTAGAATTATTCTCGTCGTTATGGTAATCTGAAAAATCAAATTAACATCAACTACGGTCAAGTGAGGATAATAAGAATCCATGACTCTCTCTGTTAAAAAAAGAAGAAAAAACCTAGAGATGATCATTTTGCGTTAAACTTGCTACATTACTCGTTAAAAAGTTCTGCATAGTCAGTAAAAAAAAAAAAAAAAAAAAAAAAAAAAAAAAAAAAAAAAAAAAACGTTTTCAGTTTTTTTTTTTTTGTTTTGTTAATTTCTCTCTTTTTTTTATTGATATTACCTGTTCTACTTCAATTAAAGTTGGATTTGAGTATCATATTTCAAGAACATTATATACTTCTTTCCGAAGATGAATCAGATTGCAATCGTTCAATTTTCATATTGTGTTAACAAAAACTACAAATACATACAATTTTTAAGATCATTTTTGTACGTTTTCAAACATTAAATTGCCTAGCTCAGTTTTAATGTTATGCTTTTGATTGAAAGCTATTTTTTAGGAAACACATTTCTTCTTCAAATGCAATACGCAGACAGTGGCATGTCTACAAAAACCTTTATGGAGATAAAAGATAACTGTCAATTAATAAGTCTCGACAAGTTTCTCGATTTCTATTGAAACCTTGGCTATCCGATATACAGCAATATTCAACATAATAAATAATGCAGTAACATATACAATACGAGCATCTTAATATAGGGACTTACTGTCAACAGCATCAGTGATTTCCTTTTCTGATTCTGTAAGAAGTGGAGGGCGATCCTTTAGCCAATGGATCATAAAAAATGTCAAATGCTTGATTTTTTGAAAGAAAAAGAGCAAGTTTTTAGTTTAGATTTAGATGCTAGTTTTTTTTTTCTTAGAATTTCATTGCCACATGTAGCAGAATTCTGTGATTTTATTCCGGGTGAAAGAAAACGCATCAACAGTTTTAAAGAGATAGCTTGCGTCTATTGACTTATAATGTAAATGACTTAGAATGTAATGTAATTGTCGTATATATATGTAGTTTTTGTTAACACAATATGAAAATTGAACGATTGCAATCTGATTCATCTTCGGAAAGAAGTATATGTATTGCATACAAAATTTACATTAGTAGAGGAAAGTTTGTAGATGGACCTCTAAATACGCATTATGATTTTCATTCACTTTTCATCCTGTGAGAGACATGACAATTGAAGTATAATAATTCCGGAGAAGTATTCTATTTATAATATACAAGTAGGCTAGATAAGAGAGCATTGGAATCCATATTTTTCAAAAATGGTTTTCTTTCGTTTCCTTACTAAGCGAACATTTGTTTTGAAGGGTGCTGTCCGAATTTGATTTATGTTTAGATCAAACTCATTCTGAAAGCTGTTAACGTTGTCTTGGTCTTCCATATCATTTCGGCGGAGTCCCGTGTTATTGACATTACGGTTTTCTCGAGGCCTGGTTGTAGTTGTTGATTCTTTTGCTAAATTTTCTTCAAGTAGATGCTCGCTAACGGCGTTATCAATATTGGATTCCGCTTCAAATGAGGTATCTTGAGCAACAGAATGATTTTCACCAATTTCGTTTTGTTGATCTTGCGCTTTAAACATAAAAAAAAAATCCCCAAATTACTACTTATGACTAGGATCTGAAGATACTTATGAGAATGGAACTGAATAAATATGTATTAAATATTAAACACAGTAGTTCTAATGTTAAGTAGGTTACCAAAACGCTCCGTTTGATCTTGCTGTGTCTCAGAGTCACTTATATCCATGTCCGTGGGTAGCAACTTCTGGATCACGTTCAAAACTGCATCTCCGGCAGCTACATAAAAATGTCGAATTTAATTTTTTAAGAAAGTATATAAAACATTTATATAAATAGATAAATGAGTAGTAGTAAAAGATATTAGGAAACATGTTGGGAATACAATAGGAAACATGTTTAGTATCGGTATTTCTCTATCTTTTCAGGCATATTAAAATTTAAACATATTACTAAATATCATTAAGTAAGATACACGCTGCTAGACAAAATTAAGACTCAAAATGCTTTGACTTTGTTTTAATCGCCTTAACTCAGTTCAATTTTTATTTATTAACAAGGATGAATAGTCCTAATTTCAGTATAGCACATCAATTATTTATTCCTTTTTGACTTAAGGTGCTATAAAATGAATAATAAAATAAATTTATGAAATACAACTCAACAAACAAGTTTTAACATCAAAGGGGCTCGACTTTAATCTCAAAATAATAATTCTAGAACTAAGTTTTCATTAAAATGCTTAACCTTGTTTTAAAAACGGAAATTTTAGTTCCGCTGTCCTCTACTATTATGGTGGTGGTGGTGGTCTCGTGTCCACAAAAAGTCTAATGGATCCGTGAGCTTTGGCGACTGCTCTTATCTCCTTTACTATTTATCTTTACAATATTGTTTTCTCCTTTACAAGAAGTGCGGAAAACAATTTAAAAAAATAGAGGCAGTGTACTATTTATTTCTTGTGCTTAACATATTAACAGTATGCTGTGGAAGTAAGATAAAAGCAAGCGATAACAAAATAACTTCTAAAATACTGAATTTGGGACTGAATACATAATTAGCGAGACATGAAACATTTAAGTCACAAAAACGTATCGCAAAAAATTTGTTACAGAAACGTGAGAGCTGTGGTTTTTAAATTTTTGATGCAGGGTGTAGCAAGGAGTCAAATTTTGCATATTTTGGCCTTCTCCCCTTCCCCTCGCATTCGCTAGAAATTTTGAAATTCAAGGCTTGTAATTTACGTTTTCCAAATCTTCATGTTGGATTTTTGGGGGGAAGTGGGTCATGCCCCTAAAACTGAAATATGGTTTTCAAACTTTTTTGCACTGATCTTGTTAAATTTCATCACAGTGATTGATTTTGCATATATTTGACTTTTGTAGAATTTTTTCTAGGTCATAAAGCACTTAGTCAAAAACAAAAAACAAAAAACAAAAAAAAAAAAAAAAAAAAAAAATTCTTATTTTTTTTACGAGTTCAAGCAACATTTTTCAAAGAAGTCTTTGCCGGTTAGTTTTTATTATTTTTTTATGATAATTAATTTTTAACGTATAGTTAGTGGTGTAACTACAGTTTCTGCCGTCCGGGACAGTGCGTTTATTTGCTGCCCTTTCATTAAGACATATCTAATGTACATTAAACCATAGAAAAGCATTGAGCTTAAAATTAAAACCTTTTCTTTAAGGGAGAAGGGAAAATAATATAATCCGTATTTTGCCTACAAAAAAAAAGGGGGGGGGGGCGGTTCTTTCTCGAATCTTTATCAAAACTGAAGTCAGTTTTTATCCTTTGTTGACGTTAGAAAGTTGGGGTCTTTTCTAAATTTTTTTTCTAAACTTTAAGTTTTAAAAATACAATTGAAGGCTATCTTAGGTGACGTTAAGGGAATGAGAAAGGTTGAGGGGCTCACTAAGGAAATATTTCAACTTTGAACAATGAGAAGCGCAGTTTTTTAGTTATACCGAAACGTTATACTATTTCAAAGAGGTTTTTTTTTTTGGGGGGGGGGGGGGGGCTCCAGTAATAGATTTAAAGAGTGAGTCCCTTATTTAGTTTTATTTTTCTCATTAAAGGTGCTGAATCGGCGGACCCAAAAGTATGCTGTCCGGGGTGGACCGTCCCTTCCGCCCCATCCTAGCGTATAGTTTAACTTAACACCCCTCTACGTGTAGTTTAACTTAAATTTCATACAGCAACAAGAATTTTTGCATAAAATATTATAAAACAGTGTTTAACAGAAGGGGTTCCACTTACCCCGTAAATTTTTGCTATAAGGGTTAGTTTGTCCCCTCACTATGGGGTAAGTAGTTCCCCCTAAAAATAATGGGGATTTCAAAATCAAAAGCAACTCTGAATAAATATTTGTATTAGTGAAATACAAGACAACTATGATGACCTAGTACAGAAGTTCCCAAACTTCAGTCTTCCGCGGACCCCCTCCGGAAAAATCACGAATTTCGCGGACCAAGTTAAATACAGTCGACTCCCGCTACAACGCGATCCGACTTATGCGAAATGGCTATAACGCGAGTTTTTCAGGAGCAACGAATTTTAGAGCTAAAGCGCTAATTTTATAGCTAATTTCTCGCTCTCAACACGAAAATATTTGGAAAAGAATCGTGATTCTAAGTTTCGGCTTTGTTATTGACTACTAAGCATTATTTCGTAAATATATTTTCATCCTTTCTGCATCACTGACTGCGCAAGTTCCCACACACCCGCATTATAAACATAGCTTTGTTAGTGTGTATAGATCACCACTCCTCATTTTTCATTTATTTATTCTAAATATGAAAGGTGATGAAATATTGTGGCACCCATGCACGCTGTTTCATCTAAAGTTTGAAGATGGAAACAAAACGCGAAAGTTTGCGACAATTTAAGAAAAGGTAAAGATTCTTGATAAGCTTGAACAACTAGAAAGTGGGTCGAAGGCAGCACGACAATTAGGTATGGCGAATCTTTCATACGTATAGTTAGAAGTCAAGAGAAGGCAATCCGTATAAGTCCAAGGGGTCCCAGGACCATAGATGTAAATGTTATAAAAGTAAATGCGAAGCTACTGTATTTAAAAATATATAGGAATGACGATTTGACTGCACAGGATAAATCATCTTCAATTTTTAAGTTATAAATGTAACTTATTGTATCTACTGTACAGTACTATTACAGTGAAGTGTTATATCCTTACTACATACTGTACGTACCGTATTGCTTTATTTTTATATATTTATCTCCCATTGATTTTGTGCATCGTAACAGTATTTTATTTTGAATAATACAACTTTTTTAAAAATACGATAAAAATTTAGCTGTTTATGTAGGAAATGGTAATATATAGTTAACAAATGGTCAAAAACAGTTTAAAAGGTTATGAATGTCTAAAATGATTGGGTATGTTAATAAAAAAAGTCATACACGCAACACTTTTCCAAAACGCGAAATTTCGACTTACGCGAGGAGTCTTGGATAGCATCCCTCGCGTGAAGGCAAACAATTTAGTGGCATTTCTTTTAAAGGACTTGTTATTTTTTTTTATTAAGTAGTTATGTCTCTAGCTTCTGTTAGTAGTTACTAACTGTAAAGATGTGTAAGCCCAACCCATGTTTTACACCGAATGGTATAAACAGTAAAGATGGAATAAAAAATTGCTAAAAACTTCTAGTACAAGTTATGCGTTGATCCTAAATCAGTATTCGATGATTCTGATTTCAGAAGGAAAGAAATCTTGTATTGTTAAAGTATTATTATTTGAAGCAAAAGATTCATCCACCATCACAGAACAAACAGCTGGTATCATATATGTAATAGATGGAAGATACCTGCTCGATCATATATTTTGGTAATGATCTGCAAGCTTCAAAGAAATATGCCAGCAATGCAGTATTTGTCATTTGTAAGTATGGGAAAGTGTTATTTTTGATGGGTACAAAGAAGGAGAAAGCACCGCTGAAATATCATCTGCGTCTTATTACAACAGCCAAGCCTTCTGCTCTAGAATACTTTCTGCGCCTCAAATCTTGTGCTTGCTCTGAGGGATTCATTGAATATAGTGAATGTTTGAAAGATCTGAAAGTGGACTGAAGTGTGCAACTATGTGCACAAACTGTGCTAGACATAGCTGCAACAATAACGATTTTGATGAGAATCTAGATTCCAAAAAAGATCTTGATAACGAAAACCTTTTGTTACAAACTTAGAAGAAATCATTTGAAAGCAAAAAACAGTTCAGCGTAATTTCTCTGACGATTTAATCAAATGTGCCGGGGGGGGGGTCATCTTTTAGTATATAAGTTCGTTTTGGGAGATGAGCTATTGTTCTTGTAGGGACAGTCCTGGTTTAATGCATTTTAGATTTGTATGAAATAATACTTCTACTTGAAATGAAGGGGGGGGGGGGTCCAGGTATTATTTTATTTGGGTGAGGGGGGATTTTGTAGCTTTGGGAGGAGGTGCACTATCGCCCTTGGAGGATAGAAACACTTGATTTCTAACTTAAACTTTGCATAAAATAATATTTCCAATTGAAATGTATGAAGGGGGGTTCGGGGTACTGCTTCGTTTTACGGCGATAAGGGGGCTCTGTAGCATTGGTGGGTTATGTCATTCCTCTTGGGGAGCAAACACCTTTAATTTCATGCTTTTAAATTTAGTATAACATAATATTCTCACTTTAAACTTACTCTAAAAATTCCGGAAATATACCCAAAACAGCAATTTTTAGATGCCCCCTATTCCGGTAACCCGACGCACAATGCGGTGAGACTTTTTACCTGTTCTTAGACCGTATCTACATTCTACACTCGATGACTTGTAGCCCGACCGGATTAAGGAATCGATTAGCACCTCACCTCATTAGCACTTTGATTGATTATAGCCGATAAGCTATTCGCGGCTATCTGTGGGAGCCGGCCACACAGCTTTGCTTTTCGTAGTCTCCTGCTAGTTCATAGTCAAGCTCAAGAAGAGCCCGAGAACAGCAAATCGCAGCAGAAAGAGTTCCGAAAGAACAAGCTACGCAACCCGCACCAAGTACGCGACAGTTCAGCGACAGTTTTGACCTCTCAGCTAGTGATTACTGTGATCAGACTAATAAATAAATAAATAAATAAATAAATAAATAAATAAATAAATAAATATATATATATAATATATATATATATATATATATATATATATATATATATTATATATATATATATATATATATATATATATATATATATATATATATATATATATATATATATATATATATATATATATATAATATATATATATATATATATACTATATATATATATATATATATAAGCATGGAGCAAATTGTAGCTCAAGTAGTGATTGCGCAGTTCTCTGATTTGGGTGCTAAGGAATAACATAAGAGTATAATGTTATGTTAAGTATATATACTTAACATAAGTTATTTGTAAGACTGTTATTATAATTTATTTAGAATTAAATTTAAATGAAAAGACAAGTAATTTTTGAAATTGTTATAAGTTAATAAAAAAACATATGAAAGATCACAGAAAACTAAAAATTAATTCTAAAATTAACGTAAAAATAATCGTAAAATAAACAATGTTACTTTATTCATATTAATAGTTATTTGATTTTATCTGATTTATTTATTTATTTTTCTAAATGCAGATACTCTTTAATTGACTCAGATAAATAAACGTGGGATTAGCGGTTGAGAACCAAAGACTTCCAAAACACCTCGTTTTAACACATGTTGTCAATCCTTTTATACGGTTGTTTATACAGCTATAAAGGCGATTATGACCAACAGCCCCACCCAGATGATTATTTCTGATTGCTTTTACTGTCCGCCTAATAAATGGATTCGTGTAAATACATTTTTTTTTATTTATTTATTAATGGGGAAGATTATTTAAAAACGAAATTCCAGGCTAAATATTTCGTCTTGAATTTATTTAGAATACTTTTTAATTAGTTAAAAAATGAATAGTTCATTTAACATTTAAGTTTAGTTTCATTAGTCATAACTTTTTGTTTTCTTTTTTAATAATTATTATTATTTGATTCAAGATGATTTACTATGGTTGGGCAAACCTAACCTAGCAGCGTCGTAATACTGTGATTAGCGCACTAAACAGCACAATGCTGCCAGGTTCGGTTTTCCTCAACTATAGACTAAATTGAATGTAGCAGTTATGAGAACGAAGAATTTTTCTTTACTACATATGAACAACAGATTTGAGAATTTGATTTAAAAAAAAAAAACTTTGAATGAATCATTCGCACAAATCTTCGCTCGAATTCTCGCTTGGGTAAACCCCTGCGAATATTGATGCAGTTTAATTATTGTACACATAAACTGAAATTCTGTGTTCAGGGCTGAACTAAATTGATGTTGCTTATAAACAATTAGATACGATACACACCAGCCGTATTTTTATCTCTTTTACAAGCTTATTTCACGTTGTATAAAACATAAATACGATTCAAACATTTATTCAAGCTTATGTTCACGATTTTTTTTTTTTTTTTTTTTGCATTATAGTGAATGCAATTGGAGTTTCAAAAATATTACATGTGAATGATTTCGTTATTTTATAGTATACAAAATGTCAAGCATTCTAGACATTGAAAACCAAAATATTGCGCTTCTCTTTTTCTCTTCATCTATTTCATCCTTCGAAAGCTAAAGCAGAAGGATGTACTTAGGTGAAAAGATTAAGATTGAAATGTCATAAATGCTTTATTAAAAGTATAAAACAAAAATACCATGATGCTCTCTATGTTCTGTTTTAACAACTAGAGTGCTAACTTCCATCTTTTCAGTAAAAATAAACCCATCTTTTGATTTATCATCCATGATGTTCCCAGAACCTGAAAGACAAGGTGCGAACATTATTTCAATCAATGGTTTTTAAACATGTAATGATTATATATATACCAGGTGGCAACCTCCCCCTACTGGATGCTGCTCGCCAAAGTCCTTGAACCAAAGACATTTATATTATACTTGATTAAACTGCTTACTTAATTCCCTAAGCGACAGCTTTGACTTAGTTAAAATATTAAATATTGACGTTGACGTAAACCCTATACATTCGTAGATTTTTTTTTGGAAAATTAGAGTCTACGAGACACGTTATCTCGATTTTAATTTTTTCCTATTTCCATAATTCTTGAAACCAAAAACTAGGAATTTATTCCGAATCTGCCAGGGTTGGCATTCTGCCGGCAGAAACTGGTTATAACCGGTAAAAACCGGCAGAAACTGGCAAAAACTTAAAAGCATCTTTAATTACTTAAGTGATTGCTAAATGGTAAGTAAACTAAAAAATTGAACTTCATTTCATCATTTAAAAAATAAAATCCTATGCTAATGCCTTTGATTTAGTTCAAGAAAGGAACTTTTCAATTGCAGATGCTCATAATGTTTGAATTAATCTAACAAAGGACGGAAAATCATATAGGTGCTCAGGAAAGAGGAGCGACATACAAAATTTAAAGGCATTTCTGATTTTGATTTGCTCACTTATATGCTTCATCTAAATTGTTTGTGATAGAAATTATCATGTGCTTCAAGAAGAAAGTGGCAGAACTTTACTTGCCAATATTAACATAGATATTGTACCTAATATCACAGCTTTGCAAAACAAACTGGCCCTATTTCTCGAAACTTATTTTTCCAGTTGAATTTCTCCCACTACCGCAGTTACTACATGGTGGATGGACCAGTTAAAAAAAATATATCCAATAGATGAAAGTTTCACAAACATTGCTTGTTCCTTCATGCATTGCCTGCTAGCTCTTCTGCTGCAGGAATATTTTAAAGTTTCTCATTTGTACATATTAGATTGAGAAACTGTTTAGATTTTAGAAACCACCTCTTCTAAGAAGCAACTGCAGGGTCCAAACAATGTAACATTTGATTTTAAGTTGTGGTAATATCCTAATTAAATTGTGCTTTGGTTAATATTTATTATTTTTATACACTTCCTATTGCATGTCAATAATTTAATTTTTTTTTCTCATTTTGTGAGTTTTTGCCAGTTTCTGCCGCAAATGTGGCAGAAAGTGGTTTTTGCCATGCCGGTTTTAACCGGTTTCTACCAGTGGTTTTAACCGCCTCGGCAGAAACTTGCCAACCCTGGAATCTGCACAACTTTACCAGAGTCTTAGTAAATAAAAAATAACTTTTAGTATTGTTGGTTCTTTCAGAGAAAGAGTTAGAATTCTCCCGTAGGTGCTAATATGTTGAGTTTTTATTAACTGCTTAAAATTAAACAAAAAATTGTTCCAATCAAAAAATGAACAGAGTGGACATGAGGGTGCACTCGCCAAAATCTTTTGAACCGAAAAAAAAAAAGTTTATTCGAATTGCACTGTTTTCTCAAAAGTTATCATGGGTACATACGGACTGACAGACCGACAGATTTCCACATCTCAAAAGCCTACTTATTAATTTTTATTTAATTATTTGTGGCTTTTTCTTTGCTTTTATCACAGTTTTACGATTCATTATGCCTTCTTTCATGCTAGTTTTTTTATTTATTTATTTGTACGGAAAAGTAGGCTATAAGTTAGAGAAACATGAACTGCAAAAAATTATTGAAATCATAGAGTTTGTATTTTTTCTGCTGAATAAAAGACGTTTAAACCTGTGACGTTAAAAAAGGAATATTCGATGGTTGATGTTGCTTAATTTGGCCGCAACCTGCATGAGAGGTAGTGAGTTTAATGCTATAGTTTTTAAATAATTTCTCGTGCACATAAAGTTTTTGAATATGTGAGACTTATCGATATGGATTCTTTTGACAGTTTGGTATTTAACGTACCTGTATCAGCCTTGGAGACATTGGCATAGATAAAGTAGACAGATGCAACTTTGATTACCCCTTGTTTTGCTTACCGACCTGTGCTTTCTGAAATTACTAAGTAGGCTGTCCTTATGATTTGTAGATGGAGATTTTAATGAAACTTCCCCTGTAAATGCGGTACTTGATTTTAATAGTATACTCGTGGAAGTGATTGATGGATTTTATGAGATATTGGAACAGAAAAGATTAATTACGAACTAAAAAAAAAAAAAAATAGGCAGCAAAATTAGCTTAATAATGTAGGTGCCCGAATAAGCAAATTGTTTTCGTGCAAATAGTTTTTTTTTCTTAGCATTTGAAAGACTTAAATCTGTAATCATTGTTAAACATTTATACTTTTTGTAATTTAGTTGTTAATACAATGCTTTAACGGGTTTTTTTTTTGAAATATTTGTATACTTGTAGTTATAAAAATTCTTATACCTTTTTATTTCTAAATAAGGAATGAATATTTTTTGATTTTGAAGTTTTAGTTGCATAGGTTTTCTTACCACTGGTTGATGTTGAAGGTACAGGATCCTCTTCTTTGAATATTTTCTCTCCATCTTTGGTACTGGCTTCTTGTGATAAGCTAAAAAATATTTCTGATTGTTTTTAAACAATTGACTTCTTAAGTGAGGACATAAACAGAAAACTACTGACATAAATATTTGAAAGTTAAAATTTCTGCATGAAATGATTTTTTTCTATTTTCTATGGGTCATATGAAGAAAACTGGAGCCAATTGAATCATAAACGAGAGAGATAGTAGATCCTGAACCTTAAGTATTTGGCGCATTTATTTTATTTTTTTTTCTTCTCTATAGGGACCCCAAACTCCCAACGGGTATGCATAATGCATTTATATATTGAATAATGTTTTTTTTTTATTGCACACTTTAGTAACTCTACCAGTGTGTCAAATTTTTACAGCCGTTTTCGACGCAGATTAAAAACAACAAAATGGTCTGCAAGATATACTGACTTTAAATTAATCGCAAAGTGCATTAAAAATAGATGCTCAACTCAAAAACCTGCAAGCACGTACTACCTGTGCGTTCCAGAGTTCAGGAAATACGGTATAAATATACGTTCGATGAAACTTAAGATTTTTTTTACGTTAAAAATTTTGCTTTTTTTTCCCTTAATAACTAAGAAAAAATTTGCAGCATTTCCTAAGACTCCGCGACGTATTTCGGTTCTTTAAGCTGTTTCTGCTACCGGGGACACCAGGTTAAAAATAAAAGAAGAGAGAAGTTGGATACTGTGCATTTAATCTGAGAAACTTATGAAATTTTCCCTCAGTGTCCGTTAAACCACCTTATTACAAGAAATAAATATGCGTAGTCTGTCCAATATATACACGAACCAAGGCCATAAAAAATATTTTCCAAAACTTAGTCCACGCCGATTGTGTCCCCTTCAAAGTACTCCATTCGTTGCTATGCACTTATCTCGTCTTCTTTTCCACTCCTTAAAGCACCTTTGGAGGTCCTTAGCAGTTAGGTTCTTTAGTTGTCTAATCGTTTCTTGCATTATTGAGTCCAAATCTTCCCAGTGATGTCCTCTCATCACATTTTTGCATTTTGGGAATAGGAAAATGTCACAGGATGTGAAATCTGGCGAATAAGGAGGATGATCAATTATGGTGATGAAATTTTTTGCCAGTAACTGGCGTACAGTCAGCGCTGACTGTGCTGGTGAATAGTAATGGTGAAGGATTCATCCATCGCTATCAGTCAAATTTGATCGCACGCAATGCCTGATTGATTCGTTGCTCCGTGATTTCATCGATTTCTATTTTCGACGAACAGTCAAAACAAGGACAACAGAAACAAACATAACTTACAATATACGTACAGTTTGGCGATCTGCCAAGTACTGACAGCTCATTGAGTGCCAGGCAACTATAGCTTACAAATAATGGAAGTATAATCCGCGTCATGGTCGCTATATTGCGTGAGTTCGCCAATTTATTGGATAGACTATACTTAATTAATGCTTTTTCTGCAGTTTGATAGAGCTGTACATTTACAATTTCTTTTGTTTTAACTTTTAATAAGTTTGTTATGAAGTTCTGAGCAATAGCTTTCCTTTTCATCCGATTCATATTTGCTTTAATGCTCGGAGATGGAAACTGATTTTTTAAGTTTATATAAGTACAAAAACCTGTTTTTTTTTTTCAATGTGACTGTACACCTTTTTCTTTAGATTTTAAGTAATTAAGGAAAAAGCGTCTCGAATATTTCTAAGTACTATGCAACGAATTCTCAAAATTAATCTGATTTTGAGGGACAAAATACCTCTGCTACTTGTTGATACTAAAATAATAGCTGTTAAAAACATTAAAATGTTCTTACTTGTTGTTCGGGCATCTCACAATCTCCATGCGTAGTATTTGGCATCCTTTCTGAAAACGACCGAATTCGTGATCTCGTAACTGGAAAGTCGTAAATGGATTTCAACTTCATCTCCTTGACTTTCTTTTTCTTCATAATCTATCAAACTGATAATGATCTATATGTATATTTATATATAACTGATATGAACTGATAATGATATCTCAAAATAGTGCAATTACAATAAGTAATTTACTAAGGTACTAGAAGGTAACGAAAAATCGTTTTTTTTTTAAAAATCTTGTAAGTTCAAATTTTTAGTGCTTATGCATCATACTCAAATCTATGTGGCCGTTAGGACTGAAAATGTTTTACGGGTTCGTTTCTGGGTGTAAAAAATACATTTTTTTGCGTCTATTATTAGTTACCTAACTGATCTATTTTTTAACTTAATAGGGCAATCCCGTTGACATTATTTGAAAACTATATCCTTGCGCATTGATAATTCAGTTCAAACAGACATTTCAGAGTTGTTTAAAACGGAGCTTGCTTTTTTGTGCTGAGCTAATATTGTGCAAATTACTAAAAAATACTTCCAACACTTTTCCGCAATTGAGGCAGCGAGAAGCAAAGGAATATAAGTTACAAAATTAAAAATTTGAAGAAAACCAGTACAAATGACAGTAGAACGTCTCCTATGCTTTGGGGCAAAAAATAGTACTAGTAGCTCTAGTAAGTGCTGCTGTACATTATGATTTAGAAAAATTTTCTAATGAAAGTCTAGTAGTTTAGAATGTTATTAAGTACTACTGAATAACTACACCATTGAAATAGTTTCATAACCGATACACACATAAAACGAATCAAACTCAAAAGCAGAATAGAAGGATCAACAGTCGGGGCCAATTTAAATTTTACGGGGTTGCATGATTGGTCAAAAAGGAATGGGCGCCGGCTGTTAATCCTTTTATTCTGTTTTTGAATTAGTGATTTGTCTTATGTGTGTATCGATTATAAAACTATTTCAATGGTGTAGTTATTCAGTAGTACTCAATAACATTCTAAACTACTGGGCTTATATATTTTTCTTTTTATTTTATTTTTTTGGTTTTTACGCAATCATTTTTTTTTTAAATTTAATAATTACTTTTTTTGTTTGAAAAATTTTGCCCATGACCTTATTTTATATTTCATTTTCGGAACTTTTTTGAATAGTTCAAAAAACAATAGCTCCTATTGGATGATTTAAAGTAGAAATAAATTCCGAAATTAAACTAGTATGTTGTGGCCATCGCGAAACTTTCTTCTATATCTTTCTTAGAATTCTGATCCCTCCCCATGCTTGACGAGGAAGCAATATTCCCAACAAAAACAAAACTACACACGCCAAAACTTGACGACCATCCCAATTCCTGATTCATCTCAAAAGCAAAGCAAAGAATGAAAATTGAAAATTATTATAAAAGCCTTGGAGTGGTTTGTCGATCATCAGTTTTTGTGGATAGCATGCTGTCTGTTGCATTTTCTGGCGTGACGTGACCAACTACACTAAAAGTACTTATTGCAAATGAAAATCTCGATTGGGATAAAATCGTGAATCGAACATGGCATGGAAGGAAGTTTTGGATTAAAAACCGATTTCGCCATAGTAAGATTGACTCCAAGTTCAAAATCATTTAAGAAATGACAGGAAAATTGTATAGGGGAAACAAAAATGTAACAGATAGTATAAAGCAAAATGTTGATTAAATTGCATTCAGAATCTTCTTTGCTAGGTACTTTAATAAAAGCTCAGAACTTTCCTAGGTGGATGTCTATGGGAGAGAGTGCTTTCAGGAATAAGATTCTTATAGCTGAAATGATTATAATGCTAATGAAGTGTTTACATTTATATCTCTCGTTTCTCGGAAGCATATACAACGACTGGCGAGAACCTTAATATTTCGTTAACGTGATGCTTTTCAAGTATATTTGAAAAAGTATCGAACCTTAGAAAAACACGAGTTGACAAAAAATATTTCTTTTAAAGTCGAGCGAGGCTCGTTGGTCCAGGTACTTTTATTTATTATCCCATGTTTGGCCAACGTTACACAGAACTTATTTGTTGGTACCTAACATTATTTTGTTTCAAAATGGACTGATAAACAAAACAAGCCAAGAAACAAAACCAAAAATTTTATTTAAAGAAAAAAAAAGAAAGAATAACATGGAAAATCCCATTAAAATAGTTTGCCAACGGGATTTTCCTTTCCATGAACTTTTAAACTTGCTAAAATGTTTGTTTTGTTTAAAAAATAAACATTCCACGTATTTCACGTTATGATAATCTTTTAATATTATTTTTTAAACAAAACAGGTCATTAAAAAGCATAAAGTTTTACATAAAATGTAAAATTAAAACAAGATGAGCAAAACGGGCAACAGCAATTCCAGTAATGGAATTTTTTTCGCCAATTTCACATATTTTGCGTCATGCAATTTCCCTAGCGAAATAAATATTTCAAGTCATTAAGAATGAATATAAGTTCTATTAAAATGCCAAATTAAGTCATGAAGAGCAAAAATGACCACCGCATATTGAGCAATAGCATTGTTTTTTGCCAATTTGACATGTTCCACGTTGTGATAACTCTCCCAAAAGTATGAAATAATTTTGTGCATTTTCATGATCGTACTATCGACTGGAGCATAACCTAACTATTGTTATCTATACACTTACCTATAATTGCAGATAAACACACAAATGCTTGGCAACTTAATTAAATTCTGATTTCATCGACGCGCATTAGGAACATCCAAATGGATCCGCTAAGCTTATAAACATTTTTTTCTTCTGACCCCTTTAAATTATATGATAAATAGCGCAAATGAAATGGAAAATTTAAACTTTACAACTTTTAATTTTACAGTGGAAAGTAAATAATTAATCTTTCCCGGAGAAGTTCAAGTTTTTTCTTTTTTTCAAATAATAAACTGAAACTAAAAATAAATTTAATTTCCTTTCTTGCAAACATGGCCCCGCTGAATACTTAAGGTAAGCACCAGCGCCATCTAGTGGGGCCATGTTACAAATTAAAAGTTTTTGCAATTCGCAACCCAACAAACTGTAGGGGACGCTACAGCCAGTCAAGTGTCTAATGGTGGATGAAATAGGTAAAACAAACACACGCCGTTACGTATAAATTGCTTCTACGCTTAGTAAATGGTAGAAAGGTTTGTTCGTATGTATGATTTTTTTGTTCTTCATTCTATAGAAATGATTTTTTAAGTATTTTTCTTATTCTGACCCATGTAGAAAGAGATGAGAAATAAAAAAATATTACAAAATAAGAAATTAATTCAAAACATACTGTAAGTTGCGCTCAAGCAGCCATTTTTACGATGTTGAATTCGTTATTCATAGATTTTTGGTTCTTTTTGAACGGCATTTTCATTTTGTAGTGTTTTTTTCATTGGAACTTATTATGTAAAGTTTTCAAGACATTTCTGGCATTTGATTACATTTTTGTCACATTGTACTCATACGTGACAGTAAGACTGTCAAGAATAACATTTAATACTAGGTATTTTATTTCTATTTGACTCAATAATTGATTATCAAAAGAGGAAGATGATATTTCTTTATTTAGCTGGCGCAGATTGTTTTATTTATGTATTTGAGTTATTTCTTCGAATCGGTATATTTAAATTCTCGCTGTTTCATATGTTTCTATTTTTCAGCTTTAAATGATTTAATTATGTCATGCTATGCTGTGTAAATTATCTACAAAATGCATACGGATATGTAGTGGCAGTTTTGTTTCAAATCTTCATGCATTTAATTCATTCGTCATGGAAATGATTTAACTGAAAGCGAAATCTCGTCAAAATACATCATTCTTACACACAATACTAAAACAATAACCCCTAAACTAAGGTTTGGCGAAATTCTTCCTCCGATAATGGCAGCTTTGTCAGAGCAATAAAGTTGGCGCACTATTTAATCGATTAAAATCCCAAGCTTTTACTTTTTATTGTTCAAATTATTAACGTTCTTTCTGGGTTTTTGTTTTTCATTCCGTTCTGCGATAAATATTTTCAAAATGTCCATTTCAGTTAGATGATGTAGTATAATAAGCTTATTTAAATCAATTATTTGGAATTAGGTTTAGGAAAAAGCAGTAATTTTTCAGCATGGCCCCAGTATCCAGCCAATGTTATTAAGCCCGCTTTTTATTTTCTTCTATCTATACCAATATTATAAAGGGAAAGGGCGGATTTTTGTGTGTTTATATGCTCGAGTTAATCTCCGGAACCAAAGCAACCTATTTGAAAAATTCCTTCACTATATGAAAGGTCCTTTCTTACTGAGTAACATAGGTTATAATTCGACAAAATCCGTTGAATAGTTCTTTTTTTATTCCAGTTTAGGCAAAAATTTCACATAAATTCCCGAATATGGGAATGAAAAATTGCTTGCACATATTAATATTATATATCGTTGAAAAGGGTAGAATTTTCCGCGTTCTAAACAATTTCTTTCAATGCTCTAAGTTTATTACGGGGGCGGGGGGGGGGGGGGGGGGGGAGAGAATAATTTGCGTTTTTAGCTCGAACATTTTTAGGCTTAGCTGAAATTTAGGCACTACTTTCTTCATTAAATCTATCAATAAAAAGTGAAGGAATTGTCCCACAGTTTTCTTTTTGACAGCATTGGAAAAAGCGATCCAGATCTCTCTCGACATATGGTCGAAAAATTTAACTTCTATCTTCAAAGGAAAAAAAGTTACAATCGTTTTTAAATCAAGTTCGAAAAATGTCATTTTGTTACAGGTTGTCAACCATTTTATTTTCGCGTTTCCAAGGTTGAGCTTTTTGAATCCATTATTTCTTTCCTTATTTGCATTTAATTTCTTAAACTTATTTTATTTCGTGTTTCCATGGTTACGATTTTAAATTCCATCTTTCGCATTTTAATATCTTAAAAGTATTTTGATATCTCTCGTTATTGTTTGGAAGGGTAATTTTGCATGGTGTTTTTTTTTTTAAACACGCTTTTTTTATTAGCTTCACCTGTATGTATGTATGTATGTATGTATGTATGTATGTATGTATGTATGTATCTTGTAATGGAATCTTGCAGCTCAAATTTCGCCCATTTCCTGCGATCGGATTCTTTTGAAATTTGGCACGCGACCTCAGACCCGATGACAATGCAATATTCTATAATCAAATTAATTAATTAACTCTTTTAATTGTTAGTTTCCTCCAATTTTAATCAATATTTTGGTATAAATCCAACAATGTGAGAAAGGAAAAATTTGAAAAAATACATTAAAAAATGCTCGCAAAAATTATTTAAAAATATTTACAAAAAACTTTTAATTTTTCTGCACCAGACAAAATTTGTTCCAATGTTCCAAGGTAACTAGAACTTGAAATATAATTGTTTTTAACTGATTTCCTGCCAAAATTTAGGTGAGCCTTCAACTGGACATTCATTGCTGATCATATTATTGTTGAACAAAACTTTTATTCAAATGCATCTCAAATTTTCAAAGTAATATTAACATGATTTCCGCAAACATACATCGATGACTCACAGTAGCTTCTCATTAGGGTGCCCTTGTCTTAACTTTAAGATATTACCTCGCACTCGTTTTATAAATAATTTCGTCAATTCAACTTTTACGAAAAGAAGTAATTGCAATTTTGCCTGATAATTCTCCAACATAAGACTAAAAAACAGAAAAATAAAATAATAGTTTAAAAAACTAAAAAAACACACTTTCGTAGCAAAATGAACTAAAAAGTGAAAAATAATCTTTGGATGATAGTAGTTGACCAATCACTTAATTTTAATGTAATACAAAAAAGCGTGGGGGGCTTCTTATCAGTTGTCTTGAATTTCTTCCATTTGTTATCCATGCAAAAATGTAAATAGACGGCACCCCACGGTTTTTTGTATTACATTAAAATTAAGTGATTGGTAAACTACTATCAGTCAAAGATTATTTTTCACTTTTTAGTTCATTTTACTACGAAAGCGTGTTTTTTTAGTTTTTTAAACTATTATTTTATTTTTCTGTTTTTTAGTCTTATGTTGATCAGGCAAAATTGCAATTAATTCTTTTCGTAGAAGTTGTTTTCTTTTATTTATGCCTGATTGTTGAATATATGTCACTTGACACAATTTTTATTCTCAAGATAGACCAGGCAAAGCTGGGCAACGCAGCACTTAATGTATAGAAATTTGAAAGCTACTGTTAATGTGATTTTATACTTTTTTGTTTGTTTGTCGAAACGTTTATTATTGCCAAAAAAAAAAAAAAGACGTGTGACTCACCTTCCCCAATCAACTCTAATTTGAATTCTGGAACTTTGAATTCAAATTATGTTTTTCACAATCACGAGTTGCGACAAGACCCTACTCATTGGAGTTATTGTTTCTAGAAACGCCCTACCCCACCATTCCATTAAGCATATCCC
Organism: Uloborus diversus; assembly: GCF_026930045.1. Taxonomy (NCBI): domain Eukaryota; kingdom Metazoa; phylum Arthropoda; class Arachnida; order Araneae; family Uloboridae; genus Uloborus; species Uloborus diversus. Next base: position 132,018,475 of record NC_072731.1, read on the forward strand.
TCCTCTTGGGTAGTTACGTGTGTATAGTTGAATGTGTGCGTGTAGGCTTACGTGTGTGCACGTAGTGGTATGTGTATATGTGTGTAAAGGCGCGCGCGTGTGTGAGTGTGTATGTGTTTGAGCATGCGTTGTAGGAAACACACTTGGACGCCACCGCCCAGCAGAAGTGGATTCCGCGGGACATTGCTCAGCACCATAGGAGCTGCGCCCGCCGGTGGTCGGTGGTGCTGTAGAGGCCCCTGGTCCAAGCTGAAAAAGTAACCACAACATTAAGGACCGTCAAGTTAGAACCTCAAGTAATCGTGATTGCTCAAAAAAAAAAAAAAAAAAAAAAAACAACATCCGCTTTGCTTCCAAAAGGGCTGTGTTCCGGTAGCGTGGTCGCTTGGCGCGTTAGGCGCTGAGCAGTTCGGTCTAGTATTATTGTTTTAAAGCAACCGTAAATGTAAATCATTGTTTTGGCGATTTGTTTTGAAGGAAAAGAAACTTTTGATTTGTTTTTATCTGAGTGAAATGTACGACATTTTCTTCTTTTCTTCTGACGATTATATTTGAATGTTCCACGGGATGTTTTTTTTTTCGTTAGACGAATGGATTATGATAGCGTGTTTGCTGGGCGAGTTTGGCGATAAACAATAGAGATGCGGAATTATTTTTACATTTGAAAGACATTATTTGAAGTCTTTTTTTGTTTATTTGGCGAAATATTTTAAATTGCAGTAAAAACCACTTCATTCTTTAAATAGAGTTTTAAAGCAACTGAATCTAATTTAATGATTTAACGAAAAGTTTTAAATTCCAAAGAAACATTAATAGTTTTTTTTTTCTTTGAAAAGGTGTGTACGCATTTTATAAAAAGAAAAATGATCATTTCACATCATAGGGGAAGGGGGCGTCAATTTTTTTTATTCAACGGATTTTAAACTTTTAGCACGGGCATCGCTGTGCGGGTACTGCTGGTATCTAATATATAGAAGAACGTATTGGATTAGGGCAACTTTTCAAATTTCGAGTTTTGACGAATTCTAATGTTATGATGTGTGCTGGATCCGTTTCGACCATTTTTGAGAAAATGTCTATCTGTCTGTGTCCGTGTGTGTGTGTGTGTGTGTGTGTGTGTGTGTGTGTGTCACGTATGTGTGTGACCAGTTTTTTGTTGCCGCTCTACAGCAAAAACTACCGCATGAAATCGAACGAAATTTGGTTCACATACGTGCCCCCTATGTGAACTTGCGCCCGTTGATTGGCGTAATTTCCTCCAAGGGAGAATAGAGCAATGGAACGTTTCTTGAGTTATGCTTGCCTGCTATTCCTCAAGAAGTATAACTGGCGGAATCAAACAAAATTTGGTCCATATATTTTCCCTAACAGGTACAGGAGTTGATTCAATTTTGGAGTTTCAATTTTGGTGTCAATAGCTCAAACGGGGGTTCAGCTATATAACGTTTTTTGTCGTCAATAATGACTGCTATATCTCAAGAAATAATGAACGCAATCAAACATAATTTTATCGACAAGTAGCCCTTAAAGGGTATAAGAGCTGATTCTATTTTGGTGTCAATAGCTGAAAAGCGGGTGGCGCAATCGAACGTTCTTTTTTTTTTTTTCATTGTGAGTGCTATATCTCAAGAAGTACGTTCCGGATGAAATTTGGAATAAATGTGAATCCATATGTAAACAGACGTTGGTTCAGTTTTGGCAACAATCACTAAATGGGGGGCTGTTTTTTTGTGTGAATAAAAATAGTTTAATAAATGCAACAATAAGAAAGATAAATTGTAATAGACTGTTGTCTGCGTTTATCTCGTGATTTTAATTGCATGGAAATGATCGGAAATATTATCTCAATGATTTAAAATTTTTAACTGTTGCCATCTCTTGTTTGTTAACAAATAAATGTTTGTAATTATTTGAGGCAAGGCTTTTAAAATAATTTTCAATTTTCATTCTTTGCTTCGCTTTTGAGATAAATCAGGAATTGGGATGGTCGTCAAGTTTTGGGATGTGTAATTTTGTTTTGTTGGGAATATTGCTTCCTCGTTAAGCATGGGGAGGGATCAGAATTATAAGAAAGATATAGAAGAAAGTTTCGTGATGGCCACAACGTACTAGTTTGTAGAAGGAAGTAAAAATTAATGCACGTTACGTACTTTCCCAAACAAAGATAATACCGTCGTATGAGCGCACATGAGTTAAATTTATAATGCGACGTCTTGCCATTTGGACATGTCGTCGACGGCAGCATAACAGCAGATCTCCAAAATAGTGGGAGAGGCTACTCTCTGTTCTACATATTTTGTGTTCTAGGTTATCCTCAGCTATCTGAGATAAATTTAATGTTTAAAATATCTTTAAAAAAATATCTTTAAATGAGTAATTTTCTCGAGATCAAAATCTCCAAAGATAAAATAAAGTTAGAACTGGTTGAACTTGATCGATGGAATTCATGGATTGCAACTTCCTTCTAAATTTTATTACATTTAGCATTTTAACATTTACAGCTACATTAGGTTTACAGTTTACAGGTAAAAAAACATTTCTTTTAACAGAACATCAAGATTTCTTAAAAGCTATAAATTGTGACGCGATAATCCCTTTGCTGCCCAGCTTCGATGCGCACATAAAACGTTTCCTTCTGTAGCTTAAGATAGAGATCAATGTTATGCACTTTCCTTAAAAGAGTTCTAAATGTAAAGTGCACGCAAATCATTTTTCACTTGTTACATGTTTTAAATCGCCTATAAACTAGGCTTATAATCCTTTGTTTAAAAAAAGTATCTTGTAACTGATTTTAAGTAGGCACACATACCTAAAAAAGCCACTGATTAATATTAATTACATTCATACTGATGTTTTACATTATGCTTATGCTGAGCTATATAATGCGTACATCTATGCCAAACATTATCTTACTAGAAAATCGCCCGTCAAGTTATGACGGGTTAAATATACTTCTACATTTGAACGAAGCATTTACTTCTTTGTGATATTTTGATGGTTGAAATTTTAACATAACTCCAGTGGGTTAACCCTAAACTTTAGTAGATAACGTTTACTATTGACCCCTTTTTTAGCCTACTTTCATAGTAAAAGTCAGAAAAAGAAGAAGAAAAAGGCATGAAAGAAGGCTTAATGCATCTTGAAAATATTACAAAAAACAAAAAAAAAAAAAAAAAAAAAAAAGTAAAAAAAAAATAAGTACCGAAAAATTAAAAATTGGAAACTAGGGTATTGAGATGGGGGAAAACGTCTGTCGGTCTGCCTTTCTGCCCCCCCCCCCCTAATAATTTTTGAGTGAATAGTTCGATACGAACAATTTTTTTTTATTCGAAAGATCTCGACGAAGACACCTCATTCCTATATTTCACTTTTTGAGTTGAACTATTTTTTGTTCAATTTTGAACAGTTCAAAAAAACTTAACATTAGCGCCTACGAGGAAAATTCATCCTAGAGTTTTCATCCTACAAGTTTTTTCTCGGTCCCAAAATAATTTAGTGTTTTTGGCTTTCGTACTTCTTATGTCGTATTTCCTCACAGTGATCGGTTTCGCACATAAGCTCCGTGGAACTTTTTGATAGGTTATAGAACTTTCGTCAATTTTTTTTACGAAAAATATGTTTTAGAGAGTTCAAACAACATTTTTTAAAGACGTGTTTCTAGGTTAATTTTAATTATTTTGAATGATCATTAAACTTCCATGCGTAGTTAAACCTAAAAGTGCGTAAGGTATTTTCTTCAATGAATTTTCTAATTTTATATTTTAACTTAGGAAATTTTAGACATTGTGGTTTTATGAAGCAGTTACTGGAGACAAAATTGGTATATTCAGGTGTTGTTCAGCTTGTGTATTTAACCGTTAAAAAAAATATTTTTGAGTCCAAGTCGATTGTGTAAATTTGCCCACATTTACGCATATTTATTTTGACACCTAACGTGGTTCGGTTATTGTTTTGAGCAGGATGTCTTACCATCGTTAAAATAAAACAAATTTATTATTGACTGAACAGTTAAAGCTGAAGGGGCACTATATGACTGTAAGCTGTAAGACACGAATATTCAAAGATAAAATAAGTTAGTGAATTAAAAAAATTTCGTCTCCAAACTTCTGTATAAGGCTTCAAAAACAAAACGTTCTGAAATGGGGTCCCACTTACCCCAACCACAACTTTAAATAAAATTAAAAAGAAACTTTTTTTTTCTCTAAGTACGAAACTTACTCGTTTGAATATAATTTTTTAATAACATTTAAATTAAGTACCGTATTTATTTCAAAACGGATTGACTGATACTGTCATATATATTGAAAATAATTGAAACCTATAAAAGTATAATCATATTTGTGGTTACCTGAAGACAAACTGCAATTTTCTCCTCAGTTGTGAAGTTAAAATTAGCTGTTTCGTTTTGTAAAATAAGTGCCTAACATTTCAATTAACATCGTAATTCACAGTATGCAACTCACAATCAATAAATCTAATGAGTTATGAACTAACAGAAAAGCTTTTGAGGTAATGCAATGGAAGTTGTCTCCGATCCGCTCAATTTAACAAAAGTCCTCCCCAGTAATATAACTTTCTTTTCTTTCCGAAAAAGCTTCGCGGAGTGAAAGCACCAAATTAATGACCATGGGGTGCTTTGACCGCAAACGTTGAGCGATTATCGGGGCCAACGTTACTTTCCAACGCGCCATCTTTTGCACTCGTTCCATAAACATACTTTCTTTTCGCTATCGAATCATCTCATCCGTAAAAAAATCATTCCAAAATTATACTGGATGTGCAATTAAGTGGTATTTTTCCAAAATTAATTGACGAAGAGTTTCTTCGTTTAAGTTACACTGTTTTGATCTAGATCTAAGTTGATCAACTCACTAATCTTGCTATACTATGAAAATAAAACGATGCTGTCGCAGCAGTCAATGAAATCGTTGAAATTTTATGACGTAGGAAATATCGGGCTGAATTTTGAAATCGAAGTTAAAAATTTCAAGCTAAGGCTGAAATAGATTAAATGCTATAGTGTGTAGAAGATCATAAAATAATATTGGAGTACATATCGTCACCTCAGAGCAACACTAAGACATCTAATCCAAGAATAACACTAAGATATCCTACTGTTGCTTTGAGGCGACGATATACATTGATAAGCAAGTTTTGTGCATAATATTTTGTCATATATTCAACAAAACTATTTAAAGTTGAAGTACCTAATGGTGGAAAATATTTTGCTATTTGAGATGTGTTCACAATCGCCAAATTTTATTGGGTTTTTATGATTTTATTCTGGTCAGAATGGCAAGGGTGAAATACCTTAACGCCCAGAATATATTGGAATCATTAACATACAATAAATAATGTACAGTAAGTATGTGTTATGTGGCGAACGAGAATGATGAGTTTAATTGCGAAGCGTTCCGAATAGAAATACTTGCAGTTCCTGGCGGTTGATGAGTGAAAGCTAACACAGGGCGTTATAACATATAAATGTCAAATTATTTGAGTAATACTCCATTAATTTCTTTCGAATGGATTTGATTTTCACATTAACTTTGTAAATCTTAAAAAAAATTAAATTTATGGGTGCAGCTTTCTTTGGATTAGTTTCTCTTTAATATGACTTAATCACCAATAGACTAAGTACTTTAAAAATGTTGCGATTTTTTTTTAATTTTCAGGTCTGCTATTACGTAATGAGCTCCTTAAAAACCCTCATTTTTTTCAAATGCCTATAAAATCTGTGAAACGAAAAAGTGGAAGCTCTCCTTTTCAGAGAACGTAGTGCTCAGTGATACTAATCAACTGTAAAAAAGTGAAATTTTTTTTAAATTGGTATTTTTGAGAAAAATCGAAAAAAATATTTTAAACTTTTTAAAAAAAAGACTGTGGAAAAAAAACTAAAGCACATTTTTAAAAATGGTGCATATGTTTTTAAACAAAAAAAATATCCTTTTTAATAAAACAAACCGCAACAAAATATATTCTACCTTTCCTCAGATAATGGACTTTAAAAATTTTGACGAAAATCCCAAGTGAGAAATCATGACAGGACCGCTATCTTTGGTGGCCTGTATCTCGGCACAGGATTTTTTTTTGCAAAAAAAAAAAAAAAAAAAAAAAAAAAAAAAAAAAAAAAAAAAAAAAAAAACGTATTTCTTAATTTTTTACGAGTTTTAACAAATGTTAAATTCAAAAAAAACCGAGACCATCATGTTACACCCCTGTCGAATTGACATGGATTCTACCCAATGATTTTGTACATTCCCGTTTTTTGCGAAACAAGACTTTTAGGTGTCATATGTAAGTATTTAATTTATACGTTTGACATGTCAAATGAGACTATAATGAAAAATGTTTTTATTTATTTTTACGTTTGGCATATCAAATGATACCATGGTTGATTTTTTTAAATCATATAAATATTAGAATAAATTTTCGCCTTTCTTTCAAGAAAATATTTGTGAAAACAATAGAATCTCGGAAACTGGGCCTTATGATTACCAAAAAATTCTCCAGTTTGAGGAAATGCTGAGTTCAAGTAAAAGAGCGAGCACCTTTTTTCGCATCTACCAAATATGGCAGAGCTTTCTGGATTCAGCCGAGTTATCACGTTCCAAAGTTAGTGATGATTCTAAAGAGGGAATAAATATCAGTAGATTTTTTTTAGGGTATATTTGAGGATAAATGATTCATTGATCTTGAAAAACATCATTGTTTCAAATATATTTTGTTACGTTTATAAGACATTTCAAATATATTTTGTTAAGTTCAAATAATTTATAGGAATGGACTGAAATAAGACAGCAAGGATTACAGCCTAATTAATGTCTAAGTTTGTCGTAATTTCGTTCTTTTTCTGAACCTCAACCAATTGTATTGCAGTAAAAAACACATTTGCACACATTTGAGTTTTATAAATTTTATTTTATAATAAAATCTATGACATAAAAACATGATGAACATACACAGTGTGATGAAAAGCCTCCATGACCAGCTTGTTGAGACCTGCTTCAAAGCTGAGAATTGGAGCTGATTTGAGCGTGATTTGTACTACGAAACGTATATAAAAGTGAGCATATTATCTTTTCTGTTACAAAGATGTTTCTTAAAATCATATCAAGCTTTATTTCGCAGAAAAAAGTTATTAATTTAAAAATGATTTTGTCCTAGCTGTACAAAATTCTTTTAGTGTGAACTGTGCAAGTTGAAGCATGGAACCAGCAATTAGTATACAGTCTCAGTAAAAACTTTAAGGCCAGTATAATTTTCTTGGAAAAAAGGAAAATGAAACTAAAGGGATTTTAATATTATTGTATTATTAATTATTAATGTTCATTGGTAAGAAATAACGCAACAGACAGGACTTGTAAAGCATGCAATAACCAGAAAAGCAATGGTTTATTCAAAGTTAGCATTTCAGCTTGAGTAAAAACTTTAAGGCCACTAGCATTTTTAAAAAACTGCAAGTACTTATACTGTAATAAATGTCACCTCAGTTAACAAGATTGTGGAAACCCTTCAACTTGCAGTTTTGTGATTAATTTCTTCAAAGTCTTTGTCCTACTTGTGACGATATCGTAAGGTAAAAGGTTAACTGTTCAAGAAAGAGGGCAGATTGAAGCTTTTTCTTCAACAAGGATAAGTAAACGTAATATTGCGAAAAAATAGGAAGATCGAAGACTGAAGTCAACATTTTTGTTTGATTTAAACACAATTAGGGTAAAAAGAAAACCCCGGAAAACTTAAAGCTTTGTCCTCTTGTCATGGAAGAATAGTTTCGAAATTATTACATTATCTGAAAAGTACTCAACCAGGAAACTTATTCAGACGATAGGTTTAAATGTTTGTCAAAAACGATATATAACACAATTAGAAGGTGTGGAAATTTTATTAATGCTGCAAAATTGCTTAAACATCATTTATTGAAAATGCACAATATAGAGCGTTTCAACTTTAGCTAGGAAATCATGACCTGGGATAACCAATGAATACAAATAAATTTTTCTAACGAAAAGAAGTGAAGTTTGGATGGACCAAACGGACGGAAGTACTATTGGCATGATTTACGAAAAAAAAAAGAAATATTTTACAAGCGCCAATTAGATGGAGGCTCTGTCAGAACTTGAGAGTATTTTGCTTACAATGGTGTGTGCTCAGTTGCGCTTGTTTCATGTAAAATGAACTCACAAGCATATCAAAATTTCTTCCCAAGTCATCTTTTACCAAATGCTGAATTTATTGCTGGGGAAAATTGAAAATATCAGCAAAACAATTCATCTATCCATCCGAGTAACTGTGCAAGAAATAGGCTCCAAGTAAACAATGTTGAAACTTTGAAATGACCAACTAAGTCTCCAGATCTTAACCCAATAGAGAACTTATTGGGTGACTTAGCAAGAAGAGTTTATGCAAAGGAGATACATTTTACTTCATCAATGGAACTGAAATCTACCATCAAAGATGAATGGTAAAAAATACATCCCGAATTTGGTCAAAAACTAGTTTCATTCATGAAAACAAGAATATTTGAAGTAATTTGAAGGAATGACTCCCACACAAGCTTATAAATATTTGAATTTTTGTCCTCATATGCTTTTTTCTATGTTGGCCTTAAAGATTTTACTCAGGTCAAATACTGCTCAGTAATATTTTCTGATAATGAAACACTTACAATTAATTTTTTTTTGTCTTTTTTACTTGTATTTAAGGTTAATAATTATCACTCATATGACTTTTTGATCCTAAGATTAAGGTGTGTCCAATTTCTCAAAAAAGTGCACTGGACTTAAAGTTTTTACTCAGACTGTATTTTTATTGCAGAAAGTTAGAAAATAAAAAGCACCATCACCATCATGAAAGCATTTAGAATTATTTTGCGTCTACATATTGCTTATTCTTGAGCAATATAGTTCCATATTTCTCAAATAAATGTCAAGATATGTGTATAAATTACTGTTATTAGTAAATGTTAGATACTTTAAATTCTAAAAACCTTACTATGTGAAAAATAACATTGATCTTTTTTTTTTTTTGAAGTAATATCTGATGTTTTATATTTCAGTCGTTATTTTACTTTTCTTGTATATATCAACTCCATGCTGCGCAATACGTTTTTCCAAGAGTCACATTCAAAGTTTAACTAATATCATTCATCTTCAAAAAAAAAAAGAAAAAAAAATCGTTTTAGCAGTCACTTAGCAGAGATTTATAAAAATAGGCAACCATTTTCAATTAAGTCTTTCATAATGCCTCATAAAGACTGTAACACAATATATGCGTTCTACTAAGTTGTATTGAGTCATAGCATGTGGTAAAAAGAGAAGTATTTTGCTGAGAAAAAACAATAAACCTTTGTCCTTACAGTTAATTTTTGAAGCAATAAAATGTATTTCAGAAATTCTGAATTCAGTAGCTTGTTAGATTCAAATATAGAATCTCCTTCTTACACAGTCATTATTGAACTAGAGAATCACCCTTCATGATATAAAGGTTGAAAATTGCTTCTACATTTGAACGAAGCAATTGCCTATTTTGGAATATTTTGATCGTTGAAATTTTAACCGTAACTCCGGTGCATTACCCCTAAACTCCAGTAGATAGCTTTCATTGTTGACCACTTTTTCGTTTCTTCATTCCCCTAAAATGGCAGTCTTACCAGTATAACAGTTAAGTTACCGGATCCAGTTCATCCCTGTCACAATAAAGTCTTTCCCTGCATGTTAAATATTACCAAAACAATTCAAATTATCATGCCGTGGCGCGAGTTTCATTGTTGATGGCGTCAGGTGCGTTACTCGATCATTGGCTATTAATGAAGATGTCATGTTCCTCTTTCTTAAATACAGATGTAGCCATTTTTTTGTACATTTTTGATTTTAGCAGTGATATTGATTGATAAATTTGATGGCTATATCGGACGGCAACTAATCTTCTTGATTGAAAAAAAAAAAAAAAAAAAAAAAACTGTAGTCGCAAAAATGGCTATAGTATCAAATATTTTTCTTCTGATATAAGTGCTCAAGAGCTCAGTTTCTACGTTTCGATGATTCGCGGTGAAGAGTTCAAAGCCTATAAGCATTTAACCGTGGTGCATGGGGATATAAATAGGAATTGGAATTGGCGAAGACTTGTGGTGTCCACCACCCTTGTGCTGCAGAACTTTGGCAAGAATTCCAGTTAGTAGCAATAGTTCTTCCATGTTGTTTTGATGTCCTTTCTTGTGTCCTTTCATTCCAGCTTCGGCCACTGTAACAAGGTCGAAGAAGAAACTGGCCAATACAAGGCTCAAAAGAAAAACAGATTTTCTTCTAAAATTCGTCATTTCTAATCTGTAATAATAAAAAAGGAGAATAAATCCATGTTCTTCCTTTTAAAGCTAGTATGGAAGCAAAAGGTTTTTGAAAGTGATTTCTATCTTTTAAATGAAACTTAAATGCTATTATAATTACACATAATATACGTTTTTGATCTTTTAAAATTTGATACACGTCGAAACGAAAGCGTGTCATCACGTTTGAAACACAAGAATATGCAACGTTCATCGCAGTTTATTTCTTACTCTTTAGTGCTGTTATGCGAGTGCTTATACGGCACAAGGAATAAATTAGTTTTTTTTAATTGCACATTTGCTGAAATTAAATTGGTGTTTCTAGACATTATTTGAGCTTGATAGAATTTTTGTGTATATATAAAAAAATATTATTTCGCTAATATTTTTCTTTAATGATTTATTTTAATACGGAAGCCTTAATGTCGCGAGTTTTCAATTATAACAAAATTTTAATTTAGACTTAGTAAAAAAAAAAGAGAAAAAAAGGAGCGTATTTAATCTCTCCTAGAGGAGAATGCTTTCAATATTTTTCTTAGAAATAATTTTGAGGTTCTTTCAAGGCAAGAGGGGAAAACAATATACAATGTAATTTCAAATTTTTAGAGTGTTTTTTGGGGGTATATCTAGTAAAAAAATTGTAGGATTAATAAAAGAATAAATAATTCAAAATGCCATCTATATACTGAGGAAAGGAATTCAAATCTGTATCTAAAAACAAAACTAATTATAAAAATAGTTCAGAGCTAAAATATATAACTTTAGATAAAACACACACAAACACATCAAAAAAGTGAATTTTTAAATTTATCCTTTAGTTCTGTAAATGGCTTTTTTTTTACGAAGCCTGTGATTTTTTCTTTAATCTTGTTGATGTGGAATTAAATGCAAAATTAATTTTTCTTACAAAAAAAAAAAAAAAAAGAGAGAGAGAGAGAGAGAGAAAGAACTATAGTAAAATATAAAGCCCACACCACATTAGGTTATTTTGATCAAACGGTGTGACTGTTGTTTAAAATTTAAGAGTAAATTTAAAGGCCTTTATTTACGAAGTTAAAATGATACAAACTGGTGAAAAGATGCCTAGCGTTGACAAAATATTGCATAGCTTGTACGCAATATCTTGTCGTTGGATTTGCATTCAATTGGGAATCAAACATGTTTAATGTACAAACTAATATAATTTACTAATCAATATAGTATTTTATTGTCTTATGTCAAAAAAAAAAAAAAAAAAACTACTTCTTTACCCACACATCAATCACACAGTATAACTTAATGAGGAAAACGAAAGCAACCATACCTACAAAAATTGCACTGGAAATTATTATCTGATAGCTAAGATTTAATGTCTGACGTAAGATGTTTGAATATCTGATAGCAAAGATTTACTATCTGAAGTAAGATGTTTGATTATCTGATAGCTAAGATTTAATGTCTGACGTAAGATGTTTGATTATCTGATAGCTGAGATTTAATGTCTGACGTAAGATGTTTGATTATTTAATATTACAATGTAAATATCACTAAAACTTTCCATGATATATACAATTGAGGCAGTGAGAAGCTTATAGGGATCTTAGTGGACATCTTCAAGTTATGAGTAAAACGCTTTTAAAGTTCCGATCTTAGGTGGGCTATCATTCAAAAGTGTTTCTAAATCATACTGTATAACAGCACCTACCAGAGCTGCTAGTACTATCTCTTGCCTCAAAACAGAGGAGAGGTTCTCCTAACATTGTCCTGGTTGTCTCCCAAACTTTTGATTTCGGCTCTTACATCCATTTGATTTTTACCGAATCAATTATAAAGTGAAATTGGTATTTTGAATACTTTCAAGAAGAAATCCATCTTTGTATGCTTTCTTTATGTTTATGAAAATTAAACATTAAATTAGTTTTCATGCTAAATTTGAAAGAAAAGCATCTGAATTGTAAACAATGATAACGGTGCATTATCCATCTTTGTATGCTTTCTTTATGTTTATGAAAATTAAACATTAAATTAGTTTTCATGCTAAATTTGAAAGAAAAGCATCTGAATTGTAAACAATGATAACGGTGCATTATCATTGAAATGAAAAGTTCCCCAAAGCTCAGGGTGATATCTGAAACATTGAACATTGGAGGCATGCAAAAGCCTTAGCATTAAAAACATCTTATCGCTTATAGGATACACAGCTTTTATGGATTTCTACAAAAATTTATAATCATCATTAAAACTGAATATAATGCATTAAATAAAAGCGAATAATCGTAAAAGCTGTCTACACTTGATTAATGTAACAGATAACTATTGCACAACATTGCAATGATCATAGCTATTTTTGCATAGTTTATTGTCAGCTTTGTATTAACTTACTGCAGCTAAATCTATCGCACATAGGACATTTGGAGGTTGCTCTATTGGTCTTCAATTTCTGAGGAAAAAGTTTTCAATCCGAAGAAATTCAAATTTTCCACAAGCTTGAGTCTAACTTGAGATTTTTTATTCAAATAGTCATAGAAAAGAGAGAAAGACAGCCGTGGTGAAAATAACTGAAGTTTTTATACATGTGTTCGATAGCTATTTATTCTTCGTGAATAGTTGTGAAAAAAATTAAATTGATATCAACTATGTAAAAACTAGGATTTTAACCCATTTTCATCTCACATGGAAGAAAGATGATTTTAACTGCCGCTCTTTACGAGTTTCATATAATTTCTGAATTTTGAAAGTCTACCTTTATTACTTTTGGGATGAAATCTCAAAGACTGAAATTATTAAGCAGACACTTTGGCTTGGGGGACGGCAGAAATGAACTGTGAGCATGTTAAAAGGTTATATGCTTTTGGCTATTTAATGAGGAAAATGAGTTATGAAAATTATTAGTAAAGAAACACATATGACATTACAGGAGTCAGAGTGAAAAATTGTTCCAACTGCTAATAAAAACATTGTTATTAGAAAATAAGGTGTGCTGCATAAAAGAAGGAACAATTTGATAAAATATATCTATAGAGCAATGTTTCTCAATCTTTTTTCCTTAACTGCAAAATGTTCAATGCTTATTAAGTATGCAGCTGGTGGATTAGTCAAGTCGCTAACAGGTATTTTTTATGATAAATCTATATGGTTGAGGTACTGCAACTTCGTTTTAGTGCATTTTGCCTTTTAAAGAAACTAGAAGTGCCCAGTGTTGCTTTCACCTGGTACTCTAGCATCATGGTCACGAAATATGTTTTCTAGTCTTTCCTTCACAATAATCAAGGTGCCCATGTTGTACACTGCTCAGTGCAAACTTTAGTGATTCTGAATACTGTTTGAAAACTATTTTGGAAGTCGTTAAAAGTGCTCTTCTTACATTGTAATATTCCACGTAATAACGTAGATGATAGGAACTTCGTAATGTTCAGAAGTAAAAAGGAGGACCCTCTTAACATTTAGAAAATTTATTTTGCAGTCTTAAAAATGCACTACTATTATCAAAATGATTTTCCCCAACCCAGCAACCCAGTTCTGATGCAACTCAAAATGATCCTAACAAGCCATATAGTTAAAAAACAGGCTTATAATTTATTTTAAATGGATTTGATAATTATTATTTCTTTTTGGATGACTGCACACCAATTTTAATATATTTCTTCCACTTTATATCAAAGGTAAAATGAGTAGTACTGTGAGTAGGACAGCTTAAAATAGAGAAGTTGTGACTCAAAGTCACCATGAATGACTGTAATGAGGTTGGGAAAGTATTTAATGACCTTAAACTTTTGCATACGTGCAGTTAAGCAATTACGCAGCTTCAGATAAGCAAACAAGAAATTGTTGATGCATGTATATTTAGATTTTAAAAGGGATCATATCTACGATTGTATAGTTCAACTTGTAGTCTTTATGCAAGTAAAATACTTTTTCTTTGGAATGAGGGCATTAAAAAGTATTAGGGCATCAAAGAATTAATTTGGTAAGCAGGATATCTTACTATGTCGGCTTAAAAAAAATCTCTATCTGCTTAAAAAAATTACTTCTCCTTTGCTATTTTTTGCTCTTAATATTCGTTTCCGCAAACAGGGCAACTGACATATGAGGCAGTGAGAAGCAAAGAGATGTAAGTGAACTATTTAAAATTTCGAGTAAATTGCGTTTATGGTTCAGTACATAGGTAGGCTTTCATTAAATAAAATTTCTAAATCATGATGTGCAACCTACTAGTGCTACCAGTACTATTTCTTGCCCCGACGCAGAGGAGAGGTTTTTGTATCAAGAGAACTGGTTATCTCCAAATTTTTTAATTTTGTCCCTTACGTCCCTTGATTTTCAGTGCCTCATATGTAATTTTATTTCTTTCTTTAATGTGTGGTTCAGCTGTTCTACTCAATATTAAGTATTATTTATTTATCATTGAAAGAGTGTGCCCAAAACATTTTGAATAGCATTAACTGTTTAGTTTTATTACACTTTCAGTGACTGTCTCTACATGAAAACTGCACTTCATTTTTGCTGATTCTTGTCGCAGATTTTCTGGAAATAAAATGGAAAGCAAAATGCAAAATATCTGAATATCCAACAGGCAGCACTTTGAATTGCATTCAGAACCGATGGTAACCGTACAAAGAAATGAAAGTCTAAAATTGAGGTACGCAAGGGAAACTCATACTTCATAATATTAAAGCGTTTTTTTATTTTTTATTTCTGTAGACTGTCATGCATTTGATAGTTTTCTAGGATTATGAACATTGTATTTTGTAAATATTTAGCTAGTTGCTGAACTATATTTATATCATTATTGAATGTTCAAACAATTGTCTCTGTGTTAACGCTTAAGTGCTATTAACTTTTTTCAGTGAAATTAATGGAACAAAATGTGTCAATAAAATTATTCACTTCTGCGTACACAAGAACTTTTTAAGTCTTTAATAATTATATAGAGTATCAATAGCACGATTTTGCGAAAGCAGACCCCACACAATTTAATTCCATAATTTATATTTTAATGCTTTTCATGATTATATTTTAATGCTTTTCATGATGATATCCTAGTATCATAGTATCATTAATTTCGTTGCACAAACTGTAAATGTCAGTCAAATATTTTTCTCAGAATTTTTGATTAACTAAAAAACTATATAATTATTGCCAATATTAAGAAAAATGCTCTATATTTTCATTCTTTGATAAAAATAAATTAATAGTTCTGGAAATGTTTAGGAATTACTTATATGAGATCGTACTTGCTTAAAAACTCCAAAAACACAATATTTGTTGCAGATTTTTTTTCAGAAAAAAAATATGAGGATAAATGTTAAAAAAATTAGAAGAATAAGCACTCGTTCCTAATTGTTTCGCTTTGAATACTAATTAAGATTAAATATAAAAGAAAATAATAAATGTTAAAATGAAATAGTTAAATAAGAAGCATTTCTCGTGCTCTCTTCAATAAACGTTGTAGGGTAGACCAGGGGGCAAGTTTATGTGGATTTTTTTCAATAAATTTTCTAAATTTTATGTTTCAACTTAGGAAATTTTAGACATTGAGGTTTTATGAAGCAGTTAATGAAATCAAAATTGGTATATTCGGTAGTTTCTAAGCTTGTGTTTTTAACCGTTAAAGAAATTATTTTTGATTCCAAGTCGGACGGATGTTTATTTTGTTACCTAACGTGGTTCTGTTAGTGTTTTGAACATGTCTTACCATCGTTAAAATAAAGCAAATTTATTAGACTGAATAAGGTATAAAGTAAAAGCTGAACGGGCATGAGGATTGTAAGCTATATGATTGTAAGCTATAAGATACAAATTTGTAACTCAATTAAAAATGAAATGGTGACTTTCGAAACTATATAGACTGCAAATACTAAAAAGTTTAGAGACAGTTCGGGGCAAAAAAAAAAAAAAAAAAAAAAACCGCCAGGGCCCGTTTACAAGTAAGACACAGTAAGAACGTGCGTATAAAGGTGCTCAGACGTCAACGTGTAAACTTGCCCCGTCGCCGAGTTTAGATTTATTTTTAACGCGGAAAATAATAACAACCTTCCAGTTCATACAAATACAATTCTCAAAAAAGGATAAAATTTATATTTGTTCTTTCTTAACTAAGTATTATTTATTCACAATAAACTTCAAAACGTTCAACTCAATATTTACTCGACTTCGTAGAAAACTGATTATTCTTTCTGCATGTTAGACCGAAACTCGACTGATGCTTAAAAACTTGTGAAGGTATTTGCTAGGGAGCAGCATCAATCTCTTATGACTGTTGGCTCTTCAGTTATAATTCGTTTAAAAAAAAAAAGGCAGTGCGTAAACGAGCCCCGGTCTATCCTACGTGGTAAAAAAAAAAATGTTTTTATATTTTTCTTTTAACGCAATAAAATTGATCTGTTGGTATAATGTTTACATTATAACATTCTGCACTTTTGTATGCTATCTTTTTTCTTAAAATTAAAATCTTCCCTTTCCATTAAGGATTTTCTATGAGTAATATTCCTGTACAACTGTTCTCAACCTAGAATAGTTATCGAGAAACTTTCTCTTAATATATATTTTAAAATTGCAAGTGCATTACTCTAATTTTATGAATAATTCCGACTGATGATGAAATACAAAATTTTAAAATTTAAAAAAATAATTTTGAGGAAAAAGTGGTTATTTCCAGCTTTAGTTTGTTAATTTGTGTATCAAAAATTAAATTTGCTTCGGTTTAAATACGAGAAATTTACAAAAAAGTTGAAAAAGAAAACGATATAAACCATATTATGGACGAAATAAACCATATTAAAAAAATATCTAAAATTATTTTTTATGCTTCAGTCAGTGACTGTTTCTTTAAAATGAGTTATATGTTACATAATTAAAGATGATATACCATAATGTCAAATTAATGAGAAGGTTTAATCTGAATCAATGCTTCCAGAAAAATTAATCGGTCAAATTACCATTATGGGGGGGGGGGGGCGGTTAGAAATATGTATAAATGCAAAAAGATTGTTTAAATAAAAGGAAAATGAAACGAACAAACTGTACTTTAGCACATTAATGTTAATGCCCATTAAATTCACTTTATGTATGGTATGTGACTGACAGTAGGTACAGCTGTGAAGAACTAGCAGCGCAAAGAATTACTTTTATGACTTTAAGTGATGTCACATTTAATTCGATCCTTATTCCATTTCCTGATTACTAAGTAGTTGAAATATTCTTCTTTTTACTAACTGATGAAAATAAATATATATTTGACATTGATTTATCTTGATACCAAACTGACAGATTGTGTTCTTATGAAAATTAATTGCTAAAATATGAAAAACAGCGGTTGTGTGTGTGTGTGGGGTCAAATCTCTATTGTTTATCCTGAGTATATGGTCATACCTATTACCAAAGATTATTCAAACAATAAACTTTTTTTGCTCCATTTTGTGTAATAGTGAATATATAATAATGATTATCTTCAGTAACATGACATTGCATTGTATTTTGCTATACTGTGTGATCAATATTCTTCATTTTAATTTTAAAAAATCAACAGGTGACCCATAAGCTGGTTAAAACACGTCTGTTGTTTCTCAAAATGGGGCTATTGAGTGAGGCTGAGAATGAATAAGTATAAAATTTATCTACTTTTCTTCCACTGAAAGTAACCAAATTTATTTAATAATTTAGTTTGTTTTTCAAGTGTTTTACGCTAAAGAGCTGAAAGAGATATCGCATAAAAATAATATCATTTCGTCAGTCATGTTCAATCAAATGACTTTAGGAACTTACATCACCAAACATTTGACCAACCAGAGTGAAAGATAAGATAGTTTATTTACATAAATTAGTGAGAGACAAAATAATTGCTGTTAATTTCAAAAACAATGTCAAATCAGACTATAGAAAACATAGAGGTAATTTTTATGCAATTTAATTTATTGGAAAAGTGGAAAAACTGTTCAGGTGTAAGTGGGTAAGAAATGAAATATTAATCGCGCGTCCTCTGGCAGAGCGAAAGTAATAACTTGGAACATTTACTTTCTGGTAGAAGAAAGGACGCGATAAAGACATATTAGAGAACATTTAAGCTTTATGATTATGATCAATCTAGGAAAAGCTTTTAAGAAAATTTAACGAAATAATTAGAGGAGGGTCGCCCAAGGGGGTGGGCCTTCGTATATCCCCGCATGGTGTGTCAGCGGCGATGCATACGTATGTCGTGTTTATCCAACACACCCGCGAGTTTTAATCAGTCCCAGTAAAGCAGCAGTGAAGCGGCATGGCGCAACCAGGCTTAAAATAAAAAAAATGATACATTAAAAAAACTATTGTTGTAAATAAAGTTTGTAACTTGTGATTAGTCGAAAACCAAACTTTATTTCTTATCGTCAATTATATTACGTTGTTCTAACACCATCAACCTACAAACTACGATAGTCATTCCGTTTCTTCTAATTATTAATTTAAGGTTATAATTAGAGAAATAAAAAAACGTGCTTTTGGACAAAGCGGGTGTAGGATTTAATCATGTATTTATTAATAATTTTTTGACACATGTGCTGAATTACATTTTCTATTTCAATAGGGTAAGTATAACTTTAAAAAGTGTTTTTTTATGATGGCAATTAATTAGTCTATTTATTTAATCAGTTATTTCTTTATGTTTTATAAACAAATGTACAGAGTTTAAATTGGATGAGTATAAATTTTATACATATTTTTTATAATGGCAGGTATCTAGTCAGTAGGTATCTAGTTTAATCATTTATAACTTCATATTTGATTGGTAAATATACCAAACTAGTATTAATTAAGGTTACCCGCTTTGGGCCCTTTGTAGGGCAAAGCGGGTTTTCCTGGTTCGTAATGTTTGATAATAAATAAATATTGGATTTAAAATAATACAGAAAGCAATTTTTATTTTGAAGTTCAGGAATTTTGCTAGGAAATGAAACCGAAATGGTTGCGATAAAAATCCAAAAACTACAATACTTGAGCATTCTTCGAAACCCTACCCGCTTTGGGTCACCCTCCCCTACATGTTATTATATCCTTTGACTTTTTGTTGCTGCATTGTTTTTGTATCAATACAATGAGTGGCAAAATTTCTGAGTTCGTACTCAGTATAGAAAATAATTACAAATAACTGCAAGCTGATTATTTATTTTAGAAATTTTATACCTGTTAACCAGCAGCAAAACTTTTGCCTAGGCAATTTATCCACAGAAAATTATTCGAAATTTCTATTAATGATACTTTGTTGTAGAGTCAATATTATACTCATACTTGTCAGTAGGTACCGAGCTATGCTAATTTTGAAACTAATACTCAAACAATTGTATTATAAAACGTTATTTATAATCTACAATAATTCGAGTTTATAAATATAATAATACGAATGCTCCTGAACAACCTTCAATACTGTTTTAAAATCTATTTCATCAATTCATTTGTTTAACTTTTAATTTTCGTCTTTCAGTAGAGTTTCAGTGTTAAGAAGAATCCTTAGATCAATAAAATGATCACAATAAAACAAACTAGTATGTTGTGGCCATCACGAAACTTTCTTCTATATCTTTCTTATAATTCTGATCCATCCCCATGCTTAACGAGGAAGCAATATTCCCAACAAAAAACAAAATTACACATGCAAAAACTTGACGACCATCCCAATGTCTGAATTATTACAAAAGCAAAGCAAAGAGCGAAAATTGAAAGTTATTTTAAAGCCTTGCTTGAATTAATTACAAATATTTTATTTGTTAACAAACATAAGATGGCAACAGTTAAAAATTTTAAATCATTGAGATAATATTTCCGATCATTTCCATACAATTAAAATCACGAGAAATACGCAGACGACAATCTATTACGATTTATCTTTCTTATTGTTGCATTAATAAAGCTATTTTTATTCGCAAAAAAAAAAAAAAAAAAAAAAAAAAAAAATCAACACCTCTTGGAGCGATTGGCGTCTTATACCCACTAAGGGCTACTTGCCGATAAATTTTTCTTTCATTACGTTCATTATTTCTTGAGATACAGCAGTCACAATTGACGACAAAAAACGTTCTATAGCTCAACCCCCGTTTGAGTTATTGACACCAAAATTGAATCAGCACCTGTTCCTATTAATGGCAACTTATGGACCAAATTTTGTTTGATTCCGCCAGTTACTTCCTGAGGAATAGCAAGCCCGAGTAACTCAAAAAACGTCCCAATGCTCCACCCCCCTTGGAGGAATTCGCGCCAAAAAACCAATGGGCACAAGTTCACATAAGGGCACATATGTATACCAAATTTCGTTCGATTTCCTGCGGTAGTTTTTGTTGTAGAGCGGCCACAAAAAACTGGTCACACACACACACATACACGCACACAGACAGACAGACATTTTCCAAAAATAGTCGAAATGGACTCAGCACACCTCAAAACGCTCGAATCCGTCAAAATTCGAAATTCGAAAATTTGCACGAATCGAATACTTTCTTCTATATATTAGATATAGAAGAAAGTAAAAATCAGTGAAATGGAAGCATTAAAAATTTTTCCGATATAATACATTTGATGTAGGCAAAACATTATTCATGTAGAAATAAATATGTTTTTTAATGGTAAGAAGAATGTATCTAATGAAATTACTTCTAATTAATTAATCTTTTTTTTATGTCACAACGAAAAGCAACGCGATTTGATTACATCTTATTCCCAAAGCGTTCATTTTACTCTTCTGATAATATTTTTATAAGACCTTTATACAAGGTTATTTTACGCTATTTAAAAGCTCTGACTATGATTTGAAATTTCTTTTCTGTGTATGGAACGTAACAATAAAAGAGAGCAATAAAAGTATAAAAGTAGAAAAATAATGTTATTTAGAAAGGTCCCGATATTTTTTCGTTTACATACTGAAAATGCTCTTTTTTGAAATAAATAATTTACAATATAGAAAATTTCTGGAACTATTTTCAAATACATTATCAAAACATTAGTTTGACCTGAAATTAAATTTTATTCAAACGCATACTAATATTTGTAATTTTTTAATTGCAAATATAATATTATTCTTCCAAAAATCAATGCTCACGGTCGAAGCTCGGTAGCAAAGTTGGCATAGTCATAGTCCTCTGGTAATTGCATAGAACACAATTTAAGAAAAAAATCGAGAAAATCACGATAACGCTCGTCAAAAAAAAAAAAAAATAAAAAAAAAAATAAAAGTCAGGTTTTATCATGAAGTTTTTCTGAAAGCTTGAGAAAGTGCATGTAGTATTACTAGAAATAATAATAATAATAATAACAATAAAAAGAAAATGAAGATACGCTAACGATTAAGTAAAACATTGCCTTTAGAAATCAATATTACACTGCCAATTAAGAAAATTTTATGTAATTTTAAAATTTTGAAAAATGAGTGTTAAAAAAATACTAATTATCTCTACATATTTTAAGAAAATAAGCTGCTCTTTGATTTACAGTCATCAAACCATGCTTCCATAATTATTCATTTCTCAAAAAACGCTGCAATATTTCTGATTATATTCATACCTGCGCATGCGCGATGAGAGCTATCCACAGTGCGTCCGACTCGTTGAAGAATGATGAAATGGAAGATAATTCGTCCAAGTGAGATTCCGCCAAATCTTTATATAGTCGGGTGAAGGAGAACGCAATCTTTCCGTTTTTCCTGTCGCCCTCCAGGCATGAGGAAAAAAAAAACCCTAATCCAGGCCGTGATCGCTCCAGCATTCAGTCTGAAAGAAGAAAAGGTATTACCATTAGAAGTCCAGAGTGTTTTATGGGCAGAGAGTTTTACTTTTAGATCGGGTGGCATCATTTTGTTCCTGTTCTTTTTTTAACACTCATCCGAATCAAAAGGGAGTTTTAGAACAAAGTAGTTTTTTTTTTCTTCCTTAGTTGTAAGGGCATTTTGTTCTGCATTGTAAGTTTGATGGATGATTATATGAGTTTGAAAGAATTTATCAGTGCTTAATTGGTCGTCTAAAATAATAATTCAAGATGCTCTGAAGAAGAGGTTCGCAAACTTTTTTTTGTCCCGCGGACCATTTGCCAATTTGTTTCTTTTCCGTAGATCCCTTTCTTAGGGGATATTGTAAAATAGTCAGGTAAGATAATATTTAAGCTTGAAAGAGCGAAACGGACGTCAGTTTCACCCATTCATTTCTAAAACATTTAGTTGAAAGCAAAATGTTTGGAAATGTCACGTGGTCATTGAGGAATCAAACTTTAAAAACAATATTCGAGAATTATTTCCCGTGAAATCATATTGCAATAATGTAAAATTTAAGTTATTTTTTTTTGGAAAAAGAAACATAGTCGTAAGTAGTAAGTTAACGCCCCTAGACCAGGGCTAAAGCAGAACTGCACGCAGTATACCAGAGATCCCGGTTACCACATCTAGAGGCTGCCGTTTCATTCTTCTTAGAACTCATCATTCTGGAATAGTGAATGGCCGATCCGGAGGCAGAAAACCCATACCCAAGCTTTGCTTTCAAATTTTGAGTTGAACCGCACCATGTTTCAGGCACTCGCTTGTGAGATTTACTTTATCTGCCAGCTTGTTGGCGATCTCAGCTTCAATGAGATGACATTTGCCTCCAGCTCGATTATTCACTATTCCAGACTGATGAGTTCTAACAAGAACTAATCTGCAGTCTCTGGATGTGATAACCGGGCTACAAGTGTAAGGGCTTGGGTTTAACGTAAGCCGTGTTGCGGATGGACTATAGTCACTACTGATAGAAGTTAGAATTAAAAAGGGATAACTGGGGTCACGTAAGGCAACTTGGAAATATAATTCGGTGGTTATAGGGTTTCTTAATCGAATTTAACCACTGTTGTCCTCATTTGCGGCTAGTTGTGGCTTATGAAGCGGACAATGCGAATCATAATGTTCTAATGATTATCATTAACGCACTCGTCAAACGAATCCCACTTGTTGCAGTACGCGCATTTCACTAGATAGGTCCCTATATCACATCTCATTACTACGACCATATGCTCTACAGAACGACATCCACATAGAAGGATCATTCTCATGATACTACTCGTCTTTATGAACTATTTGACTCAAACTCACATCTGCTTTCAACGAAACGGTTCTTTCACGTTTTTTTTTTTGTTGGTTTGGTTTGGTTTTTTTTTTTTGTCCTGTGCCGCAGGCACAACAAGGAGTTGTGTCTCCAAAATACAGCAAAGTGTACGAAGATGAAAATTTCGCTCTAAATAGTTCAAATTATGATCAGCGACAAGCTTCAGAATAAAACTATCTACGTATCTTGTTCAGTAGCCTAAGAATTCTCTAATATTGAGGCCAATTGTGCCCCTGTGAGACATGGGCAGAAAAAACAATTTGAGGTTCTCTATCACTAAAGAATATTCCAAATTTTTTAACTGTTTTGAGTAAGGCTGAGATATATAAAATGAAAAAAATTATCTTGCCCTTTAAAGACCATAAGCTTTGCAGCAGAGTATGTAAATTTTTCTCGACACAAAACTATTAAATGGTGACGTAAATAACATGCATGTCAAATTTTATAAAAATTAGTTTGGTAGATTTTGCGTTTGATAGTAGAGGAATGTGAGGCAAAGTGAAATAGCGGGGTAAAGTGTAATGTTGAAAGTTTAACCTTGCTTTTAACGCCCACTTATCTGGTAATGTTTTAACTATGTAGTAGCACATGTAGTCTATTCCAGTCAGGAAAAAATACCTCGAAGATTAAAACATATGATAACACAGGAAATTTTCAAAAATCGATACTCATATTGTAATATTTTGCTGAAAATAAAAATTATTTTTGTAATTATAGAATGATAAAGTTCTTGTTATTAACATTTTACATACTGATCGAGACCTTCTAATATTTGGTGCAATATTTTTAGCTAATATTAAGCTTCTTTGTATTTTAAATATTTTGTACAATTAGTGAAGTACATGCGGGGCAAAGTGGATGGTGCAAAGTGAAATAGTTTATTTCACTTACTCATTTAGACTTTCACTAAATCACTGACGCATTCATTTATTAATTCTTTCATTTACATTACTTCATATAGTAATTATAAGTTATATATTTAGAGTTATTAAGTTCATTCATTCACATTATTTCTCATTCATTCATTCTTTTACTTACTCATTTATTTTTCTTCATATACTAGTTAATTTGTTTATTTAATTATTCGTTTATTGTTTTATTATGCTTTCATTTATTTGTTCAGTCGTTTATTAAATGATTCATTTGACAAAAATATTTTTTATACTCGAATATAAAACATTTAGTTTGAAAAATATTTCGTTTTTCACTTTGGCAATGAAAAAAGTGAAACAATTTTTTCACTTTTTATAATGCTTAAATATACTGCCAAAAATAAAAAATTCTGTTTCAATGCAAGTTTTTTTTTTTGAAAATACAATGTTCTTTCTTTTTATACAGTAATTTTCAAAACAAATTACATGTTTGTTCATTTTGGAAAACCTCAACTATTTCACTTTACCCCATATTCCCCGAAATATATGCTTATAAGTTTCTTAAAAAATGGAAAGTAACAACTATTTTCCGAAATTTCATTGAATGGAATTCAACTAAGAAAAAAATGAATTATCAATAACATTACCTGCATTTGATCAACAGTGAAAGGGCAACCTTGAAAAAAAGTAGAGCTTGAGAATATAAATGCTGATATACTTGTATTACATTCGTAATTTTTTGTAACTTTTTAACATGTTTTAAATTAATTTTTCATCATAAGGACTTCTATTATTACCTAAGAATTGTGTCGCAATATTTTTAAAATCAATCCATGCTGTTTTTTCTAAATCACTTAAACTAGCTTCAAAATTTTGGTCCTTCATAAGCTTTCTCATCTGTGGTTCAATGAAAATACCCTGCTTAATTTTTGCATTAATTAGGGATGGGAACGGTTCCTACAAATTGATTAAACGAAATTCTTCACCAATCTCAACTTTATGTGTAAAGGAAGGGGAATATATTTTTTAATCGATTAGAGGAAGGTTTTGTATGGTTTTTTTTTCACCTGCAATATATTGTTTGCGCACTGATCATTTCTTTTTTGATATAATGTTCATGTATTGCCCTGCTGTTCCACTCACACAGAAAATAGCAGTAGGGTGACGGCACCAGTAACAGACAAGGGTCCAGCAACAGACGGTCATAAGTTTGGATTTGCACTGTAAAAACGATTCAGAAACATTCCTGGAAAATAATGGGCAGCTGATGTGCCCAATTTCTTCCAGTTACATATCTTGGAAAAAATAGGAACGCTTTCCCCTAAAAGTCAGTAATTTTTCTGAAATTAACCTTGAAACTTTATGAAGACGTGCAAAATCTGCCCTATTAAAGCCAGTCATGTCTCTAGAACCTTCTAGAAAAATTAAGCAGGTTTAGTGTAATTGATTAGAACCTTCGTAATTTACCAAGAAGGCTCCCCAAAAATTAGAGCGAACACGGCTATGCAAGAAGGAACCAAGCATATCGCTTGCCTGCAATTCCTGCCTTGCAAAGCTGTAGCTATCCATTGACATTTTCGCTCTCATTGGGAGCTTAGTCAATCTGGACAGGTCGTAAGAAACCTTACGGCCGATACACTTAATAAACACGCTCATTCAATCTTTAAACTGGTTGCTAAAAATATTTTCCACAACAGTGAAAAATCTGCAAGCGTGCAACTTGTAGCGATTCAGGAACCTTTTTTGTGATGATACTTGTTTTTAACAGGAAATAGGTGAAAACGTGTGAAATCCCGAGATGTTCCACGGAAATAACCAGTAACGTTTCGGAATTTTTTTACAGTGTAAATAATAAGAATCTTAGGCGGGTTAAACTGATGTTGCTGCGACTTATGAATACGGTGCAACCATCTAGTGTCATCAGAGTGAATTTCATGAGTCAGTTGGTATTTACGAGGCAGTAGTGGAAGGTTATGAATAGCTACGACGAAGTTAACTGGTGTTTCATGCTGCAGATAGCTGTTTACGTTAAGAAGGTGAGTGTTTTCAACCATCATTTTCCATTGTAAAAGGTCGATGTGAGTGCATGCTGGAGGTATTTTAAATGCTTGAACAATTCTCTTTTCGGTTTTCAGATTTTTTTTCCACATACAATCACTTCTAACGTGAGTTTTATCTATGTCTGTTACTCATCCCCAGAAAACTCGTTTTTCTAGTAACAGACACCCATGTTTTTTATTAGTCCTTGAAGCCTTTTTCATTTTTTTTTCCTTTTTTTTTTCACTCCAGAAGAGGTTATTCATTGATATGATTGTGCCTAGAGGTCAATATTGAAAATCGAACTACGTGACAAGTGTCAGACAGAGTGTCTGTTGCTGGTCCAAAAGGGTGTCTGTTACTCATGCCATTTTTTGGAACCTCAGAGTAGTGAATACACCTCGTTTTTTAGTTCAGTATGCCTCCAACCACCAGGAAATTCTGTTACAGTGAAGAACAGATGCAAACAGCCTTATTGGATACGAATAGTAATGGTTTGAGTGTTGCCCCTTCAGCAAGGATGCTTTCAAAAGACAAGGAGAAAATATGGTACTCTGGGTAGCCTCATCATCTAAAGCAGGATTTTCAATATTAGAAGAAGAATTTTTAGACTGCGTGCAGCTGCTCTTAAAGGAATTGTGGAGAAATAATTGTTACTGATCGAAGATTTGGAAATTCATTGGTAGTGGTTTTCTTAAACGAGACCCTTCAGTCGCCCATAGGATCAATGAACACCTCACATTATCCCGTTTATAAGTTTCTAGGCAACTGGTTCAAGACCGTTCACGATTATTTAAAAGACAACAATCACCTTGACATTTTATAAAATCCAAATCGAATTTTTAATGCTACGAAACAGAATTTTTCTCTACCCAAAGGAATCCCGAGTGCTTGCAATTAAAGGTGACAAAAAGGTATACCAGGTTGTGAGTAATGATGAAAAAGAAAGTGTCACAGTTTCATTCACTGCAAACTGGTGGTAGAAGATGCTGGGCTCCTTCTACCACCAACAGTGATAGATAAATACGTAAGAATCCTAGATAGCATTAAGTTCAGTCTGCCCGGGGGTCAGTCTGCCAGGTTGGGGATTAAGAAATTTGGATTCAGGGTGATTGATAAGCAAGACGTATTTTAAATTTCTGGTCAATGTATTTCAGCCAGGCTCTTTCAAAAAAGCCCTTGTTTTGACTCCCGCCGCATTTGCTCCTGCCAAGAGTAAATGTAAAATTTAACAGCAACAGTAGAACACAAGTATCAGTTATTAGTTCCCAAGAGTGACAAAGCGAGTTGTTGAAAAAACAGAAATACAAACATGAACAAGAAAAGGCTAAGAAGATACGGGCTGAAGCAAGACTTCAATAAAAGAAGGAACAGGAAGACATCAAGAAAAAGAAAGCAGAGGAAGAGATGAAGAAAAGGAGATAACGAAAAAAAAAACCAATAAAGAAACCACGAAATTGTGGCATCCATCTTTGAGTTCAGAAGGAGGTGAAGAATTATGAAGAAGACTGATTACCTATGTATTTTCATTTTTACATTTGATAGTTTAATAAAGAGGCTGTTGGGAAAGTTGCCTTCCTACTTATATTTCAAGTAAAATGTTTCCAATTTGGAAGTTTAAATTCAGATTATTGCACGAGTTTAAATCTAAGTTTTGTTTGTAAAAACCTCGCTGTGATCATAAATTCTAATTTATTTTATTTTATTTTTTGTGATGAAAATTTTCTGTTTGGGTAGGTTCATTATTGTTCATTTGAATTAGAAGGCTTTTGTACTAGAAATGAAGAACGTTTGCAAATTTTTGTGAGAAAAAGTGAATTTTGTCTATGACTCATCCTGTCTGTTACTCACCCTTTTGGCCTGTCTGTTACTGGGTATCATCAGATTTTTCGGTGTCTGTTACTGGGGTTAGGATCTTTCTTTTAATACAGCAAATAAAAATAAAATTGACTAATTTAGAGGATCCAAAAGCAGCCAAACGTTAGATGAGATGTTGTTGCATGAGATAAAAATAGTTTAAAGAATCTAAATACATTAAAAGGGTCAGAAAATTGAATCAACCTGAGAGCGATGTGTTAAGCATGTCTGTTACTGGTGCCGTTACCCTATATTGTATAATCAAGTTGCAGACAAATGAGAACGGTAATTACTTTAAAAAACTGCCCATATGTTCCAATTATGATGTGAATAGTCAATTTCATGAATCAATATAACGATATTTTCGATATATTCATATTTTCGTAGGATTCTTTCAATATGCCCGAATAAGCTATGGGAACCGAAGGCAGAGCATTTCCATGCGCCGAAAGGCAACTTCAACTACTGTGATCTAGCGTGAAATCGAAATGATAATGAGCGCCTAGCCCCATCTGTTCAAGGTCGCATATACAAGACTTATCAAAATGAATTCGGTTTTTACTCTCTTGTTACATGTTTTACCGCTCTAATGAATATATGTAATGAAAAATAAGTGTCCATGGATCAAATGCATCTAAAAAATATACATAATGTAATCTTTTAATTGCTAAGATATAGTACATGTAATCCAAAAACTTATAAATAAAATTTCTTAAAATTGGTGGGCGATAAAATTTTTTTGCTGGTATATTCTTTTTCAGCATCTTGAAATCTATAAGAAACACCCAAAGTGCATTGAGGAACAGAAAATTCGTTAAAATTTGTTTTTCAGTGTAATCGAAACTCTTAAAAATTTAGAAATAAACAATAGACAATAAACAAGAAAATAAACATTAAAAGTCCATTTAATAACTTTTTTTTCGCTTACGAAGCCTAAACTAGAAGAATGAAGTTGACAGCAAAAATCAATGTTGGCTGTTACTTCGGTTTTTGGCGGTTCTCAAGTGGTAATAAGTTCAGACATTCAACAATGATTAATTTTCTTCCTTTTTGCATTTTTGTCACCTATATTACTAAATCTTTATTGTACAAACTTAGGTATTTGGTTTACGCTGAAAATAAAACACGAAAAGAACGTTGTATTGCAACATTTTACTATTGTAGCGTTGCATTACCGTATTTTTGCGGTGTGTTTAGTCCGTTAATATTTTGTTCGTCTTAGTGCATTGATTATATTTTCTTACAAACTCCACTGTATTTAATTTCTCCTGCAGTCCCATATATACCTGTCGGGAAAAGCCTCCTAGAGTTAAAAGAGGAATGGACATTTTAATTTTAAGCTTTTTGTCGTATTCATAAGAAGTATGGTGTTGTTTAGGCAACTCAAACTTTTACAGTTTACTAGAATATAAATGAAGAAATATATTATTTAAAAGTAAAGGATTGAATCGGTAAACAGTAACTACAGTTGGGGCAAAGCTAGCTTTGCAGAATTGTGAAGGCTACGCAAATCCTAATCAGCGCTTTGCGACCCTGCCAGGTTAGATTTGCCCCAACTATAGTTATTGATCAATTAAAGTTGTCAAGATGTTCCTTAATTACTGTTGGTTTTTTTAAACCATTCTGTTTCATTTACATTGATAATCGTGTTGCGATTTTTCTGCATTTAACTTTTTATTTTACATAATAATTGTTAGTATTATTAATCTTGTTCCGCATTATTTTTGTTCTACCGTTACATCCACCGCAGCAGGATTATTTGATTTCGTACATTTCTTGTGATTTTTATGTCGAAGACAACTATTCTTAACTTTGGGTGTACGTAATAATGTCATGCGTAGTAGAGATTTTTAATGATAATACTGGCAAGAACGCGTAATTTTACATTTTAACTCGAAAATATGAATATTACATCAAATAAAAATTTTACATAGTAAAATGCATTTTTACTAATAAGAATTAATTTTCTCATCAGCTCAAATTTGCTCATTCCTAACATGTCAAAAGTAATATTTTATAGTTAATTCATCTTCAAAAGTTAAACATCCTCGTAGTATTACAATAAGAACGATCAAATAAATTTCATTTCACAATCTTTCCAACAGTGTTATTTCACGTTTTTTTAATTTCATTAAAACGTATCGAGTGCAAAATACTTTCCCATAAAGAGAAAGCTTTTCTCATAAAGAGAAAATTAAAAAACTTTTTTCTGCATTTCAATTTTCTTAAGTAGAAAGCAATGTAAATGCAGCAGTAAATAAGTGCGACACTGAAGTTTTACGTCAGATACTTTTCTTCCACCACAAGTTTGACAAAAAACTTAAATATTTCATACGAGTTTAACGCTAAATACGATTTTTCTAGAATCTTTTATTATGAACACGTTAAAAGTCATTTACACTTCTTAAAACTTTAGAAATATTTTTCAAACGGCTGAAATAAATTGTTTTCTCTTTGTTTTTTGAAAATAATAATTTTGAATTATAGGTTAATCACTTCACCAATAGATTAATCATAATACCAAGTAGAAAAAACTCTTGTTCGTTTAAAATTAGTCTCATAAATTTAAACTAATTCTGAAATATCAATACAAAATAAAGAAAAAAAGTATTTTTGAACTATTGTCATAGTAGTTGAACTTAGTTTTATTCACTCAATAGATTAGTGCTGGTTTGGAAAGAGCTTTTTCTGCTAAAAACAAAATGTAAACTCATTATATTACGGCTGGGTGATTCTTTAAGAGTTTGAATTCTTAAATGATCATGTATAATGCGAAAAAAAAGTAGTAAAAAGTGTTTTTTTTTTATTAAAAAAAATAAATGTGAAAAATGAGATCATTGTTTTCGTTTTGAATTGAAATTTGTGATTTAAAATGATGTATTTTTTATGAATATTGTTCTCGATAAAACTCTTCTCGATCGAATTGCTATTTTGAATAACTCTTCTGCACACACAAACAACCGGTATTTACATATGAGACAGTGAGAAGCAAAGGGCTGTAAGTGGACATTTTCCAGTTTTGAGTGAAACGCGTTTAAAGATAAGGTCCTTGGTAGGCTTTGATTGAATTTTTTTCTAAAGCATGCTGTATAGCAGCACCTAGCAGGACGGATGCTAGTACTGTGTCTTGCCCCAAGACAAAGGAGACGTTCACCTGCCATTTGTACTGGTTATCCCCAAATTTTTACTTTTGTAACTTACATCCCTTTGCTTCTCCCTACCTCATATAATATTCACAGACTCTCTCTCTCACAAACACACGCAGGGTGATTCAAATATATTGCTCAACAATTTGCATGTTGGTCGATAAGAAGTAAGAATCGTATAGAAACATATTGTCGCAAACATAAAGCTGAAGCGCTATATGCGTACTTAGCCACATACTGACGGATGCAAAAGACAAGGACAAAGCCACCGGCCACAGGGTGAGAAAATAAATAAAATGGCAATTAAAAAATGACAAGACAATCGCCACTTAAACTCGATAAAAAAATCATCAAAATGTGTAACTTATACGACTCAAAAATTAATTCTGTGTACCGAATTTCATTTCCATGCGCTAAGAGATCTGGACAAAGTAAAATGGCAAAGTATAATTGGACAAAGTAAAATGGTAAGTAACTTGAAAAGCGTTTTTTATATTCTTATTTTCCAAGTGCATCAAGTAGCATTATGCTCTGTGGGGCTCAATTTTCGAATTGAGTGCAGCCGAAGATTTTTGTCGAATTCAAAACTTTTTTTCCTTCTGTTCTAATTGATTGAGTAAATTGGAACAAACTTCATGTTAAGAAGAAAAAAAAAAGCTATTTCGTTAACCTTTTTAAAGCTAATTTCTTTATTAATTACAAATTACGTTGATTTGTATCATTCTTGGTATTAGAAAATGTCTAAAAGGTGAAATGTGGTTCATAGGTGGGAAAAATAATGGAAAGAGCCTTAACTGTTTGTAGGAATGATGATGTGGGGATATGTTATCAACTTGGCTAACGATAACGGTGCAATAAAGCTTTCTCTTCCAGCACACACTAAGCATCGTATACAGCCCTTTGACGCGGCCTTTTTCAAACCTCTGTCCACATATTTCAATCGAGCCTGTCATACGTGAATGCGAGAACATCCAATGAGGTCCATTACCCAATATAAAATAAGAGAGCTGTTAGGTGACTCTTATGAGCAAACTGCAAGCTTGGCCAATATTTTGTGAATGGATTCCCTAGAACAGGTTTTTAACTTGTTAGTATAGTTGTGTACGACAGCGACTTCGCAGCCACAGAGTCATAAGTTTGTAGTCCAGATGAGGCTTTCAAAGTAAACATGCTACATGTTCGGTGTCAGCTGTTCAAGACGCGCAAGAACAATGTATATGGATAAAATTCACACAAGTTCCGAGGAATCAGTGGTTAGTTCTCTTCAAGTTAGAGTCATTCCATTTCAAATCAGGCAGGCAGATATGAAAAGTGTCATATGACCATCACCGATTTTTTTTGAAAAAAAATACAGTAGTTACAACTAAGGGACATATGAAATATCTCAAAAGGATTTTGCAAGAAAAAATTTTTTTCTTCAGTTACAGCCTATTAAAATTCTGCACAAAATCCGCCATTTTGGAAAAAACCGGCAAAACACTCCATTTGAAATAGACACTATTTTAATAGTATTTAAACTATTTGAATAATTCTTTTTCTAAAAAATAAATAAAAAAAGACCTATATATCCTCAAGACATCGTTTTTGAAAGTTTAGTTAGGTTTTTGATAAAGAAAAAAATCCGTTTTTGCCGCGAAAAAACTGCATTTTTAACGATTTTATGATTTTTTTTCTCCATGAAAAAAAAGTTTTTTTTTTACTAAACGGAGATGGCAGTCTAAAGCCCTTATATGATAGTTTCATAACATATTTTATTATAATCCTTAGATGCATACAGCCTCGGAAATAAAATTTGAAAATTTGAAATTTTTCAAAAATTAGCGATTTTTGAAGTAATTTTACTCAAAAATCCTTTTTTTTTAAATCTAAAAATTGGCTCATTTGAACCCCATATAATGCTTAACAAGTGGAGAGACACCGCTTTGCGTATTTTTTCCCATAAAATGTTTTATGATTTTTTGAAAGTGACCTTATCGCCCATTGCATGCGTGTAAAGTAAAAATGTCTAATAATTTCAGTAACTGAAATTCTGATAATATTAATGCCTAATAGCACTTTATCAGGAACAAATAAAAACTTACTGACTTTTAATAATATATCAGTAACAAACCGCTTTTGATGACCAGTCAATTCATCTTTTTGTAAGACTCTGCGTGTAGCCTTTAGATAGAAGAGCCTTAGGTGATTATATTAATGACTAATAGCTACGATAATGATGTACTTTATCAGTAACAGTTAAAATCTTTCCTTTTTTTCATAAATATTAGTTTATTTTATCTCCAAAGCTATGCATTCCCCGTTACTTTCATATGCAGCAACGAATCATATTTTTTCTCTTTCAATTCTCTCTCTTCAACTCAATTACGCGACAGGGGAAACCATCAAAGGGAAGAACAATACAATGCATTTAAAACGATTAATTTTAATTTCGTGCTTTGGTGGTCATTGGCGAATGTTGTCATGAAATTTTCATATTCTACCTCGTATGATTACTTTTATACGTAAGAATATGTATACTAAATTCAAACCGCAAAACTCACTTAGTTTAAGAATTTAAAAAGCCCACCTGTTTAATGAGAGAAGTAATCAATTGAACATGGTTGTAAGTTGAGGTAACCAAACAGATCACCAAAGGTAGCTATTATGGCCAGGGATCAAATTTCTAACAAAAGAAGTGCAGGATCCCTATAGTCTTCAGAACTTATTTTAATGCTTAAGTGGCCTAAATTCGGTCAAAAGTACAAAAATTTGAGTGAAACAAATAAGGAAGTATGGGAGCTCAGCTCCCATAACAATTAGGCGCTGATCAGCAGAAAATATATTTATATAACGAAGTACAAAAAGACGAATTGACTGGGTCATCAGAAGTGGTTTGATACTGCTATATTATTAAAAGTCAGTAAAATTTTATTTGTTGCTGATAAAGTGCACCATTATTGTAGCTATTAGGCATTAATATATTCAGATTTTCAGTGACTAAAATTATTAGAAATTTTTATTTTACATGCATGTCATGGGCGATAAGGTCACTTTCAAAAAACCATAAAACATTTTATGGGAAAAAATACGGGATGCGGTGTCTATCCACTTGTTAAGTATTATATGGGGTTCAAATGAGCCAATTTTTAGATTTAAAAAAAATGGGTTTTTTGAGTAAAATCACTTCAAAAATCGCTAATTTTTGAAAATTTTCAAAATTTCAAATTTTATTTCCGAGGCTGTATGCATCTAAGGATTATAATAAAATATGTTATGAAACTATTACATAAGGGCTTTAGACTGCCATCTCTGTTTAGTAAAAAAAAACTTTTTTTTCTTGGAAAAAAAATGATAAAATCGGTAAAAATGCCGTTTTTTCGCCGCAAAAATGAATTTTTTTCTTTATCAAAAACCTAACTAAACTTTCAAAAACGATGTCTAGAGGATATATGTGTCCTTATTTATTTTTAGAAAAAAGAATAATTCAAGTAGGTTAAATACTTTTGAAATAGTGTCCATTTCAAATGGAGTGTTTTGCCGGTTTTTTCCAAAATGGCGGATTTAGTTCAGAATTTTAATAGGCTGTAACTGAAGAAAATTTTTTTTCTTGCAAAATCCTTTTGGGATATTTCATATGTCCCTTAGTTGTAACTACTATAATTTTTTCAAAATAATCGGTGATGCTCATGTGAAAGACCCCACAAGAAGGAGCAAAAAACCGCACAAAACAACTGGACTTGCAAAATTTGCCATAGAGATGAAGTGCAAAGCATGATTTAGTGCATGAAATTCATGAGTGGGTTCATCAACACTGCGCCAAGTTAGTCCAAAGCAAAGGAAATTCTACTCGAAATCCAGTAAAAAGACTACAGTTTAAATGCAAGTTATTATATCATTTACTGTTGCGGTCCAATTTAGGAAGCGCATGGTTCAATATGGACGTATATATTCCTAAATTCGACGTTTGCAACTTTGTCAAAATTATTATTTTTTTTTAAATTATTGTCATACTTACAGAAAATGTAAGTGCCTATGGCGGTTCCTAAATAAATTTGGCTTCAGATGCCCTATTTTTAATTTTTGTTTCGCTTCACATTTAGCGACACGGGCCTCTTGTTCTTCGGGGGTCCAACATAGGCGGTCTTCCCCTACGTAACGCTATCAGTGATACATAAAAAGAAGCTGTATCAGTACTAGAAACGTTTATAGAATCTGTTTCCTAGATATTTTCTAGTAGTACAGCATTTGTTGTTTTTTTTTACCGTGCATGTTATATATCATAATTTATTTCAAGAAATTTCAGATGAGAATGTCTTTGGCCATTTTTAATGCGAAAACTTTATGTTGCGGAAGATTGAAGAATTGTTAATAATACAGGAAAAAAGGAAACGAAAAAATTAAGCAGCGGACTACTTTATTTCAGGAGGTGATTTCTTTCGTGATTACAAAATTTAAATCACAAAATCCTTGCTTTAAAAAAATAATCGTATGCGACTTAAGCGTAAATGTAAATTGTACCATTAACCTAGGATAAAAGGAAGTTTTTCATTGCATCAAAGTGTGACTACAACAAGGTCATTAACAATTCGGTAAAAGAGTTTTTTCTTTTCTTTTCTCAAGGAATAAACTAAATGGCATCCTTTTTAGAGCGCTGAAACATTTTTCGATTTTTTGATGGTAGTAGAGCGCATCGTTCCATTATTTAATAAAAATTTCACTATTCTGTGCATTGGACTGTTAGAAATAATAAAGAAATTTGCAAACAACATTTGAAATATTTATCTTGTTTTCTGAAATAAATCCACTGTTGACGTAATCTGGTTGACTTCATATTTTTATCTGTCAATGAAATTTGGCACAAGTTGAAAATAAGGAAAAGTACAAATGTTAAATGAAGCTGTTTTACATATCCTCTGATTATTTTAATCAAGGTTCCGAAGGGAAAAATATTTTTCTAGCTGGTTTTTTTTTTATCATTATTGAAGTTTGCGGTATAATTTATATTTTAATACCAGTTTCGGCAATCAAACTTCCAATTTCACTTAAATTCAACAAATAATGGATTTCATTTCTTTTATGAGTTAAAATCCTCACCGCAAAAGGAAAATATTGTCCCATTAAAAAAAAACAAAACAAAACCTCAAAAAGAATTATCTTAAAAATAGGTTAATTGAATATCTTTCAATATTGATGATTCTTTAAGAATGATACGAATAGTTCTTTCTTTAAAGAAAATGCTGGAGATATAGCACGGACATTTTGAAACTATCTGAATGAATCTGAACAAGGGGTTAATTGAGTAGTTGATGGTTTTACAAGATCGTCCGATAGGTATCTCGATGTTCATCTAATACACTTGAGCTTGGCAGAGAGTGGTGCTGTATTAACGCTCTAATTCTTTGTCCAGACGCAACAGAAAGATTATATAGATGGTATACCTAGTTAAGAGTGCGTGAGGGTAAAACATTAAAAAGGAATAAAAATGTTCAGTAGTTCTTGTTTAGAATTAAACCATGAAAATGTCAATGATTCTTTATTTAAAACAATAAAAAAAAAAATTACCCATGAAGCAAGAGAAAATTGGAAATGCGGTCTTGCTTGAGTCACTATTTATGTATTTATATAGTATGTTTGCTGTATTTCTTTTTGTATTAAGATGGATATTAACAAAAAGATTTTGTTGCTTATGAAATAAACGGAATATTTAAGGCTTTTAGGGTGTTAAATAAGGATACGCCGATTACCGATTAATTGCCTGCTGGTAATCAAGCGATTAATCGACCCCACAGTTTACTTATCATGATTAATTTTCTACCTCAATTTCTCAATTACAGTTTCTTTTTTTTTTTCCAAAATTTCATTAATTTTCAGGGAGCAAATTTTCAGGTTATTTTTACTAATAATAATGCTGAAAGTCTCTCTGTCAGGAACTCTCTCTGTCCGGATCTCTGTCTGACTATCAGGATCTCTGTGACGCGTATAGCACCTAGACCGTTCGACCAATTTTCATGAAATTTGGCACATAATTAGTTTGTAGCATAGGGGTGTGCACCTCGAAGCGATTTTTCGAAAATTCGATGTGGATCTTTTCCATTCCAATTTTAATAACAAAATTATCATAAGATGGACGAGTAAATTACGAAAGTAGCATAACGTGGAACCGTAACATGGGCACAAGCCAATTGGTGAGATACGAAATTATCATAACGTGGAACCGTAACAGGGGTACAAGCCAATTAGCGAGAAAATTCACCATACAGTATTTGTAAATATACAGGTGAACCAAAAGACCTTTTAATTTTTCTATTACAAGCAAAGCCGTGCGGGTATTACTAGTAGTTAATAAAGCTACATTATGTTAACTACACATGAAAATTCAAATATTTAAGAGGGCAGTTGCTGTAGAGAGCAGAGCTTTTAACTTGGTAGCTACTTTTGTTTGTTATTAGTTTCCACTTAACCCAAGGCTTTTATTCTTTACGAAAACTGTAAAGAAAACTTAAAGCTTCAAGCTAATGATAGGATTCAGCGAAACGTATTGACATATGAAGCATGTTGCAACGTTTAAAATACGCGTATTAAACTGCTTTCAATATGATACAAATAAAATAAACAGAACTTATTTTCATACATTAATGTATTATTTATGAATGTTGCAAGCCTTGTTCTTTGAAAATGGTTGGAGTTTTGGATGAGAAACACGAATAGGGAAAATAGAGGAAAAATTTAAAATTTCATTAGGAGTTAGTCAAAAATAAAATCAGAATGTTATCGTTTTATATGAAACCATGTTGCTAAATAAAAGAACGTAGTTTCAAAAATCTTTACAAAATCGCTTGCCAATAAAGCAAAAAGTTTTTGACCTAACTGGCTGTTTTTCGTAGACTTTATTTTACAGCACTTTATCTTAATCTCTAATTTTAAACATATCAGAGCATAATTTTAACTGGTCCATTTCGTAAACCAATGTTAATTCGGAAAAAATTCCAATCAGTGGCATGTGTTTAAGAGCCATTGTCTGTAAGAATCAGGCAGTTTAAAGCATTTGTGATTGTTGACATTTTTAATTTTTTTTATTTTCACATATGTTTTTCCTTATCATAAATGTAATGTAAATCCGAAATTTGAGCTTTGTCTGACTCTTCGTTTTTGAGAAAACAATTTCTTTTGTTTAGAGGGCGTGGCACATTTTTGCCGGTTTTTCAAATTTGCAGATTTTAATGTGCTTGTTGCTTGAAGCACCCGTATAATGACATGGATTTTTCAATTCCATATTACTATATGGTCTTGTTAGATACTGTTACAGCTGTCAAATCGGTGACACTACGAGGGCGACGCCCACAAACTCCGTTTAAAAATGACCGAAAATGATTTTTTTTTCTATATTCAAGGCCAATTTTCTCAAAGCGCCTTCATGATGACACCAACATTTTTAGATCATTTTCTAGCCACACTTACATACATCAAAAATATGTATCAAAATCGGTGTCACTATGAGGGCGCCAGAAGATATTGGAACTTTTATTCAATAAATTTCACAAAAACACAAATATTTAGAATCTAATTACAACTGTCGCCCTCATAGCAGATATGTGATACTACATTAGGTTGATAACCAACATGCTTGTCTAACATTTGCACAAAAAAAATCGGTGTCACTCCTATTTTTTTTGTAAATATAATCGTTCTAAGTTAGTACGTGATGGCGTTTTTTTTATATTTATTTATTTAATATTTTCACACCCAGATTTTTTTTTTGAACATATTTATTTTTAATTTAATACAAAGAAGTGTACCTTATAACATAAACAGTTTTTGGGCAGCAAGAGAGTCTTTTTCTTAAATAGAAAATGCCCGTTTTGATATAGGTACCAGGTGGATCTATTGTGCATAACATGTCTAGACTATTATACCAATACTCGTCTTGTTTTTCCGGCCAAATAAATTTATTTATTCCAATTGTTCTTGACATGCATTTGACCTAAACTTGCAAATGGTCAACTTCTACTATTTTTCTGGGATACCATGTTTTCCCATGCTTTAGTGCTACAAAATTAGCAGTTTTGAATAAGAGATGACCGTCTTTCTGAAATTGGTTTGATTTGATTCTTAATGTTTTTTTCGTTTTGGTCTACGTTATCCTCAAATTCAGTTTCAGATTCTGAATGTTCGCTTTCTTCAATATTCTCATTTGATGTACTGAGAATGCATTCATTTTTTTGTTTCTTCCATCGAAAAAAAAAGGGATAGGATTTGTTTCATAGTACAATACACTGAAGCAACGAACAGTTTTTTCCCCTTTACGAACTGCATTTCTCATCTAGTGTGCAACTTGACAGGGATGTTGTTTTTTCCCAATATTTTCACCAATCGTAAATTGTTCTTATAAATACTCCTTCTGCTTTGAAGTGAACTTGAACTGAGCTCGTAAAGATAGGGCTCATCCAATTTCATTAAATTGAACTTTTGGCAATGCAGGGGTATTTATTAGTTGAAAATTTGAAGCATTTGTATAAGATGTTTGTAAGAGCTTCTCTCTATACATCTTTCGTATAAAATCCATTTGCAAGTTGAGGTCAAATGTATGTCAAGAACAATTGGAATAAATAGATTTTTTTGGCCGAAAACACAAGATGAGTATTGGTATGATATTCTAGACATATTATGCACAATACATCCGCCTGTACCTATATCAAAACGGGCGTTTTCTATTCAAGAAAAAGACGCTCTTACTGTCCAAAGCTATTTATGTTAAAAGATACACATTTTTGTATTAAATTAAAAATAAATATGTTCAAAAAAAACTATCTGGGGGTGAAAAGATTAAATAAATAAATATTAAAAAACGCCATAACGTACTAACTTCGAACGATTATATTTCCAAAAATAATAGGAGTGACACCGATTTTTTTTGTGCAAATGCTAGACAAACATGTTGGTTATCAACCAAATTTAGTATCAGATCTCTGCTATGAGGGCGACAGTTGTAGTTAGATTTTAAATATTTGTGTTTTTGTGAAATTTATCGAATAAAAGTTCCAATATCTTCTGGCGCCCTTATAGTGACACCGATTTTGATACATATTTTTGATGTATGTAAGTGTGGCTAGAAAATGATCTAAAAATGTTGGTGTCATCATGAAGGCGCTTTGAGAAAATTGGCCTTGAACATAGAAAAAAATTCATTTTCTGTCATTTTTAAATGGAGTTTGTGGGCGTCGCCTTCGTAGTGTCACCGATTTGACAGCTGTAACAGTATCTAACAAGACCATATAGTACAATGGAATTAAAAAATCCATGTCATTATAAGGGCGCTTCAAGCAACAAGCACATTAATATCTGTAAATTTGAAAAACCAGCAAAAATGTGCCACGCCCCCTAAACAAAAAAAAATTGTTTTCTCGAAAAAGGTTAGTCAGACAAAGCTCAAATTTCGGATTTACATTACATTCATGATAAGGAACAACATATGTGAAAATAAAAAAAATTAAAAATCCCAACAATCACAACCTGCCTGATCCTTACAGACAATGGCTCTTAAGAATTGCTGTGCATAATGCTTAAAATTATTGGTTTTCAAACTAAAAGAGATTAGTCTCTCAAAATTGAAAAATTATTCAAATACGCCTACGTAGGTTAAAAAAAAATTACCTACAGAAAAAAATCAGCAGTGTCTTAAGTTTTTTTCATGTAGTTTACAAAAATACCAAAAGATTAAAAATGTGTATAAAGCCCTGCTTTATACAGAAAAGTTTGCGCAATACAATGCGGGGCAAAGTTTTAAGCACAAGCTTAATGTTTCAACAAAATGAAAAATATATACAAAAATGCTTTGAAGTTCGTAATATAAGCAGTTAGATATCAAATCCATGTTTCAAATTCGGAAGCAATTAATCGAAAGGAGAATTATAAATTTTGTAAAGAAAAACAAAACTGTGATAATGTAGCAAAAGTTCATGCCCAAAAAGGGAAAATAGACTTCACGAAGTACAAATATCCTTTAGTAATCAATGGTGCTTCCATTTTGATCTTAAATGCAAGATTTTAAAATATTTACCGGAAATTATGAGATTTCGGAAGTGAATGTACCAGGTTGACTCATTTGCTGAAATTAGCTTTTGAAATGAGTGACAGTGCTTCAGATTGTTGTAGATGTCACTTAAGAGGTTTCTGGGCTGCGGAGTCGAAGAAAAAATGCGACTCCTTTACCCCGACTCTGACACGGCACTCTGGCAGAGTTGTGGACAAAATAATCAACTCCAACTCCTGAAATTTAAAGCATCCAACTACCGACTCCGACTCTCCGACTCCGCAGTCCTTCTTAGTTTTGGCCGGTTCCTCCCGCTAATATTTTAAGATGTAAGGCGTTCGCTTTGTACACTGGGCATTGTGCCGCAGGTTTTTTTTCTGGAAGGTATATTGGGATCACTTAGAAGTTTACCAACCGGCAACAAATGTTCATTCGGACTCATTAAATAATACTTTGCCTACCATTTAGCTAGTAAAGAGAGATTTATACACTGTGGCCAAATGCGTCCCATACCGTAATCAACGCACTACCTTGTTTCCTGCTGAATCAGATCTTTCGTAAACTCACGCCAATGACATGAGAATCAATCAAGCCCATGCAAACTTCACTTTTGTTCGTCTCAGAAAATAAAACTAATACTTTCGTTTTGTTAAATACATGTGATGTTTTGTCCATTGAAGTCTTGCTTGAGATACCGTTTCAAAAATAGCTTAAGATATTTTTCTTTTGAATGAATGCTAATACGGTTATTCGTCTGCATATTGATCTTTTTGATCCTACTTGAATTTTTAACTGATTAAGAGTGAAATTGCCTGTTAGAGCCACTTTCATCACTTCCATCCTCGCGAAATGTGATTTTTCTCGGTCTTCCCGTGTGATAAATATGTTTTGCAACTCCATGTTGCAAAATACAACAAATACTGCACTTGTGTGGACCAATTTAAAGTAAGTGGTCTTCGCAAACGTATTATTTATTTTCAGTTTTCCAACTTTTGCATTTATTCATCAGGCAGTACCTGCAAAGATTCTGCCGTTTTGGTAACTCATTCAGATCACCACACTTTATAGTACAGTAAAAAATGTCTTTACCAATCCATCACGTTTACGAGATATTTGCTTAAAATTTCACTGCGCACAATTCTTTGCGACATTATTATCATTTAACTTATTATTATTATTTTGCAATTTGGAATTTTCGTTTCTCTTACTTACTTCTCAAACATCAGACATATATTTATGGTAGTATTAATCACCTACAGTGGACATTTGAAAGCACTCCGGTAAAAAGCCTTCTTTTTTATCAAATAATTTGCACTGCGCTTAAACTTTTGCTCCTCACTGTGTGTATTTTTATAGCACTGTTACAGAACTTGCGACAAGTTTAGGAAATTCTTTCATACCCCTACACTCCTTAAAAAAAATTGAAAATGTTCTTGGAAAAAATGGGTAGCTGGTTTGTCCTAGTTCTGCCAGGAACATATCTGATAAAAAACAGAAAAGTTTCCTGATAAAATTCAGTACCCTTCCTGAAATTTTCTTGGAATCGTTCTGAAGAATTCCGAAACCTTCTCAATGAAATCCAATCGCGTTTTAGAAAGTATTACCAATGACAGAATTGCAAGTAAATGCCAAACAGCTAATTTCCTCGCAATTCTTGAAAAGCTTCATTATACACAGACTGCATTTCACCCTCGTTTGGAGCTCAGTCAACCTAGCTGAAGGCAAACCACATGATAAAAAAGATGAGCATTTCGTCGCATTAGTAGCTAAAAATATTTTTCTCAGCACTAAGAAGGCTGCGTTCATGAACTTTATGCAATTCATGAAACTGTTTATTCATGTTTTTTAGGGGAAATTGTTTGAAACCTGTGAAATCCCGAGAAGCTACACGGAAATGAACTGTGACGTTTCTTAATTTTCTTACAGTATAGAGAAGTATAATTACTACTGAAAAAGCATTTTTACAGAATTCCACGAAACTCATAATATACATGGAAAATCATTACTCATTTAATACATTTCATCATAATGTCTTGGAGATTTTATAATCAAGAAGTCAGGTACATTTTACTGAAAACGTACTTCAGTTATCAGTTTACATGGAATAGCTGTAAAATTATCTTCTTAATATAATTTGAATTTAGAAAAATAGTGTTTTAGGTCTGTTGCGAATATTTATGAAGTTTATGACGCATGACTTGAGGAACTATTGCACATCTACTCACTGTATCAAAATTTAAACACTTAAGACGCTAATCAAGTTCTCAAAAATAATGCGATAAGTAACCTAGTTCTAAAACCATAACATTAATATTAAATACTGCTCCAATCTTTAACCACATAACCTGAAAAAAAAAACGTTTAAAAAATCTAAATCTGGTAATAATTATTGATAGAAATTACACTTCTTAGCACAAACACTTCCTTCTATTTATTGTATCATGATTATGCAATCTGAGTCTTAAAAGAAGGATTTTACATGATACAATATTTAAACGCTTCCTCCCTTCAAAATAAATTCCTTCCTTCTCATTCGAAGTGTAAGGCCAAGCATGATACTTAATATTTTTTAGTTTTATATTTGTTCCTTCCTTCCTTAAGTATATTCTTTCCGTTATAACATTTCTCTTTCTTGCTAAGAGTGTATTCGTTCCGTTATTGCACAAGTTGATCCCCAAATAACACGAAAATGGAGGAAACACTTATGTCTAATAAAATGGGGATTTAGGACTGTTCACTTTGAATGACATTGCTCATTAAGGGATTAGTTTGGGAGTTGGAATCCAGTGGAGCATGATATCATCTTCCTAAACAGAAAAGAGTCGTATACATGGCAGCAAGTTTTAGACGGTATCCCTTGATCTTAAGGAATCCGTTTTCAGTTTTTTTTTA
The DNA here is from genome assembly GCF_026930045.1 of Uloborus diversus. Taxonomy (NCBI): domain Eukaryota; kingdom Metazoa; phylum Arthropoda; class Arachnida; order Araneae; family Uloboridae; genus Uloborus; species Uloborus diversus. The sequence goes on from NC_072731.1 coordinate 132,062,679, forward strand.
AAGATTCTACTCTTAAGATGTAACGAAGATTATTGTGTTGAACTGTAGCCTTTATGAAGTCATTTAATTTCACGTAAATGTTACATGCGTTTATGTTGCTTTATATCAAAATGCTATTAGATGCGAAGAAAAAAATATCGAAATGATAATAATATCAAATGAAAATTCAAAATAACGGTACATGGGGTAAATCCGGGAGTGTTACCGCTGTCCTTGTTTGTAGTTATTGATAGAAAGTAATTATGTCCACTGTTAAGTTGCAAAATAATAGTTCTTAAATCAGTGTATAGTGTGAATTTCAAATCAATGACTACTTTTAAATGTGCAATCGTTATTTTCAGTGAAGTGCATCAATTCCCTACTGAAACTTATATGCACCTTATGCTAAAATAGTTTTTTCCTCTAAACATCGTAACCATGCATTATTATGAAGTCAAAGCAAAGTGTAATGTTTGTATAGAGAACTGCGTGTACGAATGCGCGATTGCTGTTGAATCTTGCAATATAGGATACGCCGCGCCGCATTATGGTATGTGTATAGTTTATCTTCACTCGATACCGCTATTACATAAATGAAATTGTATCCACCCATCTCTTATTTTACTTTGTTACTGAGTTCTATATTGCTAGAGTAGATTTTTTTGGGCTTTATTAATTCATTTTTTTTCTTAACAACCACAATGTTTGCGCACAAGGAGGTTCAGGGGGTTAAAGTTGAGTATGCGTACAGAGACTTCATCTAGTTCTACATGTACGTAAAAGTGCATGTTGTTTGGACAGAGCTTTTAAGATAAAATATCACTACTCTGCACTTTTAACCTAGCTAAATGCTCTAAATTTCATACATCTCGCTCTAAATTTCACAGAATGTCAATAAAGTAAAATAATTGTTTCTTTAACGATTTTTCGTAAAGCTACCTCACTAGTCAAACATTGTTAGCACCAATACTCTTCTTTTTAGAAAGAGCCTTGTTTAAATAAAAGATTGCGCAATCTTTTCTACTGAAATAGGAGCGTTCGCGCATTTGTTACTTAGGAGAGATGGCGCACCGTACTCGTTTGTTTACGTGGTAGGAGAAATAACGGGGCTTATTGGTTATTTTGTACGTATTGCAAGTTGTGTTTGAAACGTGTAAAATAATTTTTAAACAACTTTAAAAAAAAACTCATTATTTTTTGAAATAAAACAATTTATCGTCAGCTCATCAGCAATAAACGTAAAAACAAAATTTTTCTAATAAATGAAGCTACCTTTTGCTAATACGTAACGTGTGCTGTACTTGACTAAATACATTCTTTTGGTATTTTTTAATGTGACAGTGCCAAAACACTTATATAAAGCGTTCAAACAAAGGATCTTGGACGAAAGAAAATTTAAATTCAACCGCAAAGGCAATACAAAATGGCTTGCTTATAGATCGTGCCTCACGCACACACAGACAGGCAGTTCAATATTCCAGGATCCACCTTGAGACCTAGGCTGAAGAAAATGACTTGAAGAAACGACCGATGGATTCAGATTGCCCAACAAGGTGCGAAAATGGGGCAAAAATTAGCTGCTCACATTAAAAGGCTTCAGGAGATTGGATTTGTACCAAAGCAAAGTGATGTAAGGACGCTGATGTACTACTTCGCTGAAGCATTAGGTGAGAAAAATAAACATTCCACAGGGGAGGAAAGGAGAGTGCAGGAAAAGTTTGGCTTTATTCGTTTATACGAACACATTCTGAATAAAGCGCCAAGAAAGTTCAATCCATTAGCGGAGTTGGAGCAGAAGGTATAAATCACAAGGAAGTGAAAGCATATTTTACTGTCCGCAGATCAATGGATTCCTTTCCAAAATTTTAAAAGTATTTTCTTCTGAAAGAACATGATTAAAAACATAGAATCTGACCATTTTTTAAATAATTTCTTTAAGTTTAATATTTTTAAAAAAATATTTAAATCGGTGCTCTTTCATCGTTTAACGCTTCTGCCGATGACATCACAAATGATGAAATGCCATTCAGTGTTGCCATTAACGGTCCAAGGTATTTAATTTGCATCTTTACTCACGTGTATTGGCAACGATATGGTTGATAGCAAGCGTAGAGCGCAATTGTAATTCGCTTCTTGATTATCATAACGTGGAAATGCGGTAGAAAGATGCACCATAGTGCATCATTTGTGACGTCATAAAGACCACGCCTTGTTTGAAGAATCGGACATTTAAAAAAAATAATTTAAAAATAACTGTTGGGAAAATGAAAGTATTTTCTGAGTCCGTGTTATTTTTTTTTTTTTGCTTATTTTATCAATTTCAGTGACAAAAAGTACTACATTTGACTGAAGGAAACAACCCTATTATTGGCAGAAATGTCATTCTTAAGCAGCTTGACTGTATTTAAAACTAATGATACTAAAGTTTAACTAAACAATGAACATGAAAAGTCAGAAACGATGGATGTTAGTCCCAAAACGGTAACTATTTAGTTTTGCTGCAATGCAGAAGGAGGCGGCAGCGATTATGAAGGGCGAGAGCTTTGGTCAGTGAAAATAAGTAAAATTAATACGAAAATGGGCTAATTTTAGGTAAACATGAAGCAAAGTAACTTAATATATTTTGTATATTTTGTACATTTTGTATATTTTCTAACGTTACTTGTTTTGTTTTTTTTTTCCTTAAACTACAATTTCTGGATCCTTTCGAAAAATTGTGCATTTTCTGTTATTAATGAGTAGCTAAAAATATTTACTCCTACTATAATAATGCTTGCATACAAAAACCTTACAATAATGTAATGTAACAACAAAACAGCATTGAAAATGCATAGCCAACAGACAATATTACAACTCTATATGAATGGTTTAACAAAACAATGATAACTATAATATTTTTTACTTAAAATTTGTTGAATTGAGCGCAAACTCTCCTAACGATACCTTAAATCTTGTCTTCACATCCTCCAAAAATTGTGGAAAAACATTAATTTGTTGAGTTTTCCTTGAATCAGGATGGAAAAAAAAAAAAAAAAGCCTGAGCTGTATTACCAACTTGTAGTATTCACCCCATGATATTGTTAATTATTAAGGTAAGGTCACTTAAAAATTCAAGATGGCTACAGGATCCCCTTCGTTTTATTAAGTATTGTTAGTAATGGTTACCAGTATTAGAAAACTTAAATTTAATGCTCTGGAAAAGGGAAATATTCCATGTTGGTGAGATACACCTTTGGATCACTCAATAAAAAAAAACATATTGCAATCCTGGTTGTAGATATTACTGCAATTGGAATTCTTAATCCCTTTTAGTGCGAGTAGTTAACCTAAATTGCTTTTATATTCTCGCAATCATCAAAAAAAAAAAAAAAAAAAAACGCCACATTATCAAGTGGCCTTTATCGTAGTTGAGCGAGTCAGAAGAATGTAAAGCACGTTCGCATAAAATGAGTTTTCGGAGGCAATAAAAAAAATTAATAGACCCGGTATCATTTTCTTGTTTCAGAACAAATCGCTTTATTCAACGAGCATCGAAAGATACTAGGAATCATGCTTCCGACACAAAAAGGCAAGCGCGGATGGTTTAGTCTCAGTAGGCCATTAAGGAAATATTCAAGGATTAGCGAAAACGTAGAAAAAATCGGCGGCCATCGCTGTGGTCACGCTGATTGAACGCGATCTCGCTGAACCTCGGTTCGGACTCCCTCATCAAGCATTATTTGGTGAAGCCGAGTGTGAAGACGAGTGATTGGGGAGGCGATTCTTCCCCAGTTGAATGATGGTCTTGAAAATGACTTCAGGTGCATCACATTGTACCGTTCACGGAATTGGGACAGATTTTATTTTTTATTATCCGCTGTTTTACACTTGTTACTTGCAGAACGATTCACACACGCAAGAAAGGCATTTTTTTTTTGTGTGTGTGAAAAATGCGCTGGGAAAGAGTGACAGCCAAAAGCAACAATTGTTAAAATAATTATCTAAACGAAGTTGTGTTTTTTGCGTGATAGAAAATTTCGAACGCTTTTAATGACACCTAATCCATCATAAAATCGAAAGACGTACCCATTTAATTGAAAGTACATCAGACAAAAATAAAGCGAAGGACACAAGAAACTTTTTGAATAGCAATGTGCTTAAAAACGTTGATAAGCGGATTAGGGTCACTAACACTTAATATTTTGCAAATAAGCCTGAAGATCCACATAAATTGGCACTTAGATTCTAATAATGCAAACTCAAAGCATAGCTTGAAATGTGCATACACTTTCTCAGATTCTTAACTTTTATTTTATATAAGTTTATTCGTTCATTTAATAATGTGCATGTTATTATTCACTACATAATGTATATATTATATCATGCACAATAAATGAATCATTATTATTATTTTTTAAATTTTAGATGGATTTTTGGAAGAAGGCATAAGAGACTATCGATAAAAAGTAGGGGAAACCCGGGCAACGTGAATACCTTAAGCTTTTCTTGATTATTGTCGTTTAGTTATGACTTTAGAAATTGAAACCAATATTTATAATCAGTCTTCATTTAATGAACTTGCGTAATGCAATAACAGTTGTCCTTAATATTAATTACACTATTAGATATAAGGCCAGTTTTCAACAATGGCATAAATATCCACTTTGCCCAACACCCCGGGTAAAGTGGATTCGTTACTAGGGCAAAGCGAACAGCAACAGTATTTGTCATGAAACTAAACATCTATCTATACATATAATAAAATAAGATGTTTGTGTCTGTGTGTGTGGCGCGCATCCCGGGAAAACGGTAAAGCCTAGAAAGATCAAATTTGGTATACTGGTGCAGTTTTTGCCGAGGATGTGCACCTCGGGCTCCGATTTTTGATATTTTAATTAGAAAAAAAGTTATTTAATATTTTATGTGTTTTTTTGCACTTTTTAGTACTTTTTACCTCACAGACCCCGAACCAATCGCACCATACAAATATTTTTTGTACTATAGTGTACAAAATTTAATTTTAAATATGATAATGAAAAAAATTTGCAATATTTATATTTTTTATGAATTTTTGAAAAAACCTTTAATTTGCATTTTTTCCACGGCTTTATTTTTTTCTAATATCATCCTGCGAGAAGAATCAATCTATACATATAATAAAATAAGATGTTTGTGTGTGTATGTGTGGCGCGCATCCCGGGAAAACGGTAAGGCCTAGAAAGATCAAATTTGGTATACTGGTGCAGTTTTTGCCGAGGATGTGCACCTCGGGCTCCGATTTTTGATATTTTAATTAGAAAAAAAGTTATTTAATGTTTTATGTGTTTTTTTGCACTTTTTAGTACTTTTTACCTCACAGACCCCGAACCAATCGCACCATACAAATATTTTTTGTACTATAGTGTAGAAAATTTAATTTTAAATATGATGACGAAAAAATTTTGCAATATTTATATTTTTTATGAATTTTTGAAAAAAACCTTTAATTTGCATTTTTTTCAGGGCTTTATTTTTTTCTAATATCATCCTGCGAGAAGAATCAAAGCCTCATTTATAAATTTTAAGTTGGTAATAGTAAAAGCATTTCGCCCTCTTCAGAAAAAAAAAGTTCTTAAAAATACGGAATAGTTTTTTTAATGCTGAACATCATGTCTTTTCACGCATCGGTCGAAAAAAGCGTTCTTTAATCTTTTATACTTGTGACGTCACTACTTGGATATCGATTCGATGTTTACGATGGAATCTTAATCGCAAGCAATGTTAATCTTTTTTTTACTATATAGCTTTCTTCTACATTTTATAACGTGATGACTACGTGTTTTTCCGGCAGCGCTTGCTTTTTTTTTTTATTTAAGGAATGCATTTATTTCTTTTTGCATCCCCCCCAAACACCTTTTGCTGTATCTATATTACGTTACATTTCATGGTTGTGCGAATTTAATTCAATAAAAACAGCGAGATTTTTTTATGTTTGTCAAACACTACTTTTTGCACTACTACGGGGAATTTGAGATTTTTTTTTTCTTTTGCTTTACTTAAATAAAAAAAAGCTGTTTTTTGAAAGATCTTTGTTTTTATTAGGAAACGGGCGGGGAGGTTAAAATAAATAGAGATGGATAACAAAATTTAGAGATAGATCGTAAAGATAAATAGCCGCCGAAGGCGGCAATCTTGGCGTAAAAATGTGAATGGAACAAAAAAAAAAAAAAAAAAAAGAGATAGATTGATTGATACTGCTGAATGACAAGTTCACCAAACAGCCGCCGTAGGTGGCTGCTTGCACAGAAAGGCGAATTGCGAAAGAAGGCGAACCAGCTGGTCGCCACAGGCGGCTAGTTAAAAATAAAATAATCATCGAAAATTAAAGGAACATATCCAAAAAACATTTTTTTGCTACAATGCTAATTATTGCAGTTATTGAAAATAAAGAAATTAAACTTAAAAATAAAATAAACGTCGAAAATAAAAGGAACATATTTAAAAACATTTTTTTCCTGCAGTGCTAATTACTGTTGTTATTACAAACAAAGAAACTGAACCTAAGAATAAAATAAACATCGAAAATTAAAGGCTCATATAAAAAGCATTTTTCTTTATTGCAGTAATTATTGTAACAAGCAAAGAATTTTTTAAAAAAAAGTCAAAATCCAAAATTTAGGAGCATATTAAAAAAAAAAAAATTCTACTACAATACTAATCATTGCAGTTATCACAAAAAAAAAGAAAAAAAAATATCATTACCATTTTTGAATGCTGAATCCTCTTTATGATACCACTGAGTACAAACACGACATTGTATCCTATTTTCCATTGGATGATCATCTTCTTCAATGAACAATTTCATCACAGAAAGTGCACCTTACATCTTCAAATATCTTTACTTCCTTCTTCTTATCATTATCTTATGCATTCCTATGTTTTGTAGCGGAGATTTTTGATTAGTCTTTTTAGTACTTCGTCTTTATAATAGTCTTCTGAGAAGCTTTAGTCGAAACATCATCTAGTTACTTCATGACAGTCCTTTTTGATTTTTCAAATTTTTGTTTTTGGTTGTCCTTTACTGGAGTACTTGTCAGGAATGTAGAACTCTGTAATTTTCGCTTACGTGTTGTTATTGGTTTATCAGGGTGAGAAATAGGCCGTTAAACTGAAGGACTATAGTAGTTCTTAGCACATCCAGGTTTGGGTGAAGCGGAGGGAACATCATTCTTTTGGACTTATTCTGTTGTTTCAGGTCCCATGGAAGTATAAGGACGGTCTTCAATGGTAGCATTGCCTTGAGATCTTAAAATTGAAGAACTTCCGGGTTCGGATGAAGATACTTGTCATGACCGGACATGGTGAATATGGTATCCACTTTGCCCTTCAGGTACATTTTTGAGGTTACTAAAAACTACTAAATAATCAGAGCATCTAAACTCGTCGTCTACGAACAGTTGAAAGCTACATAATCGTACATCAAATCCTAGTCATAACTAAGAACATGTCATAAGTAATATTAAAGTTATAGATGAAACACTAACCTCTGTAAACTAATATTGTTTTCCCCAAAACATACTTTGTTTGGTCAGTGGCGTCGCGTGACGCGAACTCGTCCCGACGTGTATGCCGCACACGGAGCAGCAACAGGCGACCGTTGCTATGACAACACGGCTGGTGGCCAACTAATTATTTGGGAGTTATAGGCAAAATTCGCTTTGCCCGGGGTATGCACTTCAGCCGGGTTTCCCCTAGTTGATTATTCATCCTAAAATTTCAGGTGGGCAAAAAAGAGTGCACAGATCAATTAATTACCAGGATTTTGTTTCAAAGCAAATTTGGGAGCCCAAAAGAAAGTTGATTATAACATGAAAGTAACACTTGAAACACATTTACGAAAAAGTCAACCCTTTGTCTCGCAAGAAACGGTTCATACATTTTATTAAAAAAGAATAATTTTAAAGTGAAATGACGAAATTTTTTACTTAAGAAATCACACATAAGTTTTTCTTTATACAAATACAAATACAAATGTGACGACCAGCAACAGGCTCGACCAGCAGCAACAGACTCTAATTTGGTAAGCAACAACGATTTGTTCAACTATATCTTAAAATATTATTTTAAATGACGTAATGAGGCGTCACGTGCGGTACAACATGACCATTTTTCTCGCAATGGTACTATATTGTCCATATATATTATCCAAAATAATGAGAAAGTTGAAAAAACACACATTGCTTCCTTTCTTTCTGAAAGTAATTGAAATTCAAATCAGCTGTAGTCCATTTCAAATTTTCATGATAGTCCACTTTGCGATTTTTTCGGCAATCGACAAACGACAAAAATCAACACTTCACTTTCAAAATTGCAAAAAAAAAAAAAAAAAAACTTCACTAAGAAAGCGTATTTCACCAATCCTTGATTGTAGCAACCCTGATTTTTTTATGTTTGAATTAAGGTTATAAAGTAGACTCTTTTGAAAGCGAATGCGAACATTCTAATTCCATGGTGTTTTTACAAGAACAGTTATATTTTAATCATGTTATCAAGTTTTAAAATTATGTGTAAAATATTTTAATAAAGCTAACGTATATGCTGTTAAAAACTTTTCTACTTCATCAAATGTTTAACATTTTCAAATTTTCACACAAGATGTTGTCTCTTCTGCGTGTAGTCTCGTTCTGTGAAAATGTCGATGCAATAAAAGCAAAAACTAGCCTGTTATTAACAAAAAACTAATGGGCTGTTCTTTAAAATATTTTTTTTTATGCTTCTATAAAGTGTTTTTCTCATAAAAATAAATGCACAAGATAAAAAAAAAGAAATGGGTTTAAAAGTTAAAACGTCATTTAATCAATACTCATTTACAAGTGGATCCAAGCATTATTTTCTTTATCAGTTTGCTGCTGGTCCTCCACTTCTCTTCCAGACAAAAACGTGTTCGAAACATATGGGGAGACCTGGTTTTGTTGATATGTATTTTGATTTTTGAATTTTCTAATTTGTGTTATCAATGTTACGTACCATAATAAAATTTCCTGTAACACTATTTCTGTTCTCCTATCAAATAAGGATTTCAACATCTTTGCTGACATAATTTATTTCGTATGAAAAAGTCTTTACTAAATCTTTCGTAGAATACAACTATACCCAATGTGGGTCAAGCTGACACACTATTGAATCTGTTACTGAAGTAATCAGAAACGGAGGGAAGTTTTTGTGTGTGGAAACTCACAAAGTTTTAATCCTAGTTAGATGACAGGCGTAAATCTGATTTACGGTTAATACAAAAATAAATATATCTGTCTTCTCCGAAGTACGCTCTTTCAAATATTTCAACATATATTTTTTTCTTTTCATTTATTTATTTATTTATTTTTTTGGTAATTTCTAAGATTTTCTGCAAAAAAAGTAAGATACTATTTAAAAAATAAGTTAAATAACTATGGGGTATCAACTTGACCCAAACGTGATTTATCAGTCTGACCCAAAAGCGATGTATCAATTTGACCCAAACAACGCCATTCCGTTTACTAAAAATCGGTAGGAAAACAGCTTAAAATATATCCAACTTCAAAATGAGGTAAAATCATGCTTCATAATCAAGGAACAAAATAGTAGCTTACTTAATACGATATAATCACCTAAACACCCTTTACGGCATGCAATGTACCGACAGCCCCGTATTACCCTATACGACAGTTGAAAGCAAACCCTATAGTTTCATCTTTGTGAAAAAAAAAAAAAAAAAAAAAAAAAAAAAAAAAAAAAAAAAAAAAAGAAAAAAGACAGGTTCTTCAGCGTGCATTGGTCAAATCGACGTTATTCGGTTATTTATTCATAAGACTATTAGTTGTAAGCACACACGTACTCGAAAATTAAAGCCCTTGTATCAACTTGATTCTGTATGAACTATAGCAAGTAGCCTCCCTAAACTCTCAATTGTTTTTCGCACCTTCGAATTTTCAAGATGAATCGTTAAGTATGTTACAGATATTCGAAAAAACCCCCCACTAGTCTGAACTCTAATGTGAGAGTCAGTTATGGCAGCATTGTGTTGTTGATTTTCTTTTAAACTTATAGAAAAGATTTAGGATTTTTTTCCCCTTTTCTCTTGTCCAGCAGGAAACATTCTTAACAACCAGTAAGTTTTCTGTATATATTTTCCAAAATAAATAAATAAATAAAATATTATCTAAAAAACTCTTACTGTGGTTTAAAATATTTATTTATTTATATTCATTTCATTTAAAAATTTATATGTGGAAAGAGGCAAATGCGTAGTCAAATATATAAAATAAAATATAAATACGAAACTCTACACCCAACAATAATGATGTGGAAGAGGTTTTCAAAGACAGGGAAAGAGGAAAGAATACAAATATGTTTTGCAGGAAAAAGTTGGAAGTGTTTATTGCGTTCTTTATATGACTTTATGTGATTCTAGAAATAGAACAGTTTGCATTAGTTTAAGAGTTGAAATTTTCTCAACAGCATCACACAGCAATTTTGGAAGTAATTTCAGTACTTAGGGTTCTTGTTGACGAACATTTTTATTGATGTTTGCGAAAATGTTTACTTTTTCTCTCTTTATGTTTCCTAATTTACGAGTTAAATGATTTGTAAATGCAACTTTCATAAATGTGACACGAATAAAGCTATGAAGTGACACGATGTTATAAAACTGTGAACTATTACGAAGAGAAAGTAAAGAATGGCGTGTTAAGTTCATCCAAAGTTGAAAAGACACCACGATGCTGTGTACTAAGACTATTTTGTGCTGTAAATCATCGCATGAGGCTTCTTATTACTTCATGCGATATTCCATAAAATATTGCTACAAAAGCAAAAAAAAATTTTTAAAAGAAAATGAAACAAATAACTCCTCATGTATGGTAAAAAAAAATAAAAAAAAAAAAAATAAAAAAAAAAATAAAAAAAAAAAAACCTGCCATAAAATATAGCAGTCGAAACATTTTTGAATTTTAAATTTTCACAAAATTATATTTGTAAGTCATTTAATAAAGTAATGTTTGCAGCATTCCGCTTCGTTTTCTTGTCGCGGTTTAAATATTGTATTATTTTTTTACAGTACAAATAAAAAGTTATTGTTTTTTTCCTTTTTGAAAAAAATATCATTATTATTACGTTTATTATTTATTTATTTCATTTGGTTACTGTACATAATTAACTAAATACATAAGTAATTTATTAATTTTTGAAGAATTTAATTTTTTTTCGGCTTTTATTCTTAAGGTGTCGAGTCAAACATACAATTTATCTTTTATAAAGAATTAGAAGTAGCAAGAATGATAATGTGTTGTATCCCACTGTCATACAATTAGTTAAAACTCTTTTTAGAACCAAAAAAATAAATAAATAAATAAAATAAAATAAAATAAAATAAAAAATAATCATAAAAAAACAACAACTTTTTACTGCGTATGGTCCCAAGATAGTTTTAGTAGGTTTTGAACTTGATAAATATAGTTGAAAATCTTCCATTTGCTGAAACTACGAGCATATTCGTAATTATACCGCTAACGGTGTTATTATCACAAATGCCAACCTATAAAAATAGCTTTCAACAGTAAGCAAGGCGATTTTCCGTATTTGTTTACTCTCGTCAGTTTTCTATTTTTGTCCTATGTAAGTAGAGAGATCAGTTTTTTTGTTTTGTTTTTAAGATGCATTTAATATTAAAGTTTAAGACTTTCAGCCAAATGTTATGAATCGCTGTATTTAAGTCCTAAATGATAACAATTTAATAGCTTTTCTGAATGTTTTAAATGCATTTTAAATTGGGGGGGGGGGGGAGAGTGGCAAAGAGAAAGATCTATATATAAGCCGCATAAAGAATTCAGAAGCTCTAAAATGCGTCTGACGAAACATTGTTATTTTCCGTTATTGGCGCTCTTACATTACGCTACGAGATTTGGAAAGCTAACCCAATGTCTAATGTTCATGATATTAAACTCGTATGAATACCATAAAGTGGGGCTACTTCGATCCGAAATTTCATACTTTTTGCAAGTTTTACACTGAATGCTATGTTAAACCCATAATGTGAACTGATAATCTTGTTTCTACCACTTTTCAGACGTTCTGCTACCACCGTAAGCCTTTTTTAAACAACAATTTTAACTCTTTATATTTTTTTCTCTTTTTAAAGATTGGGTTCAAGTAGCCCCGCGCTGGAGCTACTTGGTCCCATTCAGTAAATCCATTAGAAAAAGCTGTAAAACAGGGGGTGGTATTAAGAAGGACCAATGATTTTGAAAAATAAACTTAAAACACATTCTAGTGAGCAAACTATTTATATAAATTGCAAATTATTTATATAAATTAATATAAAATCAACGTATATATATAAAAAATATTTTTAGGCAAACATAACTTCTCAAATAAAAACATAATCAAACTACAGCTAAAACCAATAGAAATGCTCATTATTTAAACATTAGAAATAATGAAAACCCTTCAATTTAATGGCTTGGGTGGATTTATTTTTATTGATGTTATTTAATACCTGCTCTTCCTTGCTATTAAATAGTACTTGGTGTCCAGACTTGTTTTGTGAGCGATCTTTTAATTTCCTTTTTAGAGTTGATTTGCTTAAGTCAAAATGGGCTAATGCCACTTTCTAAGACATTTCTCCGGAATTAGTTGAATCTGGACACAATTGTAATTTTTCCTCTAAATAATCCACATTATAACCTACTTCAACAGGTTATCTTTTACTTTCGGACCCTTTTTATCCCCAGATCTGTAAAAAACGGGTATAAATAATAACTAACCTCTTTATTTTAAAAGATTACAAATCTTACTTAACATAATTTAGTGATGAAATGTGGTTCGGGACTGTTTGAACACTGGGTTCAAGTAGCCCCATTTTAAGGCAACCAGTGCACTTTTAGTAACTTATATTAGTCACTGTGTTAATTATATAGCTATAACATTTAAACACTGTTATTTTATTAAGAAATAGATGTAAACATAAAACTATCTTGACCTTGATGATATCAGATATTTCCATGAACTTACATGTGAAAGTTAGCAGACACTAAAACAACTGTTTAGACAACTTGCAATTATAACCTCAGTTAGAAAAAAATGGAAATATCAGAAACTTTGTTTCATGCTCCAGCCGCTTGCTAGTACTGCTACCTGTCATGGAGAAAGTTTTTTTTAGTCTATACATTCAGTTATATAGGACCAGGACGGATTTTAAACACTATTTTCTCATGGATTGCCCCTGGAAGCTCAAGTAGCCCCACTTTAAGGTAGTGAAATTATTTAAATAAGCGTATTTACTGCAATCACATTTAGTGCTCAATGATGACTAGAGTGATTTCTCAATTTGGGGTTTCATTTAAAGTTAACTCAATGAAAAAGTACCGTAAAATCTCCGACTATAAAATAATTTTTTCCCAGAATTTTAGCAGTTTTAGCTTTAGTTTTTTAAAAGATTAGACAGCCTTATCAGAGATTATTTAAACTTTTTAAACTAAACTTGGCAGTAGCACTTAATAGTTCTATTCTCATTATTTACGAAACCGTTAATTTCATTAAAGCTAAGGAGAAAAAAGGAGCGGACGATTCAGTGGTAAAATAGTTTTTTTTCCGAGTCCAATTTTTGCGTTTGTTATTTTGTTATGTTGATTAAAATTCGTGCAGACAACGAAAGAAAAATTATAGTTAACGACGACGTCGATTAGACGAAGAAAAGTGAAGCTGAGCCTTTTTTAAAAATTATAATTCTTGCTTAAAAGTGAAATAAAATGAAAACAAGAAAAAGAGAAAGAGACAAAACTAGAATTTTTTATAAAAACTATTCCAGGGACCCCCAGACTTAACTCAATATTATAAACAAAATTTCATCTTTCTTAATCTTTCCGCCTGACTAGGAGGCGAACGACAAGCACATACACACACATTCTCTTGTTTATTTATATTGAACTAGCGGTACCCGCACGGCTTTGCCCGTAGTAGGAAATGAAAAGGTCGTTTGTTTCGCTTGTATATTTACAAATAATAGAAGATGAATTTCTCGCCAATATGCTACGGTAGTTTGCTCGTCCACGTTATGATAATTTGCTCGTCCACGTTGTGATAATTTGCTCGGTAAAATGTTCTTAAAATTGGAGTATAAAAAGAGCAAAATTGAATTTTCGAAAAATCGCTTCGAGGTGCACACTCCCATGCTACAAACTAATTCTGTGCGAAATTTATGAAAATCGGTTGAACGGTCCAGGCGCTATGAGTGTCACAGACATCCAGTTATCTAGGCATCCAGATAGATATCCAGACTTTCAGCTTTATTATAAGTAAAGATTGTTCTACTCATGGGTAAAAGTTAAAATAGATAAACAAACCATTAGCTCCGTTTTTCTGCAGTCACTGCGTGGTCTGCACTATCGTGAAGTAGGTTTTGGAACAGTAGATCTGTGCTGCTGGAGTAGAAATAGTAAGTGGAGTGTTCATTTTACAATATTTATATTGCCACTTCATGGGGTACATTTGCGATTATTATTTTGCCGTGGGCACTTACACACATACCACTGCAAAAGTACACAGTAGTAACTTTTTTTACTTTATTGAATCAGCTGCTTTATTGAATCAAAACTCTTTCAAACGAACATGATTCATATGAATGGCGGTCACTGTATTTGCTATTAATTTAGCAGTACTAGCTCTAGTACTAGCAGTACTAGCTATTTAGCTAGCTGTAGTACTAGCAGTACTAGCTATTTAGCTAGCTCTAGTACTAGCAGTACTAGCTATTTAGCTAGCTCTAGTACTAGCAGTACTAGCTATTTAGCAGTAGTAAAACTCTTTGAAACGAACATGATTCATATGAGTGGCGGTCACTGTATTTGCTATTAATTTATGAAATATTAAATTCGATAGCTCTTAATTAAGTGAAAATGACTATAATTTTTGATGTGTTTACAATCACTAATAGGTGGTCGTTGAATTAAAAAATGCAATGTATTGCAAAGTGTACCACTGCGCCAAATGAGCAAACACTATTAGAGAATCAATATTTATTATGAAAAAGTAAGAATTTCTCCGCACACTTTCGTAAAATATATTTAATTGGAATTAAAATACATTAAGGGCTGTGGCTTAGCGGATTCATAATAACGATAAAGAATAAAAATTTGACATTTTTGCACAATTTCAAGTAAAAGGAATTTTTAAAAATTATTAATTTTATTTAAAATTTAAATTGTTTAGTGTAATTTTTCTCTACAGCTCGTTTTGAACGTATTGCTAAGTGAAAACTGAATGAAAAGTAATCACTGTGCAAAGAACAATAAGAAATTCAGCCATTTCTTTGCAGTTACGTAACTAATCTATAATCTATAATTATGGTAGATAGACAAGAAATAACTAATTAAACAAATGCGTTTATGATTTGAAGTTTAAGTCAGATCATCACTAAATTGACATGGAGGTATTTAAATTTTCGAAGATAGTAGTAAGTTTGTTTCTTCAAGTTAAAAAGAAATCCAGTCCGTTCAAATGTAATTTTCAGAACTATAAAATTTCATAAAATTGCTCTTTTCTACATAAGAAATTCACATATCATCAGAAAATCACACACATTTGATATCTTCAAATTTAACATGAAAAAAGTGCTCAAAAAACTGTAGGTGCTACATGAAAATTGTTAATGATCTGTAATTCAGTTTAATAATTTGAAATATTTTATTGAAAGAAACAAAAAGTTAGACCTATATTTTCCATCTCTTGCTCGAAGTATAATTAGCATGAAAAAAACGCAATGTTGCGCCAAGATAAATTTATTTATTTAAAAGAATGTGTCTGCTTAGTAACCTTTGTTTTCATTACATTTATGATTCATGTAACACAGGTTAAATTCATTTTTTTTTTATTCAGTAAAAATCCTTCCTCTTCTTCCACACATAATAACATATGCAGAGAGAAATGTAGTGCTGCCATCTATTGAAAGTAACATCAGTCATACACACTTTCTTATTCATTGTGCTCTCTATTATTATCAAACATTGGGGGGGAAAAAAAGAAAGAAAAAAGAACAGAAAAGAAGGAACACATTATTATCTTTAAATTTACTGTTGACCTGTTAAATCATTGATCATTGTTGAACAGGTTTTTATTTTTATTTTTTGGAATCGTTTTCTTGTAATTTTAATAGGAGGGAATGATAGGGATAATTTTGATACGATTGTGCCTTGGTATTTTTCGAGGAGGAAAATTTCTTCTGGAACAGTGAAATGCCAGAAAACTTTGAAGACAAAATTATTGACTCTAAAAAAATCCCTAATTTTCTAATGCAAGATGTTTTGTAAAGAAGATATGTGTATTATTTTGATTTTCAACATTTTGTATTTCCAAAAATAACAAAGTATTAAAGTGCTTTTTTTTCAAATAAATTATAATTACTTTGTATTTATTTTTTGTGCATGTGATGTAATATTTTTATTCAAATACAAACCATGAAAATAATCTTCACTCAATAAGATTAGAAAATTTAAAAATTATATTTCCATTTAACCAATCGAATAGCAAATCGATCATCTACTTTCAGCAGCTTATAGTGAGAAGAATAAAAATATGAGACACAAAAATTCTAATCAATAACCGATTGCTGATATCTACAATGGATCAAAATTTAAATTTTGCTCACGCGACTTCGATAAGTAACTAAGGGCATACTGGATGTCTGTTGCAGTAACAATCCGGGAAAAGTTATAAAAATTGCAAATTTAAAACATTATCATCATTTATTTGCTCTTTATGACTACATAAATTAGTTTGAAATAAACTGTGGTGCTGGGTTTATTTCTGAGGAAAACAGTTGTTACTACTACAAAAGAAGAGGGTACACTTTCTTTTGAACAACATTCGTTGCTGAAAAGTCAGCAAAACTTACATATCTATAGTCTTTTAGCTTTTGATAAGGTTTTCTATTCTCATAGATTGTGAAATACGTTAGAAGACTTCTTTGAAACGAACTTAATTTCTTCGACCAAATGCTGGTATTTTTTTTATTAGATACAAAAAGAAACTCCCTATAGTATGACATAGGGTCAGAAGGTAAAACTAAAAACTAAAAAAAAAAAATGAAACGAGCACAATAGTCAAACAAGCGAACAAAAATTTGAGAAACACACACACACACACACACACACACACACACACACACACACACACACGCACGCACGCACACACACACACACGCACACACAGGAATAATTAAAGTCAAACAATTGAATAAATTAAACGTTTAAAAATATTAAAAGTCTCAACGCTCTGAACTAGAGCAGGTAGAATAGGAGGACAGGAAAAATGCAGCTCCCGCGTAAGGCTCTCTCTGAGAACTTAAACGGTTACAATGAAACAATAGATGTTCTAGGTTCTCCTTGTCTTGGCCACAACCACAAACGTTACTAATAAAAATATTGAATCAATGCACGTGATCATTAAAATTACCATGTCCATTAAGAAATTGAGTTACAAAAAAATCAGTTCTGAGATGATGCAGTTTTAACACCAAGAAAATTGTGGGAAGGAAGCGTTTGGTCCAGTTTCCATTTTTGGAAGTACAAACAAAAATAAAACAATTAAAGAGACAAAACTTTCAATCTCACTCATTGATTCTTTTCCATAAACCTTCCCCGTAATAATATTTTTAAATAAATTAATTTTTTTTTGTTTTTTCATTTTGTTTAAATAGACGGTTTTATATTGAAACTACTATTACAAACATCATCCGTGTTCACCTTCTAAAAAGTTTTCTCATTCGGCAAATTGTTTCTGACGATTTGGCAATTTTGAAGCCAAGATAGATGTTGCTAAATGTGCATGATTGTACTTAATCATTCGGTAAAATTCGAAGTTTTATTCGGTAAATCGAGAATTCCTCCCTCCCAAAAATTTATACTTCGAGCGCCTCAGTTTAAAATAACGGATTTCTCGCATATTCGGATCAAATATGGTAAACAGAGATTTCGCATGAAGCTTACAAAATTATTCTTGCATCGTTTGTCAAGTATATTATAATCTCGTTGTTTTTAAATATATTTTTTTTTGAATTTCGGATGCAATACAGATTTTTCTTTCTCTTAAAACGGTAATATGATTTTTTAGATTTCCAGTAGGTGTCGCTTTCAGTCTTTCGCAGAAGCGATCATTCATGTTGTCTTCTTAAGAGCAGGGCTGCGGAGTCGAAGTTTAAATTACCGACTCTGACTCCGACTCTTGCAATTCAAGAACCTTCGACTCTTATTTTAGAGTTACGTACTCGGAGCGAAAAAGACCGACTCCGACTCTTGAAATGGTGAGGTTTTCGGCTTCCGACTCTTACTCCGACTCGTTTACCCTAAAATCTGTCCTAGTGTTGAGGAGCGGTTTACTTTTTGATGAGCGATGTACATAACTTGCGGCGGACAAGCTTTTGTGGGTAACCCGGTTTATCAGTAAACATATACATATTGCGCGTTTTATATTTAACATATAAAAAATCGAAATGATCCCAAGAAAGAACAAAATTATGCAGGGATGATCTCTCTCTCCAAAGACAATCGAATGCTCCTCTCAAATACTATGGAATATCTCCGATAAGCGAGGGACGCCCGCCTCTCCCGAAATAAGCTCAAAAACCCTACAAAATCAGATCGACTCCAACTTTGCAACCCTGGTTTTTACTGTAGAAATAATAACTGTTGATATGATTTGTTATTATTTTCACTCTGAAATGTTAGTGCACGTATTCCATTTTTGGCAATGGCAAATAAAGCAAAATTCAGAGTCCTTTATGCTTTAACGTGAAGAGCTGCGCAGACTTTTTTTTATATTTTTTGATAGCATTGAAAATAATTTTTTTTTTCAAGAATTACTTTCACATGGCCCGATGTGACATAAGCTTCTACATACAACGCACTCATAAACAGAAAACCACAATTTTTGGACTTACGTTGGTCTTCCTCTGAGGTACAGAACTTACGATTATTAGTATTACTAGTGAAAATACCCGGCGTTGCCTGGGTCAGTAATAATTAAGAGAAAAAATCGTTACTTGCTTTTGTTTTCTGTTTTAAGTGAAAGAATTTAAAACACATCTTTTTGACGTGATTAAAAATCGAGTTTCTTCCTTACCCATAAAACTAAAATAGCAATAAGTATAAAGAACAAAATAGTATTGATTTAGAAACGAAAGCACTATATTTAAGCATATACAAATTTCCAAAACATGAAATTAATCTTCTCATGTTTAAAAAGATTAATCTGTTGATACTTTTTTTTTAACATGGAGTCTAAAACCTTCTCTGTATGGCTAATGAAGTACGAAGTGATTTAAAAAAAGTAGCTGCGCTCGTAATCTCTTTATACTTGCTTTAGCTATTTTGGGAAATTTCAATCATTGTGGGCTCTTGGTGCGATTTTACCGAATTTGCGAGAGTCGTTTTGGGGTACCTTCGATGATTCTCCCCCCTTCTTTCCTTCCTTTGTAAAACGATATGATATTAATTTTCGTTACAGAGATATCGTCGCCAGATTCTGAGATACTTTTGGTCACCATAAAATGGCGCTAAACAGTTTCATGCGAAATGTTTCCAAAATAAGCTGTAAAATCTGGTGATTGTTTGAAATTGTGCAAAAAGGAAAATTAATGGAAGTTTTTGTGCTGTTTATGGATTTGCCTAATTTAGTTGCTGGATTATTTAACACAGTAAAAAAAGTCTTTTGAAAATTCTTTGATTGGCGATATTTTGTTCACATGGTGAAAGCTGAGAAACATTATGACGTAGTCTTCGGCTTCAAAAACAGCGACGTTGAAAAAACTGCCAAATGCATCAGCTACGGAAATCTTTCTGCAAAAATTTTGGCGATCTGCTGGTTGATTGGATAACGAGTAAGCGTTCAATCAGCATAAATAATAATAAAAACCATTAATTACATTAAAGTTCCGTTTAAGTGGAAAATGATCAGCCAAATCATGTATTATTTGCCAATCTTGTGCAAAAATCTTACTTCAAGATTTGACTTGAGAAAAGCCTTGAACAGTCACGAAAAGCAAAGATAGTCAACAATACAACAATTGCCGCTATCGACAATGAGTTGAGATGATACACTAAATACTGTATTGAGTTGAGGAAAGCCTTCGAACATGGAACTAAAAAGCTCATAACTCGTTTTTTATTCTACTTAGAAATTTCGAACAAATGCCATCTTCAGCAGAAAAATCAGAGCTTTCGATGGACATATAATGTAAATATGTGCAAGCATTTTTTCATCCCAATATTAGAGCATTTATACAAAAATTGTGTTTTATTGCCCCCCTAAGGGGGTTTTACCCCCCATAACGCGACAAAAACTACCCTATGTGTTGTTCTGATGCATAAGCTATATTATTGTAAAGTTTTATGAAAATCCGTTCAGTAGTTTTTGCGTGAAAGAGTAACAAACATTCATACATCCATACATCCATACATCCATACAGACAAACTTTCGCATATATAATAGTAGTAAGATTATCATTATTTTCGATGTAACGTATTTACACTCAAACCTGTTTTTGTGCGATTTTTTGATGCGATTTTTTTGTGCATATTTTTTTCTATGCTTTTTTTTTGTGCGGTTTATACACTTATGTTTGTGAAAATTACAACTCCAAGAAGGAATTATGCAAATGAACTGAAATTCACAGGAAATGTATAGCATGATAAGGTATGCAAATGATTAGAATAACAGAGACGTCGCGCATGTGTGGACCGAATTACGCCCTCTGAACTGCGGCGTAGACGCTGTATATAAAGGGCTGTAAATGTTTTTTGGAATCATTGTATGACTATCTGCCGAGAGCAGAAGTTTTTCTAGTCCTCAATATGCCTTGTCTAAAACGCAGAGCGTCATACGAACAAGTAACGGAGTTAGAATGGGGTCGCATGATCTGCATGCGTGAGGGTGAACTTACGTATAGAGAAATCAGTGCCCACAAGTGGCGTAATACCTCAACTGTGATGCGTATTTGTAAAAGATGGACATAGAATAATGAAATTAGCCGAATAACTCGCTCCAACCCACGTAACCAAACGACGCCACGAGATTATCGGCACTTCATCTGCCTAGCTGTGAAGGATCGTATAGCGTCCTCTCGTACGCTAGCTCAAGGTTGAAGCATGGCTACAGGTGTCAAACTTGCTGCATCCCTGGTTCATCGACGTCTGCTGCGCCAGGGCCCCTTGCATGCAAGGATTATCCTATGCAGGATTCCCTTTACCCTCGACCATTGTCATTTCCGGCTTCAACGAGCCCACCAGCACACCCAATAGTGTCCGAACTAGCAAGAAGTCGTCTTCTCGGATGAGTCCAAGTTTAATCTGCACTATAACAATGGACGAGTACGCATCAGACGTTACACATGGGAACGCCACCTTCTAGAGTGTGTAATCCGACGTCATACCGGCATAACGGCATGCGCCATGGTTTGGAGCCCTATTGAACATCAAGGGCAGTCCTATCTCGTGAGAATTACGGGTAACCTCAATAGCGAGAGCTACTTCAGGGACGCTGCGACGCCGGAGGTACTACCCTTTCTTCAGAGAATTCCTGGTGCAGTGTTTCAGCAAAAGCACGTACACATGTCGCACTCAACGTACAAGTGTTCTTCGGTGCACGACAGGTTACATTACTTCCTTGATCTGCCCGTTCTCTGTATATGATGCCCGTCAAGCATGTCTCGGACTGCGCTGGTCGGAGACTCGCCCATGTGTCTTGTCCGGCAGATGGTACGGGAGAACTTTGGCTTCAGATTGAAGTCATATGGGATGCTATTCCCAATCGTGACATTCAGAACCTCTATGATTTGATTCCAAACGTGTACTGGCTCACATAGCTGCGCGAGGTAGCTACATTCTATATTAATTTACACCAGTTGTTTTGATTTCATTGATCTGTAATTTTGATCGTTTATTTGTAGCATTATGAGTAATATGTGCAGTAAACTTTGTCTCTTTCCAATGAGTCTTTCATGTTGTTGCAATTTTCACAAACATGAGGGTATAAATTTCACCCAGATTAGGACCACATTCTGGTTATTCTTCTGTTCCAACCCAGTACGTAATTTAGATTTAAGGATCCAATGTTTACGTTTAAGAACTTTCATTAAAACCTTCATATAAGATACTTGCGTTTTAAATCGAATTTTTGTATCAAAACTATCGATATTTAACATAAGTCTCCTAAATACAGTCCAGCCCGCTTAGTCGAATAACGAATTGCCACGAAAAAGAATTCTAATAAGGTAGTATTCTTTTATCCGGGATCAAATTATATGCTACAACGGTTTGGTATATTGAAAAGTTATTAAATTAAGCAAAATATTCTTTTTACCGATTGTCCAATACGCGGATTTGATTGTAACTTGATATGGAAAAAATAGAATTTTGAAAATGAAGGAACATAATCAATTATTCACACTATTCATTTATGTACTGTTAAAATGTGCAAATTTTTGTCCAATTTCAAGACGATACTTCCTTTTCCTGCAGTGGAAAAATCGGAAGATTCTTAACACGTGTCAAGCCAAAGATGCTTATATTTCCAGAAATGAACCTAATCTTGATGCATGATGATTTTCTTCGCACGAACTCTTTTGGCAGACATCCTGTTACTACATCTTATTTTACCTTCTTCGCGAGATTTCAGGCAAACACGTTTTTATTTACATTAAATTATTTTTGCAACAGGAAAATTCGAAGTGATTTATTTCCGAGAGAGGTCGGCATTTAAATAACATTATGCGGTGCAGAAACTTTGCCAAACCAAAACTTTGCCAAACAAAATAGATTTAAGCGTTAAAGCAAAAGACTAAATTTTGATTAAAGATGTTGATTGTATATTATAAATATGATGCAAATACCTTTTACAGTTAAGTGCTTCAAATTGTGTTGAAGAACTTCAGGGATCAAAGATCCTCCTCACATGTACTGAATCAAATTTCGTAGTAAATGTACTGTGTAAGAAGATGTAAAGATTATATATTTTAAAGGCGATCAAATTCATTTTCAATGATTGCACAGAATGGCAAACCATTTGAAAATGAACTGACCATCATTTCCAATTATGCAGTTATTTTTAGAACATCATACAAGTATTCGTGAGCATGTTTCTCTGCAACACAACTAGCACATTTGTGGAGCATAACGGAAACGAGCAATCCATATTTAACTGGTTTATTTAGAAAATAAATTTTGCAGATGCAATGTTATACTTGGAGTCTTACTACCAAAATTGGAGCCGAATTCTTTAGAATGTTCTTGCGTTCGAAGTGTGTCATCCCAATGTTAATGAACTACATGAAGTCTAAATGTGAAGGCCACAGAGTAAATTAAAAATCAGTATACACATTTGTATGATGCAGTCTTTCTTAATTCAGGTTTGCATACAGCCACGGAAAGAAAAATTCAGAAAAAAAAAGTTACAAGCAAATATTTTTTTCCTGAAAAACCTTCTGGCCTGGGATACAGTGCGCAAAGATAGCAATCCTGGTGCCCTTTATCACTTGTGATTTCCTACAAAATGTTTGAATTGCTTTATCACCGGAGCCGAACTCGATATTTTGATGCAGTTTGTATTGTTTCAAACATAATAATTTTTTTCTTTGAAACTATATGCATTATTCGGAAAAATGAGTTTCTTTATCTTGGTACAATTGTTTGAAAAAAAAATCTCAAACTTGCCAATTTCAAAAATTTTGACTTTTTTATACTGTTGATCCGTTTTATTGAGCATTCCCTGAAAACGAGAGCGTCCAGTTTTGAATTTCTAGATTTTAGAGGCATTTGAAAACTTGAGGGCTTTTCAGAATTAGCATATGTAAATTCTGACTTGAAAACTCCCAATTATATTTAGTAGGAAGTGAAGTAGTTGTGTAGACGCATGTTCACTTTAGTAGCCAGTTTAGAATTTTTTTTATTTTTTCTGAAAATCAGAATGCAATGTTTTGTCGGAGAAAGAAAAATCCAGATTAATGTGTTGGCCGGAACACCAGCTACAGGTTGAGGGGGGGGGGGCAGATATAACGCAGTTTAAATTTTTTTTGTCAGAAATCGCAAATGAAAAATGGCGCCTAGGTTCTCATCTTTGGCCGAAAGTATCACCGGCTATTTTTTTTAATGGTAAAACAAAAAATATGCCTGGAACTTACTTTTTTTTCTGAACTTTATCGAATGTGAAATTCAAAACGTTCCGACACTGTGATAATAAGATTTTTTTCTTTCATGCCTGAAATGACATTGACTATGGCATATGTACGTATACACGCATATCCAATCATCATTTTGTGGATAGAGGAAGAAAGTAATGCGATATATTACAAGCAAATACAAAAAAAGTCATAATGCTGGCCTTGTTCATAGAACCTTAACGCTGAAATAAAATCAAGGCTAAAAAAAAGTAAATATTTTATACATGCCTTAACACGCTGTTTTATATTCATATTCAATTTAGCCTACAATGTTGGGACAGAGGGACCCCCGATTAACAATATTGTTACAAATTCTGTAAATAGTAATTATTGTAGGAACGTAACCTGTAAATAGTTTCCCGTAATGAATATACAACCCCTTTTTCATATGGCTAAAGTATACTACCCCTATTTCCTTTTTGTTCATTGATAAAATTTGATAACGGTCTACTACTTTACAGAAGCGTGTGGAATATTTGAGAAATTTCTCTTCGGTGTATTTAAGCCGTTAGCGATGGATAAACAGTTAGTTTCGATTGAGGATTTCGAACTGAGAGTGTGTATTTGCTCTGTTTATAACGAGGCATTTCGCTGTGTTGTTTTCGTATTTGGAAGTAAATACGTGTGTAAACGTTGAGTTTACGGTGTTGTGTGATAATTGCTTAATTGCTGATGAATAATTTAGCAGTTGTTGACGATCTTTCCTGTACATAGTGTAAATAAATTTCCTGTGTTTTTATCAAGAACTGTGTTTTCATTTCAAGAAAGTGGAAGTCGCACCGAATCCGTTACAATTTGGCGCCCAACGTGGGGCTTCTTCTGGACTTTCTTGGAGTAAGTGTGACTTTGGACATTTTTTCATAAAGACTGTTTGAATTTATAGACTTTGTTTTTACGGTGATTACTCGCGCAATGGATGACCAATTAAAACAACTTCTGGAAGCAATTTATGCTGTGAAAAGCGACTTGACTGCAAGTATGTTGGCAAATCAAGACCAGTTAAAAAGCGATTTAACTGTGCTGAAAATGGACGTAACGTCTAACCAAGAAGAAATTAAAAACGACCTTATTTCGGTAAAGACTGTGATGGAAAATAAATTTAATGACATAGAGCATCGAGTTGATGCTATTGAAGAAAAATTTGATACCGTTGAAAGCCGATTCAACGCTGTAGAAAATAAATTTGAAGAAGAAGATAGAAGATTTCATCTACTTAAAGAAGAGATCTTTAAGGACGTGGAAAGGAGATTGGCGACCGCGGAAAACAGTTCTGTACAGTTTGGCGCTCCCACATCTGTTGCTCGACCGTCCATTAAACTGGCCACATTTGATGGGAAAAGTTCGTGGCAGGTATACAAGACCCAATTCATGATAGTGGCGGAAGCGAACGGATGGGACTCTGCTACCAAGGCCTGCCATCTTGCAGCATCCCTGAGAGGTGACGCAGCGGACATTCTTCAGACCTTTCCGGACAGCCAGCGCCTGAATTTCGCCGCCCTCACATCTGCGTTGGAGCTTCGCTTCGGTGAGAAGTGCCAGAAAGATTTCAGTCGACTCCAGTTGAAGTCCCGTTTCCAGAAAACCGGGGAAACCCTGCAAGAGCTAGCGGCGGACATCGAGAGACTGTCTCATCTTGCTTTTTGCGACTGTCCTGCGGATGTTCGAGACAACCTGGCACTCAACTATTACATCGACGGGGTTCGAGATCCGGAAATCCAGAAAGCTCTACGGATGGCGGATGTCAAAGACCTGAATTCTGCTGTTGTGTATGCGATGAAGTTGGAGGCCGCCCAGCAAGCAACCCGTGTGGATCGCCATCCCATCCGAACTCTGGAAGCTGATGAGTCTGATTCCAGGTCGTCCCACCTCGCTGAACTCGAGAGACAACTCGGTGACTTGGCAAGACATCTGAGCAGCATAACAGCCCAAAAGAAACAAGAGCAGAAGTGCTGGAAATGCGGTAGTGAAGGACACCTGCGAAGGAGTTGTCCGGCTCGCCAAGCTACGCGAGGGAAGGAAATCACCACCACCAGAGCTCTGAAGATTTCCTCTTCTAGTTGTGGCAGTGATGGACTTTTCATTTACGCCCATGTAAATGGGAATCCTTGCAAACTGATTATTGACACTGGAGCCAATGTTACAATCATTAGAACAGATGTGGCTCGTCAATTTGGACTCAACATTCTGTGGACGCCGCCCTGCGTTACCCTCCAAACTGTGACAGGTGACAAGATCGAGATTGAAGGTAAAGTGAACTTAGAAATTGTGTTTGGAAATGCCATTTACCATCATACCGCATTCGTTGCTGCTATCACAGACCCCTTCATTCTCGGATTGGACTTTTTAAAGAAGTATGACTTCAACCTCGACTTCAAGACTAACGAGCTGCACTCGACGAGAGAAGACATAGCAGTCTTTCCCGCAGAAAGTGATGTAAAATCCGCTCATCAAATAATTGCCCAAACAGATTTATCAATTCCCTCAAGGTCAGAATCATTAATACCCGGCTCCATTGAAGAAAGCAATAGTTTTAGATTTGGACTCATTGAATACCCCAACTTAAGCAATAACCCAAAAGGAGTACTGGTAGCATCTACGCTTGTGGACCTTTCTAAGGATGTAATTCCTGTGAGAGTCGCCAACGTGAGTGAAAGGCCAAGGAATATCCGGAAAGGTGAAGTGTTAGCAACTTGTACTCCAGTAAACTGCATCATTAGAAGAATCAATTCCCCCGAGACTGTGTCTTCCGAGTCCTTGACATCGAAGTTAATTGGGAGTGCGGCATTATCGAAAGATCAAAGAACTGCTGCGGAACAATTGGTGGATGACTTCAAGCATCTGTTTTCAGCAGCATCGGAGGATGTCGGCCGTACGAATTTAACGCAGCATAGGATTTACACTGGAGAACACCCCCCTATTAAACAGCATCCAAGACGACTACCGTTCGCGAAGAAGGAAGAGGTTGAGACCCTCCTGAAAGAAATGCAGGAGAATGATGTCATCGAACCCTCGTCCAGTCCTTGGGCCTCTCCCATCGTCTTGGTCCGAAAGAAAGATGGCTCCACTAGATTTTGTGTCGATTACCGACGACTGAATGAAATCACCAAGAAAGACAGTTACTCTCTTCCACGGATAGACGACACCTTGGACACTCTTTCCGGACACAAGTGGTTTTCGACCCTGGACTTGAAGAGCGGCTACTGGCAGGTAGAAATACACCCTGATGACCGAGAGAAGACAGCGTTTACAACTGGACAAGGCTTATGGCAGTTTAAAGTGATGCCCTTCGGCCTCTGCAATGCACCAGCTACGTTCGAGCGTCTTATGGAGACAGTGTTAAGAGGACTTTCCTACGAATCCTGTCTGGTCTATTTAGACGAAATCATCATCGTGGGACGCAGTTTCGAAGAACATCTGGCAAATCTTAGGAAGGTGCTGCAAAAGCTTAAGGAAGCCAATCTGAAGTTAAGCCCGTCCAAATGTAATTTGTTCCGCCGGGAAGTGAACTATCTTGGTCACATCATCTCTTCTGAGGGTGTACAAACCGATCCAGAAAAGGTATCCGCGGTCAAGAGTTGGAGTCGTCCCGAAAACATCCATCAGCTGCGAAGTTTCCTGGGGCTCTGCACGTACTACAGGAAGTTTGTGAAGGGTTTTTCCAACATTGCACGACCTTTGCATAAGCTGACGGAGAGCAAGCAAAAGTTTGAATGGTCCAAAGAATGCGAAGATGCATTTCTACGACTGAAGGAGGCTTTAACATCAACGCCTATCCTCGCCTATCCTCAGCCTGAAAAATCCTTCATCCTGGACACTGATGCGAGCAACGAGGGCATCGGAGCTGTTTTATCCCAAGAAATTGACGGAAATGAACATGTCATCGCTTACTGGAGCAAATGCTTATCAAAGTTGGAGCGAAATTACTGCGTCACCAGAAAGGAGTTACTGGCCATAGTGAAAGCTGTAGAACACTTCCATCATTACCTCTACGGCCGAAAATTTCTGCTTCGGACAGATCATGCCTCATTAACTTGGCTTTTGAACTTCAAAAATCCGGAAGGCCAGATAGCCAGATGGATACAGCGGCTCCAGGAATATGACATGGAGATCAAGCATCGAAAAGGGTTATCTCACGGTAATGCTGACGCTTTATCAAGGAGACCCTGTCCTGAGCACTGCCACTATTGTTTCCGAATCGAGAAACAGTATGGAACGACTAGCCCTACCGCCTATCAGGTGACAGTGACTCCAACATCATCAGAACCTGATCCATGGAGTGATGACCAAGTTCGAAAAGATCAACTTGAAGACCCCGACATAAAACCAATTTTAGAGTTCATGGAAAGTGACAGTCGACGCCCTAGCTGGCAGGACGTTTCCATCTTCAGTCCTGCAACAAAAAGATACTGGGCTTTATGGAACTCACTCCATTTACGGAACGGCGTGCTACACCGGAAATGGGAATCTGACGACGGTAAAACATCTAGGTGGCAGTTACTACTTCCCTGATCAAGGATTTCAGATGTTTTGAAAGAAATACATAGTAGTGCGACTGGAGGACATTTTGGTGTCTTGAAAACCCTCAATAAAGTTCGGGAGCGCTTCTTCTGGAGCAAGGCGAAGGATGACGTGGAGAAGTGGTGCCATTCTTGTGACGCCTGTGCTGCTCGTAAAGGACCGAAGAAGAGAAGCAGAGGGAAGCTACATCTGTACAACGTTGGAGCTCCTTTCGAACGAATTGGGATCGACATCCTGGGTCCTCTACCAAGAACTGCTGATGGGAACAAATACATTCTTGTTTCCATCGACTACTTCACCAAATGGCCGGAAGCATATCCCATTCCAGATCAAGAGGCTACCACCGTAGCAGAGACTCTAGTCCAACATTGGATCTCGAGATATGGAACACCTTTGCAGATTCATTCCGATCAAGGGAGGAATTTCATCTCTGCTGTGTTTAAGGGCCTATGTCAAATTCTCGGAATTGAGAAAACTAGGACAACACCACTACACCCACAATCGGACGGCATGGTGGAGAGATTTAACCGCACAATCCTGAACAATCTCTCACTTATGGCATCCAGAAATCAACAGGATTGGGACAATAAGCTACCTTTGTTCCTGCTGGCCTACCGCAGTGCTGTCCACGAGACTACCGGATATGCCCCATCTCAGATGCTCTTCGGACGAGAGCTTCGGCTACCTTGTGATCTCGTCTTCGGTCGTCCTCCGGATGCGCCTGCATCGCCTGAGGAGTACATCCAGGATCTCCAGGCCCGGTTGGAAGACGTTCATAACTTCGCACGAGAGCGAATCAACATCGCGGCGGAGAAGATGAAGACCCGATACGACACAAGGTCTACTGGACATGAATTCAACGAAGGCGACAAGGTTTGGTTATGGAATCCCATCCGACGGAAAGGTCTGTCACACAAATTGCAGTCGCATTGTGATGGACCCTACAAAGTCCTAAACCGACTAAATGACGTCGTAGTGAGGATACAAAAATCACCTAATGCAAAACCTAGGGTTGTACATTATGATCGGTTAGCCCCATACTATGGCCATAGTTCATGAGTATTACGTAAACAACCATGGTTGATAACATAAAAGTTGTAGATAATTTTTTTTGCTTTTAATGTTTAGTAATATTTCTTGTTATTATTGTGTTTCCTATGTATCTGTTAGTTATTAATTAATGTGAATATTTGTAAACTTTTGATAGAAGTTCGACACCCTTTCTGGGGATTGTACTGCCCGGGACGTGCAGTCCTTAGGAAGGGGGCAATGTTACAAATTCTGTAAATAGTAATTATTGTAGGAACGTAACCTGTAAATAGTTTCCCGTAATGAATATACAACCCCTTTTTCATATGGCTAAAGTATACGACCCCTATTTCCTTTTTGTTCATTGATAAAATTTGATAACGGTCTACTACTTTACAGAAGCGTGTGGAATATTTGAGAAATTTCTTTTCGGTGTATTTAAGCCGTTAGCGATGGATAAACAGTTAGTTTCGATTGAGGATTTCGAACTGAGAGTGTGTATTTGCTCTGTTTATAGCGAGGCATTTCGCTGTGTTGTTTTCGTATTTGGAAGTAAATACGTGTGTAAACGTTGAGTT
Source organism: Uloborus diversus (assembly GCF_026930045.1). NCBI lineage: Eukaryota > Metazoa > Arthropoda > Arachnida > Araneae > Uloboridae > Uloborus > Uloborus diversus. The sequence continues at coordinate 132,092,982 of NC_072731.1, forward strand.
TACGGAGTTGTGTGATAATTGCTTAATTGCTGATGAATAATTTAGCAGTTGTTGACGATCTTTCCTGTACATAGTGTAAATAAATTTCCTGTGTTTTTATCAAGAACTGTGTTTTCATTTCAAGAAAGTGGAAGTCGCACCGAATCCGTTACAATATCTTTAAAAACAGTATAGTTTTAGACTATTTAAACCTGTTGTGCCTTTCCACACTGTAAACGTTTACTTAATCTGCCACATGTTTTCCTCAGCTCGACGAAATCCCGAAACTTCGCTCTTTATCACTGTGTTCCCAATATTAAACTATTTCGAAATTATTCATACATCATATTTATATTTATATTAATGATATTTATATTTTAATTGTATTTAAAATAATTTTTTTCAGTAAAATATCACTCACATGTCTGCCCCGCGGCTATTAAATCTCAAATTGTACCAAATTCAGACCAAAACTGATCAGAGACAGCAGCTCCATCTTTTTTGCAACTAAATATGTACGTTTTAAAAACGTTTATGATAAAAGAGATCAAAGCAATGCGAAAACATCACCCGAAAACTAAGTTTAAACATTGCATCACGGATTTTCTGTCATCCAAATGGCTGAAAATATTTTGTTTTTCTTAGATTTATTTCAAAAAGTGTCAAAACTAGTTGAAAAGAAGCTTCTCAGGTCATCTTGTTCATTCCGATTAGAGTGGCATTTTGATAAACTTCACATTTTTAAAATTTTATTTTTGACAAGTTTCACTTTATTTGAAGGATACTCGTTTTTGTTCCTTGTAAGTAACATGTCTGAAGTCAGTAAAATGTGATCAAATATTAATAATCTTCAGCGTTGATTTTCTCAATTCTGTATCCCAGACGGAAGTTATACCTCAAAACCTCTCTGAAAATGACAAGCTTAGACACGATTTTTATACTGTTTTGTCATTAACTTTCTTTTTTGTTTTTCATTTACGTGACTTTCATTGAAGTATGTAAATGATTCAAAAACTTTGGGTGATAGAAGTGTACAGTCTGACCACTGATGAGATGGAAATACTAAAATCCGGTTTACTAGAAGAAATATGAACTTATTTGTTGTTTTCATAGTAAGCAGAGTCACATTAAAATGAGCGAAATATGCGCATTTTTGAATTTCCCCCTTCAATCAGACATACTTGTTTTAACTGGTCGTTTGCCAATTCCACAGCAACCATGGGCAGACAGGTTTGTTTATTACATTACTAGTTATTTTTATTTTTAAAAATCAGGATGTAGAAAGATTTTGGTTTAATGATTCGTCTTTTTAATCAAAAGGTTGATTTTTTTGTGTGTGTGGACCAAGATGATAGAGTAGTTATTTTATCAATACACCTACACCTGCAAAGTCATAAGAGATTCCATGTAGAAGCTTCTGCGTCTTCTTTTCTATTTCATTAACAAAATTTGTTTAATAATGTGAAGTTAAACCTACGATAAATGTAGTTGTATTACTCTTTAGTCTCCAGCGCCATTTTCTTAGTTAATCATCTCTAATTAATTTTTTTAAATGAAAAAAAAACATTGTTTGGTTTATTACTTTAACTCTGCAATACGTCTGATGTATACTAATGATGACTGCTCATTTCTTATCAATCCTGCTTGCAATTCACATATTCAAAAATATTTCTTAAGTTATTATGCCCCAAACATTGTATTATTATTAATTATACGGTTACAAAAATCCAATAAAATAAAAAAAAGTGAAGCTCTACTCGTGTTTTATTTTAATAACGTAATCATTAGAAGATTGATTTTTTTTTCTTTTGTGAAGCTCACGTACCTCAAACAACGGAAAATATTTGTTGAACTATCCTTACGCAATACCTCAATACTGCCACATGCTTTGAAAATATGTTTTGATTTAAACCATTCTGACATGCTATTTTTCTAAAGAACATTGTAGATGAATCCAAAAATCTAACAAATATTTTTTTTTCCCTGTTACTTCTGTACCGCTGCATTTTCAAATCATTAAAAATACACCTTCATTAAAAAAGTGAGAATTTCTGATCTGCACAGTAATTGTTTTAAAAATAAATAACTAAATAATATTTAAATAAATCAATTAAAAGAAAAACAAATAAATAAATAGTAAAACATAAGAAATTACAGCCAAATTACAATTTAAAATAGTATTTAAATAGAAAGGCAGAAATTATTTGGAACTGTACTGTCAACATAACATGCTAAATTCATACATTTTGCACTATGCGCCTGTGTCTAGTTATGTCAGTGAAAATTATGTGCTTCACAAGAAGTTATTGACAAAATTAAGCGCTTTTGAATTAAATGAGAAAAAATTTAATAATCATTGGCAACGTTATTGTAAGATGTATATAAATTTTCCAAGCAATGAAACTGCATTTAAAACTAGTTATTTATTACTGTTTAATAAATTGGGAAAGCGATGAATTTGTTTTTAAAGGAGTACATTATTAAAGAAAATCGTAAGTAGTGACTGAAAAAAAGCTTGAATAAAAAATGTAATTATTGTTATTATAATTTGCTTCGAACTGCATTTTTAAACAAAGATATAAAATTTACATATTGCAAGGGATGAATAAATAGGTCTGAAGCAAGATAACCACACAATTTATTAAACACACTGAGGAGATAGCAAATTTTGATTTAAAATTTTCCTGGACTTTCAATCTGCCCCTACCCTCTGGAAATATTGACTTGCAAATAAGTACCACTGTGTGAAAACATGGTTGACTTGGAAACACAATAAAGCATGTAAATACAACGCAAAAATAAAAAGCAAAATTTTCAACTTTCCACTTAAGAGACAGAAATCTTGACGGGTGCCTACGGAGTATATCTATGAAATCCCTTAAAAATCAAGAGAAAGAAAAGATATATTTATTAAATGTCTGATCTTTGTCAGTCAGTTACTTCTTGGAAATCTTAAAAAGAAGCAAGAAAGAAATGTTATCGTCAACGTTTACTACCGATATCAATATAAATCTTAACTTGTAGCTTTTGTCAAACCTGATAGACTTTCAATTTTAATTTCCTGCTCAATTTTTGGCCTACTTTCTCAGTAAAAGTCAGAGAAAGAAGGAAAAAGCATGAAAGAAGACTTAATGCATCTTAAAAATATTACAAATAGCAAAAAAAAAAGTCAAAAAAAAAAAATAATAATAATAAAAAAATAAATAAATATTGAGAAATTAAAAATCGGAAAGCAGTGTATTGAGATGGAGGAAAATGTCTGTCGGTCTGTTTGTCGGCCCCCCTCGAATAACTTTTGAGTGAATAGTCCGATTCGAACAGTTTTATTTTTTTATTAGAAAGATCTCGGCAAGGACACCTCATTCCTATATTTCACTTTTTGGTTTCAACTGTTCAATTTCGAAAAGTTCAAAAAAACTTAACAATAGCGCTTATGGGGAAACTGAAAGTCAATGTAGATTCCGTACTTGAAGGCGGATTTACTTCAAACAAATTTTGTTGGAAATAGCTCTTGAGGACAAACTCCAGACTCCGACAATTTAAGGGCACCTGACTCCCACTCCGACTCCTCTATCCGACAATTAGTCGGACTCTGACTCCCCGACTTCAACTCGGACTTCGTAGCTTGGCAAAAATTTATACACGGAGGAAAAATTGATGACTCCGATTCTTGGATATTCGACTCCGACTCCGACTCCACAGCCATGGTTTTTACTGTGAAATAGTAATTGTTAGTATGATTTTTTTTTTAATTTTCACTCTAAAGTTTTAATTTAGGTATTCAGTTTTCGGCTGATAAACTCGAAGTCATTTATGTTTCTACATAAAGATATGCGCAGACGATTTTTTTTTTTTGTCAATGAAAATTATTTCTTTAAGTTGACATTTTATTGTTTTTATTTATTTTGGTAAGAGGCATTAATTCATTTAAAAAATTATTTTTGGCAGCAGGGGAAAAAGAAACGATTTTCTTATATGATGTATTTATCTTAATGAGCTTGTTATTTTTAATTATTATTTTTCGTTTTGAAAGCGGTTGAAGATTTTTTTTAATGGAAAAAAGTGTATTAGCTGCTTTGTTTAAAAGGTGCTGCTATTTCATTTGTTCGTTTACTTATTTATTTTTTTTACGCATCTAATTTTTTAGATGAGTGAGGCATATTTTATTCCTAGAAATCAGCTTAAAATATTCAAAAATTATGTTTGAAACAATTTGCATTTTTAGCTATTTTCGAGAATATTGATCAGGTCTTAGAAAGTAGTATGGGTATACGGGAAAGTAGGCTCGTTTAGTTCTAGACGGAACTTCTTGTTGAATTTTCAAGAGCTTAGATTCCGAAATTAGATGAATATATTTGTTAAGTTACTCTAATACAGTATTTTCCACATGATGCTGAGCAGTTTGCTAATCCTTGTCGAGATTTTTCAAAAGTCAAGATGTTCTGAACTTATCCTAAATTTTAATCTAGATCACTTTTTTTAAGGCAGTTTAAATGTGTCAGAAAACTATCTTTTTTTAAAAATTTCATTTAATAGTTTCAATGATGATATTAACATTGTAAGTTTTGTTTTATTCTTTATTTTTAAAACATAAAATTGAATGTCCACTATCAAATTGTAAATCGCTTTGGTTATAGGAAGTAATTTTTGCTAGTTCTCTTTTCCTTAATAAGTTACTTAATAACTGACCTATTAGTAAGTAATGTATTTTTTCATATTGAATGACTTCGAATAAGAAATATTTTTTGCTGTTTCCAAAGCTATGAAATTTTCCAAAAAACTGGAAGGTTCTGTTTGTCTGCATTAGCACCAGAACTCAATGAAAACACATTTCACATGAAATAACGAGACAACTATTTATAAAAAAATATATTTACTACATATGATTATAAAATACATATAACTTCAACAATACATCACATTAGTAACTTGAACTAGAATTTTTATTTTTGCTCTCAAAGCAGTATGAATGGCGAGTTATCTTAATATGTTTTGACCCCAATTTGCCGACAAAATGTGAATGCAAATCTTAGCGACTGCGAAACATTAAGGCGTTAATCCTTCGATTGGGAATGCCGATTATTTACGCATGGAAAACTGCATGCTAATGAGCTTTCATATTCGCACTTCAAAAAATACAGTCAAGTTCATAGGACTTTTTTTAGAGCTCGTTTGGTGAAATTACAATCAATATGTTTGCTCCAAGCACGTTATTTGGTATGAGTTGAGCTTGTACTTGGATTCTTATCTACTTAAAACAAAAACTCAACAAAGTGCTGCATAGTAAAACTTTATGGAGTGAGAAAGGAATGTGTATGAAGATTGTTTGCCACTTTCACCTTCAGATAAAAAAAAAAAAACTTATGCGTTTTAAGTCCAATGTAAACCGATTGATGCATTCCAATTAACTACCGGAAAATGAATCACATTTATTATACTCCTTGGAGAAATTCAAAAAATTCAATCCTCTTGGACAATCTTTTCAATTGTAATTACATTTTGAAAGTTAAAGGAAAAGTTTTGTTCAATTAATTGATCATTGGCATTCTGTGGTAGAAGGTTTAGGAAAAATTCTATTTCTGTACTTTTCGTTCGAAAACGATTTCAGATAGCTGAAGAATACAATTGGAAAATGAAAAATAACTGGATAACAGCCGATTTAAAGTACAAAAATATTTAATCACTATTTAATGATATAAATTTAAATTCAGCTCTTATCAGGCAGTTTTTTTTTTAGTTGAATACGAGTTGGTTTTGTCCCATCGTGTAATTACAATGTGTGAAGTCTTTGAATAGAACGATTGAGTTTAATCAAGGGATACAGTAGTTCTGCAAATATTTTTAATTTTGCTTCTTTTCTAGAGAATATAATTCCTTTAAAATTGCCCAGAGCTTCATGTTTGAAAATATTTTTGTTTTAAAATGTACGACTACTTGCAAAGACTTACACTTATACTCTGAAACTAACTAATTTATTTAATGAATGTGCATAACTGTTCGGATTATTTTAACTTAAGCTGTAAATAACTCCCATTTTTAAAGTCTATAGTAGTGACTATCAAAGCCAAAGCTATTCATTCAAGATTATGAACCTGTGGCAGAGTTAATATATTGTGCTATGTTAATGAATTAATTGATGCTTATGTTTCATAATTTAAAAATGAAAGTTCATAAATTTAAGTGTTGTGTTACTTTTTCCCTCCGCATATTTTGCTGACACACAATGGGAGAAAACAGTTAAGTGCACATTACTTATTTCTGGCTGAGTTTAAAATTAAACTAAATAAAGAACACTTTTTTCAATAACATTCCTCGACAAAAATATTTAATTAGTAAAACATTACTGTAGTGTCTTGTGCGTTTGTGTATTACCGCCGAGAAAATTAACATTTCAGAATGAAAAAGTTAAGTAGTCCTCTTACCCATTTTCTTAAAATTTTGTATTAAGCGTATTTATTATACAGTATCGTTGTTCATAGTCCATGAACCCTAATTTGAAGGAATGGCTTGCATCCATTTATAATGCTACTTTATAGAATATTCTCTTTTATTTTAGAACCTCCATAAATCTGTAGGAGCAGGATAATAATATGGATTATTGTAAGATTCAAGAACCGGTTCGTTGAACTGAGCATGCGCGTAGCCTAACTCTAGAGGCGTCCTAGGTTCCCAAGATCCCCTTCCATAGGATGCTTCCGTCTGCAATCTCTGCTCTTCCATACCATTATAGTCATGGCTAAGATATTGCATAGACTCCTCCTCAAAAGGCGAGGCGTGTCGGGATTCGTGTCCGTGATGGTGATGATGATGACCTTCGTGATGTTTGCCAGCTGAAGATAACAGTTGAACTATCAGTCCGGCAGCCAGAATATGAGCCAATCCAGATCCTCCATGGTTATGATGTCCGGCCTGAGAAATGGTGGCTAAGTTTTGGATGATGACAACCAACAAAAGGATGGCCCAACAGGATTTCATTTTCAGTATCTACAATAAAAGACGGGACAAATGTGTGAAGATAATATATTCGAATACTTTTTTTGCAAACGATAGACAGTCTGAATGGAAAAGGTGTTGGCAATTCGCATTTTAAAAGTGTTAAAATAATAATAATAATAATGATAATAATGATGATGATGATGATAATAATAATAATAATAATAATAATAATAATAATAATAATAATAAGAGCACTTATTATTATTATAATTTCTAATTTTATTATTTTTATAGCTGTTATTATTATAAATATTATTGCTAGTATTTTAATATTATTGTTATTATTTTAATATTATTGTTATTATTATTAAGATTATTAATTTCCATTTTATTATTCATTTATTTTTTGAGAAGGCATTTCAAAAACTGCAGAGTTGCATAAAAGGTTTAGCAATTTAAAATTTTTCCAGACATTTTAAACATTAACCATATAGGCCAGTTAGCTTTGAAAATGGTAAAAAGTCGAAAAAAATTTAGAACAGGATAAAACCAGTTAGAAAGGTAAGAAAATCTAATAACATTAATAGGAAAAATAAATTACGGGCGAGCTGAATTCGGGAAGGGGGGGTGTAGGGGGTTTAAGGGGGGGGGACGGTTTATCACGATTTCCGGAAAAACTAAGAATCCTATCGAAAAAGACTAAATTGCAAAGTTGTTGGTAATAAAAAGATCCACAACTTTTGTATTTGCGCTTTTTTTATATAACCTCAAAATTTATGTGAAAAATTCAAAAAACCGACTTTTTGGTTTTTTATTTTTATCTCCCACAAAAAAAAAATTTTTTTCACAAAATTTAACGAAAGGTTACCTTGTTATGTCCCAAATACACTGTATTTTTTTTGGATTTAAAATATTTATCTTTTCTCCTTATTTTGATTCAATATTAAAAAAACATCAGAATTTTCAATCAAGAAAATCTCTCTTCAAAATATCTGATTTTTTTTAAAAAATCGGAGCAAGTTTTTTTCGCTGGAATCTCTAGTTTTTGATGGTATAAAAAACAATATACTATACTATGGAAGCTTTCCGCAAAAAATGAAAAAAAATCAAAAAACTCGGTTTTGAAAAAAAAAAAAAATGTCATAACTATGTAAAAATTTTAAGCTCTTGATTAAAATGTACACTTTAATTACTCGAAAAATGAAATTTTCCATGTTACATTGACACAAACTGAAAATAAAAATATGCCACAATAATTAAAAATCAAGCTACAGCATGTATTTGTTTTACCCTTCTCATCCATCATTAGACGGTGACTGCAGTGCCGCCTATAAATTTTAGGAGTTACGAATAGCAAGCTACACTGTAGCAACAGATTGGGGCTGGAAACAACATCTCACGGGCATTATGCCCAAATTGACCGAAAAAGAATTAATTCCGGAAATATTGCTGAAAACTATTTGTTAAAGCTGTGAAACTGGATGCAACAGTCTAAAATGTGGATGCCGAAAACATAGTTTAAAGTGTACGAATCAATGTTCAAATTGTCACGGTTCTGAAAAATGCGACAATGTGGAAGTAAAAACTTCATGTAGTAATAACACATCTTCCAAAAATTAAAAAACTATATATATTATTATTATTTCTTTTTTGAATAGTTCAGAAGGGCATGGGTGGATTTATAGGGGGGGGGGCATAGGAGCAATGCCCCCCAGTTTTGGGAGAACTTTATATAGTAACAACACATCTTTCAAAATCTTAAAACAAAAAAATCATGACATTTTCTTTTCTGAATAGTTCAATGAAAATGAAGAGAAAAGCGAATGTCCTTTTCTGATGGGAGAAAAGAAAAGGAAAAAAAAAAAAAACGAACATTAAATACAAATAGTACAGCTGTCACTGGGGTGCTGAAAATGGGTCTGAATTCACTATTTTGAACCGAAAACCATTTGGACAAGTATATGAATGAAAATATAGGCTAAACGAGCTATGCATTAAGCTGCAACACATAATAATTGACGATTATTTTAACAAATTAGAACCTAAAGCAAAGGGGAAAAAACTCCCCCCCCCATTCGCGCTAACAGAACGATCTACTCGCTATGATTTGTGTCCACATTTAAAGTGTTATTTGTGCATAATATTTATGTTCTTAGTAGATTAATTGGCCTTTTAAGAAATTCTAAAAAACATAGTTTTTTTCCTTCTCTCTGTTTTTTAAGAGAGAAAGATTGAGAGAGAAAATAAATACTGTCGCAAACTGAATAAATTTCAGTTATCATTGTGTTTTGATTAAATGAATCTTTTCACTTAGACAATTTTACTTACTTTATAAATACTGTTTAAAAAGTAAGGTAAGTCATAATCATCTAAGTCTAAGTGAGTCAGTCTTTGTCATTATTGAAATCTAAATAATTGAGTCATCAAAACTTTTTGAAAAATTTACTGAAATTTTATAAAGGTCTATAAAAACCTAACAAAGATTGGTAAAATCGTAAAAATCCTGTAACCATAAAAACTGACGAATTTTCGTAAAAATTACAAAAAATCAAGCAAAAATCTGCAGGTAAGAGTGAATTACAAACGGGGCCGAATATGCCTATAAGATAAACAAGCTATTGCTTAGGGCCCCTGCTTTGAAGTGGGTCCCTAACTCCCAAAAAAATTCATGATTCATTCCTTAAAAAATGGAAATTGCTTGAAAAAACAAATTTCATTTTTAAGTGCTTGAAAACCTTGAATATTTGGAAACGTGTGGCTACAAACCTTAAATTTTAAAATTTCTAACAAATGGTAGAGGGGGCGGAATGCCAGAATATGTCAAATTCAGCTCCTTGCCTCATCCTGTATTAAAAATGTAAAAATCATGGTTCCCACATTGGTAACATATTATTTGAAATAAATTTTTATGTCTCACATATTTCATATCTTGCTATTTATTCAATCCCGAATGCAGTATTTGGGAAATTCTTTTGTATTGATTGCTTTTATCTTACTTCTTCTGCATATTGTCTATCTCTGTTTAGCATGGAAAAAAAATACACACTACTTCTATTTCTATTCGTTTTCTGCCCCACTTGCAACTGAAAAAAAGTTGTTGTCATGAGAAATCTGTGGTTTCTTTTTTCTTTTAAATTTAAAATAGCTATTTCTCACAAAGTTAGAACAGGACTGTAAAAATTTACAATCAAGTACTTAAATATCAGAGACTGGAAAGTACAAATGAAGTACCTTAAATAATTTTATTTATTCTAGAGTCCTTGAAAATAATTAGATAAGTCTTTGAAAATCCTAAGCAAAGTGTTCTTCTACTGCGTATTGTTAATCTGTTTAGCCAGAAAAAAAATGAAACACTACCTCTATTCCTTTTCGTTTTCTGTACTACTTATAATTAAAAAAAGTTTGTTGTAATGAGAAATCTATAGTTTTTTTTTTCAAACTTAAAATGGCTGTTTCTTACGAAGTTTGAACAATACTGTACAACTGTATAATCTAGTTATCAATTTCTATGTCTATCCAATTAACCTTTATAAGGCTTCAAAATGCAGAATTTTCTATCCATTTTACAAAATTTTCTCCGGGGGAGAAACCCCCGGCCCCCTAAAATTGGAGATATTCTATTTCCCACTTAAAAGGGAGCCCTGCGTCACTCTCTTAATACCAGCTCCCTTTCTTAAGTTCAATTCAAAATGGACAGCATGAAAACACACATTAATGAAAACGACACACAAAAAAGTAAAGCATGGACTTATGCATCACAGGAAACAGACAAAAACATGAGAGTGGAGGGCAATAAAAATGTTGCTAAAAAAATAATAAAAAAAAAAATCCTTCCCCCCCCAGGAACTCAGTCCTAAATCCGCCTATGATTGGGGATGAAGAACTAATGCAGACTGGAAAAAGTATTGGAGACGAAGATGATGATGGTCTAAAAAATTTCGAAGATCTACTGCAATCAAGAACAATAGTTGAGCATAACAATGAAAAAAGCCATCAAAGAAGCGAAAACTAATAGATAGGTAAAGGATGTGATTATAGTTAACGATGAAATATTGATAAATAAAGGGATAAAAGTGTTTTTTTAAATGAATGAAGTATTTTTTAAACGAAATAAATGTTCTATACCTTTTTTGTGTAATTAAAGTGCGAATTTTAATAAATAGCTTAAATTTTACATAGTGATGATTTTTTTTTTTCAAATTCGAATTCTTTTGATTTAAGGTGAGTTGGGGGAGTGCAGCCATTAATTGTACAGTTCGACTTTATTAAGGCCTAGACATTACAAGACTTGATACAAATTTTTTAATTTTTATTTCGTATGTTACCTGTTTTAGTGTGTTTCCCAAGACATGAGCATGTTAAAATCATTGCATTTTAACATTGCAAATTTTTAAAAAAAAACTATTGTGCTCTAGGGCCACACTTTCTCAATAAAAGTGGGGCAAGAGCATCACCTATCTGATTTTTTTTAAAAACCGTTTGAGAAAATAAAGGGCAAGTGCAATCAATAGAGTATTTTTCCTGATTAAAAACGATTTTTTTATTTTTATTTTCACCTATTCATTGGGAGGTTATTACATTTTTCCTAACGAAACCTGTCAATGTAAAATGAAGAACGTTCAAGGAACAATGGATTATTAAACAAAATTATAAAGTTTTTATTTTAAATTAAATAAAGAACATGAAAGATAACTTTTATTATGATAATAAGCATAAATAACAAATACAAAACTTGCATATCAAGGAATAATCTTTAAAACTTGAATATCAACGAACTTATAAAATATTAACTTAATAGTACAAAAGGTAACTATACAACCGACAAAAGGTAACATGTCTTTGACGAACTTGAACATATTTTTTTGTATAAGTACACTTAGTATAGTAATTAACAATTTAATTTATATTATGGAGCAGTATATATAAGCAGTTATATTGGAGCAATATAGACTAGTGACACTTATTGTTAGTTAGACAAAGATGCAGGGATTAAAAATTAATTACATTGCTTCATTAAATCGTTGCAAGCAAATTATATCTGTCATAAAAGAATATTGCCAGATTAATCGGAAAGTGCAGCCCCAAGAATTGCGAGGCTGCACTTGTACCTTTTTTTCGGGCCGCACTTTCCCAGTCGTATAATTTTCTGGGGCAAGTGCAGCCCTAAAATTAATTGATTTTAAAGTAAAAAATAATAAATCTCAGCTTTAAAAATACGAATAGTAGACATGAAACATTTGTACTTACATTTTGGAAGCACGAAAAAGTGAGAACAACAACAGAAGAAACGATGATTTCTCGAACCATAACAACATGGCACTGTAGTGGGAATGAGAAAAGTTAGGAAACGAGGGAGGAAGTAGAGTTACCCTTCAAGTAGCGCGATCTAACGCACGCAGTGCAAAGTAATAACGTTTACCAAGCTATCAGAATGTCAAGCAGCCTTGCAGATATTCCCGGTTTCTGATTATTAACCTAAGCCGCACTTGCCCCAAGACCGCACTTACCCCAACTGACCTTACTTCATTTTTTGCGAAAAGTTTCCATAGTATTGTATATTGTTTTTTATGCCATTAAAAAGTAGAGATTCCAACAAAAAAAAAAGTTGCTCCGATTTTTTAAAAAAATCAAATATTTTGACGTGAGATTTTTCGATTGAAAATTTTGATGCTTTTTTACTACTGAATCAAAATAAGGAGAAAAAATAAATATTTTAAATCCAAAAAATTACAGTGTACGTCGATCATAATAAGGTAACATTTCATTAAATGTAGTGAAAAAAAATTTTTTTGTGGGAGATAAAAATAAAAAACCAAAAAATCGGTTTTTTGAATTTTTTGCATAAATTTTGAGGTTATGTAAAAAAAGTGTATATAGAAAAGTTGTACATCTTTTTATTACCAACAGCTTTGTAATTTAGTTTTTTTCGACAGGACTCTTAGTTTTTCCGGAAATCGTGATAAACCGTTCCCCCCCCCTTAAACCCCCTACACCCCCCCTTCCCGAATTCAGTTCGCCCGTTATTTATTTTTCCTATTAATGTTATTAGATTTTTCTTACCTTTCGAATTGGTTTTATTCTGTTCTAAACTTTTTTGGTCTCAAACATTATTGGCACTGGCCTAATTGTAAATTTGTACATTTTAATTTTTGATTCAAACAGTCAAATGCAAAATATACGCGAAAATTTAATTAGAGGGAGCAAAGTTTTGATGGCTTACACGTATGTCTTTTCTACTTTTTATTATGACTTCTTTTTGAGCACAGAAGTTTCAAACGATTTTGCATTGAAAAGATGGCTTCCTTGCAACCCTATTGTATATATTTCCTAATCAAAAGATATTTGTCGAAATAGAATCACATTTGATAAAATTAAAGGGCTAAATTTAAACATAAATTTGAAAAACACTGTTCTATTTTAAAGGCACAGTTAGTGAAGCTTCAGCTACTTCAAAAATTTCTGGCCACTTGATTGCGATAAATCATTAGTGGTCGTTAAAAATTAGAATTAAATTGCTTTCATTACCAAGAATGGCTTACATTTTCTATCCATCAGGTAAGGATGTTAGCAAAAACTACTTCCAAAAATCAATTTTCCGCATGGTTTCTTGCGAATCAACCATGGCGAGTTGAGAAACGTTAGTTTTGAGTCGAGCACTTTTCCTCAATTTGTAATAAGCGGTATGGTGAAAAATACTATCCGGAATATGTTTCCACCGAATTCACATTTTCTGAAATAAAAAACACCTGCACGAGGAAGGTGGTGTCTACTGAATATTGCTAAGGGTGTTCGAACTTTGTAAAGGTGTTTAACCAATTTCGAGCAAATGGATGGCTATTGTTGAGACATATACTTTATCACCCAAGCATTTTCCCAGTCTTCACAGTGCAGCAAAATTATGTAATTGCTTCTTTTTATTTCGCATCACGTTTCATCGTGCCACTTTTTTCTTCAACGAATTCACCCATGCAAAAAAAAAAAGACTTTGGTTTCCTTTTTATGATAAATTATTTCTGTCAAAGCAAAATGAGGAGTCAAGTCTGTATGCATTTTTTAATCAGCATTTTATCTCTGAAATTGATTTACGTAGTGTGAGCTGTCCATGTTTCCGTCTTGCATACTGAGATAGACTTTTGACGATGTGTTTTTGCGGGCAGTAGTTTTCTTACTTTTTTTGTGTGTGTGAAATAAATTTTTTCTGTTTGAAACCCCCCCCCTTTTTTTTTTTAAACGGATCAATTTGTTGTTGTCACTCTGTCTCTATTTTCCATCGAAATTATTTACCGCAGGCTGTAAATTTTTCTCTTTTGTTTACACATCTCTCTACTTTTTAGTTTCTGTCGTGTTTCAAGTTCTAGGCGTGGCATTTACACCATTAATTTGAAAGTGAATAAAAGAGACGGGTTTTAAAAATGCAACTTTAAAAAAAATCAGTTTTTAAATATGTCTGTCGCTCATGCTTGAGAGAGCATAAATAATAATTAAAATTATTTCTATAACTTATGCTTGTATAATTGTATTCACGTTTATTCAGACAATATCGATACGTGAGGTATTTCAAAAAACAGTACACATGTAAAACTAAACAGCATTTTAGAATAGATATTTTTAGAATTAGTCAACGGATTTAGTTTATTGGAAAAATGTAGATATTATTTCATAAGTGTGTTTCAACTCAAAGAGCTTTCTCAATTTGTTATGATTTCTCCTACAGTGTTCCATTTTTTTTTCATTCATTAGAAACTATGTATTTAGCTATCCACTAATTATTGCTGAATTGCATGTCTTTTAGCGTTTAAGTAAATGAGTCAAATATTAATTTGCTCTAAAAATTTCAACCGTTAAATGTCAAATTTGTTACGTATTGCCAGAATTCTCTTCAAAAGCTTCCAGCAGTTAGAAAGCAAAATGAGTAAACCAACTTCAAATTCAAAACCGATGAGAGTTAAACACTACACATGTCCAAGCCATATGATGTTAGTATTGCTATTATTTACAAAGTACTAGAAAATCGCCCGCCAATGTATGACGGGTGAAAATAGCTTCTACATTTGAACGAAGCATTTGCCTGTTTGGTGATATTTTAATGGTTTAAATTTTGACCGTGACTCTAGTGGATTAACCATAAACTCCAGTAGATAGCATTCATTGTTAACCACTTTTTCGTTTCTTCATTCTCTTAAAATGACAGTCTTACCAGTAATATGGTTAAGTTTCCGGATCCAGTTCAGCCTTGTCAAAATAAAGCATTTCTTTACATGTCAAACATTGCCAAAAATTATTATAAAATTATAAAAAACTTACTGAATTTTTGGTGCTTCAGCAATGAAATTATGCTGTCACGCAAGCTATAGCGCAATTTTAACTGTTGGTGACGTCAGAGCGTTACTCGATCAGTGATTTTGGCTATTATATATATGAGGATATTTGCTATTATTATTATTATTATTAATATTATTTCAAAATTAAATTCTAAAATTATGCCAGTTTCATTCGTGTCTCCTTATACTTCTCTAATGTCCTAAATCGGGAATTATACATTTTCGTTGAAATTATATTCACGCAGTTATTATTATGTCTAGAATTTTCAGACTTTTTCATTAAGTTCTAATATTCCTATTTGATTAGTTTTAGCCGAGTTTCGAGCAAATCACGTATTAGTCCTAAGGGTTAAAATACGCCATATCTTTATCCAAACTTAAAAAAAATTCACAGAAATCCACACAAAACTTGTCAAAGATCTGAATGAATATGACTGAAAAGAAATTAAAAGTATATACCATTAAATTGAACACATTAAATAATTTTGATCATTAAACCTAGAAATATTTTAATGTGTGAATTTTAAAGCTAGTGAAAAAAAGAGGGAACATTTTTTCCAGCATTAATTTTCCGCTCAATCATTAATCGTAACACTTGAGACATTCATAGCTATAAAATAAATGCTTCGATTAAAATATTTAAAAATTTTTATGAAGCGGATATTTACATTAATATTTACTACATGCTGAGTTACGTAAAGCAATGAGTTCTGTAAAACACTTGATGTTTACATCAAAAATGCATCAAAAGCAATAAAAACTGAAGGTAAATCGAAAAATGAAAAGGTGGAAGGAAAATTTAATTTCAATACAAGCTTATGGAAGCTAAACGGAAAAAAATTCGTAGAAAATTAAAATTATTTTGCGCCTTCATTATAAATTTAAGAAATTGAATTATCATACATTAGGATCAAAAAATATTTATTTATTTATTTTGATCTGAAGAATCAGAAAAATTAATCAAAATTCCTATACGTTGCATACCGCGCAACTTTTTTCATGAGCTTCTAACTAATTGTGCGTATAATCAGATAAAAAATGTTTCACTATTTTTCAAGCTTTATTTTAATCTAGTGTATATAATTTTTTTTTATTTACTATCATTTTGAAACTTGTTTGTAATGATTCTGAGAAACCGCTGCGCAATAATTATTCAATTTGCAAAATTTGATTTTTTAAACTTAATTGATCGTAACATGCATGCAGATATTTAGAAATATACCTTTCAACGTATAATTACTTAACTAAATCAACGAAAAAATAAATCAAGTACTTATTTTATTTAAAAAATTCTTTTAGGACTCATCGTACTGATAATATTCGTATTGATCACGTGTGGTGTTTTTTGCATCTTATACTTTAATTTGTTTAAAAAGGATATTTCAACTTCCAAACATAAAACTGCTTTCAAAGTTTTGCTATACTAAATGGCTTCCTCTTTCACTAGATATAAAATTGTTACAACAAAAAAGAAGCATTCAAGGAAATAAACAAATAAATTTAACTAATTTTTTTCAAAAATGTAAAAACTAATTTGAGTTAAGTAATATAAAGATTAGCTCTCGTTAATTGGATCAACAGTTTTAAATTATCTCCATATGAATTTTGACTCTTTAATAAAACTTCAGCAATACGTTGTTTTTCCCTCAAGGAGTAAAAATTGCAAGATGAAAACGATCGTAGCGGTAAATCACGTTTTGTACATTTTTATGGAAAACTAGAATGGGTACTGCCTTTTTATGTTTAATTAAGACACAGTAAAAAAATATACAAAATGAGTTATTCAAAAATTGAGTTATAAGAATAAACGAAAGTAAAAGAACAAACTTACTTTTTGTAAACATGTGGCCGCAATATTGATTTATATGCCTAATTGTATGTACATTAGTAGTCGCAACTTTAAATTAAAAATATCGTTTTTATCATTCCAAGCAGCTTTGGCAATGGTTATTCATTTAATTAAATATTTTTTAAATTGTTTTTTTTTATGTTCTATTGATTTTGCGTAACGGTTACTATTCGGCGTTTAATAAATTTTTTTTTTCAGTAAAACGCTATATAAAGTTTTATATTTTAATAACATTACTGCGAAAGCTATTTTAGACATGAATGAAAAAACTTTTATAGTTCTTTTTCCTCAAACACAGTCCTTTATTTTTCAATAGACGAGATAAATCGAAACTGCCGGCCGCTTTCAATCTTTTTCTACAATTTAAAATTATTACAATAAGAAAGAAGTAGACAAAATTGGCAAAAGAAAAGTGTAGGCGTTAATGTCTCATATTTATCTTGCGTGTACATGATGATTTGTTATTGATATAAACTTAAAACGAAAACTTATGCGTAGAAAGCTAACAATAACGCTACTATAATATTACAGAAAAAGTTCTAGGTGTTAGTACAATAAAAACCTAGGTGGATTTTTATGTTTTGTGATCTTACCAAAAAAAAAGGAGGGAGGGGTGCTAAAATAAAGTATCTAATGAAAATAAAAATAAAACATAAAGTGCAAATATAGTGTAGACATTTTTAAAAATATAAATAACTAGCAATTAACAATGGAAAATTGCACAAGTAGCAGTTAGACATCCAGACACCTGTTTCAGAATTACAAGACCCCTTTCTTTAATGCAAAAGGCAATAAATCAATAAATAAAATCTATAGGAAAAGCATACATGCAATGTTTTTTCATTTGCAAAGCTAATATTTTGCATTAAAAAATATGTTCATTGTCATCAAGAAAATCGTGTCTGCAAATCGCTGTTTGCAATTAAAAGTTATTATTTGTGTGTAACGATAAAGGTATTTAAAAAGTTTTATATACATGAAGAATTACTATGATTTTTCATCATTAAGAAGATCTCTGTCGAGAAAGAAGTCTTGCAGTTAATTTACGCTATTCTAAAGAAAGTAACACAAAAAAAACAAAAAACTTAAGAACTTCATAATTAATCCTTATTTAAGAATTACCTCAAACAGTAAGAACATGAATCTTTTTTCCTACTTAAATGCAAAACTAGAAGTTTTTCCCCCCTTTCATCTTTTTGAGAATAAATAATGAATGTTTCTACTCAAAAAAAAAAAAAAAAAAAAAAAAAAAAAAAAAAAAAAAAACCCTCTCAAGACTGGTTTTTTTTTTCTTTTTAATAAATATGTGTGAGTTAGGATCCTCAATTTTTCAGATTTTTTTTCATGATAATTTATTAAATTTATTATTTTTATTCAAACCCGGCTAACATAATGTTAAGATAAGTTTTAAAAGTATACACAAAATATTTTATTTTCCAATGTACACATACTTTCTGACTGTAAGAAATCTCATAACAACAATATCCACACTGTTTTGAAGACAATATTCTTTAGTTTTTCAACGGTTTTGAAAAACACTCTTTCATTACTAAGGAATCAAATTTGAATTTGTTCAAAAGTTTCACAAAGTTAAATATTTAAAATAGCCCATAAATTCAAGTGTTCTTTTCGCACATAACTTTTAACCGAAGTGTTAAGAACAGACAAATATCTTCACTTCCTTCGAACACTTAATTTATTTATTAATCAGAAAATCTTAAACTGGTTTGCAATTTACGCAAAGTTAAAATATCAAATAACCTTTTCAAAAAACATTTTTAATTTATGTTTTTTTATCCACACAAAGCTTTAAACTGAAAGGTTAACAACAGACGAACGTCTCCACTTACTTTGGACAATGTATATTTTATTTGTGAAGAAATAAACATCAAATTTGTTTGTTTGAATTTTACACAAAGTAGAAGTTTCAAAACAATCTTTTCAAAAAGTTTTAAGCACTGAAATGTTTTATCCGCACAAAGCTTTAAGCTAAAGTGTTTACAACAGACAAATATTTTCACTTACTTTGGGAATTCTATACTTTATTTACGAATGAATAAAACTTAAATTTCGTTGAATTTTTCGCAAAGTTAAAATTTAAAGTAGCATTTCTCAATAAAAATTTTAAATTGAATGTTTTTTATAAACACAAAGCTTTAAGCCGAAATGTAGCAACATGCAAATATCTTTACTTACTTTCGGCAATCTATATTTTATTTGTGAAGAAATAAAATTTAAGTTTGAATTTTGCGAAGTTAAAATTTTAAAACAACCTTTTAAATTTTTTTTTAATACTGAAATTTTTTATCCACACAAAGCTTTGAGCTAAAGTGTTAACAACAGACAGATATCTTCACTTACTTTGGGAGGAATCCAAGAGAATGAAGAAACCACTTCAGCTGCTTAGCTCCTATATACGACACGCCTTCCTCCAGACTATTTTCCCTTCCATGCCCAGCCAAGCGTGGCCAACTCCTATTATCAGCTAATCCCGTCCAATTTTTGATTATGGTGTCTTTTCATTTTACTTTCTGCCGTTATTTTCCCACTTTCGATTTCCCGGAATCCGCAAAAGATGAAAAGTGAAATTTCCTCCCACTGATCGTCTGACTTAGGTCACTTGATCCGTTGTGGAATTGATATGGAACCGTTCTAAGTGTGTTCTTAATGTGGGTTGCCGATTTTCATTACATGCTTTGCGTTTTCCTGCCCATAACTGTTCTCAGTTGCCTTACTGTTACAGGATCCTCTGGTTGTGATTTGGATAAAATGAATACGTTTAAAGAGATTAACTACGCTAATGGAAAATAAAAGATTGGAAGTGAACTTTTTATGCAGACAAATTCGATTTGTTTGTCATTGGAAAATCGTTTTCTGCAGTAATAAGGCTGTAGGAAATATGTACGTTCATATAAGCTCTGTTATGTAGAATCAAATAATCGATAACCGACAGAAAGTGTATATCCTTAAAAGTCATTTAGTTCTTTTCGCCAAAGATAACTTAATGTAATAATCTGCATTATTTTGCGTAACAGCGGTAAAAATGTTTTCACGCTCTCGTAAAAAATTCCTTGGCTAGTTAGTATTTCGGTTAAAAAGATTTTAATACGCTTCCTCGACTTAACGTCGTACGAGGATACCTACAAATAATATCGCAATTGACGATTTTCTGTACGCATCTTTTCTCTCCAACTCATTGTCCTTCAATGTGAAGCCTCGACCCTAGAATGTCAAAAACTCAGCACTGGACAAAATCAGCCGAATCCACAAAACTCGGTCACATTCTGGCAGGACAAAAAAAAAAAAAAAAAAAAAAAAAAACGCGCTTGAGAACCCTGTATTGTGAGTATGCTCGGTAACCAGTCATTTTTCCAAATTCGACCTCATTTTGGTCCACGTTGGGCCGAGCTTTCAAGTGTCTACTGTATTAATATACGTTGTAACATTGCTTACAAGAAGTAACGAGCTCTTCCCGTGCCATGATTTGAGTGAAAGAGAGCAATCGAAAGAACTAGGGTGAACTACAGGGTACTTTTTCGTGGATGTGATAATCAACCTTGTGCATGATGCACTTTTCGTCTGTGAAAAATTCCTCAAATGTCTAAGAATGAGCATCGCGAAAGTTCTATTTCTTCCTGAATCGGGTGCATCTACTTCAACCCTTTAAGCTGAATGAAGTTTGTTTGGCATACTTTAAGTTTCGTTAGGTTACATAACCATTTGCGCATATATTTTGCCATTTCGTTTTTTTCAAAACAATTTAATCAAAAGTCTGAACTACATTTCATATTACCAACACCACGTTAGGACTGTCAATATTTGTTAAAACCAAGGAATATCGCGGGTTGAACCACAATATTCCCGTTGACCCCCCCCCCCCCCCGAGACGTCAGGTATTATTTAGCATATCTATTGGTCCCGATGAGGACGCAGCCCTATTTCCATTAATGTGCCAGTCATGGGGAACAGTCTGGAATATTTACCTTTGAAAAACACATACAGGAACACTAAACATTTTTGTTTCATAGACGCCATTTTCCGTTTCTTATGTTAGTGCGATCTATACTACTTTAGCTTCTTCTATACCAGTTGTTTCCAACTTCGGGGCGATCACTAGGAGAAAACACGAGTAGAACGGGATGTTGAAGTTAGTGGAACCTATCGCAAAGCAGTGTAACAACATCGACTATATAGGGAAGTAAAACAGCCTCCATTATTGTTCAGTTATTATTTGTTGTTCGGTGGCAACTAGTGAAATGCAGATTTTTTCCGATAAAATTATAATTTTTATAAAATTCCAGGAAAGGTTACTCTTACGTATAAAATGGAAATACTTGTACATACTTAAAATGCTTGTTTTGTCAGTTCTTTTATGACTTTGTTTGCTTAACTTCATAAAGTAGAGGAACGAAAAAAAATGTTTCATGGTCCTGGGGTAGGACAGGATACTATTATATACATATATATATATATATATATATATATATATATATATATATATATATATATATATATATATATATATATATATATATATATATATATATATATATATATATATATATATATATATATATATATATAAAGAATCCTGCAATAATGACCTGCAATTTTTATTTCGGAGATTTTTATTCCAGTACAAATGAATGCCGGGTATTGTGCCAAGATTGTCTAAAATGAGTCCACAATTCATGTGCCGGTGCAATGATGATGAGGCTGCGTTAATGTGTGCACTTTTTGAATAGTCATAGATTAACAATTAAAAATTTTTTTCCTTCTGTTTATATAAAAGATGATGCGGAACAGAACAGGAAGTTAAACTTTATTTGTATGAATATTTAAAAATATTTTTCATGACATATTTAAATTTTTTCTGTAAGATATTGAAGTAAGCCTGACAAACAATCTATTGTTATTTGATTCGAGTTTTAAATGATCGTGCATGACCATCTGAATTTAGGTTTAATCTTAATATCCCTCTCCGGGTTCTTTTACCGATGCCGTATTGCTACTTCATCTGACACATCCTTATCCACAAGTGAAAGAAAAAAAAAAAAAAAAAAACAGAATCACTCCTGATTCCGTTCTCGTCAAAATTAGTAGAAGGAGGATCTGGTTCGCTGTCAGGATGAAGTTCAGCTCCGAATAAAGAGGTTGGACATTTGCTTTAAAGAGAATCTGCGTTTGACTTTGACGAACATAAAGCTTAGCATTCAAGCTTTGGAGGAAATCCGACCAGCACAAGGTAGACGGTGAAACAGTAAAAATATACAAATAAGTTTTCTAATCTTTGTTTTTTTTTCCTCAAAAGTTTAAGTGTTTAGCTTTCGTTTTCAATTCTTCCATATTCATATATATAATAAAAAAATAATAAAATTAAAAAAAAAGAAAATAATTTTATAAAAAAATTACCCTTGTTTTGTAAAAGCGTGTCAATGATTTTAGTTAAGTATGTTATTAGGAGAAGACCGCCTATATTGGACCCTCTAAGAACAAGAGGCCCGTGTCGCTAAATGTGAAGCAAAACAAAAATTAAAAATAGCGCATCTGAAACCAAATTTAATTAGGAACCGCCATAGGTACTTACACTTTCTGTAAGTATGACAATAATTAAAAAAAAAAAAAAAAAAAAACTAATTTTGACAAAGTTGCAAAAGTCCAATTTAGGAATCTTTATCTGTGGCGATGACGTTAGAACGTTTGCAGAAGAAGGTTTCCTTCTTCTGCCTTTCATTTTTTTTTGCAAAGGTTATATGTGTGCCAATTTAACAAAAAAACGATCATAAATTATGAGTAACCACTGATTCCTCGGAACGTGTGTTGATTTTGACTTCAACAGCTGACACCGAACATGTATCATGTTTACTTTGATAGCCTCATCTGGACTACAAACTTATGACTCGGTGACTGCAAAGTCGCTGTCGTACACAATTATGCTAACAGGTCAAACTCTTGTTCTAGGGAATCCATTCACAAAACATTGGCCACGTTTGCAGTTTGTTCATAAGAGCCACCTAATAGTTCTCTTATTTTATACTGGGTAATGGACCTCATTGGATGTTCTCACATTCACGTATGACAGGTTCGATTGAAATATGTGGACAGAGGCTTGAAAAAGGCCACGTCAAAGGGCTGTATAGGATGCTTAGTGTGTGCTGGAAGAGGAAGCATTATTGCAGCGTTATCGTTAGCCAAGTTTATAGCATAGTCCCACATCATCATTCCTACAAACAGTTAAGGCTCTTTCCATTATTTTCCCGCCTATGAAACACATTTACCCTTTTAGACATCTTTTAATACCAAGAATGATCAAATCAACGTAGCTTGTAATTAATAAAGAAATTAGCTTAACAAAGGTTAACGAGCACTAATTTCAGTCAAATTAAAAAAAAAAGAATTTATCTAACAAAATTGAAATTGAAGCTTCTGGCTAAAACGAAACGAAGAAAAAAAAACTATTTTATGAGGTTGAAGCTTCTAAGCAACCTTCTTAAGAAAAATCCGTGTGAATGCTTTAATAAGTCTTATAATTCATATTTTAAGTAATCCTAAATGCGCATTTAAATATCACCACTAAATTATGTTCTATAAAAAAAATTTAAAAGTTTGTTTAAATTTCATGTTTTTAACCTGGACTACCGGTCCTTGTAGTTTATAAAATACCCAGCTAGCAAATAACGTGAACAAACAAAAATTGTAGTCAAATTGAAAATCTATATTTAACAAAATTGAAATTGAAACTTATTGGATTTACACCTAGTTTTATGAGTGGCAGCTTCTAGAAAGTGTGCTTGAATAAAACAAAAAGTCAAAATGAATTTCCTTAAAATATGCTGAAATTGTTAAAATATGCTCAAAATAATCCTAACTACGTTATTAAGTTTCACTAATTACTTATTTTATAACGTGATAAGTAAAAAGGCTTACTAAATTTTATATTCTTAAATTGAACCAGAGGTCCGTTATAAGAAAATGTTTTCGGTCCAATAAAGGAAACCACGCCATTTTTTATTCTTTTATTTATTCCTTGTCAACAAGTTTCCCAATCATGCATGTAAATACATTGCTGTAATTCCCATTAAATACTGTTTAACATACTATAAAAGCAATTTTCTCAGTTCACAAATTTTAGTAATATTCTACTAGATACAAGTTCTCAAAATAAGATCGAGCAGGTTTTCAACACAAATCACTTCGTAACTCTATGCAGATCGAAAAGCGACGGAACTTCATCCTCAAAGGTTTCAGATATAAATCTTTGTGTTTCCACTGGCAGAGAGTAGCACAGAACTCTACGCTAGATTTTAAGTCCTCGGTCCAATTTAAACAGTGGTCCAATATAAGCGGTCTTCCCCTAAATACATTAACAATAAATTAAGATCCGGCATTATATTTTCAGGGTATCGGTATCATAAGCATCATCTTATGGTTTTTTCAAGGAAAAAAGGGTGAGCGATATGTGTTAGTCAACCTCTAAATGTGGACGATGAGCCCAGGAAGTTTGGAAACTAAAGTTTTATAATGAGAAGAGAAAAATTGACATGAAAAGTAAAATATAAACTAGTATGTTGTAGCTATTACGAAACTTTTTTTCTACATCTTTCTTATGAATTCTGATCGCTCCCCATACTTAACGAGGAAGCAATATTCCTAAAAGAAACAAAATTACACACGCAAAAACTTCACGACCATTCGAATTTCCGAATTATCGCAAAAGCAAAGCAAAGAGTGAACATTGAAAGTTACTTTAAAAGCCTTGCATAAATAAAAACAATTATTTTATTTGTTAACAAACACAAGATGGCAACAGCTAAAATTTTTAAATCATTGATTTCCTGATCATTTTTCAACAATTAAAATTACACGAAATACGCAGACGACAGTCGATTACGTTTTATCTTCCTTATTGTTGCATTAATAAAGCTATTTTTATTCGCACAAAAAAAAGCAGCCCCGCGCCCCCCCCCCCCTTGAAGCGATTGGCACCAAAATTGAACCAACGACAATGAAAGGACATTAAATTCTACATTAATTGCACGATCAATTTTAAGGACATTAAATTGCACTACCCCCTTTCCAGCTATTGACGCTAAAGGGTCATTCCATAGAAATGTCAACCTCAACCTCAGAAATTTTTTTCCCACAAAGCCTTAACTGTGACCTATCTTTCCATTCAGCATACTTTCTAGTACATAAATCCAGTAACAGTTTGCAAAAATTTCGTTCGGTGTTTTTCTTCTGGCTCTAAACGTGCGAGGTTGCAGAAAAGGCTTAGCATGTGCAAAAAACATTCATCTACGTTTTCTTGTGTAATGTAAAAAATTTTGCAAATTTCGAAAAGAACTATGTTTATTCTAAATGATTAGATGTTGGGCCAATAAAATTGACTGTTCTATTTACATAAATTATAAGAGAAGTATTTTAATTAGTTTGGTTATTTCACCGAAAATATTTACGTTACGTTAGTCACGAAAATGTACTATTTTCTGCTTAAAAACTAAACCAGATGATTGAACCAAACAGCAC
This sequence comes from Uloborus diversus, assembly GCF_026930045.1. Lineage (NCBI taxonomy): Eukaryota > Metazoa > Arthropoda > Arachnida > Araneae > Uloboridae > Uloborus > Uloborus diversus. Next base: position 132,118,593 of record NC_072731.1, read on the forward strand.
TTTTTATTTTCTTACATCTGTGTCATATCTACTTAAAAAGTGCAAAATATTTATTTTATTATCAGTAGATATAAAATAATTAGTGTGACTAACGTAACAGTTTGCATGTGACTAACGTAACATTTTAAAAATATTGCTAATATTTAAAACTTATTTAATTTAATGTACATTTTCATGAACAATTTTGAATATGTAGGCATTCTATATTGATTAAAAATGTAAAGGTGTAAAATACGAGTAATATTACATTGTAGACCTATTGTTTACTTAGAAAAATATTTTTTTAAAGGTCTTTATAAAGATACTTGCAATTTAAAGAATTATTTAAAAAGAAAAGAGGTGAGTAAAGCAAAACGAGTACTCTGCTGAATGTGCATTCAACACAAGAATCCAAGTTTAAGAATTAAATAGAAATAGAGTCTTAACAAAGGAGAACGTCTCTATTTTTTAGAAAATACATCTCCACCTATTATTAAAATGAAGTAATGGTTGCTCGTTGGAAAACATTTGAAGATGTTACATGATACAGTGACGATAAGCGATGCTGCCATATATTTCAGAAAATGCAAGAATGATCATTTAGAAATTCAAACATTTGCGGTGATATCTGGAATTAAAATGCATTTTGCAAAAACGTTCGAATATTTTTTTTTTTTCAATATTACATTTTAATTCAAAAACATGCACAACACTATTCGTTCGATGAATCAGTAAACCTTAAAAAACAATATGCCATTGAAAAGTACTACGGACTTACTTATGACGATAAGTAGTACATCGGCAGAATACTAGAATTCGGTGAAACTATCAACTTACATAAAGTTAATTTTTTAAAAGAGTGATATTTAGGATTCAATTAGCCCAAGAATGATGTTATTCAGTTTGTAAAAGCAGTTTTTGTTATTTGTTTATTTTTTTCCGCGCAATCAATTTGAGTTAACTGAACTGAATCCTTCCGTTCAATTTCTTACACTTATATAGAAAAAAAGTAAAGAAAGAACCACAATGCAACACAAAGAGGATTCCTAAAACGTGTGAAAGTAATGTAAGAGCAAGAAATTAATTAAAAAAGTTTTTTTATATGCATTCATTGCTTGTTATTCGATGGTTACGTTAGTCACGTTACGTTAGTCACACACAGATTTTCGTAAAAATACCATTAAGGCCAAAAAAGATTCATCTGTAACAAATCTGTAGTACATTTTTGAAAATAGATTGTTTACCTCTTACAAATTTATCGGCCAATTTTAAATGTCTGCGTAAGTTTCAGAAAAATTTGCCTCGTAACATAAGCATTGTTTCTCAGGGTTGCAAAAATGTTACGTTAGTCACGATGCCTTTTTTGGTGAAAACACCTGCCAGCGCTTATTTTGCTTCAAAATCTTGGTAGAAATGAAAAATAGTAACCTTGTACATTTTAAATCTGCATATTAAACCAAAACACATTTATTTTTACTCCTAGTGTAAGTAAAAAGAGTTTGAAAATCAGCTGCGAATGTTACGTTAGTCACTATGGAATGACCCTAAAATAGAATCAGATCTTAAACCTTCTAAGGTCTACTTTTTTTTTGGTTGATTCGTTTCATTATTTTTTGAGATATAGCAGTCACAAGTGGTGACAAAAAACGCTCTATAGCTCAGTCCCCGTTTGAGCTAGTGACACCGAAATTGAATCAGCACCTAAAAACATTAGGGTAGTTCAAAAAAACTTTTTTCAGCTAGAGTCCAGGGCCCCCCCCTTATTTTTTTCTTTTTTTTTAGACCTGTTACTACACTCCTGTTTGTGAAAATTGCAACACCACGATGGACTTACGCGAGGGAGCTGAAAAAAACGGAAATGTAAAGTAGGGCATGATATGCAAATAATTAGAATTGCAGACTGGTAACGCATGCGTATGCTGAGCAACGTCCTCTGAACAGCGGATCGAACCGAATATAAATAGACGGCTGTAGCGTGGCGTGTATGATTATCGGTGGTTATATGCTAGAGTAAACGCTAACTAAATCTTTACTAAGTCTCTTCGACGAAAGAAAGCGAAATTTGAGCAAATTTCGGAGTTTGAACGGGGAAGAATCGTCGGCCTTCGTGAAGCTGGATTGTCTCATCGTGCAGTAACCGCTCGTGTGCAGCACAATCATGCGTGTTTGGAAGCAGTGGACGAACAAGGGTTGGACAGCTCGGAAATCCGGGAGTGAACCCCGAAATGTGACGTCAGCTTGCGATGACAGACACCTGGTGCGTATGGCGCTGACGGACCGCACAGCTTCTTCTAGACAATTGGCAGCACAGTGGTCAACTGCTACAGGTGTTTCATTGTGTGCTTCATGGATTCGGAGACGTCTGCTGCAGCGTGGGCTGCGCGCAAGGATTCCTTTATACAGGATTACTCTCACGCAAAACCATCGCCGCGCGCGGCTACAATGGCCAATGTGCATAGGAGCTGGCGTGCTGATTGGCAGCAGATCGTCTTTTCTGACGAATCCCGCTTCAATTTGTGGCACCATGATGGCCGACGATCTGCTGATTGGCAGCAGATCGTCTTTTCTGACGAATCCCGCTTCAATTTGTGGCACCATGATGGCCGAATTCGTGTCAGGCGCTATGACGGTGATTGGCACATTCCGGAGTGCATTATCGAAAGCCACAGTGGACGAACACCCGGTATGGTCTGGGGTGCCATAGCATATCATGGACGATCACAATTGCTACGAATTGTGGGCAATTTGAACAGTACCCGGTACATAAACGAAGTTTTACAGCCCCAAGCTATTTCTTTCCTGCAAGGATTGCCAGGGGCTGTATTCCAGCAGGCCACCGGTCCACATGTCGCCAGGACTGTCAAATCCTACCTTGATTCGCAGCAGGTGCAGCTTCTTCCGCGGCCTGAATATTCCCCGGATATGTCACCGATTGAACATGTGTGGGATTTCGTTTGGCGGCGTTTTACTCGTGATCCTCGTCGTGTACAAACAATATAGAATACTCTTCCGCAGGCAGATATTCAAATTTTGTTTCACTCCATGCCGAGTCGTGTTGCAGCTCTTATTGCGGCACGTGGTGGCCACACAAAATACTAATTTCTATTTCTTTATTGTTTGTTTGGTTTGAAAATGTAATCATTTATTTGTACCATTACCTTTCAACTGTGTATTAAATTTCATTCAACTATGATGCTTCCTTCAAAGTTGCAATTTTCACAAACAGGAGCTGCAAAAGTTTTATGCTGTAAAAGATTCAGATTCTTACTCAAATTTTAACAGGGTGCTCAATGACCCCTTAGTTTAACATTAACTTTAGTATAGAAAATGTCTAAATTTAGAAACATTTAATTACTCTAGCTGTATTTTGTAAATAATTATTTTATTGCAATGTACATGCATATTACTAGTGTATATTACAACATTATTTTTACAATTCAATATATTTTTTAACTCCCCTCCCCATACTTATGAAGTTTGGGGGAAGGGGTTGAGCACCCTCTTTCAGTTGAAATAGGAAGCTAAAATTCTTCCAGTATATTACTATCCACAGGTCTAAAAATACTGAGGGGTTTCCTGCTATCAAGGAGAGTTTTTTTTTTTTTTTGCGCGTATTTTTGAACCACCCTTTTGTACACGCTAGGGGCACTATATGGACCAAATTTTGTTTGATTCCGCCAGTCACTTCTTGGGAAATAGCAGACACGCATAACTTAAGAAACGTTTCATTGTTCCACCCTCCTAGGAGAAATTCGCGCTAAAAACCAATGGGCACAAGTTCACATAGGGACACATATGTTTACCAAATTTTATTCTATTTCATGCGGCAGTTTTTGCTGTAGAGCGGCCAAAAAAAAAAAAAAAAAAAAAAAAAAAAAACGGATACTCTCATACGGACACACAGGCACACACACACACACACACATACATGGACACCCGTATGCAACATTTTAAAGGGGGGGGGGCCTCAAATGTTTTCCCCATGGTTTAGCAAGATATTTTCCACATGGAAACCGATTTCAGTACAGATTAAAGTTATTGAAATTTGACATTTTTAATAAGTAATTCATTAATGACTGGAGAAGAAATGTTTTTACATTTCGCAAATAAAAAAATATCAACATTTAAGGTAGTTCTAATTTTTAAAGTGGAGTTTGAGCCCCCACTTGTCCAGCTCCTATATGGGCGCCCATGCACACACACACACACTCGCGCGCGCGCTCACACAACACACACAAACAGACATGTTTTCCAAAAATGGTCGAAATGGACACAGCACATCTCAAAACGTTTGAATCCGTCAAAATTCTGAATTCGAGAATTTGCAAGAAACCAATACTTTCTTCTATATCTTAGATATAGAAGAGAGTAAAAAGAGTTATGTGTGAATCTGAAATAGTTTTAAAATTTCTTTTCCAATGCAAGGTGTTAGAAAGAAAATATTCAATTTCAGGGACGAAGAGAATGACTTCGAAATGGAACAGAGATCGGAAGGACTGGAATCATCTAATCCTATTTGAAGCAAAGAGGAATTACACCGCTTGTGAGAATTTTCTTTTTTTGTGAAACGAAAGAAATTTCTTTTTAGGAGACAACGTTCAAAAAGGCTTTGAAAAAAACACTAATGACACTTTTAATGACGCCAATTAATAATCAGCTGTTGATTAGCCTAAATTCGAACACGATTCTTATATGCGTGTCAGTTATTAGAATGCGAAATTAATGCGATTTGTTCAGAATATTAATTTAATTTCTATACAGATGTCCTTTGGTGCGCGTTACTTGCCTAAATTTGTTTTTTTATAAATGTATGAGAGAACGGCTCGAAGAGTCTTTTTTTTCGCAGAGTAGAGATGTCAATTATTAAAATTAATTATAAAAATAAGTTTAAAAAAAAATAGTAAGAAGAGAAAGGGTGTAAGGTTTTCTTAGAAAGGAAATCACTCTTCTTTCGTTGTTGATGGACAATCCTCAGGTATCCCCAAATTGGAAGTCTAGCACCATCACAATCAATCTAATACATTCGCACGTTTTGTGTACCAGGTTAATTTGTTTGTTACAAATCAAACATCTGACCATCTTGTTCACTTATAGCTCCACTTAAAGCAGGTCGGGCGAGGAGCGTGCTATGGATCGTTCGAGTCCAATTGCCGAAAGTGGGATTAAATTCACTGGGAAACGATCTGAAGAAGTGCTATACCGATTCAAGACGTACATGCTTTTATCGGAGAGATTGCGAATTTGATGGGAGAGATCTGTGACCAACCATCAGAATGGGAGATCTATAATTGGAGCAAGTCTAATCTGGAAACGTCGTAATCATGAGGGTAGCCAGTATTTCCGTTAAGGAGGAGCAAACATAGACGCAACAAGATAGTAGTTTTTAATTGCCCCTCATCCCCCCCCCCAATCTACTGCCGGACCCTAAAAAAGACTTGAAATTAAAATCGCCCCCCCCTCTAAAAAAACGATTTTTTTAATGATATGTATGGTCAGATGAGAGGGAAAATGCAGTTATGCGGCTCCCCTACTAAACATTTTGAAATTGAAGTCCTGAAAATGTAATTTAGAATTATCCTTGGTGACATATGGAATGAGCGTGGGGATAAAAGGCTCTCTTCTACTGAGGGGCAGTCGATCCTTCCTGCCCGCCCTCTGGTTACGCTCATGGTCTCAATGTAAGATTAAGATTCGCGTAGCCTTCACAATGGAGGTTAGATTTGCCCCATCTATAATAATTAACAGGGCATGGCTCTTGGTCTTCCTGGTTTACACCCGAACACATGCCAGCACTGTAGCACTGGCCATTTCTGTTCTCTGTATCGTTTCTGAGAGCACTTTTTACTTATGTAGTCAGGTGAAGTAAAGTAGTCAAACACGTATTAACGTACTATGACTTTGATATCAACAGTGTAGCAAGTTTCTAGGCTTTATTTTAGATTAAAAATTAAGTTTTAACTAAACATTTTATTAGGGACATTATTTTATTTAGGGACATGAGGTTTTTATTTATTTTTTAGTTTTGTTTATGCAACATTTTAATATTTGGAGAAGCAAAATGTTTTTCATTATAACGACTATCAGATCGACTATGCAGAAAGCTTTACACATATCTCAAGAACACTACCTCATCAACACCTAAGCTGGATCAATTTTATATAATACTTTATAGAATAACTTGTTGGAAAAATTATATACATATTATATATACTTAGTTTTATATACTGAATTTTATATACTTGGTAAAGTGGCCATTGGGTTATGCTTAACAAACGTATTGCTTTTAAAACCACTTAATCTATACTTATAAAATAAATGTCAGTTAAATATTAATTTTGCTAAATATGTGCTTGTTTTGAAAGGAAACAACCTTAAACACAACTGAGATTAAATGCAATGCATTGGTAAAATTAAAATTTAGTTCAAGGGTTTTTTATTTTTTGCAAAGTAATAAATTTTCAAATTTCCCTTTGTAAATAACAATTTCTTAATATATTTTTAATTTCAACTCCCTATAATCTGTCCAGGTGCTCTGAACTAATAATTAGGTTTGTTTTATAAAATTTAAGGTTTAAAAGTTTAAATGTATATCCAAGTTGAAGTGACAAGATGAATGATTTTGTATCTTTTTTATTTGCAAAATAACAAAGCAAAAAACGTATGCGAAATAATGTACCCAGACTACTCATAAGCATAGTAAGTTACCGCCCTACAAAATACCCTGCTTTGCCGTCAATCTTTGAGTTGAACCGCACCATTGCTGCGGTCGCTCATTTGGTTTGCTAATTCTGCATTAGCTACCAGTTTGTTTGGCTCTCTTGACTCCGTTAAGAGATTTTTCGCCTCCAGCTCATGTGATTCCTATTCCGGGCTGATGAGTGCTAAAAAGCACGAAACTGCAGTCCTCGGATGGAATAACTGAGCTGGTGGTGTATTTTAAGTTAAAATATTGCATAAAAACCCTGCCAGCCAAACGTTAATTGCACTTATTAAATTAAATCGCTCTTTAAAGGTCGTTGCATTAGGAGATTTGGATTAACTGCATCCAAAATGTCTTGGGATTTTCATTTTGATTACAATTTCTCATTTTGTAAGCTAGTCTTGAATAAATAAATCTGTTTCTTTGGTTATGATAGAATCAGTTACGAACTGTAGTACAAAAGTGCGGTTATTCAAACAGATTTTGTGCAAAACATTTTTAAAAACAGTTACGTAAAAATTTGGTGCAAAGGATAACTCAAGGCATTTTCTACGTGAAAATGAACTAACGTGACATTGAACTTTTGCTCAGTGACTTGAAACAATGCTACCTGAGGCTGAGAATCGTAAAAGTTGGGGATTAAGCTAAAGGAAAATCCTCATAACTCCTTCCTAAATGGTGTGATTGGGATTTTTGACTCATCATAAGCACGCGTTTTCACCACCAGCTAGTTTAGTGGTGTGCTTAGGTAACATTCACACTTTAATTAGGAAAGTGGATCAACTTTCGAAAAGTAGACAAAAGCTGTACTTGCACAAAAGTGTTTTTTTGACCCGTTAACCATGTATGGGGAGCTCTAGGAAAGTTTTTAGGTTTTATTACAATAGAGTTCTTTTACATATAACTATATACAAACGTCTATTTAGTTACAGTACTTTAAAAGCTTTTTTTCTGTATGATTGAAGAGAGCTTTAAATTGTATCATGTATAAATTACTTCGTTATACACAAATTACAGACATCAGTGACGGGAACAAAATCCAAAAGCACATGCTCTGAAATAAAGTTACCAACTTTAGCATTTAGGTTAAATCAGAAATATGTTGTTTATGAGATCTTAAAAAAAAAAAATGCTCACATTTATTTCAAAGAAAATAAGATGCGAAAAAAAGCTAGAGTTCGTATGGCATAATTAAATAACGTTTACTATTTTTGCTGAAACCTTACCTCGAACGTCCAAAATTATTCTACATTCTTCCAGTTTAAGGATTTTTTTCCAACATTTTTTGCTGATTCTTTCCACTACTTCATGTCATTCGCTCCCAACTTCATGAAAAAAAAAAAAATGCATAACATCCTTCAGAGTGTAGGCGCAGTTTTCACCTATTTTAATGGCTTTTTCAATCAATCTTCAGGTGAAAAATTAGTTTCCAACTTCTTAGAAAAGAATTATACTTAACATCATATAGGGTGAAAATAGTCGTAAAGAAAAGTTATCATTATTACATACGTAACGTACCCAAGTACTTTTTTTTCTGAATTAAAAAAAAATGAGTTGAGGAGGTTGAAATACCTATAGACACGGTTTACTTCGGAATAGCTTTATAATCCTTTTAGGAACTTAAATAACATTTTTGTTACTGCAGATCGTGATACTTAACAGCACGATCCAACTTGCAGATAAATTTTAATTCCCTTAATGAAGCAGGTAAGGATACAGTCCTTACCTGATAACATCTTTAATTAAATTATTATAAATATTTACATCTGTACAGTGGAGTTTGACTGAAAAAAAATTGAAAAAAAAAATTAATAAATAAATAAAAAAATCAATTGGTCAAGTGGAATAGAAACTAGCTTGGTAGCTCGACATGCCTATCTAAATTTTATACATAAAGTTGTTTATAAAATATATTGTGCGTAAAACAACTTTTTTTAAATCTGAACTAACTGTTCATTTGTACTCTTTTTTTTTTGTTTTTGCTAACAATCCAAGTGGTTAATTACGAAATATTTATCATTTATCTCAAACGCTTTCTAAAGACTGTCAAAACATTGATATTTTCCTCAGAAAATGATAATTCATGAATGTTATGATTGAATTAATAGACTTTCATGGGCATTTTTAACTGTGAAAAGGTTATCAGGTGGTACGTTTTATGACAAATTAAAAATTCACAGAGTCTACCTTTTAAGTTTTTCTAAGACAGATATTCGATTGAAAACTATAAAATACTATCTAGTCGAATCCTGAAAGAAGTACTTGGTGAAATGTTCGCCGAAATAGATTAATAATGATAATAATAATAATAATAAATAAATAAAAAGAAAGAAAAAGTGTCAGAGGGTGAGCCAGTATTCTTTAATCAGTGGCGGATAAAAGGGGAGGGTGATGGGGTCATGACCCCCCTCCCAAACCGTCAGCAATACAACCGCTAATCGGTCCACATTGTGTTCAAGCAGTTTATGAATAAAATGCAAACGATTTCAGTTGCCTTTTCAATTCATTAATTATTTTTAAAGTAAATATTTGAAAAAATAATTCCTTTCATTGTTTATGAAATTAATTAGTAGCTTTACTAAGTACCTTATTAGCTGATTTGGTGCTTTATATTTGCCCCCAAGCAGTTACCCAAAACCGTATGTTCCCTCATGGGGGTGGGTCATTCTTCCACTTGACCCTACTCCTAAAATGGTAGTCTGTATCTGACCATTTCTCTAATACAAATGAAGGGCTACAGAGAAGAACGATCAAAGTCCATTTTTCTAAAAAACTGTGGTTAACCTACGGGAACATGTAGATTATTACAGACAGTATTCAAGAGATATATTATTTAGGCAAGAATCATCATAGTGAGTGAGTTTTGACAGGGAAGAATGAGGCTAACTTGGAAACGATTCGAGATTTCAAGCTCACAAACGTAATGAGGAAAATTTGGGCATGGTGGACCATGATCATTTTTCCCCGTGGCCCCTCGAATTGAAAGAGAAGGATCTTTGCTCGAACTGCACACCTAACGAAATCCAGCGTGGTAAAGTACAATCTTTGTAACACAACTTTTATGCATTTGTTTCGGTACTGTTGATAAGCAATCATCGCATCTTAGGTGCAATTTTACAAAGTAATAGGGCTCGACAGATAGCAATTTTTGAACAATGAGCTGCTGCTGATTTTTGGCCGATTGTTTAAAGTTGGCCGATTTTTTTTTTTGTTTTAAATGGCCGATGGAAACACATTAATAAAGACGGCCGAAATGTAGATTTCAAACATTTTTCAAAGGTACTCGGTACGATGTAGAAACCGATGGCAAAACATATTTCTAGAAAAAAAAAAGCAAAAAAAAAAAAAAAAAAAACGGATAACTAAATATGATGGATAGATAGGAGTCTCTGACATATTTATATTTCTTACTTTTTCAATGAGAATATCATATCGGAAATCACAGCAAACTAAAGAAAAACACATGGGCCGTAAGAATACATTTCTAACAGAAGTAAAGGTAAAAGAGAGAGATAAAGAGGGATTTAAAGAACAATGAAATAGTAGTACGCTAGTAGTTTAATATTCAAAGGTAAAATCGGAAGTAAAACAATATTTTATCTAGAAATTTATTGCATTTCAATAAGTCAAAATATAAAGACAGAAGTCTAAAATATTTCTGTCGTTCGAAAAATATAACTTTTAAATGATTTTGGAAGAGAAAAGTCAAAGAGAGCGAAGAGAAACTGTCCTTGAACTCAATCCTTTCCTTAGTGACTCCAAACGTGGCCTGAAATTGCATTTTCGGAACTTTAATTAAAAAAAAAAATATTTACGGTTGAGTACTTAAGCAACATCTTTTTCCTGAAATTACAAACGATGGCCGCCAATCACGTTTTTAAGATGACACTTGGAGCCGAAATTTATTATACAGAGTGTTTCTGAACTCTTGGTCAAAACTTTAATGGAGGATAGAACACATCTGGACAAACAATATAATGGCAAAAATAGGTAGTCTAGTCAAACTAAGGGAAAAAGACCCTTAACATGGACAAAATTGCAACAGAAGGTTTTTCAATTGATTTTGTATCAGTAAATTAAACAGAATAGCATGTCCAAAGTCGGACAAAATTGGGCCACGGGAACACTCCCAAAATCAGATTTGAAAACATGAGGATAGTGACAATTATCTTCAAAATAGGTCAGCTAGTATTCATCTTTCAAACATATAAAAAAAAATTTTGAAAAAAAATAGAACCGACTTCAAAATTGCTCTAAAAAGTGAAAAATAATTTTAGTCTTTAAACACCATCGATAATGCTTTTAAACATAATTTTTGAAGTTGGCGCAAAAACAAAACGTAAAATCCAGTGTAACCATGCTTCGTTCATATTTTTTTCAGAAAAGCATCCAAAGTTACGAATGAAAGATTTATATTGTAATTCAAATATGCTGTCATCAATGCATAATGTATGTGATAGTGAAGAAACTGGGCGTGCTTAAATTTATAATTATAGTTGAGTTACGGCTGTGAATGATTTTATCTATCGTTTTTGCGCCAACTTCAAAAATAATGTTTGAAAGCATTATCGATGGTGTTTAAAGAATAAAATTATTTTTCACTTTTTAGATCAATTTTGAAGTCAGTTCTTTTTTTTTTTTCAAAATTTTTTTATTTCATTCTTTTTAGTGTAAATGTAGGTATTTCAGAAATGGTAAGAAGTTACCATCACGAAACGTCGCCTTATTTTTTTCATAAAAATGCTTTATACTAAAAAAAAAATCTATAAACACGCATTAAACTTTAGGCGATTGGCACTGAAAACTTATCTTTGTTCCTCTTTGGAATTCACGTGCAGTTATTTTAATTATAACCATTTAAGTATTACGTTTTCCCTAACTAGTTTCCATTTCACAGCATACAAGTTGCTTGCTATGCAATCCTGTATTTTCTTACTTATCCCTGATCATCTGTTATTGGCGTAAATGATAACGATAAAAATACTACTCTGTAGTTGAGGCAAACCAAATGGTAGCATTGTGAAGGCTAAGCAGATCCTAATCACTGCATCACCTCGCTTCCAGGTTAGGTTTACCCCCACTATGGCGCAATAGCACTGAAGAAGTAAAGATTTCGATAATTCACATAGGCTTACTACAAATCAGCAGGATTACCAAAATCAAATTATTTATGCCAAAAATGAGACGACATCGAAAACCCGATTATCGAAATATCCCCCTGAAGAAATTTGATGCTTGCATAAGAGAAGCCTTCATTCAAAATTATCACTACAATTACTATTAATGTTACTGTCGTATGGCACCAAACTTTCATAACAATGGGTTTTATATTTAATCATTTAATAGGGAAATTGCATGAAATTTGTTGTTTTTTTGCCCATAACTTTTTTTCTAAAGGACAAATATGGTCAAACAAAATAATGGGACCTAAGTTGAGCCATCCCCTATCCATTAAAAAAAGAATCATCAAAATCGGTTCTCTAGGTGAGACGCTGTGAGTGGACAAATAAAAAAAAAAAAAAACATACATACGGTATGAACTGATAACCGCCTCCTTTTTGAAGTCGGTTAAAAACACATTTAGCCTTTTCAACTGGAATAAACATAGGTAAAGCGTCTTGGTTAATGTTTATGTCACATTTATGCGAAAACATTAGGTGCAACCGCGATAATCCGTCACTTGTATAGTTTGAGCATTCCGATAACTCGACGCATTTGTTTCCTGTTTAGTACAATGAAAATATATGGTTACACCATATGCTAAGAGGTAATTCTCGTAGTTGACTTCTGTATAAACTAGAGGTTGAAAAGCTGAGGCCCGCGGGTCGTATATTGCATGCCAATCCACTCCGCTGAAAAAAAAAAGGAAAGAAAGAAACATGGATAAAAAAAAGAAACCATTGAAATGCATTTTTAATATTAAAGAAGTTTCTTTTATTGCTCCAGTAATTTAATTAATATTATTTCCCATGTAATTTTTGGCCGCAATCTTATTTAACAAGAATTACCATTTATAATGCCAGTTTTTCATTTGCATAAATCAAGTACATATTGATTGAGACTTTGAATTTAAGAATTACATGAAAATTATAATCGCTTTATTAAATAATTCAGTTGCTACAAATGAAAAACACAACGTTATTCTAGCACAAAATGTTGAAAAACCAATAATTTTAATCTTTTGCAAAGTAGTGAGCAACATAAAGAAATGAGGAACAGTAGACAAAAGAGGGACATTAGTTATATTTAAAAAAAAGTTGATATTCCACAATCCGTATCTCCGTTTCATCTTGACTCTACTCTACGGTAGGAACTTTATTTTCAAAATGATAGGACAGGAAATATTTAGATACACTGTTAAAAGATCAGACAAAATCAAAACTTTAGGATCACATGCTGCTATTTGCAGTAAAGATGATCCAGATATAAAAGTAGATCACGGCTCCTTTTTCAAAGAATGATGACTATTGCTACTTGTTGTGAAATGAATCTTGCAGATGTTATGCGTTATGAACTCTGTACATACACTGCAGCAGCAGCATTATTTCAAGCTAAATACATGATGAGAAAGGCAGAAAAATCTGAATTGGCTCACGAATAGTCAAATACACGAAAAATGTGTGTAGTGAAGAATCTGACAACATGGTACTGTCATTATTAGGTATATTTTGGATGAAGGATCTCGCTTACATCGCCTTCTTTGGTGCAGTAACTATACTTATGAGCATATTGCTCTTTCTTATGTTAATTTTGTTCTGAAAAAGTACGGGAAATCTGTTGTTGTTTTTGATGACTATACAAGGTCCCCAACAATCAAAGATGTCTCTAAGAGACGACGCTGTACGAAGACCAGTAGAGACATTAGTTTCAGTCCGTGCATGCAATTTTTCCTGTAGAGGGATATCCCTACTAATATGTTTGAAAATCCTCTAAAACTGCGTTTTTAGAAATTCAGTAAAAATTGCTGCAGACTCTGTGAACCCCATCCTTCTGTTTTCTCGCTACTAGTGCTGGGGCTAAAATCGTATATTTAAGACGGTTTCCGAGGATTTTGGGAGAATTTTCCCCGCTATTAAGCCCCGAAACATCATAAAAATGGCCTGAAATGTCGTTTTTGGAATTTTAATTTCGAAAAATTGAAGCGGAAGAGTCCCTAGACCTTATTTTCCCCCTTAACGCTATTACCAAAGATGGTTTGCAATTGTGTTTTAAAAGACAAACTGGATAATACATTTAACTTGTAGTAATAAATCATTGGTTTAAATAAAATTTTCCCTTCTCTGAAATTCATTACAGCACAAAGACCAAATTTATATACACACTAGAACGCAACAGCTTTTGCACTAAGTGCAATGCTATTTTTAACCGAGGAAAAAACGGAGGAGGTTCTCAATTCGACACGTATATTTTTTTTCAAATGTATGACCACGCATAACTTTTTACAGAACCGTCTGATTTTGATAATTCTTTTTTTATTGGAAAGGGTATACCCCGAAGGTGGTCCCATAAAAATTTTGAAAAAAAAATCCTACCCTAAGGGTGGGAAAAGGGGGTTGATTTGTTGTTCACTCACAGATTTTTAATGTATGACCACACATAACTTTTTACAAAATAGTCCGATTTTTATAATTCTTTTTTATTGGAAAGGTTATATCCTGAAGTTGGTCTCATATAAATTTGAAGAAAAAATTCCTATCCTAAGGGTGGGAAAAGGGGGAGATTTGTTGTTCACTCACAAATTTTTTTATATATGACCACACGTAACTTTTTACAGAATAGTCCGATTTAGAATATTCTTTTTTTTTATTGGAAATGGTATAGCCTGAAGTTGTTCCCATATAAATTTGAGGGAAAAAATCCTACCCTAAGGGTGTGGAAAGGGGAGCGATTAGTAGTTCACTCTAAGATTTTTTGATGCTGAATTGGGTATAACAAAAAAAAAAAAAAAAAAAAACTCACGATGAATGAGATGCAGACTTGTATGTCTCTCGTGTGTACTGTCTTGAGCAGGTAAACGACAGTATCTGCAGAAATGAGCTTTCGAGATATTTGAAGAATTGTGCGCTGGATTCAGTACTATCAACTGGGAAATGTTGGAATTATATTTTTTTTAGCGGAAACCAAATAAGTTAGTTTGTACAACAAAGCTAACGTACAAACAATGATGACAAAATGCAAAAAAAAAAAAAAAAAAAAAAAAAAAAAAAAAAAGATAAAATTGCAGTTATAGCCCTTTACCTGCACACGGCAGTGTAGACCTCTCAATCTCTGGTACTTGTGATTAGGGTTAGTTTTCAGTGCCAGTCGTCAAACATTTTTTATATTCAGGATTTGTATGAAAAAATAGGGCGAAGTTTAGTGATGGTGACATACTATTTTTAACCGACGAAAAAACGGAGGAGGTTCTCAAGTCGACACGTATATATATATATTTTAAATGTATGACCACACATAACTTTTTACAGAATAGTCCGATTTTGAATATTCTTTTTTTATTAGAAAGGGTATAGCCTGAAGTAATTCCCCTATAAGTTTGAGGGAAAAATTCCTACCCTAAGGGGGGGGAGAGGGGGTGATTAGTTGTTCTCTCCAAGATTTTTTGATTCTGAGTTGGGTATTACAAAAAAAAAAAGCTCACAATGAATGAGCTTCAGACCTGTATGTCTCTCGTGTGTACTGCCGTGGGCAGGTAAGCGGCAGTATCTGCAGAAATGAGTTTTCGAGATATTTGAAGAAATGTGTGTTGGATTCAGTAGTATTAACAATAAGAAAATGTTGGAGTTATATATTTTTTTTCAGCGGAAACCAAATAAGTTAGTTTGTACAACAAAGCTAACGTACAATAGATGACAAAATGCAAAAAAAAAAAAAAAAAAAGAAATGAAAAAAAAAAAAAAAAGCAGTTACTGCCTTTGACCTGCCCACGGCAGTGTAGACCTCTCAATCTCTGGTATTTGTAATTAGGATTAGTTTTTTAACCGACGAAAAAACGGAGGAGGTTCTCAAGTCGACCCGTATATATAAGTTCTTTTTTTTTTCATGTATGACCAGGCATTACTTTTCACAGGTTCGTCCGATTTTGATAGTTCTTTTCTCATTGGAAAGAATTTTCCCAGAAGTTGTTCCCATATAAATTTGGAAAAAAAATTCCTATCCTAAAGGATGGAAAACAGGGGTGAGTTATTGTTCACTCAAAGGTTTTTTACTTTTTTTCGTGTAAGACGACGCATAACTTTTACAGAATAGTCTGATTTCGATAGTTGTTTTTTTATTGGAAAGAGTATACCTAGAATTTGGTCCCATGTAAATTTGGAAAAATTCCTTATCTAAAGGTGAGATATTAGGAGTGATTTATTGTTCGCTCACAGATTTTTTATTACTGAGTTGTGTATTACAAAAAAAAAAAAAAAAAAAAAAAAAAACAACTCACGATGAATGAGCTTTAGATTTGTCAGTCTCTTGATTTAGCTCTCAGTCTCTGCATTTCTGCTAAAGCTCGTTCATCGTGAGGTTTGTGTAGTAACTTATTTGGCTCTAGATCAGATAAAGCAATACCCTCAAGTGTTTTTACTCTACTCAGTGCCACATATGCCTGTCCTTTAGCAAACACTTTCTTTCCGAAGTCTATTACAGCTTTATCAAGGTTCGTACCTTGCAATTTGTGTACCGTGACGGCCCAGCATAGAATTATTGGCAACATCCTGCGCTCAATGTCACCATAACCTTTCGTTCCTTGAAAAGTTGCAACCACTGGAGGTATGGCGACACAACCATCGCTATCTTTTAGTCTGCTTCCTATGCTTTCATCGTCAAACTTAACTAATATGCAGTCCGGTAATTCTCCTTCCTCTAGTTGATCCAAACGTATTGATGGCCATTTTATTTTTTTTTAAAATACCCATTGCACCATTGACGAAGCCGTCAGATACTGATATGTTACGTCTCAACATCACACGAGATTCGGCAGCAAGTTTTACCTCTGATAAAAGTCCACCACAATTGTTCACATCTTTCGGGACAAAATTATCTGGAGGTTTCTTTCCATAGGTAGCAATTTCACGAGACTCATCTATGGAACGGATTGTATAGACACGATGTCCTCAATTTCATTTGAAACTCGCTCTCTTATCAGATCTAAACGATGAGCGCGTTGCTCTTCACTCTCATTTGAAAGTCGCTCTCTTATCAGATCTAAACGTTGAGCGTGTTGCTCTTCACTCTCATTTGAAAGTCGCTCTCTTATATCTAAACGACGAGCGCGCTGCTTATCACCTTCTTGCAATAAACTATCGTTATTGTAGCTTCTCGTTCTCGACAGTCTTTCCTCGCGCTGACCTAAACTCTCCTGTGAACGTGTTAATGTAATTCTCTTTCTGTTTGCTTCCAACCTTTTTTCTTCTCATTCTCTCCTTTTTTCCTCATCCGAGCAGGCTTTTTTGTAGGCCTACCCATGTTAGTATATAAAGCCTGCTTTTTTAAAATTATTTATGTAACACAACAGATAATTGTTAAAATACGATTATATATATATATATATATATATATATATATATATATATATATATATATATATATATATATATATATATATATATATATATATATATATATATATATATATATATATATATATATATATATATATGTTAATAGCTAAAGTAAGGTAGGTAGCTATTTTAAAAGTAATCAAAAATATAAGCATACAGACTATAGCCACATTAGTAGCTTATAGCCACAAAAAATTACAAAATAAAAACTTTTTAACAAAAAAATTGAACCGCCGAAAAAACTGTCATAACTGTAATAATCATTAATTTAAGAACTGAGTTATTAAGGTTAATTAAAAACTCTAAATTATTACAAAAATATATACTTAGGTATACTTACATCAGTTTAAGAACTTAGTTATTAAGGTTTAATAAAAATGGTTTATTATTTTTTGCTTTTCAGTTTTTTCGGCGGTTCAGTTTTTTTGTTAAAAAGTTTTTTTAATATAGATGAGCAATGTCGTTCTTTTTTATGATCCGTTCATCAAAGGAGCGTTCATTTTTTTACTTGTTCGTTGGATTCGTTTGTTAAAAAAAAGTTGCAAATGATATCTCTGCGAGAGTTACTCCCGCAAATTGAAAATATTTCATACTGTCATTAATGTTCTTTTCTTTTAAAGAAAATCAGCTAAAATTAGCTAACAGTAAGAATATATGCCGGTAAAAAATTAATAAAAATATTTTATTTAGGTTTAGATGTATAGTTCATTTTGTAAGATACTTATCGGTAGCTGAGTGGGGTGAGGCAAATGTTTTTCTGTTCCAAAAATCTTGCATTAATTCCTGCTTCGTACAAATAAAAATAAATAAATTTTATTCCATAAAAAGAAAAATAAATATAAAGATTGACATGTCGTCAGAAGATGAGCAAAATTGATTTTTAAAAAAGATTACCGAGCACCGTTTTCTAAAACAATGTCTCATAAAGTTTTTTGACCCGCGAACTGTTAGAAACATTTGAAACAAGTTCGTGAACCGGTAAGGGTTTTTTTCCCTTGTGTTTTACTTAAAAAAAAAAAAAAAATGTTTGCAACAACTAGGGGGCATTGCTCCCTGTCGCTCACAAACCCCCAAACCCCCCAAACCCCCGAAGATTGCTTTACAATGGTTCGCGAAGATTTAAAGCACCCGTTAAGAGGAATCAGATTAAAATGCACGTTATTTTTATAAAGGATATAATTGGCTTGAATGAATAAAATAATCTATGCAATCTTTTGAATATTTTTTAACTCAATAGTGTTAGAGTTCACTAATATTGAAGTTTCATGATTTCGCTTACTTTTGTCGCTCCCCTTAATAGCTGTAGAGAAATTATTTTTTTAGTCAGTTTACCCCAGTGTCTGAAATTGGTGTTGGTCTTCTTGCTATCCGGTTCTGGACCCTATGCTGTACTTACTGTTAATTGTGCGGTAAAAAAAGTTACATAATAGTTAGTTTCCCTCCCTTCTCTTCTTTTCCGAAAAACATCGGCCATATATCGGCATTTAGATGTTTTTCACAGCCGCATCGGCCAGCGATGTCGATGGCAAAATTTTTAAACCATCGGCCCCGATGCATCGGTCTAGTCCTACAAAATAACGCGACAAAAACCCTAACAACTCTCGCTTTTACCTGCTGTTTGTTTCACTGTTGAAAAAGTATCTTGTAGCTGTAAAATGCGTGCTTGCAATATTTATTTCAAAAAGTGTTGTGAAATATGGTAAAGCCGTAATTGGCAGGTCACCAGTGATTGGCACTTCTGACAAAAATGCCCTAAAATAAGAATTGTATCCAATCTTCTAAAAGTAGAAGACTATATACCAACTGAATGTACATTTACTTTAAAGATTATAACTTCAATTCATGTTACTAAACGATAGCAGTGTATAGGAAAAAGAAACAATTGTGGCTTGTGTTAAATCAGACATTTTTGTTGCAAAAGCTTCTTCTCTGGCTTAAGGGATGCATGCTCATAAATCCATTAAAATCTGACTTAAAATATATTTTAAGTTTTGGTTGACACATTTTGTTTAGTTGAAAGATGTTGCTTTGAATGGGTAGAAGTAAATTTTTGTCTCTTTCTGGGTTTTTGAAGAAATGATGGATGCCATTTAGTGGTGCATCAGTTTTGCTTGTCACCAGTAATTGGCACATGTGCTTATTGTCCCTAACGTGTTGTGAAATGAGTCACTAGTTTGATTTCTGATACTTTGGCAGCAACAATATTATATGGGTTCTAATATTGATTTGAATCCCCCAGAATTTACAGTTAAATGTTTAAAAGAAATAATAAAAAACAAAAATGTTTGGCCATCACAATCTGAAATTGCGACTGTAGAGAACTGTTCCATTTTTTATGGTCCCTTTGAATCATCGGGTTAATGATTCTTTTTATGTGAAAATAGCTATAATTCGTAAAACCAAAACTGATGCCGACTGATGAAACAGCAATAATCTCGATTTTTTTTTCATGTAACATTCCAAGTTTTTATTTCTCTGAAATACGTTTTTAACGTCAAGATGTGTGATTTAACATTAATAATGTTTCTTATCATGATAAACTTTGTATGTAATCTAAAAGTGAAAAATGAAGTGATTTCCCAGTTCTATTAACATTTGCCAATTACTGGATCACAAGGTGTCATACACTCGGGTATCAGGTGCCAATTACTGCTGATTTTGGTTACTTTTTATACATATATTGTTATAAAGATATCTGTTCAAATATTTTTGCTTTCAGTGAACCAAATTGATGCATAGATGTGCATTCTTTGATACAAAAATATTTGCAAGTGAATTTTATTTTTTCTATGTAATGAAAACAGAGGTAAGTTCAAACAAGAACCCTTGAAGTGCCTATTACTGGGGTCGTTACCCTGTTTGGAATTAAACGTTTGAATTTCTACAAATAAGAGTGGTTTGTTCACATAGTGCTTGCAATATTTCATAAACCCTGGTTGCAAACACTTTAAATTATTTCAATATATAACGTTTATATCTTGGCGCTAGGTGATAATTCATTTTC
Source organism: Uloborus diversus (assembly GCF_026930045.1). Classification (NCBI taxonomy): domain Eukaryota; kingdom Metazoa; phylum Arthropoda; class Arachnida; order Araneae; family Uloboridae; genus Uloborus; species Uloborus diversus. The sequence continues at coordinate 132,138,823 of NC_072731.1, forward strand.
TCGATTCTCATTCTTGATAAACATTTTATCAATAAAAGTTTTAATTTGTCACTCTATAAAAAGCAAGTTTTCGTTGACCTTTGAGTGGTGTGCGTATGTTTAGCGTTCATTCAGCAAAAGAATAGTACAGCCGAACTGGGTTATATAACGAGCCCTGATTTAACGAGAACCCGGATTTAACAAGGAAATAAGAATTACTTATTTGGTACAATGTAAAGTCTATGGGGCTTTGAAAAGGGTTTAATGTTTTTCCCATTCGTACAAATTTTTGGCACATTTTGCTTCAGGAGAAAAAACAGAAATTTTTGGAAAAAAATTAAAAATTGGAAAATCAATAAAATCTCTTGAGTTAGGGCTAATAAAACTCTAATACAGCTCTTGAATTGGGGGGGGGGCAGAGGATGGGCTATTTCGAAAGTTTGGGACAGTACTTTCGTTTCGACATATCTGCACGGGCCGTTCGTTTAATTACAGTAGTAATATTTGAAACCAACATATTCGACCTTTGCCTTCCATTCAAATTTCGTGGTCCTATGGCATAGTGGTGAAAATTTTGGTGCCCCTAAATCGGGACTCACGGACCTGTTGATCAAGGGCAGATCCAGCATTTGGGTAAGGAGTCATTTTTTGGCATAAAAAAGCATATTTTGGAGGCCCGTAAAGTAGAACTCATTTGCCTATTGGTAAATCAGTCCCCGGCTGTAAAAAAAACTCGTTCATTCAGTTTCAGTTGGTAAAATCTAAAACCAACGTATTCGAATTTCAGATTTTAGTCAAAGTTCGAGTCCCTATGGCATTGTAACTCAAAATATTGGTTAAAAAACTTTGGGGGCCCCTAAACTGGACCTCATAGACCTATTGGGTTAATCAGATCTCGACTGTAAAAAATATCTGTATTTTAGTTACAGTTGGTAATTTCTAAGTCAAACGTATTCGAGCTTTAGATTCTAGCCGAACTTCGAGGTCCTATGGCCTCGTAATTCAAAATATTGGCGAAAATATTTGGGGGCCCTAAACCGGACCTCATGGGCTCATTGGTTATCAGATTTCGACTGAAAAAAAAAAAATTGTAGTTTAGTTACAGTTGGTAAACTCTAAAACCAACGTATTCGCGCTTTAGATTCTTGCCGAACTTCGAGGCCCTATGGTATTGGCATCGTAATTCAAAATATTGATGAAAAAAAATTTGGGTGGGGCCCCTAAACCAGTTATAATGGGCCTTTGAGTAAATCAGGCCTCGACTGTGAAATAACTCATTCGTTTAGTTACAGTTGGTAATATTTAAAACCAATTTGTTCGATCTTAACAGTTTCCAGTCGAGCTTTGGTCTCTATTGTATCGCTGAATTTCGGGGCCCTGCGCCATCACGGGCCCCCGCGGCCGCTTAGTTTGCGTACCGTTAGACCCGCCACTGCTTTTAAGGAGCAAACCCCGCTTAAAGCGAGCAATATCTCGTGATTTATAGCATTTCTATTGATTTCCAACTCAGTTTGTCCTTTTTTGGTAATTTTTCTTTAACCATTCTGAAGTCAACAGGAGGTTAGGGATAAATCATAAATCCCGAGAACAAGCGGTGGCAGCACTTTTTTTAACTTGTGGAGTAAAGAAGCATTTAAAAATTATGTGTTTTGTGTATTGCTCAAAAACAATGACAAAAGAAAGAGACATTCAGACAGTTCAAAGCAATTAACCAACTTCTTTGGAACAGTACAGTGATTAAAAAGAAAAAGAAAAAATGCAACTATGATGAATTTTCATAATGTTTTCTCGAACTCTTTTTTTTATGAGGACTCGGTTATTACTAGTAAACATTGCGGACCCTTTGACTTCCTTATAAGTGAGTTCGACTGTACACTAAAAAACGTGCGAACTTTGCGACTAAGAATAGGTATGAGTGACATTAGGGAGAACCACAACTGCTTGTTTGTTTTCTTAATTAGTTCGCTGAGAAACCTACTTATTACAGAGAAGGAAAAGCTCTAAAACCTCATGACTTCACGCTCTGCAGACTTTTTTTTTATGTCATCATCAGTTGTCATAAAAATACGTAATTGCTTCTGAAAGTTCACGCTTTTCACCGCTTCAGTGCTCTTGATTATAATTAGGATTTAAAATGCCTTCATAATTATTCCCTCTAATTGTGGATAAAACTTCAGTCGTAAAATAGCGACGGATTTTAAATTGAGCACTTTTGATAAACAAGTGGATTTTCTGACTTGCCAAGATGCAGATGAAGCAAAAGCAATCTTCTTTTTGCTGTTAGGTGCATTTCCGTATAATTTGTGTTTTCACTATGATTTTGCATAACTTGTAAATAAGTAGCCATGTAATTGTGTTTGACCTTTTCACAAAATTGAATTGATCCTTAAAAAATTCAAACTAAACCACAAGGTTTGTAATTCACGCAAAAAACCACTATCACTAAATGTTAATTTGCTAGCCTTCAGTGGTGTACTTCTGGGACCTCGCATCCGTCTTGTCAACTGGCGTACTTCGGGGTCTTTACCCGCTTGCTATGGTACATTAATTAATCAACAGTACGTTAATTTTTAGAGCAAAAATCCGCTATTGTCGCTTGAACCCTGTTCCGTCATTTGGAGAGCCATGGGGTGTTAATTGCCCCTTCCCCTAGCTTTGAAAAATAATGCACTGAGCATTTTGCATTGAGCATAGAACCTTTGACCCCCCCCCCCTTTAGACAAGTTTGGAATGATGGATCTGCTTGAACCATTCCAAGATCGATTTTCCCAGTCCAGTCTACCAAGTAACTTCCGCTAAAGAAGAGAAACAGATATTACTTGCAGCTCGTCAGTAGCAGAATACAGTATTTTTTGCGAAGAAAGGTCTAAAAAAGACGTTCTTACATAATATCTACAATAATTAAAGTCATCGAAAAACGAAACCTGCCTAAGCACAGTACTGGTGAAATTTCGAATTTTTTGATACTTGCTGCGATTGTAAATTAGCAAGCGTTCCAGAGAAGTTTGAATGGCATGCATTCATACATACATACATCCATACATACATAGATTTAATGTTAAGGATCCTTAAGAATTTGCGTTACCTTTAATTGCAGCTCGTCGCCTCAGAGCATCTAAGCACAAGAATAGCAGTAAGATATCCTACTATTGCTCTGAATCCTCCATTTCATCTTTGTGGATATTTTTGTTATGTCAATGGATGTCTTCATGAGCCTTCATAAGCGGAACTTAGTTAAAATTTGTATTAATATTAGCTTTTCAAACCTAATGGTAATCCTACGCCAAAATATTCCGACTAAATTATGATTAGTTGAAAAGTTTCTGAAATTAAAAAGAAAAAAGAAATTAAATACACCTACATTCTTCTGAAAAAAGAATCACACATGCGCACGAAAGGAAACATAAGCAAAAAAATCCGCCCCGCTCATAATCGGGAGTTTACAGTAATTAAAAGCTGAAGTCTTTTTTTGCGTGAAAATAACACATATTAAAATATTTGCGAATAAATATTTGCGTGAAAATATTTCTTCACAAAGGAGACCTTAGCATTTTTTTTTGAAAATATAAAATAAAATTTTTATTGAACTTCTATAGCTTTTAAGATAAAAACATTCATAAAATAAAATGTTATCTATATCTTAGTAGAAACAAAATAAATGAAGCAAGCTTATAGTTTTAGAGTTTTTTAAGAGCGGTGACTACACAACGAAAACTTTCTTATAATAGTTTGTTATTGAACTAAAACTGATTTTGAAATAATCAATAAAGTAAGCTAGCAATTAAATGAATGTAGTACCAAAGTTTTAATGCACAAAAATGGCAAATTACTGCAGACGCGTCTTTCGGGGTTACGAGGAACTCTTTTTTTTCTGTTCCTTTGATTTGTTAATTCCAAAAAATTAAAATTATCAAAACGAACAAGATAAATTGACACCTACAGTCAAAATTTATTACATAATTCCATCAGGAAAAAACCGTTAGGGGATAAATTTCGAAGAAAACGTACATAAACAATGCTTATCGACCAATAAATAAAACCATTTCAAATAAATTAGCAATAAATTTACTGAAGGGAAATATTATGTACTGAAGCAATATAAAAAATGGGGAAGTTTTTGCTATTTATACTGTCTTCTGCTCCACAGTGTTGCTTTTTTGGATGACATTTCATCCAAAAGCTCACTCTTCTTCGCATTGAAAAAGGGTTTCCTTGTAACCCCGAAACATATGTCTACAGCAATTTGCAGTTCTTTATACATTAAAATGTTGGAAGTTTATTCATTTAATTTTCAAGCACAAAGGTGTTTTATCCCTTAAGAATTTTATGCTTCAATGTTTGAGAAATTCATAGTTGCAAGTACAGAAAAAAGAATACATTTTTTCGAAAATATTACGAAATTATTCATACATTTCGAATTTCCTCTTTTAATAATAATTAGTCTTTAACTATTGTTGCTAGAAGTTTTTTTTTTTTTTTTTTTTTGCGTAACTTTGATGTTAAACGAAAAATAGCAATGCAGTAATACATTCTTACAAAAATTGATTGCAAGATTAAATAAATATTTATCACGATCCTTTGCTCTATTTTTAGAAATATGGAAATTCTTTCGCCTAGAGGACTACAATTTTAGGATAACTTCTCACACACGTTACGAAAATACAGTAATTACTCCGAAAATGTGAAAACGGAGAGGAACAAAACAAAAAAGGCTTAAATTTCTTCCTTCACACTTTCTGTTTTTCACTTTTCCCAAAGATTCCAAGATAAGATGGAATGGAAATTAAAAGAGTGTTAAAACTTACGCAGTAGATTTAAGACAAATGTAGGTTAATCTGTGGAGCTTGATCTAAGTTGACAGGGCGACGTCAAGCTCTTTAGGTTGTTTCAAAAGATTTTATCCACGGCATTCGGTTTCACTGATTGACGTCTGAGATATTTATAGCCATAAATATTCCCAATCGTAAATATCTTTATGGGAGAAACTTACTGATATTTATTTAACGTACACTATTTCGGTTGAAGCAGTGAGAAGAAAAGGGATGTAAGTGCTAAAATAAAATAAATGGAGATAAGTAGTACAAATGGTTTGTGAATCTCCCCTTTGTTTTGGGAAAATAGATTATAGGAGAATGTTGGGAAAAGAAAAATAGCGGAGCTAAGTGAAATGGTGAAATATTTACTCTGCTTTTAGCGCCACCTGCCTAGTAATATTTTAACTATATAGCCTGTTTCAATTATAAAAAAAGTACCTCTGAAAAATCAAGAATGTAATAACGCAAGCAATTTTCAAAAATTGTGCACATATTAAAATATTTTGTTGTAAGTCAAAAATTATTTTCATTATCATTAAATCATAAAGTTATTTACATTAAAAATTTTAAACATTAATTGAGACCTGCTAATATTCGGTGCAGCATTTGTTTATTTAATATATAGCTAATTTGTATTTCAAATGCTTTTTACGGTTAGCCGTGTGCATGCGTGGGAAAGTGGATAGGGTAAAGTGAAAGAGTCCACTTCATTTACTTATTTAATCTTTTATAAAATCACTTATGTATTCATTAATTAGTTGTTTTATTTACATTCCTTCATTAAGAAATTTCCTTATTTATTCATTCATTCACTTTTTTTCTTATTCATACATAATTTTATTCATTCATTTAATTTTTCTCATATATTAACTTTTTTATCTATTTAGTTATTCGTTTATTGTTTTTCATTTTACTATCATTTATTAATAAATTCTTTTTTTTTTCATTTATTTAATCAAAGATCTCTTTAACAATCGAATAGAAAATATTTCTTTATAAAGATATTGTATTTTTCACTTTACCCCATGAAAAAAAGGAGTGAAATATTTTCAACTTTTTATTAAAGGTACAAATTTATTGACAAAATAAAAAATAATATTCCAATGCAAGTTTTATTACAAAATTTGTTGTTATTTCTTTGTATACCGTAATTTTTTAAACAAATTTCCAATTTGTTAATAATGAAAAAAGTAAGTAATCCTAACTATTTCACTTTGCCCCACATTCCCCCTACTAGTAGCCCTGGTAAGCGCTGATACACAGCATAATTAAGAAAAGCATTTCAATGGAAGCCTACTTAGGATCATAACTTAAAACGCGTTTACTTAAAACTTGAAAATGTCTACTTACACCCCTTTGCTTCTCCCTACCTCAATAAGTCCAAGGACTCGTAAATAATGAATTTCTCCTTAACTAGTATATTCATGATTTGTTTGTCAGAATAGTTTGCTCGCATTGAAGTGGGGAAAGTTTCTTTGTATGCACGATATTTATTCTAATAGTTAACTGATTAATATTTTCAAACACAGCGCATTAGACAGTTGTTTTGTACCTATCAATAAACATGCAAGTTACTTGCTACCTTCTTAACGATTCAATTAAATAAAGGGAAAAAAATTGATTAAATAAAGGTAGAAAATTAAATCAGTTCTTATATTACCCACCGAAGAATATCTTGAGATAATTGCATCACCTTAAGAATTGCACTAAAACCTTTAAACTAATTTACATGCTGTGATGTTTCCATTAAAGATGCTATTAAGTAAATGGAAGAATTTCGTAATATAATTCAAAGTGGATTTGGTTCAGTTTTTTTAATATGCTAACATATCCACTTCACCTGCTGTGACATTTTATTTATAGTAAAAGATGGGCATTATTACAAGCAAAGGAAGTACGCCCCTTAGTGTTAAGAATTAATATTCTTTCAAATTAGCCTGATTTCCGTCTAATATGGAAAAATAACATAAAAAGAAGTATACTAGTTGAGCATGCCAACTTAGTCCTGCTAGGTTAATGTAGCTGCACCGAGGAAAAACTGTTGCTTTGACTGAAACGAATTCAACATAAATACATGTACGTGACCACGCTATACCTACACATAAAGGGTGTTTTTTAGAAGTATAGAACTTCAAGTTCAAATAAAATACCGTTATATGATATAAATCGCCATGAATTTGACTTTATTCGAAAGATGATTCTTTGTCAGTTATATTTAAATGGTGATTTCTGATATATGGCCACTTCTACTGACTTGGAGAACGTCTAATCGGAAAGTCCAATTTTCTATCACTTTTGCAGCAATGGGGCCCTATGTGAGTGATATGTGGGGAATGTTCTTGTACAAGGCGTCAATCTTCTGTGGCTTATCGGTGTAGACCTGAGACTTTACACAGCCCCACAAAAAATAGTCCAGCGTAGTTGTTAAATCGCATGATCTCGCAGTCCAATTCACGGGTCCATTAAGCAAAATTGTTCGTTCACCGAAAGTTTCTTTCAATAAATCAATTGCGACACGCGCTTTGTGGCGTTTTGCACCGTCCTGTTGTCTATTCATGATGAAATGGCAAACCAAACTGAACACAAAACAAGTTACAGCTATCAAAATGGCCCACAGATCAAACAGTGTTCCCGACTTAGAGTTCTATACCTCAAGAAAAAATAAAATAAAATAAAATAAAATAAAACCATTCTTTAGTACTTCTTTTCGTTCAGAAAGAAAGTGTTTAAAATGATAATATGGACGTTCTCTCATAATTTGTGACGTATACTTCAGTTTTTGCTAAAGTATTACAACAAAATACTTGAAATCTACTGCAATATTAAAATTGTGTTTATTAATTTTTTTATCATTTCGTTACATTTTCACCCTTTGACTAAATACAATCAGCGTTGTGTGGAAAAACATTCAAAAGTTAAGTTTCTATTGTTTGCAAGATAACCGAGAGCAGTTTAATTTTATTTCAGGACAATGCTACATAAGTAGACATATCGAGGTGGCTAGAAGCAAAGAGATGTAAGTGGGTGATTTAAATTTGAATAAAACACATTTCAAGTTCAGATCCTAGATAGGTTTTCATTGAATTCTTTTTTCTAAATTATGCAGCGTAGCAGCACCTACTAGGTCTACGAATACTACTGTTGCCCCATTACAGTGGAGAGGTTCCCCTATGTATTAGTTACCTCCGAAATTTTAAATTTGGAACTTACATCCCTTTGCTTCTCACTGTCTCAATTGTTATGTCATATATCACATCCTACAACGACTCTAAATACGATGGATCTTTGTTTCATTTCTTGAAATTAATGAAGAACATGGACTCTACGTCTATATAATGAGATTAAATTTTGAAGATTTCCAGAAACAATATTTATTTTAAATGTTGTTAATGGATACTTCTGATGAGAGGCGTCCGATACTAAGCAAAACACAAAAAAATGAGCAAATTAGGTAACTAAGTAAAACAATATTGACTTTGAAAATTTTCGAAATTGAATTGCATTGTGCAGAATTGTCAGCGTTCTTCATTAAGTTAAGAGCTTCTATGAAAAAATCAAATTTCGAAGATTTCTAGAAACAATATTTATTTCAAATGTTATGACTCAATAACGGACATATCTTAAAAAATACGTCCATTTCTGATCAGAAATTAATTAATAAAACATTGAATATATGCTGTTTTTGAAAATCGTTAAAATTTATTTGCATTATATAGAAGTAGAGTCGGAATTCTTCATAAAGTTAATGCAATGAAACAATAATATTATCACTTATACGGAATCTTCGTTAGGTTGTTTTGTGCAAAAGTTGATACGTCTGCTGCCATGAAATCTTAAACTAATATTTTGTTAAAGTAATAAGATTCGCTTTGAGACACGAGGAGAAAAGAAACAGTTCAGTAAACTCCCTATTATCCGCGGAATTGGGTGGTGGAATTGCTGCGAATAAAAAAAAAAAATCGTGGATGAACTACGAAAACACTAAAGTGAACGTTTGATAAGGCAAAAATTGTTCTTACTCAAAGGCTTGCCTATATTAATGCATAACTATTTCTACAAACAGCGAAACTGTATTCAGAACAGTAAAAATGTTTTGCATTTTTGCACAACCGAGCTTAAAGAACAAGTGCATGTTCAATGAAGAAAATGCAATAAATAAATAAAACTGTAAACTTACAATTTTCGACAAAAAAAAAAAAAAAAAAAACTGTTATTCGTATTTGCTTTTTGCTGCGAAAATTATTCCTGATTGTTGATTGACTCGTGGACAATCCGCCTCTAGGATTATCGGGAGTTTACTGTACCCTTATTTGAGGCTCTTGTACTATATATATATATATATATATATATATATATATATATATATATATATATATATATATACAGACACTCACACACACACACACACACACACACACACACACACACACACACATATATATATATATATATATATATATATATATATATATATATATATATATATATATATATATATATATAACTTTTTTTTTAAGAATGACATCTTGTTATCATGTTTAAACACAGTATGCTTCTCGTTTCACAAGTCATTCAAATGAAGACATAGCTGCAGCATAACCCATCCAAGTTTTAAAAAATGACACCGAAGCAAAGTGTAGACAAGATTAAAATATCAATAAATAAATTAATTAATTAACTAAAAACTCAAATCTTTCAACGGCTATTTCTGTACAGCAATAATGAAATATCGTACAGAAAATACGCTCATGATGTAAAATATGGAAAACATGTAAGCAAAAAATTGAAATTGCTTCACTCAATTTTGTTTGTGTGTCAAAAGGCCTCTTCACCCACTAATATCGTGAATTGTTAGTGAAAATTCAGAAACTAGTGAGACGGATAACCAGAACAACAGCATATTATTATCATAATTTATATCCATACGCTGCAGCATGCGTTTGGCGTGGCAACACTTGGTACATTATTTCTATCCAACGGCAAACTTGCTTAAAAAGTCATGTGTCGCCATCGATTTGTCATCATATTATATCATTATCATTACTGTATATTTTGTTTTTGGTACTTTCATTGCAAATATATGACGGAAGTTTGGTTTTTTAGGTAGACGAAGGGTAAGGATAATTGTAAGATCGTAAGCAGTAAAGAAAAAATAATAATAACATTTTTTGAAGAAGAAAGGGTACTTACTTAGGAAGAAAAGGACTTACTTAAAAGGTTAAACATGGATCACATTTAAGGTTAAAAAATATTGCTCTGACAAATACTAGGCAAGCAAAAAATGCAAATTTGTTCCTACGTAACAAAAGGTTTTACAGGTACTTCAAAAGAATTCTAGGATTGAAAGTTCAATTTAGTCTATGAAACGTAGTATTTCCTTTAACCTTTTTTAAAAGTTGCATTTGAAGGGGTAGGTATTAGTGGAAAATTTAAATAGTTCCAAAAACATTTTCCGAAACACGGCGGTTACTTCCAGCTATCCGGAAAGTGTTCCACTCTCGGAATTGAAGCTGTCACGTGACGCATGACGTCAGCTTTCCGAAGTTTCTTACATTTTGATGTGTCCGGATAATAGAAGAAAGTTTCGTGATAGCCACAATACACTAGTTTCTTAAAGTGACAAAAATTCCTTGTAATGTAGGCAAGAGTTTCTGACCCCGCGAGAAAAGATTCGTTAAATGTGACGAAATTTCCGATTAGACTTTTCGTCCAGTTGAGTAAGCAATTTGACAAATTCAAAAAAAAAAAAAAAAATAGAGTAGGTTGAGAATGAGTTTTTAAACTTGCAAGGAAAGAATAGTCGTAAATGACGAAATTCGTCTAATGATTGAATGATTGTCGAAAGTGAACGATGTGTTTCAGAGAACGGAAGATGGCAGATTAAGGAATTAAAGAAAAAAAAAAGAAAAAAATGACGTATAACCACAAATTATCCTTGAAAATCTAAAATATATATACATAGTACATTGAGATCAAGTATACTGAAAGATTACTATTTTTAGCGCCAATAATAATTTACGATTTCACAGCCATTTAATTCATGTATGGTTCCTGTAAAAAAAAGCTCAACAGGATCATAATATACGGTAATGACATAACGTAATTTAAAAGAAAACTAACCGAAGCTGTTCTCTCTCCTAGAATTCATTTTCTCCCGAATTCCCGCTCATCAGGTAAAGGAAACGAACATTTGGAGCCGAGCACGAGTAGAAGAGGCGCGATCGTGATGGTCGAATGCACCTTTAATGGAGTCGAAATTTCTTTTATGTTTGCTCTTCCCACTTTTCCTATTAAAACAAATGGCGCCAAAGGAATGTAGGAAATTAAAATCCGGGAAGTATAAATGGAAGGATTGTTTCTGTGCTTCCTGATTTGATTAACTGGCTCTGCTCACAGCACTTCATTTTGGAATAGTTATAAATAACGATCTGTGGAACTGCAGGGAATGGTTTTAATTGATGGAAATGCTAGCGATATTAGGAAATCGTGATTTATTTTGATGCAGGCGTATTTGAAATTAAAAAACCTTTAATAATGCTCATATATGGCCAATAATCGAGTAACGCTCCTGACGACATTAAAAATGAAACTCGCACCACGGCATGATAAATTGATAATATGTTTTGGTGATGTTTGACATGCAGGGCAATGCTTATTTCGGCTAGGCTGCACTGAATCCGGTAGCTTAACTGTTTTACTGGTAAGACTCATTTTAGGAGAATGAAGAAACGAAAAAGCGGTCAACAATGAACGATATCTACCGGAGTTTAGGGTTAATCCACTGGAGTTAGAAATAAAATTTCAACTATCAAAATATCTGTAAATAGGCAATTGCTTCTCTAAAAGCAATTTGTAGCAATGTAGAAGCAATTTTCACCCGTCTTGCCTTGACGGGCGACTTTCTAGTCCTCATATACTTTTGTGCAAATTAATTGAAACAAACGCGAAAAATCGAGAAAACTAAGAAAAAAAAAAATAATCCTATTTAAATTTACTTATAAAATCAAATTTTTTTTGAGCATGATATGATGTCTAGGACTTTTTACTAACATCTGAACACGATTTGGCGTGTAATCCACTATCTTTTTACAATCATTTATAATATTTTAGTTATTGTCCCAAACATGAATTAGAGCAGTTTTTGGCTTCGCCATAGTTGAACAGTCCGTGTGCATCAGACGATTCTTGCCTATATCCCAAAGATTTTCGATTGACTCGATATCAGGAAAGTTCTTAGACCATTCCACTGTCTCAATTTGATTCTCAGATATGAATTTTTTGACCATTTTGGAAGAATGGAAGCGATCTAAATCCTGCTGGAAAATCCCCGTTCCATTTGGGTACCGTTTTCTCAACTTTGGTAAAACCTTTTTTTTACAGAATGGTAATATATTGTTCAGAACGCTTCATACCCTAAACAGGCTGCAAAGAACCAACCCCATCGTAACCGAAACAACCCCAAAACATATTATTTTGAGAGTGTTTTACAAATTGGTTCTTGTTCTTTCGCCTGGAGATCTTTGCACTTGTTGAGTACTTTGGCCTAGGGCAGTGAAATTGCTTTCATCGCAAAATAGTACTTTCCTTCGACATTCAACAAGAATTGGACATTCTTACAGTGGCCAAAACAGTACCAAAAGTGTTCGTACACCTTGAAATTTTGTAGTAAAACCAAAATAACGCAAAACTGAATTCGAATATGAAGTGCAATTTTTTTTTCACACCATTCCTATGCCATTCTGAATAAAACCCAGTAGTTTTTTTCAAAATATTGCCAGATTTTATTTTTGAAATTTGTCAAAAAATGATGAGACAGAGAAAACATATGCTACAAAAGTCATCGTACACTGAAATAGTTTCGAATAAATTCATGATTAAAATTATCATGTGTGGTTTTTTTTATTATTTTTACATTGTAATGACACTGTAAGGTCATTTGCCTTTCATTTTTTGTTTGTTTATTTCCTAATATTCTACTTATGATTTTTAAATGGCGGGTATGCGTAGAAAACAACAAACACGATTCGAAATTTGATTTTTTTCCCTCACAGTAGCCATAAATTAGTTTGAAATGTCTCTAAATTAGTTAATTTATACCATTCTATAGTGAAGTGCTTGACAAAATGCTTTAAAGACAAGAATCGGATCGAAAACAAGGTAAGAAAAGGTCAACTGGCAAAATTAACAAAGCGTGATCGGAGGTTTACCGTTAAAATAATTATGAAAAATACACATTTGAGTGCTGAAAAGGTTTCTGCAGAATTGAATGAAACATTTTACGTTTAATTTCCACTTAAAATTGTTCGCAAAGTTCTCTGATTAGCTGGATTAATAGGGGCTTTTTCCCGCAGAAATTTTCTTGTTCGTGCGAAAAACAGAAACCTTACGCTTTCCGTCGTAAAATCAATGACAAATAAGCTCAAAACGTTTTGGAACAACGTCTTACTTAGAGATGAAAATAAATTCAATATTTTGGGTTAAATTGTTGTATAATTGTCAATAGAAGAAAAAATGATTAATTCAATCTGAAGAACTTAGTTGGATCAGTTAATCAGGACGTAAAGGTGTTTTTGTGTGAGGGTGCATAACAGCATCGGGACTTGGAAATTTGGAATTCTTTGATAAAATAATGAATCATGCTGTTTATTTAAATATTTTAAAAAACAATTTTAAACCATTAGCCCAAAATTTGGTAATCGGAAACAACTTTGTTTTTTATCATGGTAACGATAAGAAATACACGTTTGCGTTTGGTGCCTCAAAAATTGTCCTTAGAAATATATCATCAATCGTCAGATTTAAACTTAATGGAACATATTTGGAGATATCTGGTGGCTACACCATTGAAACGAAAACAGAACTAGAAACAGTAAGACTCGAAGCGCAGCTGAACACTTATTCAGAAGTTGCATAAAAAAAGAAAGAAAAAACAGTGAAATCTTTTCCCAGACGTTTAAAAGCTGTTGTTGATACTGCATGATATTCTACTAAATAATAATTTTGTAAAAAGTTAGATTATTTACTAAGTTTTTGACATTTTTTCAAAGCGTACGAAGATTTTTGTGAGATAAAATTTCCGGCACTTATGAGTTTTTGATTTTTAAAAAAAATAAGTTTTAATGTTTTGTTAAAAATTTTCGTGTAGTTTTGTTAAAGATAGATCATAGATATTATAATTAAATACCTATTCCGAAATATTAACTCTAACCAGCGCATAGGGGCTTATTTCATTGAAAGTCATAGGTGTACGAACACTTTAACTCCCACAAAGCGCGCTTTTTCTTTATTCGTTGGGTCAGAAGCTGTTTCTTCATCGGCCGATAGGCTGCAAAAGAGCACCTCCGAAAAGTAGATGGGCTAATATTTATTCCATTCTCTTTTGAATCTCTATTAAATGCTGCGCTAGTCTTTCGAGGGTCTTTTTTACTATGAATAAGTAGAAAAGAGTCATCTTTCGGTGTTAATTTCAATTTTCGGCCAAATTTCCCTTTCCGCTTTGGAAATATGGATCCTGTTTCTCTATTCTGCTTTATAATTCGGCTCACAATTGCAATACTAACGTCAACTACCTTTGAAATCTCTCTATAGGCGTTCGGAAAAGTAACAATCTTTGCACGCTTTCGCGGTGTGACATCCATCGCGGACGATAGTGAAATCTTAACTGACGTGATTATAACTGCAGCGTTCATCTTCAGAAATTTCTGCACATGCGCTTTCAGAACTTCCCAGACTGGTGTAAATTGATGTCAGGTGAAGGATGTATTCATCCCATAAACATTTTTACAAGTTTTAGTTTGTTTGGTGAAAAATACTAGGAATGATTTCAAAATTAATGGAAAAAATATGTTGTTTCAATTAATTTGCACAAGGGTGTATATATAATAGCCAATGATCGAGTAACGCTCCGGACGTCATAAACAATGAAACTCGCCCACAATATGATAATTTGATAACACTGGGTAACAGCCAAAAAATCGTCTGGGGTTTCTCAGTTGATTTAGACTAATTTTGGTGTCCTGAGTTAGAACATCACATTGATTTTGCTGTATCAGGTCAACTTTTTGAGATACAGCCATATGCCTATATACGTTTCAATATGCTAGTAATAGGGGTTTTGAGTTCAATCTATGTAATTACAAAATTAACTTATTCGTAAATTTATTATCTGAAAGTAGGCTACATATTTCTATTACTATTTCAGGTTATTAATATGGCTTTTGCTCGACGTTCATGCATGAATAATCCTGACGTTTTCTGCTACATCTGCGGAGAATACACGCTGTCAGTGGACAGGAAGAACATCACAGGCTTTGTGAAGAGCGCCTACCAGGCTTACTTTAAAGTCAAGCTGGGTGACCAAGATAAGTCCTGGGCACCGCACAAGGTGTGCAAGACGTGCGTGGAATACCTCCGGCGGTGGGCGAAGGGCACGAAAACTTCACTGAAGTTTGGGATTCCGATGGTTTGGAGGGAGCCGTTTGACCATGCATCGGATTGTTACTTCTGCGCTATCAATACTACTGGTATCAACCGGAAGAATCGGCACAGGCTCCAGTACCCCGACCTTCCATCTGCCCGCCGTCCAGTTGCTCACTGCGAAGAAATTCCTGTACCATTGTTCACAGAGCTTCCTGACAGCGACGACGAGGCCACCACTACCAGTACAGACGAGGGAGGATATGCAGAAGAGTATGAAGCACGCGACGGTCCGCAGCCCTTTTCACAATGTGAGCTTAATGATCTTGTTCGGGATCTCAGCTTGTCAAAGACTTCCTCCGAGCTGTTGGCCTCCAGACTCAAAGAGAAAAATCTACTTGGCGAGGACGCGCGTATCACTTACTTTCGTACAAGGCATGAGAACTACATGGGCTACTTCTGCCAGGAGGAAGACCTAGTGTACTGCCGAGATGTCGCGGGTCTTCTTGTTAAACTCGGGGCTCCTCAATACGATCCGAGAGATTGGCGACTGTTTATTGACAGCTGTAAGCGCTCTTTGAAGTGTGTGCTCCTCAACAACGGGAACCAGTTCGCCTCAATCCCTCTTGCGCACTCCACAACTCTTGTAGAGAAATATGAAGCAGTGAAGTACGTGCTCGACAAAATCCAATATGAGCAGTACCAATGGATCATCTGTGTCCACTTCAAGATGGTGAACTTTCTACTTGGTCAACAGTCCGGGTTCACGAAGTACCCATGCTTTATATGTATGTGGGACAGTCGAGACAGAGCCCACCACTATGTAAAGAAAGAATGGCCGGCACGAGAGCAGTTAGTACCTGGGGCGAGAAACATCATAAATGAACCTCTTGTTGACCGGGAGAAGATATTGATCCCACCACTACATACGAAGCTAGGGTTAATGAAACAGTTCACGCGCGCTCTGGACAAGGATGGGAAATGCTTCAACTACCTGTGCAAAGCCTTTCCTCGACTGACCATTGAGAAGCTGAAGGCCGGCATTTTCGATGGCCCACAGATACGGCAGCTGATAAAGGACACAGAGTTTGAAAACTCCATGAACACACTAGAGTGCGCTGCGTGGAAATCGTTTGTGCAGGTGGTGAACAACTTCCTGGGGAACGCGAAGGCAGCAAACCACGCCACACTCGTCAGCAGCATGATAGAGGCCTTTCAGAAACTGGGGTGTTTGATGAGTATAAAGATGCACTTCTTGTTCTCACATATGGAGAAGTTTCCTGAAAACCTTGGGGCGATGAGTGACGAGCAAGGTGAAAGGTTCCATCAAGACATGCGCCAAATGGAGGAGAGGTACCAGGGGAGGTGGGACGCAGTCATGATGGCGGACTACTGCTGGTCGCTGAAGAGAGACAACCCAGCGGCTGCTCACAAACGGAAATCGAAGAAACGCCGATTTATGCCGTAAACTCTACACTTTTGTGTCTCATTACGCTCATTCTTATACTAATATTATGATAATATGCTTATCAAATTTCTTAGATTAAATAAAAACTGAAATAATTTGCATATGTTGACTTTTATTTCCTAAGAAAAACCGAAAAAATCGTCAGGGGTTTCTCAGCTGATGAATCGCAGAAGTTGGTTTTTTGGCGAAACATCGACTTTTAAAAATATCTGTATCCTAATATCCTGACCTGATTGAACAAAACCATGGTCATTTTCGGACTCAGGGCATCAATATTAGTCTAATTCAGTTGGAAAACCCTCGACGATTTTAAAAAAATATTTTTTTGTTACCCAGTGTAATAGGTTTTGGTAATGTTTAACATGCTGGGAAAGGCTTTATTGACTGAGCTGGATCCGGTAACTTAACTGTTTTACTGGTAAGACTGTCATTTCAGGGGGATGACGAAACGAAAAAGTGGCAATGAATGCTATCAACTGGAACTAAAGGTTCCTCAACTGGAGTTAGCGTTAAAATTTTAACTATCAAAATTTCACCAAACAGGCAATGGCTTCGTGCTAATGTAGAAACAATTTTCGCCCGTCATTTCTTGGCGGGCAATTTTTTAGCCCCTAAATAAAAATGGAATAATCGGAAACCCCTTCTTATGTGCTGTGTTACAGCTAAGCGAATACAGTTGAATTCCGTTATAAATAATACCAATACAACGAAATATCCGTTTTAACGAAATAAATTTCCTGCCCTAATATAATTTCCGTTATAATGCTTGAATTCCACTACAACGAAACTCCTGGTAAAAAGAACTGAAGTTGTGGTCTCTTTAAGTTTTAAGATTTCCCTGTAGTATAGTAAAAAGAAAATATACTAAATAAGAAAAAAGAACTTGACGATTTTAAAGCAATATTCTCTATATATCAATATTCTCTCCAAGTATTCCTATTTAAACACTAATGCTTTTTTAAATAACTCAAAAGAAATAGGTGCATGCTGTACTTATATATCGACGTTTGAATCAAGAGCTTCGGAATTACGCAATCTTAAATGAAATTTTAGCTTTTCCCTTTGGAATTCTTAATTGCTTTCCTACACCAGTAAAATATTTAAAATATAGTTTAAACATTCGTGTAGTTTGATTTACGTTTGACTGTTTCAGTTAATAAATGAAAAAGATATCATTCGTTCGCATTAAAAACAAGTTAGGTATGAAAATTAGGTTCTTAACGGGAAATCTTTTGCGTGGAGCTATTTTTTTTTTTTTTTTTAAGTTTCCTTACTAGATTTTCTGAAATTGTGTTTTACTCAACCGTTCAACAATTATTTTAGTACAAAACAGCCATTGTTGCATTTACAAGTACATAGCATCCAGCATATCAGCGAAGTACTTGTAAATACAGCAATAGCAAAGTGCATTTACAAGTACTTGAAACAAAGCTAGATCCAATGCACTCTTGGAACCAAAACGAAAGATCGATCAGCCTGTTCTATAGAGGGGTTCAAGGACTAGTCACTAGTTCATCGACTCCATCAAACTGACAGGCAACTAAACCCTTCCCCCAATTTACTGCTACCGTGTCGTACAAAAGTTTTAATTCTATTGTGTGTCTCAATCAACACATTGCATTTTATTTTAGAAATTTTAGGGTGCTAATTGTCAACATTTACTTACCAAGCTTCCCTTCCTACTCGCCTTAACTCGTTATCAAACTAATTAAAAAAATCCAGGGTTTCACACTGTTATGCCACGCCCCATTTTGCAAAGCCTCTACTACCTATCTCTATTGCATTTATTTTAGAGAGATTTTAGGGTACTAATTGTCAATATTTACTTACGAAGCATTCCCTCCTACTCGCCTTAACTCGGTATCAAACTAATTTAAAAAATCCAAGGTTTCACACTGTTACGCCACGCCCCATTTTGCAAAGCCTCTACTACCGGTGTACTAGGAAGATCAGTCTGTTTTTTACGAAATTTTTGATCCATTAGCTAGAAGATGTTATTGCTGGTCCAAGAGTCCTTTCAAAATGAGGTTTGGCTTAAGAGTGTGCGAACCCTTGATTTTTTAAAACTAACTTGACTCTGATTTAGAAAGGGATATGGATGCTTCTAGGCTTTTGGAAAAAAATGAACTTTAAAATTTTAAATAAAACTAAAAAAACCCATCAGTTTTAGTATTTAGTGCAAAAGTATTTGCATTTATCATCCAATGTGACTCAAAAATTGCAACTTATATTTAGCGACTGATTTGCGACGGATGGAGTATTACTTTTACCTCCTCCCATTGGGTCTGTTATTTCACGACATCTACCACTGCTCTTTGCATTTCTTAACTATTTCAAACGTGGCGTCCGGTATACCGGACATTAACTTGAAACAGCAGCTCATAATTTATTAATTGATTCAATTATTCGATTTTTTTTGTAGTTAGCTCTTTAAAGTCTGTTTATTATTATCTGTGCAAGAATTTTTAATTTTGGGATTGACAACATTATGATATAGGAATTGGGAGGTTGGGACCGGCTTTTTCCCCCCAACTACGGATTTTCGTCGCAAAAGAAAGGTTTTTTTCCTGCTTTTTAAGAAATATATAACATTTTATTAATCGTTTCAAATGCTTATATTATGTTTTATTATTATTGAGAGCACATTTTACAATGAAGTTTGCTTGATGTTTTATCGTTTTTTATCTAATATTTATTTTAAAATATTTGTCCGGATTATTGGACGTGTCAAAACTCTTTTAATTTTTCTCCTACAAACTTCAGATTTTGTCTGTAAGATAATCTTTACCATAGTACACTGCCTACCAAATTAAAACATTCTTGGTTAAGTATTTCTTAATTGGGTCTAAAAGGGTTCTAAAAGTTTTATTGAAACGCTTTTAGTTTTTTGCAATAATGGGTAAGGTGAGAATAAAGTTGGATTCTTACTATCTTCTCGAGGTGAATCAATCTTTCAAGCCATTTGACAGACATGCAGCGTTTGAAAACTGTCAAATAAAAACTATTTGATTTCTAATAAAATGAAAATATCTGCAAGGAAATGCCTAAAGATTGATGTAAGTAAGCATTAGGAATCGCAATTGCGTTTGAACTTTGCTCATTCGCTGTTTTCACTCCGAACAATTTGTGGTTTCATTTGAATATTAAACCCGCTGTAAAATTAAAGAAAAATGGTTTAGTTTTCTTTACGCTCCGTTGACTTTTGACAAGTATTGTTTTTCTCGCAGGTTCTTACTTCGACGATGAAGCCAAGATGACAAACGATGTTGATAGAATGGCAAATTATGTTGAAAATCGTTTGTCAAAGTGACAAGAAAGAAAGGTAACTCTTTAACGTTTTCTTGTCATTGCCCTTAAACGTATTCATGCATTATGATCAATAACAGGTTTTAGACTGAAAACTTTTCATTTGGTGTTTTGTTAATAGATGTCCGGAGGCTTGAGAGGAAAAATTTCATATGTTTTAGAAGTACACATAGCATTTTTTTTTTAATTTGTACTAATGGGTTTGTTCAAGTTATTTTTCAGTTTATTATAAACAAGAGCAAATTTACATTTTATCACTGTCAAATTCAGTGTGAGTTGATTCTAAATGTATTCACTTATCTCTACATAATATAAAATAAAGTACCCAAAAGGCGTCTGTGTGTTTGAACGCGCAAAACTTGAGAGCTACCGGGTCGATTCCGCTGAAATTTTCACAGTTTGTATTTTTAAGTCCAGAAAAGGCTTGCAGACCGGTTCGAAAAAAAGAAAATCGATAAATAGTTCTTTTTTATTCCAATTTAGTCACAATTTTCGCTTAAATTCCCGAATTTGGGGGTGAAAATTGCTTACACTTATTTTTTTTTTTTTCGTTGGAAAAGGTCCAATTTCCTGCGCTCGACGCAATTTGTTTCAATGCCCTAACTTAATTACGATAGGAGTTATTCTTGCTTTTAGCTCGAAATTTTTTAGAATTAGCTGAAATTAAGGCACAACTTTTTTCAAAAAATATATCAACAAAAAGTGAAGGAATTATCCCACAGTTTTCTTTTTCACACCTTTGGAAAAAGCGACACATTTTACTCCAGATCTATCTCGACCTTATGTCGAAAAACTAAGCTTCTATCTTCAAAGGAAAAAAAGTAACAAACCTTTTTAAATTAAGTTCGAAAAATCTCATCTGCATTCAAGTTGTTAACCAATTTATTTTTGCGTTTACAGGGTTGCGCTTCTTGAATCCATTGTTTCTTTCCATCTTTCTCACATTAATTTCTAAATATACTTACGTCACTTGAATATACTTACGTCACTTGACACAATTTTTAATTTCAATGTATACCGGGCAAAGCCGAGAAACGCGGTTAGTCCTAGTATATTTTTGAGCGACCAAGAAATTTTTTTACTGATTTCACTCAACCATAGCCTGGCGTTTATATTATCGTGTCTATTTTTATCATGTTGTATACGGTGCTACCAGCCAATTGGCGAGAAATTCATCATACATTATTTGTAAATATACAGGCGAACCAAAAGACCTTTTAATTTTCTACTACGGGCAAAGCCGTGCGGGTGCCACTAGTAACAAAATAAAACGAATCTTTGTCAAATGTAATACTTGCTAGTAGTTAAAAAAGAATGAAAAAGAAGGGTTAATTCCGAATTTAATAACTTTTCCCCATTTTATAATTGATGATAGTTTTGCTTAACTTTTAATTTTTTAAATTTTTAAAATTATTTTAGCTCATTTCTTTCTTTTATTTTTTATAGAAATTTATTATCTGTCTATCATTTTCTTCTAGAAAATATGAAATGCTTTTGTAAATATCTTAGAAATATTGCTACCCGGCCTTGTTTTATTCTTACTGGCGAAACGTTTTCAATAAAATGCCTTAATTATTCTTCTCAAACGTTTCCCCTTTTCTCTGCTATCGGTGCCATTAATCTTATAAAAATCAACGTACTCATTCTTCATCCGCTTACTTAGTCTTTAAATAGTACATATCTTTCAAAACGATGTTCATTTCCAGAAAACAGCAAAGTAAATCACCGAAATCGCTTTTCATCAACAACATCCAGAGATGATTGTATTTAAATCAGCGTGAATAATCCGGTACGTCAAGTCATCCTGCACGAACACCAAGAATTGGAAGCATTCCCTTTTGGAAGGTGATAAACTTTCACTTGGAAAAACTCTCACGCCCATCCAATCGCTGCTCAGCGAAACGAATCCTTACTGAAGGAAATTCTGCAGGCATGTCATTATGTAGGATCAGCGTCGGAAAATTTATTGTTGTTGACCCGCCCGCTAAAATATTCAACTTTGGAACATGGGCTTCTCTTGGAAATAATTCACGAGTTAAGTTGTGGCTTTGGGGTATCTCTTGAGCTTAATCTAACTCAGTGCTTCGAAACATCTGATTTCAGGGACATGATCGGTGTAATTATGGCATTTTCCCAAGTTTGTTGACTATTAGTTATCGGATGATGATTGTTAGAAAGCAAGAAAACAACGCAATTAGTGCAATTTATGCACTACGCTAAACGTTAGAAACTTACCTTAGTGAAAGTGTGTTACAAAGCGAAAAGTGAAAGATATGTGAAAAGTGGGAGCGTTTAAACAGCGTTTATTGCCCTAGTAAGCATACCACAAATTTGCAGAATAGCGTTTTGAAAATGTTATTGACAGTTTCATGTGTTTAAAAGAAATATATTTGTACTCAAAAGGTTTGTTAATTTACCTTCGTGAAAGTGTGTTACAAACCAAAAAGTGAAAGATATGTTAAGTGTGAAAAAGTATCAGCAGCGTTTTCTGCTCCAGAAAGCAAACCACAAATTCGTAAAACAGCATTTCGAAAATGTTATCGACATTTTTGTGTGTTTGAATAAAATATATTTGTAGCCAAATCTAGAAAATTGCTGATCTCTCATAAAAGTAAAGCACAAATAACAAGATTTTGTGAGTCAGTTTTATGTCAGTTTGTTTCATTTCTCTTAGAATCTATTATTAAGAATTTGCTAAATGTAGATTTACGAATTAAACAAATATAAGGCATTTTTGGATAATGCTATTAATTTTTTCACTAGAATCAAATGTGTTCTCTTTCGGTTTTCAAATTCTATCCATTTTAAGTGTTTCTAAAACTTCAACTTTAAGATACCTCTGGGTAGTAATTGCCAAAGGCGGTTTTATTTTGGCAGAATTGTACGATAATTTGTTTTCTACAACTTGGAGCAAGTTGTTACATCACAAGAAAAGGTTAGCATCCGAATTCGATAAATTATTATTTTTCCATTCTGATACTTAAATTGTAATTTTTTCTAATAAGTTATTCCACTAGATAATTTTTTGTTCGGTTTTCAGTGACTATTGTTCCTCGAAGATTAAGAAGTTTTTGCTGTTCCTTATTAATTACCTGAAACAGAGCTCCAACAGAATAACGTTTAGAAGACGTTTAAATGATGCTTAGAAGAAACCGAGTGCAATAGTGTAAAGAACCTTTAGGTGCATTACAAGGTTGGAAATCTAAGTTAATCTTAAGTAATGGTAATGAACGTTCCATTTTTCAATATTTCAAAATATTTGTTACCCAGATGAAGTGTCTAGTAACCCCTAATCGTGGTACAACTTTAGGCGTATCTTTAAAAGGTGGGATAAGGTTGAGAAAAGTAACTTCTAATCCATCACCCCAAGATGTACTGTAATGGGAACGTGGATGACTTTGTGATAACGATAAATTTCATGACCTCACCTTTTGCGTACACAAAGTATCTTCTAAAATTGATTATAGAATCTGTGACTTTTCGACCACAAGCAGAACCAATCTAGCTTTAGAGCTTAAATTTGAGTATCTGTCCATTAATTTTAAGAAAATGCTAATTGGGTGTAATGGAGTATAGTAGACTGGGGCACGTTTATGCAGTGCCCTTTTTTTCTAAACGAATTACAAGTATAGAGCCAACAGTCATAACAAACTCTCTCTGATGCTGTTCCCTAGCAAATATTCTCACACGTTTTTGAGCATCAACCGAACTTCAGTCTAGCTTGCAGAAAGAATAATCGTTTTATACAAAGTTGAGTAAATTTTGTGTTGACCGTTTTGAAGCTTATTGTGAATAAATAATACTTAGTTAAGAAAGAACGAATATATAAAAATCAGCAGAATGTTATCCTTTTTTGAGAATTGTATTTGTATGAACTGAAATGTTATTAATAATTTTTGCACGTTAAAAATAAATCCAAACTTGGTGACAGGGCAAGTTTACGCTTTGACGTCGGAGCACCTTAACGTCCGTTCTTACTGTATCTAACTTAAACGTGCCCCTGACACTTTTTTCGCTACAAACTGTCTCAAACTTTTTTTAGTATTTTCCGGCTATTTATTTTGAAAAGTTACCATTTACTTTTTAATTAAGTTACGCATTTGTATCTTATAGCTTACAATCATAGAGTACTGTCTTCACGCCCCTTCAGCTTTAACTTTATACACTATTCAGTCTGTAATAAATTTGCTTTTTTACGATGGTAAGACATTATGTTCAAGACACTAATAGAACTACTTTAGGTGTCAAAAAAAAAAAAAAAAAAAAAAAAATGCGTAAACGTGCCCCGTGTCCGGGGCACAACCGACTTGAATTTAAAAATATTTTTTTTTAACGGTCAAAAACACAAACTGAGCAACAACTGAATATACCAATTTATTCTGACTCCATTAACTGCTTCATAAAAGCGCAATGTCTAAAATTTCCTGAGTTAAAACATAAAAATGAGGAAAATCATTAAAAAAAATCCGCGTAAACGTGCCCCAGTCTACCCTACTCGTTGTATAAGACGCTTCATCAATTGAGTAAAAATATAGCAACGTGTACACATGTACAAGTAAAAGCATTTAGAAATAGTTTTTAAAAAACTCTGCAAATTGCTACTTACGACTGTTTTTGTTTTACAGCTTCATAAATGGGGGGGGTCGTTTCCAAAATTTTAAAAGTATTTTTTTCTGAAAGAGCATGCTTAAAAATATAAGATCTGACCATTTTTAAAATAATTTGTTCAAGTTTAATATTTTTAAAAATTACTTAAATCGGTGCGCTTTCATTGCTTACGTTTCTGTCGTGTAACATCACAAATGATGAAATGCCATTCAGTGCTGCCAATTACGGAGAAAAAAATTTTATTCGCATCTTTACTTACGTGTATTGGCAACGATATGGTTGATAGCAAGCGTAGAGCGCAATGTTTAATTCGCTTCTTCATTATCATAACGTGGAAACATGGCAGAAAGATGCGTCAAATTGCATCATTTGTGACGTCATAAAGACCACGCCTTGTTTTCAAAATCGGACATTTTAAAAAATTAATTAAAATACAACTGTTTGGAAAATGAGAGTATTTTCTGGGTCCATGTTTTTTTTTTTTACTCATTCTATCAATTTCAGTGACTAAAAGTAGTACTTTGACTGAAGGAAACAACCCCACTGTTTACAGTTTCAGAAGTTTAATGCTTTCAGTTATTTTTAAATTTTGAAAATATCTTTTCATTGCCATTAGTGCAGATTCTTGAATGTCAAATATTCTACTCCACATTTTTGACAAAATATTCCGATTTATAAAAGAAGGGGAGGGGTGAGCTAAACACTGTAGAAAATACAAAGAACTTTGATAAATTTTAAAAATCTGAATAGCAATTTTTCGAAAATAACAAGGAAGAGAACGACCACTTGCTGATCAAAAGTTTTTATTTTCTTGATTGTAGATAGAGTATTTTATTTTTAACACGATATTTTCTATGTCAGATGCTGTTTTCTGAAATTTTACTTATATGCACAGAGAAGTCAATAAATGGTCATCTCTAGTATGTTTGTTGGTTCATTTTTTATTAAAGACAAATACTTGTTACAGTACTATTATTTCTGCCGTCTTTTTTCTATTTTCTTTCCGTCTAGCGTACCTCACATATTACCTGATTAGATTGGTATAGATGTATTTCGGCTTTTGTTCTCAGTGATATTCAAAAACCAAATTTTACACGAGGCATTCTGGCATTGTCAGCAAGTACATCGATATATTTTCTAAAGATATCTTCCAAGAACTTCCAATTACTAGTCGAGTTATTAAGAAAATGTTGGTGCTGATTATTAATGTTTGTATAGGTAAATAATGACTTTTAACGAACAGTTACGTGTGAGAAAAATGTTACGTTTATTTTAGTAAGTATATTGATAAAGCTGATGAGTATTGTTATAAAATAATCACAAATGAGCCAATACACGGAAAATGGTCATTTTGTCCCGCACATGACGCCTCATATATGTTATTAAAAATAATACTTTAAAATATTGTTAAACAAGTTTTTTCTGTTTAACAAATTAAAAACTTATGTGTGATATCTTAAGCATAAAATTTCGTCATTAAATTTTTAAATTATTACTTTTTCGCAAAATTTATGAACCTTCACGTGCGAGACAAATGGTTGACTTTTTCGTGGAATAGTACAAATCAGTGTTATTATTGTCGAAATAACTTTCTTAGCTTAAACTTTCGAAATATATTTCATGCATCCCTCGGATAATAAAAATGAAGATGAATAAAAAAATGGAAAAAGTTTTTTTTAGAAAAGAAAAATTTGGATTGATTAATTATTTAATTGATACCGCAAACTAAATGATTTTTTTAAAATATATTTTTATTTTTGCGTTTAAAATATTGACTTGACAAAACTTAAGTATAGTTGAGGCAAAAAGAATAAAAAAGATTTCAAAATTTCAAATGTTCTGGTTACTTAGAATGGCAAATCCTAAATTTTTCCAAAACAAAGGTTGTTATATCTTGAATTAACTCATACTTATTGCGTTGATTATATTTGAAAATATTAATGAACTGAATGAGAACAGTCATTTTTTCCCTGAGTGAAGAAGATTGGTCAGAAAAGGTTAGAATTTCCTCCAGGATATATTATATACATCATTTTACAATTAGCTGCCTGGTTTACATTCAAGATTTTTTTTTGCCGAGCGTTGGGGAAGTGTAAGCTCCAACACTCCTTCCTCGCTTTATTTTCGATAACTAAAGGTGTTCGGTTTGTCATAGTGACAAAGTAACACATTTTTAGGTGGACTAATATTATTCAAATGTGATTTGCCAGCATGCTTATAGGAAGTAAAAACCCCTATACACATTTAAAAAAAACTGAGGCTTTTTTCTTTTTAAATACATTTGTTTGAATTTTAGTGTTGGGGTACAGGGTTTTGCTACACCAAATGCAAATAGACTTTTTAAGCTACGAACCAGATAACCCTACATATTTTTTCAGCAAATTTATTACACATGTATGCGAACGAACTTTTTTTCTCTATATCTTATCATATTGCTTTATGCATATTTTAAGTCACATAATGTCTTGCAATTAGCTACAAATTAATGTAAGACAGCATTATAAACCCATTTTAAAGCATCAATCTTTTAAGAATGTAAATTTCAATAAACGGCAGAATTTATTCCCAAAACTATAGAAATAAAACATCATAAAGAATTTATATCTTAAATTGTGTGCATGTTAACAGTTTAAAAACGACACACACCTGTCGGCCACTATAATGCAATTTCGCTATAGTTTAAAATTATTTTATCTTTCCAAATACCATAAGGCTCATTTTATTTACTAACATTTTATTTTCCTGCTACTTAAAATTATGTCAGCCTCTTAATTTATGGAAAGTTTCCTACTACAGATCGAGAAACAAAGATCAAACAAAATTCACGTTTAATTTCAGTTATTTTCAGGCATTTAAGCTGAAACTATTAAAGTGTTTCATTGGATACAGAGTTGTATCAAATCATGCAAATATGAATATGCAAATATGGACTTTAGACCTTATGAAGGATAATCTTCGCTTTTAACTCCTTTAAAAAGTTGCTTCGTGTCTTCGAGCAAAAATGTTCTCAACAAACGGGTAATCTGTGACATGCAAAGAAGATTAAAGATGTTATCACATGGACTTAGTGTATTGAGCGTTAGGATCAATGAAGCAGGACAAAGTCTTCCTTCATTTACAAAACAAAGTAGCTTTAAATACACTTGTTTGAAATTTGGTGTATGAATGGGGATGTATAGAAGGCACCGACGTATGAAATGAGATTAGAAAGTAAATTCACGTAATAACGCGTATAATAATATGTTAGTTTCTTCTATAATTTCTGTCGAAAAAAAATACACTAAATACACTGAAATTGATATTGAAAAGGAAAACTGAAGTTCCTGAAAAGCATATAAGAAAAACTTAAAGATTAAGGCTACGTTACTGCGTCACACTAATTTGGTAAATCACTTTTATTTTCAAACCAAAAGACTACAGTTATTTTGCTAGTTTCCAATATTAGAAAGAAATTTTCAGCTTTATGCTGAATTTTAATGTTCCATCTGAGCAAATATTTTTACCCAATTTATTTTCTAGTTTTGAACTTCATTAATCAAACTGAGCCATTTTAAATCAAAATATTTTTTATTAATAATATTGTCTCATTATAACGTTTATGTATAACTCTTAAATAAAAGATTCAATAAAACTTGAAGTCACTTTCACAGAGACTAGTAGCGAAAAAATTAACATTCTCATTTTTAATAAAGGTTTATTGAATTTTTATGTAGCATGCAAAAACTGATCTTACGAGATTCCCGCAAATTTAATTGAAACTTAGCATTTGTATGTTCACCCACTGAAAAGTTTTGGGAATTTTGTGTTTAACTTGTTTTATTACATATTCTTTCTTTCCTTTTGTAAATACTTTTTATTTTGCTTTTGAAGCAAGCATCTTGGTTTTATTCTAGACAAGTAAGGATGAAACAATATAATTATTAAAATATGACTCACAAATCTAATGTGGAATCAAAATTGTAATATTCAGGCCCAAATAGAGGTCTGGGGATCGTCCTAGGTAAAATCTCGAAGATGAATTCCCCCAAATTCAGTTTTATGCTATCTTTGATTGGTTACGGGGGAGAGAAAGGTCATGATCCCAATAACCCATGTAATAGAAACAAGATTGAAAAAAAAAAAAAAAAAATGCTGTTTTCGAATGCTATTTTGTATCAAGAAAGCTTCATAACTGAGGAGAGATAAATCATGCAATTGAAGCCCGTAATTACAAAAAAAAAAAAAAAAAAAAGAGCGATTCAAAACTGTTACATATCCTCATGTATATAATAACGAATATCACAGATCGAGTAATGCTCTGACGTCACCAACAATGTAACTCGTGACACAGCATGATAATTTGATGATAATATTTTTTGGCAATGTTTGGCATGCAGGGAAATGCTTTATTTTGACAAGGCTAAACTGGATCCGGTAACTTAACTGTTTTACTGGTAAGACTGCAATTTTAGGAAATGAAGAAACGAAAAGTGGTCAACAATTCGCAACTCCAACACACTATAGGGGTCGCTGCAGCCACTGTCTAATGGCGGATGTAAAAGGTAAAATTAACGCACGCCGTAACGTATAAATTACCTCTAAGCTTAGTAAATGACAGAAATTTTTATTCGTATGTATGCTTTTTTTGTTCTTCAGTCTTTTGAAAATATTTTTAAAAGTCTTTTGGTAATTCTGACCCATGTAGAAATAGATGAGAAACCAAAAAGTATTACGAAAAGTAAGAATTTAATGCAAAGCGCACAGTAAGTTGTTCTGAAGCAGTCATTTTCACTACGTTGAATTCGATATTCATAAATTTTTGGTTCACTTCGAACAGCATTTTCATTTTGTACTGTTGTTTTCCATACATTGGTACTTATTATGTCCAGTTTCGTGACATTTCCGGCATTTGATGACATTTTTGTCACATACTGCACGTACGACTTTCAGAGTCGTGCGTAGTACCGAATCCATATATATGAAAGAAAGTCGTGTTGGTTACACTATTTATAACTCAAGAACGGCTGATCCGATTTGGCTGAAAGTTGGTGGGGAGGTAGCTTAGAACCAGCAGACGGGGGGGGGGGGGGGAGTATTGAATACTTTTTATTCCGTTCGTCCGCGTTCCCGAAATATTTGTAACTGCAAATTAAATGCTTAATTAATTGTTTAGTTCTATGAATTCCTAATAGATGGCGGGGTAGGTTAACTCAAGACGGCGCTGACGGACAGTGTCGATAGCTACACTATTGTGGGACTGTTGTGTTCAGCAAACGGACTTTTGATTGCGTTTTTTTTTTTCGATATTCAAGTACATAGCTTGATTTTGTAGGACTTTTCTATAGGGTTTTGTTTTCCTTATTTCTACATTTCTACAACGTTTGTTTTTGTTCTTATATTTGAAGTTTGTTACTTATCTAAGTAAATAATTTGATTTGTCGTATTATTCAGTTGTGATTGTTCTTCATAATGCTTTTATTTTAGTATTGTTTATTTGGTGAAACATTTTAAATTGCAGAAAAAACCTCACTTCCCTCGCTAAAGGGCAAGATTACGGTAGCGCGGTTGCTTGGCGCGTTAAGCGATGAACTGTACAGTTGAAGAATTATTTTGAGTTTTAAAGCTAATGTTAATCTTTTTATGTGTTTTGGCGAATAGTTTTAAATCCAAAAGAGGCTCTAATATGTTTTCGAAAGTGTGTGTACGCATTTTAGTTGAAGAAAAATTATCATTTCACATCAGAAGAGATGGAAGGGGTCGTGGATTTTTTTTTTTTATTCAACGGATTTTCTTTAAATTTTTAGCACGACCACGCCGTGCTTGAACTGCTAGTGTTATATAAATGAAGTCAGTTGCTTTCTTCTTCGGAGAAAAATATTGTGCACTTTTGTAAGTTAAAGATCTTAAGTGCATTCTTTAAGCTTACAAAAGTGCTCCAACATTGCATTCAGGCTACTCTAGCCTGTTTTGAAATCAAAAATACACTATCCGTATTTTTTTCTAAAACGTAATTTCCTGGATTTTTCAACTTTAGTGATGGTTTTCAAAAATATTTTTAAATTATGCGCATTTTCTCATTTGCTGAACGTATGAAAACTGAAACCTCCCCCCCCCCCCCCGAAAGAGATTACCAATTCATTCTCAGAAAAAAATACTGTATTTTTATTGTGCTTCTGAATGTTAAATCCAGTTAGTCATATGAGACAGTTTTTCTTGCTATTCTTGCAGATATAACGAGGAAGGTGATTCAAACCTCACATGATCTTTCGGAAAATAGTTGTTTTATGAGCGACAAAAGTTGGAAAACGTTTAAATGTAAAATATTTGCGGGATTGGAAATCCCGCGAGATTTTGTTCACAATCCCTCGGGATTAATCCCGCTAAAAAACATGCGGGATCTCGCGGGATTCGGAATCGGGATTTCGGGATCGGAAACCCTAGGCAGCACAGTACTTCTCTTATTCGAAGTATCACGTAAAAGGGTGTCCCACAAGTTGCATTAAGACAATTTTTATGCCACCCGTTTGTATCAACTGCAGACAACGTGCCAGTGAACACGACAGAGACCGGAAAACATGCCTCATTATTTTTCGCTTTTAGTCAGAGGCAGATTTACAGCATATTTAAGGGGGTGGCGATTGAAAACCATAAAAGCCATTCCCCCTCCCCCAACCCGTCATGTACGGGGGCAGGGAGACGATTGCCGCCCCCTTTATCCTGTCTTTTAAATACTAATCCCCTCACGAACTTATTGCCCCCTTGAAGTGTCAAATCTCCCTATGGGGGCTATCACCCCCAGGGTTGGAAACTACTGCTCTAAGACATAGCAATGTATTATCATACCAGTATGGTGTTGTCCATGGAAGAAAAGGTTGGAAGACTCATATAGAAACATAAAAATTATTCAAGTTCAAAAAAGGGGGGAAGGGCGAGCTTAGGTTCAAATTAAAAAGTGGGTAACGCTGTCCATCCTCGACTTTACTAACTGTCTAAACTTAATTTAAAGCAAATTTGTGGAATGTACGTAATTCAAATTAGTAGCAATGGCTAGTATTTCCTTATAGTCTATTTTATTAGTTTAAAAAATTACAGTCACGAAGGGGGCGGTTGCCCCCACCGCCCCCTAGTAAATCCGCCACTGCTTTTGTTAATGATACTTTTTCTGAAAAGGCTTGATTTCCTGTGCTATTTCAAGTCTTTTGAAGGTTTGAGCCTACACTAAAAAAAATCTGAAACGTTACTTATTACTTCCGTGGAACGTAGCGGGATTTCACGTGTTTTCACCTATTTCCCCGTAAAATCAAGTATATTTGCAAAACGTTTCCTGAACTACATCAAGTTGCACTACTCATTGGTACGAAAAATATGTTTAGCCACCAGTTAAAACATTAACTGAGTGTGTTTATTTAGTGTATCGTCTTTTATTCCATTACAGGCCCTCGAGGTTGACTAAGCACCTGCTGAGGGGAATAAGTCTTTGGATAGCTGCAGCCTTTCAAGCAACGGAGTTGCTTGGTTCTAACTTGCAATTCTGCCTTAGCGCTTTGGCCATGGTTGCATTGATGCGTCTGGTGCTTTCTTAGTGAGGTTCAAATCAATTGTATAACATCTACCGAGTTTAGATTGAAGGCTCTAGACTGGCTTTAACCGGTGAAATCTCTGTATTCTGCATACAGATTCATGGCCAATTTCAGTTAGGTTACTGATTTTTAGAGGAAAACGGTGCTGGTTTTTTCAAGATATGGTGCTGGCAGAAATTGGGCACATCAGCTGCCCATTAATTTCCAGGAACGTTTCTGAACCGTTTTTACAGTGTACGGAGTGGTATGAACGCAATTTTTCGCGATCAGTTCGATAAAATTTATTCATTTAACTGTTCAAAAAAAGATATGGTGCATTGAAAAGCACACGGGAAACGCCGGGTAGTAAGCTAGTTATTTTTAAAAATATTTGATGCAACTTAACCACATGAAACATACAAAAACAATGACGAACAATAATACGAAAAGTATTGTTCCAAGGTATGTTAAACTCTTTTAGAAGCATCATTATCTAAAAACTAAAAAATAGCTCGTCAAGGTATGACAAGTGAAAATTGCTTCAACGTTTGAATGCTGCAATTGCCTGTTTGGTGATATTTTGATAGTTGAAATTTAACACTAAATCCAGTGGATTAACAATAAACTCCAGTAGATAGCCACTTTTTCGTTTCTTCATTCTCTGAAAATGCCAGTCTTGCCAGTAAAACAGTTTAGGTATCGGATCCAGTTCAGCCTTGTAAAAATCGAGCATTTCCCTGCATGTCAAGCACTACCAACAAATATTATCAAATTATCATGCCGTGGAGAGAGTTTCATTGTTGATGACGTCAGACGTTATCCGATCATTTGCTATTGTATATTTATATGAATATGTGCTTAAAAATCATCAGAAAGAGGCACACAGTTGCGCACTGACGGTATCTTTTTACAAAAACTGCCGCTTGATGCAATCTCATCACTAGTGAAGGATTTGCAGGAGTTATTTTTTTTCTTTGGCACCTTGCGTCAGCTGAAGCCATTTAGTATTACATTACATATCTTATACCAAGAGTACGCATCTAAGGGGTGAACCTTTTCTTTCTTTTTTAAACGTGTTTTTTACACCTTGTTTGATCTTAAGTCCCTGTAATAT
This sequence comes from Uloborus diversus, assembly GCF_026930045.1. Taxonomy (NCBI): domain Eukaryota; kingdom Metazoa; phylum Arthropoda; class Arachnida; order Araneae; family Uloboridae; genus Uloborus; species Uloborus diversus. The sequence continues at coordinate 132,172,066 of NC_072731.1, forward strand.
TAATTATTTTTTAATTAAACAGCTTTATTGACACTGCTGCTGCATTGCGTAAATACACTCGTAGTGTTTAGTTACAAATAAACCTTCTGGAAATAACTTTTACTGGTAAACACTCGTAGATGGCAGCACCAACTAAAATTCGTATTCCGTTTGAACTTTAACTGATGCAAAGAAGAAATTCGTCCAGAGCTAAATCAGTCCACCATTGTTTTTCTTAAGATTGTCGAATATAAATTACGATCCCACAAAAACCTTTTCAACAACAAAACAACTTTCAGATTGAACAAGATAGCGGTTAGTTGTTATACAAATCGTTATTTTTTTCTGAACTTCATATTTCAGCTATAAGTGCAATCTAGTTCTTTGGTTAGGATGTTTAAAAGCATTATTTAAAAAAAAATATTTTAATACATTCTGAAGCAGTGGTATGCGTATCCATTAAGGTGACGCTTAAAAATATATAAGGAGTACGCGTTAAGGCTTGCCATATTTCTCAAAGGTTCACCCTGGACATCGGAAGCCCCCCCCCCCCCCCCGCACCCAGCGTCGCTAGTATTCAAAAAGGCACATATCTATGTCTGATTTTTGAGTGTTTCTTTATGCTATGAGTAAATGGTTACTAATTATGAGCTTAAAACAGGGGTAATAAAAATGACATTAGTAGATAAATTTGAAGATTTCACTTCTTAGATGTAAATATTTGCAATTTATTTTAAGTAGATGAATCACTTTGAATGAGGAATAAAAAGTTGAACAATATTTAGATATACTTTTCATTTTATAAAACTTTTCCAAACAGTTTTTTTTTTAATTTTAATCTTATTCTAATTATCCTAAATAATCCTTCACAGTTAATTATTTTTAGACATTTTTTATTCATTTGTAATCAAATTTATCTTTTTCGAGTACATGAAGTAAACCGACAGGGACACCGGTATTTCGTCTGAAAACCGAAACCGTCCCGGACCAAAATTAATTGTACTGATAATGGTTGAATTTAACTCTTGAAAAAGTTTTGAATAATATCCGGTGATCCTTCCTTGAAGCAGTATTGCAATGTTTTGATAATTTCTGGACTGGTGCTGTAACAGAGCTCCAAATTCTAACAATAACTGCTGTGAAGTACCTTCTAGGAGCTACAGCTTAATTCCAAGGTTTTTGCATTTAACTTAAAGAGTAAGTATAATAACAAGGTTTATGTCGAGGATGATTGAAGGCTCTATCTGAGGAAGATGGCGCAAAACATTAATGTGTTTGGGGGGGAGGGGGAGAGAAAAAGAAAAAAAAAAATAACTAAGCGTTCTCATCAGTTACGTCTTGAAGTCTATTTTCAAACTTTTTTGTATGATTAACAATCACTTTGTAACACAATATCCATTAAAATAAATTCGTTTTTTTTTAAAACTTAGCTAGCCTATTTGTAATTTACTTTAAGAGTTTAATAGGTTAAATTTAATTCCTATAACACATTTTAATGCACGGAGCATGGGACTGTACCCACGTCTCCCCTACTCAAGAGAAATAGGGGAGAAGTGGGTACAGTGAGACAGGGAGAGTATTGAGAGCAATATATTTTCTGCTTGGATACTTCCAGCCTGGTAAAACTTTTGAAAATTCAGGTCGACATACTGTGAACAACATTATAAAAAAAAGTTTGCTTTCAAGTATCATGTAAGAAAAGTAGCTACGTCATTATAGTGTGAGCCTGTCGAAGTAAAATTATCTCCATTGTTTGTATGCTTCTAAACTGTTAGATAAACTTTACAGACAGGTGTTGTTAATTTTACATTATCTTATTAACTAACATTCATTTCAGCAGTGAATATGTTGCTAATTATGTTTGTCTGAGATTGGCAGCTATTGTGTTTATATTTTGCTGTGATGGAACTGTGAGACATCATTAAGTCGTTGCTCACTGCTCCCATGGCACTTTTATATTAAAAGTGGAGAAAGTATGCAATGCATTAGATTTACTAAGAACTATAGCATGCTGATGCAAATAATAATAAAATAAGTTTGAAAGCCCTGCACCAACAAAATAAGGATGCGTGAGCGGAATTGTGACTTGCATGGCTATATAATATCAGATAAATATTCGTTTTCGCACTTATGCTTTTTAAATTACATTTTTATTGTTTAATTGTTATATGCTAAATAATATTTTTTTACATTTCAAAATTTCATCATGCTTAGGAAAAAGGAAGTCAGATGAACTATTTTGGAGAATTAGTAAAACAGACATGAAAGAAACTGTTTCTCCAGTATTAGACAAAGGCTACAGTGAAAGCATTCCATCCTTATCTAATGTTACATCTGAAGATGACACCTTAGGTCTTTTCACTAATCCAGAATCATCTAAATCAGTCTATCTTAGTCCCAAAAAATACATGGTAAATATCATTTCTTTGTGTCAAGACGATATGAAATTTATCTTGCCAAAGGCTCATGTAAAAACAAACTAATACAATGATTCATATTTTTACAGATAAATTTAGATTCTTTCCAAGTTTGCTATTTCAAATTTATGTGTCTCACTGTTCCCACTTGCCAATGGAACAATGAGACAAAATTTTCTTTTTTCTTTTAAAATATTTTTTCCCTTTTTGTGAATCGTAGTTTTTTCTAGATCGACTTTTATTTTACATATTACAGTGACAAATATTGTTCCATTTGAAAGAAAGGGATTTCTACGTTTTAAAAATTATAATAAAAAATAATTTCCGTGTTTTTTAGTGTTACAAAATGCAATTGAATTTTCGTGTCACACTGTGTGTACCCACTCTACATACATAAATTCCCTACATACATAAAACGGGATATGTGAGTTAAAAAGGGTAGATAACCCCTTTTTAAATGTGTGAGCGTAGTACATACATGAAGCGGGGTACGTGAGTTGAAAAAAGTTGAGAATTCCTTTTTTAATGTGTGAGCGCAGTACATACTTAAAACAGGATTCGTGAGTGGGAAAAAATTGAGAACCTGTCTTTTAATGTGTGAGCATAAAACATACATAAAACAGAATACGTGAAGTGAAAAAGTGGAGGAATTCTCTTTTAATGGGTGAACGTACAAACATAATGGCGAAGAAATTATAGAACTGAATTTGATTATAGCTTCCATTTCACCCGAAAACAATTTCGAGTCGAATTAGGTTTAAAAAAAATATTAACCAACAAATTATGAACAGCTGTATACCTGCCCATTATTTTAAGTAGATAATACTGATAATTGCGGCAATGTATTATACTTTACTATAAGAAAATTATTTTGCTTTTTCATTTTGCTGAAACAAATAAATAAATGAGAACAATATAAAACGCCAACAATAATAAACAGTCGGATGAAAAAAAAATTACAATTTAATTGTCGCTTATATCGCAAATAAAATAGGTTGCAGCTATTTTTTTGCGAGATCAATTTTTGTCTACAGGTAAATTTTTTTATATTACAATAAATATGAATATTATAATTTTATTCATTACGGGTGATTGGTGATTTAATCTTATTTTTTTTTTGCCTTAATGCAAAAAAAAAAAAAAAAAAAAAAAAAAATTGCATTTAAAGTCTGAGTCTTTCTTGATATTCTGTTGCCAAAAATTATTATCATTGCTTTGGTTTTGTAGGCGATAAGGATTAAATTTTTTTTGCAGCCGACATGCTTAAAATTTTTTGAGTTGCAAACATTCTTTAAATGAGCTGCTGCATTCATATTGAAAGTCATATTAAATTGTATCCAACTGCTCTCTGCTATCTTATATTAGTAAATGGCACCACCTGTGTTCCTCGGGTCGCCAGTCTTCTCTACCTCCCATAACCATACTAGTGAGATATTCCCATAATCACACCTGTGCCCGTTTTTACACCTTTTCCTCTAATATTTGATAGTGGTATTCATTCAATTCATTGCCTTCCTAAGTTCCAACTTAATTAAACTATGTAACGCATTCAAATTGAAAATTTTAAATATTAGTTCACTCGACTACTTCATGTGCTTCACATTAAAATCCCACCCCTCGTCTCCCATTAGAGCCGTTTCCATGGACACTTTCGACCACGGAAAAAAACCTGTTTTTCACTGCATTCCTGTTAGTTGCGGGGTTTATGTGGAATCTTTCTACTCCTGCTAGCTTCTGGAGTGAAAGCGGTGTTTTTACCCGGAATTCATTACGCGAAACAAGTTCGTCTACTAGCAGCTAAGGATGCTGGGTAAAAACCGCTTTCTCTGCTACAATGGGAGAACCTCTTTTTACATGGAAACGGGGAATTTTTCAATCGGGTTTTCTGCAGAGCCAGAGCGGGGATTTACCGGATCGAAAAGTCTGTTGTGAACGCGGCTATTGAAACATTTATCAAAATTCTGTACAATTGTTTTATTATCAGATTCAATTTGACCAGGTAAGAAATTCCATTATTCTCTTTATGCACTTTCTTAAACTGTAAAGAAAAATAAGATTCAAAATTTAGCTTACCTTCTTTCTCACATACACACACACACACACACACACACACACACGCACACGCACACGAAAAAAGTATTGTAGTGTTAAGTAATTCCTTCATCCTTTCCCCTTACTTCATAACTAGAACATTAGGCATTATTAGTGCTGGTTTCTTTCCATTATAAGCTTATATGTATTTTTCAGACTTCCGGTTTAGTCGATCGAGGTGTTTTCCAATCCCGTAGGCTTTTGTTTTTCTGTCAAAGATTACTGTTAAAAATTTTCGTCGATATTTCCATATGTATGTCAGCACAAGTAATAGTATGTTATTAAGTCAAACATGCATATTTTATTTTTATTCATTTCAAAGTTCAAAGTTAAAATTAATAGAACTTACTTGTTTTTCAAAGTTTATTTGAAAAATAAATAAACAAATAACTGAATAAATAAATAAAATAAAATAAAAGAAGAATCAGGTTTTTAAGTACATGCTAACTTTTGGTCCCAATAACTCAAAAAATATGCCCCTTCTTCAATTTCTGAAAAAAATATAAAAATTAAAAAAAACTTGAAAAAGTATAAAAGTTTTTTAGAACTTCAAAAGTTATAATTTTTTTATAGTTTTAATTTTAAATAACGGCTGGCCAAACTCACTATGTTTTTTAAAAATCTGTTTAAAACTATATGCTGAAAACAATTCTTTAATTACTTAATATTACTTTTTCAAAACAATTTTAGGGAAAAAAATGTACCGTTCTTCTACAATTTTACACCTATGATTGAAGGAAGTGAGTGCTATGGCGTTTGGTACCCATTCGATCTGCTTAAAAAAAAAAAAAAAAAAAAAAAAAAAAAAAAACCTAATTTGAATTCTGAAATTTTGAATTTAAATTATGTTTTTCGCGATTACGAGTTCGGCAGGACCCTACACATTGAAGTTACTGTTTCTAGAAACTGCTTCTGTCCCCTCAAGCCTACCCCTCCTCCTGGGTGGTTACGTGTGTATAGGTGTATGTGCGTGCGTGCATGTGTAGGCTAGGCTTGTGTGAGTGCGTAGACATGCGTGTATGTACGTAGGCGAGAGTGTATGTATGTAAAAGCAGGGAGGGGGGTGTCAGCGTGTATGTGTATCAGTGTGTATGTGAGTAAAGGAGCACGTGTGTGTCAGTGTGTAGGACATGCACGCCACCAGATTCCGGAGGACAGTGGTCAGGACCACAGGAGGCGCGCCAGCAGAGGCCGATGGGCGGTGGTGCTGCAGAGGCCCCTGGTCCAAGCTGAAAAAGGAACCGGACGCCAAGGACGGTCAAATGAGAACAATGAGCAATCGTGATTGCTCAAAAAATGGTGACGCGAATTATGCTGAAACTCATTTCATCCAAACTTTACCTCTCTTTCACATTTTAATTTTTTTGGGATTAATTAAAAAAAGAAAAGCATTAAAATACATTAAAATTAATTGCATTAAAATCTTAAAGATTCCCCCAACTCTATTATGTATCGATTTATCACCCGTAGTAAAGTTGCTAATAGAGTCAATTACGAACAAAGAAACAAGTCAAAATTCTGTGCTAAATTAACCCTGTTTCATGTTACTGATTACTGACTTGAATGGAGAAGCTTTGCAATTTTCCTAATTGATACACAAGCTTTGACTTTTGATATTATGTAGCAATTGATTTTGGGTAAAAGAAGTCTTTCTTTCGAATGGTGTGAAAAAGATAACTGTGCAATCAGTGGCGGATGCAAGGGGGTCATCCCCCCCCCCCAAATCACGACAGTATTTGAATGTTAGCTTGAAAAAAATTTAAAAACTTGATCGAAACCATAAGAAAAATAATTTTTTTTCTAATTCAATTTTTTTGGGACATTACATGCAGGGGTGGATTCAAAGAGGTAGCGGAGGGGGACATGTGAGTCGCAACCCCCCCCCCCCCCCGCCATGGAATCTGTGAAATTTCTTTGTAATCGTTAAAAGATTCATTGCATTTGAATAGTGAAAATGACTGCTTGAAAAAAAAAGAAAAAAAAAAAAAACTGAACGAAACCATAAGAAAAAGTAAATAACTGTTAAATTACTTTTTTTTGTGGCATAACATGTCATTTACTTTTGATATATAGCTTTGCTTGAGACAATTTTTCTACTGCGCTGTCTTCAGGAGTCAGTAAACTGAAAAGTAACGAAGAAGTGCCTGCCGCCCGATCGCTTTTTATGCAACAAATTTAATGGACGATAGAAATGTTTCCAGAGCGGCAAGCATCGCTTCAATTGATGAAACATTTGAGTGTGTAATTTTTTTTATGTAAAGATTCTGTAAAATATTATTCATTTCTTTTGTGGTTTTTAGACAGTTTCGTTTTTGTTTGTGCTGAGTTTATTTGTAAATGTGCTGTGAATAGTTAATTAGTTTAAATCAGTGTTTTGGATTTTGTGTCGTGCAAGAAACGTAACATTTGAATTTCGTGTTAGGGCGAAACCTCGTTATACGAGGGTTCCCGTAAATTAACCTCACGTATTGAACGGAAACTGCAGAAAAAAGCCGCGCTTTGTCAGAAAAGGACTACTTTTTACAAAAACAATGAAGTTTTCGGGTGAAAAAATATTGTTATCTTTTTTTGAAAAGGAAAAAAAAAACTGATGAACCAAAATCGATGTGAAACATATCCCGAGTTTCTGTATCAGACTCTGAAACTGCGACGTTCTTATCCACCTCCGTTTTTTCTACAACCGAATAATATCTGTCGGTGAGTATTTGTAAATGTCTAAGTAACATTCATAAAATATTTAATTTTTAATTAGATTTTCGCCGCATTATTTTGTGATGTTTTATTATTTTTTTGCATACAAGATAGATGTCTTAATCAAATATATGAATGAAATTAACCTTCTTTAAGTAGATATCAGTATATAAAATATAAAAAAGAGCAGTGACCGTCGTAAGAAGATAATTGTAACGCTTATTTTATTATAATGAATGTCAATAATTTTTTAGTTACGTCAGTTAGTTTAATCACAACTTTTATTCTAAACAATCATTCACTTCAGGCCCAGATCTATAACTTTCGGGTTTCGCAACAAATATCAACAAGCCCTAAACGTTTTTCAACTCGTATCATCTGAGATGCTTGTTTTATTTAAATTCGCTATGTAAATTGGAACAGAATTAAAACTTTTTTCAACACAATTTCAAACAGGAAATATCATACTATTCCTTCACGGTTTTTACTAGATGAATCCCAGAGGTCAAATCAAGTGATTTATTTTAATTATTATTATCTTAATTAAATTTAACCGAAGTTCAAGGAAATTACCGTATCTGAGATTACATTCTTAAGCATGACCGATGGGGTTTGTGATTCGAAATTTTCGAAAATCGTGGGTTGAGGTTTCTAAAAATTTAGGGCTGACAACACATTCTAAAACTGGAAAATTAAAAAAAAAAAAAAAAAAAAAAAAAAAACTTTAAAAATGGTTATTTCAATGATTTTTTGTATGCAGTTTTGTTTTTTCAACGAGGGGGGGGGGGAGGGAGTTCCTCATAGTTTTCGAAAATTTCAGAGTGTCTTCAGAACCAGAACTTGAGTCCATTGTCCGTCCTGGCCATGATCTCCCTAAATGAAATCCTGTATCCTCCCCTGTGTGCAGCAATTTGTTTACTTCTTATTGGTGGTTTTGACGAAGAAATTAGTGACTGGAATAGAGCAAAACCTTTAAAAAAAAATAGAGTCAAAAACGTGAATTATTCCCTTCGTACTAAAGTTGAAGAGTTGGAACAAAATTTAGCATACGCAGAAAAGTCCAGCAGTCGAATGATGCAGAATAATTAAGTGCAAGTAATTTTTACCCCTTAATCGGGAATTAATGTGAAAATAGTATCTTGAGTGGGAATTAAAAAAAATACTTATTGAACATTTTTTGAATCGGTTACAAACTGAAAATTTCTGCGAAATTGGCTGTGTAGTTCTCGAATTTTGTACTTTCAAACAAACATACGCTTTTTATGACTTCAGACTCCGTAACGTAGAGATGCAGCACACATGCACGCATTCATACAAATAAAAAAAATACATGACGTTTATCAAAATTTTTGAGAAAATTAATTTAATTGGAGAAATATTTAACATGACAACAGTTGAAAATGTTAGTGTAAAATCTTTAAAGGTACTTTTTTTTTTGGATTTTGTTTTTTAACCTCAAACCCTCTTACACTCTGTGATAATGAGTTCTTTTTTCTTTTAATGAAACAAGATGGTGTAAGAAACAGGACACTTTGTTTATTTTACTTGGAAATCTTTTATTAAAATAAATATATTTATAATCTTTCAAAAAATAATTGCTGCTTTACACGCATAAAAAATAAATATAATCTAAAATATATGCATATAAACAGGCAGGAAACAAGCAGTGGTGGATTTACAGGTTTACTACTGCAATCCACTTTTAGGAGCTCTTTAGGGACCTCATTTGGGGGCTCTTTTTGATTCCCCTTTGGGTCCCCTATGTGGTGGAGGCCCTTCGCAATTCCGACATCGTAAATCCGACACTGGAACCATATTATTTCCTTTGAAGACTATGTACATATATCACAGTTCAAAACGTATTTTTCTTGGCAGTTGCTTAAGGTTTGAAAACATTCCTTTCAATTTCTGATTTACAAAAAATTTAATCACTGAATGCTGAAATTCTCTCAAACGCATACTCAAAAAACTATTTAATATATAAGGGGGATAATATATAAGGGAACATGTTTATGTTGTTTGTTTATTATTTTGCTATTTGCGTTTCTATCACGCAAATTTACAGGTAGCAAGCACGATTAAGGACAATGCGATTAAGGATTTTTTCCTTTAACGTTGTAACAATACATTTATTCAAATGTTTATATGTTTGCATTAAAAATACCTGATCAACCATGCAGCGTTAAAACAGAAAACTAATTTGTATTTTACGCTTTCACTACTTTCATGTCACTCTGATTTAGTAACAAGAATTAACTTACGTTTTAGTTATACATTTTCAAGACTATACGAATCGCTGTTGCATTTTCAATAAAATGTAAAAAGTTCTAAAACTGTATGGGTTTTAGATTTCGAAATAATGTAAAACTTTATATGAATTTCTCTTATGATTGATTAGATCTGATTCTAACTAGTGTTTTAGAAACTTTTCACGGTTTAAAAACTCTTATTTATCAGTTACACACCGAATTATGGACGGTTAACTGATAACTCATTCGTTTACTGGAATAAACATTTTTAAAAAATAAATAGTTAGCTCTGTTCACGATAGTTTCATAGTTTGTCTTGATCAAGATATTATAGTTATTTTAATTGAAGTGTGTATTATCACAAAAAGGGAAAGAAGAATTTAATGTATCCAAAAAAGTTTTTAACTTGTGTACTTATGATCCCATTTGCATTGGATTAAGTAAATTTCCCTATGCTGCCGTTCGAAGCAAAAAAGTGTTATCTGCACTTTTCATCAATATTGAGTTAGGGTCAACAGGTGATTCTTTGTCACATATTTCACCTAAATACAATGTTTTATGGTGATTTGTTGATGGGAAATATTGTTTAAAAAAACCTGAAAAATTGCATCTGAATCAAATACATGAAGACGCAAAACTTTAAACGGCAATTTCTCACTTTGAACTCAGCTGCAGATACGACTTTTGCACTTAGCACGGCGTCTCCATAAGAAATTTATGTCAGCAGTTACTTAATACCCGCACTTAGTACCTTCCATGATTGATTTTAAACTATATTTTATCGTCTGTGGGAGTAGAATTGTGATAAAATATGTAGGAACGTAATCGTGTGAAAGTGAATTGAGCGTTTGGAAAAAGAAATCATGTCAAATTCTTTTTCCGAGCTTTTTAGCATTATGTAAGACTAAACTGAAATGGTTTGCACTACGTGACTACCTCCAAAGCTTGGATACGAAGGGTACGCCATTGGTTGACCATAAGCTGCAGGGGGACCGTACGACATGCGTGGTGCATATGGCATAGGTGGAGGTACCCCGTAAGGCATCATTGGATAGTGGAAAGAAGGAGAACCATGGTGGCTTTCTTCATGTTCTTCATGGTGATGTCCCTTGTGATGCTCTTCCTTATGGTGGTGGACGGGGACAGGGATGTAAATGGGCTGATGCTTATGATGGTGTCCGCCACCTCCATGTCCTTTCTTCTGCAAGACGCTGGCTAACACACCAGCAGTTAGAAGTGTTTCCAAACCACCTCCGCTTTGGCCTCCTTTGTTGTGTCCTGCGAGAGAAGTTTGTGGCAGAGTAAACCAACAGGCGAAAAAAAGTGCCACTGTCAGCAGAAGACTTCTCAAAAAAACCATGTTTATGTTTGGTTCTGAAAGAAAGATTGTATAACAATTAATCTTTGTGTAAGTTTGCTAAATTTGAATAGTTCAAGAACATTGGTAAAAGACTCAATAAGGTCTCATAGTTCGCATTTTACTGAGGAGAGCTGTATCAGGAGGACTTTTCTATGCCATCATTTTAGCACTCCAGAGATCTCCGAATTTTTTCTATATTATCGATAGATGAAGGCATTTAAAATTTTAATTTAACGTCAGTGAAATCGGTGTCGTAAGATACTATACTGTTTTGGTATCGATCCATAAAGATGGAGTACCGGAAAAATAAGTTCCGTCTTCAAATATTTACTTCAAATATTAAATTTAAAAAAAATTGTCCGTTTGAAGTTCATTTAATTTCAGAATACATCCGTTAAAGTTAAATCTACAAAAATTCATTAAAATACGACATTTAAATTTTTAAATAACATGGTCGGCTTGCGAGGTGTTAAGGGTTTGCGATCACTCTGCTTGAAAATTCTATTTTATTCGTTTACTATTTATTACAACTCCTTTGTATGTTGCAAGTACTAAGTATATTAGTTAGTACTTGTGCTCTAGTATTGAAATTCGTGAGATAGCCATTTTATATATTTGCGCTGTACGGTACCTTGTTTAGTTATCGTGATTAAGTAAGCACATCGTCACCTGAGAGCGACAGTAAGATATCTTAGTGTTATCTCTGGGATTAAATAGTTTACTGTTGCTCTGAGGCGACGAAAAATTCTATAGAAAACAACTATTTAATAAATATTGTTCTCATTTAGCACAAAACATTTCAAATTATTTTATTCTTGGAGAAGTAAGCATATCATTCTAAATTTGAATGCAAGAGAGCATAACAAATATTTTTAGTGACTTGTTTGCATGTGCATTTTTTCAAAACAATTTTTTTGATGCAGGGCTTTTTAAATGTTATTCATTTGCGTTTATTACGGTTACTGTTATCTCCGGGAAATTTCTTAAGTTATTCCCTGCTTCTGGATGTTTTTTAAACAAATGTAACAGAAGAGATATCCAAATATCGGTTGAATTCGCTCAAATGTAGGGGAGGGTGGAACAAAGCGGATGGGTTTCGAAGAACGCTCGAAAATTGTGTTTTTTTTTTTTTTTTATCGCAACAATTTCGGTTTTATTTCCCAGAAGAGTTCTTGAACTTCAATGTAAAAAGTGATTTTTGTGTTATTAGAAACCCAATATTTATTTATTGTCAAACCTTACAAATATTTGAAAAACCCGCTTTGTCCTACCAGGGAGCCCAAATTGGGTAAGCTCAACTAATTGTGATTTGGTACATTTGCTAATCAAATATGAAGTTATAAATGATTGAAATAGTTGAATAGCTACCTGCTATTATGAAAATAATATATATAAAACAGTTTTACTTATCCAATTTAAAGTCAGCACATTTGTTTATAAAATATAAAGAAATAACTGATTATATAAACAGACTAATTGCCATCCCTAAAAAATAACTTTTTGAAGTTATATTTATCCTATTGAAATCGAAAATCTAAGACAGTACACGAGTCAAGAAATTATAAATAAATAAATGATTAAATCCTATACCCGCTTTGCCCAAATGCACGTTTTTTATTTCAATAATTATAACCTTAATTTTAAAAAAGAAACAAACAAAATGACTATTTTAGTTTGTAGGTGGATGACGTCAGAATAACGTAATATTTTTGACGATAAGAAATAAAAGCTGGTCTTCGACTTATCACAAGTTATAAAACTGCATTTTTTTTTTAGAAATGTATCTCTTTTTTTTGAAATATTAGTCCTGGTTATGCGATGCCGCTTCACTGCTGCAACGCTGAGACTGATTAAAACTTAGGGGGGTTCATGTAAACACGACATACGTATGCATCGCCGCTTGCACACCATGGGGGGGGGGGGGGATATGAAGGCCTTCCAGCTTTGGGCGACCTACCCGTTTTGGGCTACCCTTCCCTATATCTAGCATACAGCACGGGCATATAAAGTTTTTAAAAATTAAATTTTGAGTGAAGAAAAGTGAAGGATTATTTAGCTTCGGAGTAAATGATCGTGTTTTTGCATTACAATTTAAAAGCATCCGGAGTTAATTTTTCTTAATATTGTTAACTGTCAGCTGAACGAATTAATTTTAATATTTTATTCAGTTTTACGCACATTTTGTTCAGTTTGTTTTCATTTTAGGCAGTATACTTTCATGCTACATGGTATAATTATGTTGCAGAAAATGACCTGAATTGATTGTTTCTAAAGTTATTTAACTTGGTTTCTTGTTCAAAGAAAACTTAAAGATTGGAGAAATTACTAAAAAGTATTTAAAATATATTTTCCTCCCCGATTAATCAACAAAATTTGGCATAATGATAAAAATAAGCTCACAGAGAAGTCAGTAAAATATGAGACTATGTAATGTTTTTTTTACGAGGATTCAACAACGAGTCATAATTTCTGATGTTTAATTAAAAAAAATAATAAAAGAAAGAGAGAGAGAGAATTTTCTTCGATAGATTATTTGGTTCAAAATTTTTTTATTGTGATTTCAACTGTAACTTACATTTACAACACAAGTATCGGAAAAGTTAATTTTTTTTTACCTGGTACAAATATCAATAAATATTTCTGCATGTGACACGGTGCCAGATTAGTTGACACGAAATTTTCACACTGAGCTGGAAAAGTTCGCCCTCACTGAACTAAAGTTTTCCTTCAACAGTCGGACACAAAATATTGCACCGAGTGGATCGCAAGGTTCTTTACCTTTCGGATTTTAAAGAAGTCGCATCATGAAACTGGGTTGAGAAACGGTATTAGTGAAAATAGTTTTAGGGGGCATTAATGTTTCTTAAGGGACACACATTTTGCGAATCAATAGTACGACACCTAAGCTGTCTTCTAAAATGGAATAATAGCAATAAATAAGGAGACATTTTTTCATAAAAGTGTTAGGTTTTTCTCATCGTCGGCAAAAGTTCAGCGGTCCAATCGGTCTGATATTGCACAACTTTCTAGACGGTACAATTGCCTAACCTGTTAGCATCCAGCTTTTTTTGGTCCACTTAGTTTTATATTTTTCAAAAGTAGTAAAATTAAAAGTTTCTTTTTTCTAAAATCTTGAACTTTCAACTGGCCGTCGAAGGCAAAAGGTATTTTCTGATCGTGCTACAATTTGAGACTTTTATTATTGGTTTGGGTGCACAACTTTTTCGTACTACTACTGAGCTGTGGATTTTACTTCAAACGTTTAATATAGATTCATTTTGGTTTTGTTATTACTGAAATGTTAAAAAGTAATTAGTTAACAGGGCGAAAATTCGGTGAACATGATATGTTTTACTAGGATAATGTCAAGCAAAAAATCTTGAAAATTCACAAGTAATGACAGTACCAGTCCTACTTCTTGACCAAATTTTTAGAGCACTGAGCCAGTTTATGTTCCTGTGGTGACAACTTCTTCATTTTAGTAGATGCTGATGTACTTTTGACTGTCTTCTTCACATGAAAACACATTTTAAACTAACTAATAAGCTATACTTAACTATTACAAACCATTATAGGCACATTCCAGTAAATTTATGGCAATGTTTAAATTTTTTTAATTAAATTAGAAATTCTTCATTTTTGAAAATTAGTTCTGAGGTAGATGACGGGGAACTTATGAACATAAGATGTAGGGGTACACGTAAGCAGTTCCCATATCCTCTCCGTAATATAAATATTAGTGTAGGGTATAAGTTTAAAAATATTATAAGTTTTAAAAAAGGGCGTAAATATTTATAATTATTATTTCGTTTGCAATCAGTTGTAAATTTGTTGTAAATTATAAGTACATTATTATTAATTATTAATTGTTCATTTTATTATTTTTTTTAATTTTTAAATTATTTTGCTACTTAATGGTTGGCCAATAGTTTAGGGTAATATAATATTTCGAATAAGAAACAAAATATTTTCCTTTAACTAAAAACTGAAGTTAAATATAATTTTAAAATTCGTCATCACATTATGCATGAAGCTTAAACGCACTATATAAGAAGAACAAACATTACATAATAAAATATTCTTTGAATTGTTTAATCTTATAATTTTTTTTCTCGATCCAGTAATTAGAACATTCTACGAAACTTTAAAATTTGACTTTGGGCAGGGTTATACATTTCGAAAAAAATATTTTATTATTGACAGTAACCCAATTCACAGTGCAATTTAAATTTTCACAGTAGGGGTTGCCAACTCTTCAATGTTATCGGTATATACGTATATGTTTCATATTTGAGAGTTTTTTCGTTGAAATATGACACTTGTCATGCATTTTGCAATCGTGTTCATATGTGCCCCAGGCTTGTTCACATGTGCCCCTATAGGGGCACATGTGAACAATTGAAGACATTTTTGAAAATTCCATAAAGTAAAGAAATATTCTTTTAAAAAAATCTAAAAAAAATCGAGGGAGCAAGGAAAAGACTATTAAATCATAAGTACAGATTTTCTCTGAAAAATTGATAATATATTTTGAGAAACTAAGAAATGAAAAAAAAAAAAGTTCACATGTGCCCCGTTTTCCCCTACAAGTTTTTTTAAATTCATTATTTTTCTTTTTAATCAGGTCCAAAACACATCATTTATTTCATTTATTACAGTTTAGTTTCATTTTCTCTCTGTTTGTTACGCTTTCATGTTGAAAAGGGAAGTAAAGATGCCAGATATACACTTTTCAGAAAATTGTTTTAACTGGATAAATGATTCATTGAAAATATTTTAAAATCTAAGTTAACTCTTTATGCGGTTGTTTTGCGTCTATTAATTTTAGATCAAAATTATCTTTTGGTTGAAGTTTATTATATTCAATAAGACCGTTACGTTATTCAAATATTTAATTTAACTTAAAGACCTATTCATTTCTGGATAAATAGAGCATGTTCTCGTATTTAAATATTGATTACTCTTTACCGTGTCTTAGAAACGTGTTAGCTAATTAGATGTGGTCAAACTGCTTATTATGGACTCTAGCATTTGCTTAAAATCGAAGGGATATTATTTCTCACTACCGATGTAAAGGGTTAAGTGTGACAAAATATAGCTGTTGTTGAAAACGGATGGTTTTCTATAAGAAAGTAAACTAGGTTGGTTTTAGAAGAATCTCTCTTATTATTTTCTGAAGATAACAACAAAAGTATTGACATAACTTGACTATACAAAACAATAGTATGCATGAGAAAATAATTACATTTTTAAAACAAACAAAAAAACTACACATATTTTTAAATGCATAATGTAAAGTTACAAAGCAAATAATGATTCTTTAGAAGATAATATAAGTGCCTCTGAAACGAGTAGCCTAAAGTAAAAAAGTTATTGCTTTATCAATTATGTGCAAAAAAGTGTCAATAATGGACGCTAAATGCATAACAAAAAGTTGTATTTTGAATTTTTTTGAACAGCATTCTGGATAATTTAATGAGAAATTATGAGTTTAAAGTTGAAATTATATGTATATTAGTATGAGTATTGAAAATTATTTTAATTTATAAGTATTTCTTTTTTTCTACTTTCCGTTTGCATAAAAATGTTCACAAAGTGTTAAATTTTATTGGAAATTATTAAAGAATTTACAATCTCCACTCCCCTTTTTCCAAAAAAAAAAAAAAAAGAAGGACAATTACTTTTTTTAAGTATTTTATATTTTACTAAATCTCGTTTTTTTTTGCATGTCGCTTTTATTTACCTGTAATTATTCAAAATAAATAAATAAATAAGTAAATAAAAAAATAAATAATAATAATAGACACAAAGTAAAATTATGAAAAATATCAAATCCGTACACAAAATTTAATAATCATACATTGAGTGTAAATCCTTTTTTTTTCCTTTGTAAAATATATATATATTCATTTATATCCGTTTTGTTTACCAGTTTTCTTAAGCACACTTTTGCAACTGCGCATAGCGTGCAAAAAAAAAGAAAAAAAAAGAAAGAAAGGAAAAAAAAAAAGGCTTTTTTAACTAAAAAATTCCGTAAGTACCTACCGAATAAGATTCGTTTTCCAACTCGTGTTCTGTCTGTGAAATGTTGCAAAAAAATGATATCACCTCCGTTTTAAACAACCAAGTCTTTCCTCCTGTTTTACATGATCTACCCCCGCCCACAAATGGGAGTGGATCACTATTACTGAAAATTCATTTATTTTTATCTCCATAAGTCCCGAAGCGAATTATCCGAGGAAAACAACAACTACGTAATCAAAAGCATAAGAGGGACCTTTCTCTCTCTGGTTGAAGGATTTACCACTTTTCCGAATTAACAGGAGAAATCTGACTTTCCGTGACAGAAGGCAATAATGGATACGTTTTGTTAGCTCTAGTGAACAGTAAGTGCTATCGTTTCCTTTTCCACAGTCGATTTAAGTGGCTAAATATATTCCTGGGAGGAAACGGAGTAATCGTATTAGTAGAACAAAAATTTTGGTTTGCAAAGTACTTCCAGTGCCTCGAGATATGACAACACATATCATTCAAAAATGCTGAAAAAAAAATCCTTTTTTTTTCTTTTTTTTCTTTCTTCTTCTTTTTTCTTCCTTTTTATGGAAAACGATTTTACATTTTTAAATGCTTTTGATAAATGTTCAGCAAAAATTTTGTATTCTAGAATCGGCATTCAAGAATCTATATGGATATTAAAAATACACTCAAATATTGAAGCACGTAAAACATTTACGAAATGAAAAAAGTTGAAGCCGTTGTCTAGCCTTCAGATGGCTAATATCAAACCTTTTTTAACTTATAAATGTCACGACTAGAATCAAAAAGGTCTAGATCAGCGTTTCACAATCGTTTTTGACCCACGGACCGTCTAGAGGTTTAAGGAAGGGGGGAGGTGCAACGGGAATGCAGACCAATGATGTTTTTCCTTCATCTTATCATCCTTTATATATATATATATATATATATATATATATATATATATATATATATATATATATATATATATATATATATATATATATATATATATATATATATATATATATATATATATATATATATATATAAAACCTAGCATTTCGGATTATTAAAAACATGTGATATTTGTTTTTACGGGCCGGTAAGACTATTTTCTATACTATATATATATATATATATATATATATATATATATATATATATATATATATATATATATATATATATATATATATATATATATCATGAAATAGTACAAAAATCATTTTTTAATTTGAAGTTCTAGAACCCTGCTAGGGGAAATTAAACCGAAATTGTTGCGATAAAAGTTCAAAAACTGCAATTTTTGAGCGTTCTTCGAAAACCTACCCACTTTGGACCACTCTCCTCTATACATCCAAATCTAGCTGAATTGACTTTAGATAAGTTTTGCTCATTTCTGTGTAAATCATTTTTTATTTTTAAGCCTTATGCTCAGTCAAATGTAGGAATGCAAATCGGCCCATAAAAGTTCTTTTATTACCGAAACTTGGTTCTTGAAAGTTATTTAAAACATTTCAAGGAACTCTTGGAGAAACAAACACTTTCAATAAATCGTCATATTCGCATGATCGATGAAAGTTAAGTGCACCATGTTGTTACTCTTGAGGAGAAAAAATTTTACCCTACTTTTTACGCACGGGAGATGTTTTCATCTAAAAAGGTACAATGTTTAAACGAATGCAAAATGAGTTCAAAACCCTTTCGCATGACATCGTTTATTAGCATCTTTGTTATTGTAGATCTTTAAATCTGAATCATTGATGATCATCATATATCAGCAAATGAACCTAAAGAATAAAATTTAACGTCGAGGAATACAATAAAACATTTTATATCATGAAAATTCTCTCTAGTACGAAAAGTGATTGTCTTGAAATTTTTAATATGTCTTTGTAATTCTATCTTCATAACCTCCATTCAAAACTTTAGTTGCAACTATAAATTATAAGAGACTTACTTCATGAGATGTTATGAATTAGTTCCAGCAATTAGATTAAAAATATCTACTTATTTATTCTTGTTTTGTACATATTAGTGCTCGAGTGGTCAACTACTGGAGGTGGTCAACCACTGGCAAATCACCCTATTTGTTATCTAATTTAAAGTCAGCACATTCATTTATAAAACATAATTGAATAACTGATTAAATTAATTGACGAATTAATTGCCATCCTAAAAAATATCTTTTTAAAGTTATAATTATCGTATTGAAATAGAAAATCTAAGTCAGCTCACGAGTCAAGAAATTATAAATATATATATGATTAAATGCTATACCCGTTTTTTATTTCAATAATTAGAACCTTAATTAAAAAAAGAAACAAACAAAATGACTATCGTAGTTTGTAGGTGGATGGTGTCAGAATAACGCAATATTATTAACAATTCAAAAAAAAAAAAAAAAAAGTGGTCTTAGATTAATCACAAGTTAAAAAACTTCCTTTTTTTTTAAAAAAAAAGTGCCATTTTTTAATTTTAAGTCTGGTTGCTCCATGCCGCTTCACTGCTGCTTCGTTGGGACTGATTAAAACTCGGGGGTGTTCATGTAAATACGACATACGTATGCATCGCCGCTTACACACCATGGGGGGGGGGGGGGCATACGAAGGCCTACCCGCTTTGAGCCACTCTCCCCTAGATGCTTAACACATTTTCCAAATTACGAGCAGCAAGAAAGAAGCTTTTGGACAAATCTTTCAAGCACTCAATTTGGATTAGACTAAGGAAAACACTTCATCTAATGTGAGATGTTCAGGGGCGGACACTGAATATCATTTAAGGGGGGAGGGGGGGAAGGGTGATATGGAAAAATCCCCCCCCCCCAAAATGAATAGACCTATTTCGGAAACTGATTCGTTATCAATTAAAAATAACCAAATCAACCAGGAATAAGGCACCTGACTGGGAAACAACGTTACAAATTAATTACAAAAGTATTGAAAAGAAGTTGTATTTCAAATTTTTACTTTCAAAAATAATTAATGAATTCAAAAGACTTCGGAAATCGTTTACATTTTACTCATTAAATTTTTTAACATAATGTGAGACAGGTAATTTTCTCGGCGGTTTAGGGGGGAGGAGGTCGTGACCTCCATGACCCCCTCTTAGTATCCGCTTCTGAAGGTGTTGTGTATGCTTACCTTAAAAGTTCAAAAATTCCAATCATCATTCGAAGAAAAATCTGTTAGAACAAGATATTCGACAAGAACAAATCCTAAATAAAAGTCTTTTTTCAAATTGCAATTTTCATTGTTATCAAAACTATTTGAGAAAGTTCTTAGTTATACAGATAAGCTTTTTAAAAATATGATTTGATGTTAAAAATCTTCTATTTTCTTGGCCTATATGTTTGTAATGGAATCTTCCAAATGAATTTGCGCTAACTTCTTATCCAAGGAATCGTTTGAAATTTCGTTTGACTTAATAATTGATAAAATATTTTTGTTTATTTATCAGATTCATAAACTAACCACTGATGGTTCTTCTATTCTAATATACTGTAAGAAAATTCCGATGTGGTCCAGATTACTTTCGAGCAACCTTCCGGGATTTTAAGAGTTTACACCAGCTTTCTGTGAAATTCAAGCATCTTGTTAAAGTTTTCTGAATTGCTGCAAAATGTATGAATACTGTCTTCTCAATGCTAAGATACACATTTCTAGCTACCAGTATCTAATATTCAGCGTTTTCAAGTATTTTGCCTATACTGCCGTGCTAAGCACAGATGTGGTATCTGCACATTTTATCAAAATTGAATTATTGTCACCAGGTGGTAGTTAGTAATTTAATTTACCTAAATCTCAGGTTTTTTGGCGATTTGTGAACGCGAAATATTAAAAAAAAAACTTTAATGAAAAAGTCGTAACTGCAAATTTGCTTAGTTTGCTAAGGCAATTTGAACGTAAGTGACAAATACTAAGCCTTTAAAGTGGTATCTGCGCAGTTACCACTTTTTTTCCTTAGTAATTTGTAGATACCGCCTTTATACCTTAGTAAAGCGGCATATTTAATAATGTAGCATTTTATTGTAACACAGAATATTTAAATTTGTTTACCGTTGAATAGTTGATACAGGTTGATCATAAAAACTAATACAACTTTGCATAATTGTTAAAGTAAATATTCAGCTTTTTCCATTTAAATGGTTTTTTAAAATGAATATTCTAAAAATGAAATGCATGTAAAACATTCATATCTAATTCTTTCATGCAAAAAAAACGCATTTCATTCTACGGCCAGTAATATTTTTTTTTAAGTATCGCTGCTGCCAAAATTATCTCTATGCTCCGTAAAAATGAATCTAGAAAATAAAACATTATAAAAAAAACATTCTTTGAATATAAAAAACAGAAAATTGTTATGGATTACAGTTTTAACTGTCTGGAGTTTTGAAAATGGTATCTTTCAGAAGGTAGATTCTGTTAGATTTGTATTAACAAAGTAAAGCGAAACAGCCAAGTCCAAAGAAAGCAAATGTTTTCAGTATTATTTAATGATACATTGAGCACGTTTTTCTAAGCTACTTTTGTCGTATCTGTGCAGATACCCCTAAAAATGCCTAGTAATTGTCACTTACGGTGAAAATAACTTAGTATATAAAAAGGTTTTGAAAAGAAAATTTGTCGTAACTACATTTATTAATTTTAAATAAAGATTTTTACAAAAATACTCTCTTGCGGTTTTTAGATAAGTTATTTACGAAACAACTACCGCAAGTTGAGCATTTAATTAAGTCATAAATCAAAGAAACGAGTTGTAAAACTTTAATCATCAATTTCTCATTTTGAGCTCTGCTGCAGATAGCACATCTGTGCTTAGCAGGGCAGTATAGCTTAGTTACATCACCCCCGAGGGTCCCTTGTTTCTATCGCAATGTGACCAACCATACGAGGATCAATCCGGAAAGGAATTTACTAGCTCAGGTATAGCCTGTCCATACTAATTGAGTAGCAAATGAATGTAATCTGTCGCCTCTGGATACTATAGCTTTGCAAGTTCAAATATAATGAGTTCGCTATTTGCTTGTAATTATGCATAAGCTTTGTCCCTATTTACTAAAATGTTTTATGAGCTATCCTGTTAAATCAGGAAGAGGTCAAGCTATTACTTTAACATATGAAAGCTTTTTTTTTTTTGAAACATTCCTAATTTAGTCCGAAAACGTATCTGGCTTTTATTGGAAATGTTTCTAAATTCTTCAGAAAGATACCAGTTTTGTTTCAGGTAGGTTACTGACTTTTAGCGGAAAACTTTACTGTTTTTTCCGGAAGATTCAGGTATTTTTTAACCGACTTAAAAAAAATGAGGTTATGATTTCGTCTTGCGGCTTTTTATATATGTTTCCGTATTCCTCCAAGAATACTGGACCGATTTGAAAACTTCTTTTTTTGTTTGGAAGGGTATACTTTCCAGATGGTCCCATGTTAATTTTGTCAGGATCTGATCAGGGGTCTCGGAGAAATCTAAGAAACTTTAACTCTCATACGCGTTGTGGCTACGCAGATCAGCTTTCGTCAGCTGCGCGACAAGTCACAGGTCACGTGGTTTTGGCGTGAACGGTGCGTATTTTCGACGGAGGAATCTTGTCTTGAACAATATTTAATTCTCCTTCATCGGGATGTTTGATTTTTACGGCGCCGCCTGCTAATTTTGATCATAGTCTTACTATTGTATTTATTACTCATGAAGCAAATGAGTAAATTAAATGTATTTTGCTACGAAAATAGTTGAATTAATTAATTTAATATAAAAATTTTGTTGCTAATACATAACTTCATTTAGACATTAAAGTTTTTTTTTAATATTTCAGTTTTGAAATATATTTAGTGTTCGATTCAAGGGGAATTGAAGACAAAATGCCCCCCCCCCCCCCGCCGACGATTAAATTTATATTCCTTAATAAATATATCGTAAGCGATTTCTGAAGTTCGACAAGTATCCTAGATTAAATATTTCATGACGCCGTCAGTTTAATTTATAGTTCTGGCAATACATATATGGTAACAGACTTCGTTGGAATTTCTTTATGTATTATGTTACCGACTTTTAGAAGACGCCTAGTCCGATTAGGAACATTCTTTTTCTGTTTGAAACAGTATACTTCTCTTGATCGTCTAATGGTCTTCAAGTCCGGGTATGAGCGGGGCCGCCGCGAAAGTAACGGAAAACAGCTCTGCTGCTTCCTCGGGCTCGGTACTGAGAAATGATAACTCATTTGAGAGATGGAAGAAACGAAAACATTGACGATCTCGAGATGTACGGTGTTTTCGCGTTAGGAAGAAAATGCTATTTGAAATAGAAATTCATCAAGAGCACAAATTTATAGATGACATTAACTCCTTTGGATCAAAATTTTTTAGACCTTTTCTGGTCAACTCGGAGCATTGTATTTTAATTAAGTTTATGAAACCAATGAAGAGGATATGGATAAGGAATCTTTTTTTTTTTTTTGGAAAGTCATTGCAGTTACTTATTTTGGTCGAAATTGTGGGTTGTCGATTCACTGGAGGTCGAAATCAAAATAAAAAACTCTTAACCAGGACTAGTTTAACCTAATGTAGCATTTAATATTAATTACAATCAACTGTCAACCAAGAACTTCGACTACTAGACTGAATTGGTCCTAGACATTTTTCACAAAAGTTTTAACGAATGATAATCATGTCTTAATTCGACACTATTTTATCAGTAACGAAAGTTGAGGAGTAATTAATCGACAATCCACTATTGGCAACTAAACTTAAACCTATCATTGGAATTAATATAAATATAAATATAATATAATAACAACTTACCTGCTTCAAATGAGTTAATGTCTTCAGCTGCATGCGAATCTAGTGCACTAAAAATTAGGAAAAATAAGACTTTAATCACATAATTTTCATCACATACTTACCTATACATCGTTAACAGCATCGTTTGTTGTTTGTAAGTTCATAGCGTCTCACTTAGTGCAACGATTTTTATGGTTTTTTTGTTTAATGGATGGGAGTAATCTAACTTAGGTCCCAAACTTTTGCTTCACCACATTTGTTCTTTAGAAAAAAGTTATGGGCAAGAAACAAAAAACTTCATTTAATTTAAATATGAAACGACTAAATATAAAATCCATTGTTAAAGAAAGTGCCCTATAAAACAAAGGTACTTTCCTTACTCAGTGTTGAAGAAAGTATCATAAAACATTAATATTAATCAGGGGTACCCCCCTTGGCGGGGGGGGGGGGGTTGAAGAGTATTTTTCCTTTTTAGGGGGCGCTTGCTTTGGGGGAGTATCCCCTAAATATTTCCCCTGTATTAATTATTAGCAGTCATATCGCAAACTGTGAATAAAAACTCCTCTGAAGCAAAGAGGAAATTCATTTAGTATCATTGCTTTAGTAGTATTTTGATCGACATATATACAACATCGCAGTTAATACTCTGTTTCTAGTGTGGTGTTGATCTATAACGGGGTCAAGTAAAGAGAAATGTGACTTTTTTCACAAGTTACGTGATACGTATTATTGTAAAATATAAAGTAGTCAGGAAAACCATTGACAGTTATATGGTTCTTACTAAATTAGCTCACAAATAAATCTTGGAGAGGAACAAAGATCAGTTTTTAGTGCCAATTGTATAAAATGTTCTGCGCATTAATTTTTTTTTCTCTTTTTAACCAACTTCAAAAAAGACGCTCTCAACTCATCGGAATTTTTTTATGTATATCCCACGTTAACTCAAACACGTATAGACCAATTTGGATTTTTTTTTCTTGTTTGAAACGGCATATACTTCCCAGGTAATTCCATGGTCATCAAGTCATATCTGAAGATGGGATTCCTGAAAAATGAAAAATATTCTTCAAATTCTATGTTCTAAGTTAAAGCGATTTCTGTTGTTCTGTAGTGGGTGAATTCCAGCAGTAACGGAATGAAGGTTTGAGCAAAAAAATCGATGTATATCTGTCTGTGAGCATATCAAAATATATATATTTTCAAAAACTGATGCATAGAGTTTTATACACATCATAGTAAGTTGTTAAAAAAGTCAAAGCCAGGAGTTTTTTTGCCAGTTACTCTTTTTTAAAATGAAATTTAAAAAGCGGTAACGGAAGGACATTTTTGCGACATGATTTTCACGCAATCATTTCTCCCCAAAAGTTCAGCCAAACTATAAAAGAGAAAATTTTATAAAAATTAGATCTCATACGAGAGAGTTCAATCATTACAATTTCACCTCAAGTTTTAAAAAATAATTATTTTAAGCATATAAATTATGTATTTGTTAAGGGTAACGGAAGGACAAGAAGTCGAAAACAGTTTAACTTGGTAAATTTCAACTTACAAACATCTACAGCTAATACAGCAGTTTGAAACAGTAACACGTAATACTTGAGCCATCTGTTACAGTTCTGAATTCTTGAGATACTCCAAAATATTATCAGAATCCACAGAAAATTTACCTTGTTTTTCAGAGAATACAAAAATTATTCCCACATTATTATGCATTCTCAAACAAGATATTTTTACTCCTTCATCTTCTATATGAAGTACCTGTCCAACATTGCCCTTTGTAAATTTCTTTCCCTTCCATTCAACTAACAAAACTTGTCCAAATGTTATGAATCCTTTCGCATATTCTCATTATTTGATGATTTTGATTCAGCTGCATCTTCTTCTTAATGTTATTAATAACTGTCAGTCTGAAGTGAAATCTCCATCGATTTGTTGAAATACTGACTTTTTTCAATAACATAACTTGTTACAGAGTTCAAATAGTGCATATTTTTTACGTAGGGATGAGAATGGATCTCTCATGAGTACTCCATCTTTTTGAAAATTAATCTTTGAATTCACTGATCTCTTCGCAGTATGTTTAACGGTTGAACAAATGCTCTCAACAGTCCTTTCCTGTGACTTGTGTTAACAAATCTGAAAGCAGATTCAATATTGTATTGTTCCAATATAAATATCAAGTTTGTAAGCAATTGTTTCTGTTTAAATTTGCTTGTCATATCACAAACGTGTCATACCAAAATGATTTTCACATGCTTAAGAACTTTTAAGTGTAGTTTTCATGATTTTATTACATACAATAGAATAAATAAAATCACAAAACATTTTTTTTAATAAATAAAAAAAAGTTTATTTTTTAAATGAAATCACACATAATTTTTGTACAAATATTAGTCATATATGTTTTAAAAGTGACTACTAACTGTAAAAAATATTTTGTTTTCCACTAGCATTCTAAAATTTTACCCTGTATCAGCTTATAGATAAATGTCCTTCTATTTCGGTATAATTTTGTCCTTCCGTCACCATTAAATCCATGCAAATTAAATCTATATTAAAATTCTAACTGACCCTCCTTGACAAGGAACATAATTCTGCTTTGCATAAAAAAACATTAGTTTCTATACCCAATAGGTTCTTGATGAACTAACTGAGATGTAGTATTTTGGTAACGGAAGGTAATCAAACTGTCACCTTAGTAATGGACCTATTTCACGGTTGAAAAAAAAAAGAAATTTTAAATTACCTACCGTAAAGTTTAACTAGACATTCAAAAGATAAAAGTTAACCTAAATATTATGCTAAATATATAATTTATATATGCTGATAACAAGTATATTGAAATTGCAGTATGTAACAAAAAAGATATTTTTTGCTCTGCAAAAAGCATAAAGAGAAAACTTGATTTTGCACTTGGTTTTCTGAATGTCGTCAAACTATTGGGAAAAAATAGGTTAAGAGTCAAGAAATTCATTTATTTCTAAAGAGAATGGTACATGGCAAGTGACAGAATATTAATTTTTAAAATTTAAGTTTTATGTCCTCTTTTTTCCTGGAATTCACCAGTGACTCGTGACTTTTTTTTCGAAAAGCATACTCTGATAAAGTCAAACTGATGATGAAGACAATTTTCTTTGTTAATAATTGCGCATTTGAAAAAGCCTTTCTTCACAGTCTTCGGAATTCTCGGAGACACTGTACTCTATTTCTTTCTCTATTTTTCTCATCTTAACTGTTTTCAGACTCTTGTGCTCAACGAGTTCTCTCTCGAGATGTACGTAAGGAGTGTACCACATACTCTACCGTACGTACTTATTTTATATTTACACCACTAAAAAGCAAGAAATAAAATATTTTCAAATAAAAAAAAATAACCGACTTCAAAATCAAAGAACTAAAAAGTAAAAAATAATTGGTTATACTTACATACGATTTCCTACCCAAACGTATAAATTAAATTTATTGTGCAATTCCGGTACACAAATCATCTAAACTAAACGCCCAATTATAAAATAAACACTGATTTTAATTACTATACGATGAATCATTTTATTACCTAACTAATTACATACGATCTCTTAATTTTTAAGAACCATTTGAAGTCGGGACCTCCTACAAACTACTAACTAACGTAACTGACAACCCACCAAACAAAACCAACCAAAAACCCAACCAATTTAACAAAACGAGAAAGTCTTTAAAACTAAACCTACTGAGTTACGTTAGGTAATAGTTTATAGGAGGCCCTGACTTCAAATGGTTATTAAAAGTTAAGAGATCGCACATAATTAGTTAGGTGTTCAAATATTTCATCGTATAGTAATTAAAATCAGTTTTTATTTTATAATTGAGTGCTTAGTTTAGTTGATTTTTGTACTGGAGTTGCAAAATAAAGTTGATTTATACGTTTGGGTTGGAAATCGTATGTGAGTATAGCCAATTATTTTTTACTTTTTAGTTCTTCTTTGTTTTTTGAATTCGGTTCTTTTTTTATTTGAAAATAATTTATTTAAACAAATGAAAATTTTACTGTAAGTATCATAGTAATTTCTTCTGCTCTTTTATCCTTTCTGGATGAAACTTAATCCCTTTTTTGCTCGAGCTTATAACTTTTACTTCAATCATTGAACTGAACAATCACGCTTTTCATATTTAGAAAAAACATTTGCTCATCAAAATGCTTGATCGTTTTTTTCTACTTTATTTATCAAAATAAAATATTTTTTAGAAAAATCAAAATTTGGTAAAGGTATCAAGTCTCCTTTCAACGTGGAAACTTGATCCCGGTGTGCAGGAGACTTCATCTTAGGGGAAGTTCCTTTAAATAGGTTTAAACACTACTCAAACACATATTATTGCCCTGTGGTTATTATTTACTCATTAAAAAAATTGTTCATGTCTTAAATCATAAAACGAAAAAAAAAAGAAAAAAACAATAGCTATTAAAACTAATATTAAACCAACAAAATGTACTCTGTAACAGAAAATAACTAACATTAGTGAAGAAACTAATATTTTTTCGTCAGGCTAGATCAAGTATTCAATGAAAACCAATAAATATATTTTTGAAGGAAATTTAAGCTATTACGTGTGTACTATTAATAAAGAGCAAAATTAGTGTTTTAACTGCATAAACAAAAAAATATCTCAAAATTGACGCCAACAATCAGCTGAAATGAGTGGTTGTAAGTAAAGAAACAAATACTGATATTCCAATATCAAGCATGATTTTGGAAAAGTAAAGCATTCGACAATCCTAATAGCAGATTCAAAAGTTGGTATGGGGATTGTTTTTGTAATGTTCTAAAACTTCTTCGAAGTCAGCATCGTTTAAGCTTTCGCTATTTATGGGAGAATACCTTCATTGCTATAGGCCTTCTATTGCAAAAGGCAATGGCACTTCAGTTAAACAATAAGCAGACTAAAGAGCATATATGCTCTTTCTATATTTCTATAGGTGCCGCAAGTTGCCTAAAAATGACTTCCAGAATACAAAGAACGTTCTTCTCAGCAGAAAAACAAAATTTAAATGAAGTAACACATCTTTTAGTGTCTGTGAGCCTTGTTTCAACTTTAAAAAAATCCATGAGTGATTTTATTCAATGTCACCTCTGTCCCCCTACTTATCTTCCAAGAAATTGAAAATAAGTACCAAAAAAAAATAGCTTGCCGAAAGTGTAAATCGTACTTTTATAAAATATAACTAGTTAAATTAAAATAATGAAAAAATTTTCCCCATGTTGGGACAAAACTATTGTTTTGTCATTTCTGTCCCAGTCATCTCTGTCCCCTTTTTAGAGGCAGTTTCACTTGACATTAAAGCTGACACCTGGAGACATTTTCTTTTGAAACTGTCCTGGTTTTGGATCTAAGTTATTCGGGCACTCTACAATACGCTACGACTCTACCATACCCTACGAGGATCTGCTTGCATCCTCGTAGGCTACGACACATCAATTGAATTTATAACTCAGAGGTGCTGCCACCTGCTTTATTCGTGTTAAAAACATTTTTCCTTTTGACGTTGTGTCAGAAGGTTTGAGTTTCTCTTATTCTTTAAATCAGATGTCTTCAACCTTCAACCAATGTTCCGCGGAACCCTTTTGTTACCATGAACTTTGAAAGGGGTTCCGCAAGTGATCTTTATTTGCTTCAATAAAGGGCAAAGTTTTTAGTAAAACCCAATTATTTATAAAGACCAAATTCTTTTCGAGGGTTTGATTGTAAAAATTGTTATTTTGGAAAGAAATCATAGAACTCATATTTTAGAAAATCAGTAAAGCATCTCATTAGCTACCTCACCCTTAATTTTTTATTAAAATGTATTGTGATAATAAAAGATGCAAAAATAATTTTTCAATACTGAGTAGGATGCCTTGATACTCTCCCCCCCCCCCCCTTTTTTTTTTCTTATTCTTCTTTCTCTTTGATCAGGAGGTTTCTTAAAGAAAATGGTAAGCTCAAAATGGCCCCCAAAGTAAATAAGACTTTTCATAAATTTCTGCTTACGTGAGCGATTTTTATTCACTCACCGCCCATCAGAGAGCTGATCATTAGTGCTGCCACCTATTCTTTACAAAAAGAAGCTTACTTTTTCTTAGAACGTTTTAAAATAAAGTAGCTACTCGAAATGTTTTTTTTTTTCTGCTTGATGAATGGTTTTATTAGGTGTTTTTAATGCTGCTTTGGAATAAAGTGTTCTTTCATGCTTTTACTATCTTAAGTAGTGGATAAGTAATATCTTAAGCAAGGCCTCAGGTTGTTGGATGGAAAGTTTTTTACTATTTTATCTACTATGATTTTCACAAATATTCTATTGATCGGAAAAACGAAATCTGAAGGAACGTACTGTGAAAAGAACTATCAATACAAGGTGTACATGCCTCATTAAGATTTCAAAAGAATATTTTATGAATAATTTTCTTCCAGTAAAGCTAATTGAATACTTCAGAGGCAAACTTTACTTTTAGTGTAACACACTGCTAGCCAATGATCCGAAACTAATTCTTTTTTTAAAAATAAATTTTATTCACAACCCTAAATGAACATTCATAAATACCTATGAGTAAGAATGATTTAGAGCCCACGAATTCAGTGTTTCAAGATCATTACAGAAATCCATTCTACTACTCTTCAGTAATCCGCGGTATACTACATGAGTCACCGAGTCCTATGACGTTTAAAGAAATATAAAGTAACGTTATCTTTTATTCACGAAGTCTCTGCAGTAACTCAAGGCCGTCCCAAGGGGAGGGGGGATCGCCCCTAGCGCCCCGAAATTAGGCGCCTTCTCATTTTGTGGACCATAGATGCACAGTCATAAATAGATAATCATTGCAATAATTCTCTATTTTTTCATAATACAAGAAAATATTCCTCTCTCCTAGTCTCCAAATCATTCGTTTCATTTGTATCATTGAAGCAGAAACAAATTCTGAGGATAAAACTGTTTAGAAGCAAACAAAAGACCTCCTTTTCAATCTAGCCCCTACGTGCAGTGACATAACCAGAAAAAAGTTTTAGGGGGGCACATTGAAAAAAAAATGGTAGGAATGGGAGGGGGGGGGTAGTCGGTCAAAATTAGAAGTAACTTTTAGTTTTAAAATTGCAATTTTAGGCTTTCTTTGCAGATGCTGCAGGGAGAAAAGGTTTCGGGATCTCAGTGGAAATTTATAGAAATTGAAGCCTTAAAAACGCGATTATAGGCCATATTTACTGACGTTAGGGTAAGGGATGAAGTTGAGGGACTGTTCCCGATCGATTTAAAAAAAAAATAGATTGCAATCAATTAGTCCTCCCTCTGCAAGTTTTTGAAATTGAATCTTCAAAAACACAATATTAGACAAACTCTTAAGATTTTATAAGAAGGAGGATCTGAAGCCCTGGAAAATTTTATAAAACAATGGTCCGTAAAATGTAAGCAATGTTTTATATTAAGGGACTATCAAACTTACATTTTTCATAAGCGTCGTTTAAAAACATGGTGATTGTAATATTAAAGAAAGGCGGTATGGGGGGAGGGGACCCTTGCCCGAATATTTTCTAAAAATTTAGTCTAAAAATGCAATTGTAAGGTCATATTTTTTTTGGTCCACTAGTTTTTAGAAATTAAAGCTACGAAAACTCAATTCTAAGCGATTTTTTATGTCGTTGAGTATTTGAGATACTTTCATTTGAAAATTACAAATTTTTGATGCAAAAAAATGACATTTTTGTTTTTAATATATGAAAACTGGTTAAATTGGTACAAGTAAAACCAAAAAATTCTTGAAAAGAATCATTGAATGAGCACAAATCAAAATTTTTCTTTAAAGTAATTTACATCGATAAATACATTTTCTGCTTATAATCAACATATTATTTATTCGCGTTCTTAGTTGATCAATATGAGTAACTAATTTAGTCTAAATTTTTGTTTTTTATCTTGTGGGGTAACATATTACAAGATAAATATTTAGATCTTAAATATTTCAATTTTTCGAAAAGTTTTTGGGTATCAATGTATAATGAATATTAGAAACAGATTCATTGGTTGCGTTTTAATTTGGATTATCCATAGCCTTCTGATTGCTTTGATCATTAATATTTAAAAAAATACAAGTATGACCGTTTTCCCGTATGATTCACTAATGTTATAATAACTAACTTGATTTTTGTATGTGTATCGGCCGGGGGGGGGGGGGGACAGAAAACTTCCGCCCCGGGCGCTGTCGCAGCTCTTCGGACGGCCCTGGCAGTAACGTACGTTCAACGTTTTATGTGATATCTACTTACGCATTGCATTTTCAGGCTTTTTAAGTACTAATAAAATCTTCCAGCTGTCTTCCAGTTTGAATTCTGTTTTTGTCTCAGCCCAGTTTTATTTACAGGCAGTCTATTAAATATTCCACATTCATGAATACAACATTAATGATCATTGTTAGCATAAAAAGAACTTTTTGAAGCATATGAATGAAAACCAAAATAAAATTGCAAAATATTGGTACAATTATTTTTATTAAATTAAAAAAAAATAAACACATTTCAATATGATACAAAAATACAACACTAATGAACATTGTTAGCATCAAAAACCCTTTTGAAGCATATGGATGTATTACAAAATAAAACTGAAAAATATTGGCATGATCACTATTATTGAATTAAACAAAATAAATACCTTAAATATTGACACAAAAAGACAACACTAATGAACATTGTTAGCAATAAAAAACCTTTGAAGCATATGAATGTATTACAAAATAAAACTGAGAAATATTTTATTTATTATATGTTAAGTAAAATACAATGCAAGAAGTGGTCGTGTTTTATTGGCACTGATGACTTTCATCTCACATATTTAGTGAAATAAAAATGAAACTTCGACACAGAATCATTATTGCAATAAGCTATTTTTGTACAAAACCATAAATTTTAGGACCTATCAGGTGATTCAATGTTCCCTCTAGCACGATATAAATAATTGTCCGCATCGCCGTTTCCTATCGGCATCACTCGTGCACACTCTGCACTTCAAGTATAACTAAGTTTCAGTTCTTGAGTATGTCAACCATGATGATGATGATGATGACCATGATGGTGTCCACCATGATGATGCACCGGAATTGGAATAGGAATAGGGATGGGGTGCGAATGATGGCCGTGATGATGTTTCTTGCTCAACAACTTAGCTAATATTCCGGCTGCCAGAAGTGTTTCGAGACCGTGATCACCACCATGATGGTGGCCTGCCATGACTCCACACTGCTGAGTTGAAAGAAGAATTAACAGAAGCGACAGCGCTGCCATCGAGCACATGGCTTTCATCTTCGTTGAGATGCTGTCAAACATGTTGCTGAAGATTCGCCTGAAAAGCGTATTAATTATAATGTTAGAGGAGGAAAATTATAACTGATAAAACTGTTGTTGTTTTCGGGCCCTTAGTAAATACTAAGGAAATGTTGGGTGCCGTTGCCAGGTAAGATTTTATTTTCTTATCTTATTTGTATGCAATGTAGTACAAGACAGTTTTGCAACACAATAGGGCCGTTTCCATGGACACTTTCGATCCCGGAAAAAACCTGCTTTTCACCGCATTCCGGTTATTTGCGGGGTATATGTGGATTTTTTCTCCTCCTGCTTCTTTTTGGAGTCAAGGCGGAGTTTTTACCCAGAATTTCATTACGTGAAGCAAGTTCGTCTACTTGCTGGGTATAGCCGCTAAGAATGCTGGGTAAAAACCGTTTTCTCTGGTACAATGGAAAACCTCTTTTTACATGTAAACGGGGAATTTTTCAATCGGTTTTTTACGGAGCTGGAACGGGGATTTAAGCGTACTTCAGACATCGTTCGTACAGCACATGAGCTCTGCTTTTTTCACCCTAAAACCAGTTTCTGGTCGGCGTTGACATAACAGCAAGCCATATTGTACCGGACTCTAATGGGTAAGAGTACTGACACGTGCTTTACTCGTGTTCGCAATGTATGAATGTCCCTTTTCGGAAAACATACGTCTGTCCGCTTTACGTGGCGAACGTGATGTGCGGACGATGTATGAATTACGCTTTACAGGGTAGAAAAGTGTGTTCTGAACGCGGCTAAAGAGAAAGAAATAACACTCAGGACACTGGTGGGAATCAAACCCACGACCCTGATTACGGAGCGAAGCTTCTACCACTGAGCCACAGAGGTCCCGATTGATGAAACTATTTCTTCTTTGTTTGTTATATGCTTAGATCTTATCTTAAATTTCACAAATTTCTTTAAACAGTGAACTTTAATGGTTTCCTAATTTCGGTAATGCAAAGACCAGTTTCCCCAATTACTCAAAAAAAAGAAAACCTTTATTGTTATAGAGTTATGCAGTTGTTATTATTTACACTTAATAAACGAGTGGTCGGTGTTGAGAAAAATATTTAATTTTCGAAGAGAGAACGGCAGAGGACAGCACTTTAGGAGGATTAATTTGTAAAAAAAAAAAAAAAATAAATAAATGGCTAAAATCATCAATTTTATGAAAAAGAAATGTGGGAGGCATATGTTTGTTCTCTAAAAGTAAGAAAAAATTCTGATGTACAAAATTCAGAAGGAAAAAATTCTTCAAAGTCCTTATATCGTTTTATCGAAATAAGGTAATCAATTTCAGAATTTGTATAATTTTGTTTTCCAGTTAATAGAAAAAAAAAAAAAACATAAAAAAAAGACATGCACAAATCGTTTTATGCAATACATTTAAAAGACCCATTTATATCTAATTGTTTTATAATTGGGGGGGGGGGGCAGAAAATGTTTTCTAGTAGTTAGGCTGCAGATTTTTGTATAAAAATTGGATTCAAAAGTAAAGGTAAGAAAGAACAAAACGAGAGCATTTTTAGTGTAATAATTCCACCGTAAAGGTACAAAATTATACCTCTTTGGAGTTTTTTTTTTTTTTTTTGTGTAAGTTCAAAAATTCCGTAAGTGTTTTTTTTTTTTATAGGTTTATACCTTCCATTTCTCCGATTTTATGGCGATAGAGGAAATTTTGTGTCCATAGAGAGGCGAAAAAACCCCTCATATAAACTCTTAAGCATCAAAGGATCACAACTGTGCCAAATTTATTGAAAAATCCGATGTAAACTGTAGATTTGTATGAGCAAACCTCCCTATGTAAACTCCTGAGCATCAAAATACATCTGTGCTAAATTTGGCAAGGATCCGGCGTAAATTGTAGATTTTTATGATTAACACGCACACGCACACACACTCACACATTCAGCCATTTTTGTATACATAGATAGATATATTTCTTGAAAATATGGTTTGGTAACAAAATAAATTATACATATATTCTAAGTTAGGTATGAGATTTTTACGGATATATTAAACATAATTTAGTTGTGGCGTAGTATAATTACGAATTCCCGCTACTTTCTCAAGAAAAACACTTTGGTTAGATGATAATGTAATGTAAAAAGCTTCTTTCCAGAGGAAAATGCATTTTTTCAAACAAACAGAATCTAAGTTTTTCCAGTTTGTAGTCCCCTGACGAAATTCTTTTTAAGAACATTCGACCCACAAATGAAAGTGTGGTTAAAGTATAATTGCTCCGTGATATACTTAATTTGACCTAGACGTTCTACTGCACTGTACAACCTATTTTATTGCCCTCTTTTTCTACCCTTTAAGTGAAATTATGAAATTTTGGATTGAAGAAAGCATGCTTAATTCACTTATCAAATTCAAAATAGTCCATCGACTACAGTTTTTGAAGGATTTCATAATAAAAGTTACAGAGGCAACTTTTCATCATGAAAAGTATACAACACTGATTTGAGCATAAACAGGCTTGTTTTTAGCCTACTTTCCCAGTAAAAGTCAGAAAAAGACGAAAAAAGCATGAAAGAAGGCTTAATGCATCTTAAAAATATCGCAAAATACAAAAAAAAAAAAAAAAAAAAAAAGTCAAAAATAAATAAAATAATTAAATAAATATCGAAAAATTAAAAATTGGAAAGTAGGTTATTGAGATGGAGAAAAATGTCTGTCGGTCTGTCCGTCGGTCTGTCTGTCTGTCGGTCTGTCGGTCTGTCTGTCGGTCTGTCTGTCTGTCCCCCCTAATAACTTTTGAATGAATAGTCCGATTCGAACAAACTTTTTTTTGTTCGAAAGATCTCGGCAAAGACACCTCATTCCCATATTTCACTTTTTGATTTGAACTATTTTTTGTTCAATTTTGAACAGTTCAAAAAAACTTAACATTAGCGCCTACGGGGAAATTCAAGGCAAATCGGAACTGTGAGGCGAATTTGCTTCAAACAAACTTTGTAGGAAAAAGCGTTTGATGAAAAACTTGTATATAAAATATCTTTTTGATTTGCACAATTTTCCGTTCAATTTTGAACAGTTCAAATCCCTTAACATTAACTCCTACGGGGAAACTGAAAGTCAATGTAGATTCCGTACTTGAAGGCGGATTTACTTCAAACAAATTTTGTTGGAAATAGCTCTTGACGCCAAACTCCTGACTTCGACTCCGAGAATTTAGGGGCACTTGACTCCGACTCCTGTGCCCGACAATTAATCGGACTACGATTCCCCGACTTCGACTCTGACTTCGTAGCTTTGGCAAAAATGTATACACGGAGGACAAATGACTGACTCAGATTCTTTGATATTCGACTCCGACTCCTTTACCCCAAAATGAGACTGACTCCGACTCCGCAGCTATAGTTTTGACTGTGAAATAATTATTGTTGATCTGACTTGTTTTTATTTTTACGCTAAAGTTTTAATTTAGGTATTCAATTTTCGGCGAATAAACTCGAAGTCATTTATGTTTCTACATAAAGATATGAGCAGACGATTTTTTTTTTGCCAATGAAAATTATTTTTTTAAGTTGACATTTTATTGTTTTTATTTATTCTGGTAAGTGCAATAATTCATTTAAAAAATTGTTTTTGGCAACAGGGGACAAAGAAACGATTTTTTTATATGATGTATTTATTTTAATGATCTTATTAATTTTAATCATTTTTTTTTTCGTTTTGAAAGCTGTGAAAGAATTTTTTAATGGAAAAAAGTGTATTAGCTGCTTTGTTAATTTTATTCCTAGAAATCAGCTTAAAGTATTTAAAAAAATATGTTTGAAAAAATTTGCGATTTTAGCTATTTTTTAGAATATTGATCAGGTACTAGAAAGTAGTATGGGTATACGGGAAAGTAGGGTCGTCTAGTTCTAGACGGAACTTCTTGTTCTGCTAATGAGTTTATTTTCGGAATATCATCATGAAAAACTTATTGGGTCTGAGGGTAAATAAAAACGCCTTGTTTTTACAATTTATTCACTTAAATGTTTGAACTTGTTCTGGAGATGCAATAGTTCGGCATTACAAACATTTTTTAACATAGAAAAGGTGTGTGAGCCTTATAGAGTAAAAGAAACCTAAAAAAAAAAAAAATGTTTCATTTTGGGGAAAATGGTGCGCAGTAAACGAAACAAAATTAGATTCGTCATTTTCAGCTAAAAATATCCAAGCAAAAATATTTTCTTTGAAAAGACACTTTTCATGCTGTGCAGTAAATTATTCAACTACGTATCATATCGATTGTCTGAAATGAAAAATGTTTTTAGATAGGGGAGAGCATTGAAATTTTGAAATATCTAGGATGATTGCAACAAAATATAAAGTGAACTATAATGTGAGGAAGAACTTCAAACAAAGCATCGAATTTATGTTATCATGTAGAAATTATTGTTTTTTAAACATGTAGGAGAGAGTGATGCACAGTGAGACAAAAAGTATAAAGTTAAAAATATTTGGAAACTATATCAATCTGAAAATTTTTAAGGTGGATTTGTAATACAGCTTAAGTGCACTAACTTTTGAGACACAAAAAACTTCGCGACTGTTTAAAGTTTTTTTGGATAATATAAAAAAAGGAAACGTAAAATTCCGTCTCACTGTGCCTTGCGCATGAGGCACAGTGAGAGAGCATACAAGGCATACAAGTGAGACAGCATATTAGGGTTGAGTGGCAAGTAATATGCTCAACGTTTGGAACCAAAATTAAATCATAATAAAAAAAAATCAAATTTGATCGTACATCTAAATAAAAATTTAGTTTTCAAATCAAAAAAAATTCCATTTCGATTTGTATAATTTCTTTTCGTAGGAACTATTATTAACAATTTAATACTTTTGTTCGGAACAAGTGCAACATCTGGTGCAGATGGTCAAATAACAGTAATCAAAATGGTTTTATTTTTGAGCATAACACAAATGCACGAGTCTCCATCGTTATCAGCTACCATTAGAACATTTCCAACATAAAAATATTTCTCTTAATGGCAAATTCTATCGTAACAAAACATCCTTCAAGTGTCTCACTATCCAAATCTTCAAATTCAGACACATTTTAACATCGTCTAAAAAAATATCAGATCCCCTTTTATTTTTTTCTACCTCCTCAGGTGTTTCAAATAAATCTACAATTTTTCTATATTTTTGACACTTTTCAAAAAAATTCTAGAGTTTTTATGTTTTCTTCTGCTAAAATTTGTTTTCCAGGAGCATCACTTGCAATGATACTTTTACTCCTTTTATGCTCTTTCTTCAACTGTCAACCTTTTCTCTCTTCGGTTTTTGAATATCTTCTGAAACTCATGGTACCAAAGAAAACACTCATTGCTACACTAAAGCAAGATGGCTCTTTTGTATCAGTTTTATCTGTAATTTACTGATTATTATGATCTACATTATCTGAAATGCCACTTAGAATCAAAAGGTTAGTTACAAATAAATTTCTCATGGAATAGTCAGAAAATGTCCCTTTTTTCGCCTTACGTGGTTCAATTTTGGATGAAGTAAAAATACCTGTAAAGTATTTAAACAGTAAGTTGAAACCTCAAATATCATTAAATAATTTTAATAAACCTTCCCTTTCGAATCCGAATTCAAGACAGGGCACAGTGGGACTGTCTTACCCTGCTCCAACTACAACTGTCTTTTAATTCAACATTTTAAGTAGTTCGTTCAGACTTATCCTAAATGTTTTTAATGATAATAAGCAACATAGGTGTAACAATGAAAGTGATCAAATGGCTATATTTTATTCATAAGAAAATTGTTATAAATCGATGCATGCGAGAGTCAAGAAAAAAACTTTGCTTGCCTGAAAACAGAAAAATACGATCATTTGATCACAAACACAAGGAACAACTTCATATCCCAGAATCCACAAGGTGAATTACTGCAGTTTCATGGGTACCAAACCTCATTTAAAGATTATAATTAAAAAATAATAAAAATAGCTTTGTCTCATTTTACCAAGCATCATTTAAAGATTATAATTAAAAAATAATAAAAATAGCTTTATCTCACTGCCTCACCCTCTTCTACTACAGATTAGATTATATTTATATATGCTGTCCCTTTTTCCCATTTAAAAGCAGGGCATTAGTGCTATACGCATGAAAAAAAAAGAAAAAAAAAGTTTCAAGTTCGTTATTTCTTATTTTCATTTAGTCTGCATAAAAAGCAATAGGTTTTGTCTATTTTTTTTCGAATCGATTTTTTTTTTCGTTTTTTGATGACTGTTCTATGTGTTATGGGTTAATTTAAACAATATCATGCTCTGTAAGAGCCCTTTTTTTATGATATTTACTATGGATTAAGAATTCGATTAGTTAGACTGAAACTAATGCACAGAAATAAAAAAAGTGTAGAATAAGAAGAAAAAAATGAGAACAAAAAATATTTTTTTAAGGGGAAAAAATAACAATTTTTTAAAAATCGGGCAGCAATCTTTGATGGGAAAAGAACCCTTCTAATTTTCTAAGAAGCAAGCAATGTATAATGGTTATTCATATTTTTGAGGAGTCGTAAATTTATTAATTCTATTTTATTTCATTTTATTCATTAACTTATTCTTATTTTTATTTAATAATTAATTATTATTACTATTATTATTTTCCTTCTGCCAAAATCAGATTAAGTTTGCATAAGTGAAGGATTTTTTTTCTTTTTCTGTGATTTACTTTTGAACTAACATTTTTGAGTATGTCAATCTAGTGGCACGCACTAAATCACTAAAAAAAAGGACATTCTTACTTGCGGTAGTCTTTTGAGCTCAAGGTATCCCAAGCGTCTTGAAGTGCGTTTTCCGAGTTAATAAATGCGAGGCAACCTGCAATCATTCTTAAATAGATTTTTAAGTCGGCACTTGAAGGTACAAATTATTCCTTTCCTTTACACTGCCATCAAGATTTGACGTGCATTTTTTCTGCATGCAAAAGACCCCCATTTGTGGGAAAGCGATGCGTATCTTTTCCTGTTAGGGGTTGCCCAAGATTCTTCCCGCCAAATCTGCATTTCTCTGTCTAGTCTTAATGAATCTTTCGCGGTGATAAATATAAAAAAAGATTTGATGATAGAAATTTTTTTCTTAAGTCTCCAGACAACTGCTTTTGTTTACGGATTGGCATTTAAAATATGATTGATTGTATATCCGTTTAGACAAAGGATTTGATTAGCCTCTGAATTCGTTCGAAATACTTTTATAACGTCCTAATGGCGAATTGTTTTTTAGTATGTCAACGAACCAAAAAAAAAAAAAATTAATTTTTAAACTTTTTAAAATTAATTGTTTAGAGCAGAGATGGACAGCCTTTTCATTCCTACTGCTCAGTTTTGTGTATCTATATTCGTAATAAAAAAATTTAAACACCCACAGGTTCCACAATAGTGTTAATTTGTCTGTTAAGAAAGTAACTTTCATTTGCAAAATTATTGAAATTCGAAAAATGACCTTGGAGCAATTAAATAATATAGAGCACTTTCTGAAGCTCATCATTTAATATATGATTTTTTTGGCATATTTAATATGAACAAATTCAAACTTAAGACAGCCTTTTGTGTTTATTTTCTTTGTACTTTATAATAGATTCTGTTTTGGTTCTGAATTGTTTTCAATGCTTCTAGTAGTTATAATTGACATACTCTATTTCGGCGTACGCTCTCTCAAATATTCAAATTACCTTTTGGGGTTATTTTTTCTGACAATATCTCAGAATTTCTGGAAAAAGGAAAAAATACTTAAAACTAGTGTTTCAAATTGTTACACCGTATCGCCATTTCCTAAGCGTAATGAATCAACTTAACCAATGTGTGATGTATCAACTCATTCCAAACAATTCCCGCTACATCAACTCGAAAACTCTTACAAAACCACTTCTAATATAGTAAACTAATTTCCGTTTGTTAAAATCTTGCCTAATCTTTAAGGATCACTGAAGTATCTTGATTATTTATCTGATATAAACATCTAAGCACTTAAAAAGCAGATGAAACAAAACGATTGAAAAAAAAAATGTTTGTGTACAAAAAGTATTTTTTTTTTGTCAATTTCTCTCAAACTAAAAAAAAAAGTTCTTATGCGTACATATTTCGCATAGGCATAAGAATAAGAAGAAGCGATTTCTCATGAGACACGCACCTCTTGATGCATATGCACTCGATAAGTAACTGCATCAACTGCATCTGGTCTCCCGTAGATATAAAAGACACACAATAATATCTAGAAGACACTAAATATACAATGTAACAACAGTATATACAAGATGCACAGAAAAGATAAATAGCTTCATTACATTTTGTGTTCAAAATTCATTTTCTTTTTACTAATTACTTTCAAAATAAATAAGACCTGTTTTTATGCGTACGTATTTTGCATAGACATAAATATGTATAAGAAAAAGCAATTATCCACGATACATGTTCTTCTTGGTGCATAAGCACTCAACCTTTACCTTTTTCCGATTTTAGAGTGTTTAACTGTTTTTTATGTTGT
This sequence comes from Uloborus diversus, assembly GCF_026930045.1. Classification (NCBI taxonomy): domain Eukaryota; kingdom Metazoa; phylum Arthropoda; class Arachnida; order Araneae; family Uloboridae; genus Uloborus; species Uloborus diversus. The sequence continues at coordinate 132,213,456 of NC_072731.1, forward strand.
TAATTTCCATAAAATGGTTGCATAAATTTTGCTAAGTGGAAAAACACGTAAGAATGTCTTGTTAACGATTCCAGTGGCCTTATCATTTTGGAAAACGCATGAAGAACTTGCAACTCTATTCCAGTACTTGAAGATGTTGATTTTACTGGTGTTTACTCTCAACTACTTTGTATCAGATGCAAATTTCTTGATTTTATTATCAAAACTTATTTATAAAGCGGCCTTTTTGTTAAAAATTCGCAATGTAACGTACAATATTTTTTTCCCTTTCTCTGAATTTTAGTATAATTAAGACAAGAAGAAGCAAAAATATGTAAGTGAACTTCAATGAGTGAAACGCGTACAAAACTCAAATCTTAGGCAGGCTCTCATTAGCATTTAAAAAAAAAAATCTTACTCTATGACAGCATCCGGGCCTTCTATTGCTATCTATTGATCCAAAACAAAATAGAGAATCTCCTACCATTTGTACTAATGATCTCCAATTTTTTATTTTGTTGCTTGCACTCCTCTAATTCTAGGTGAATTCATTTACAGTAAAAGCTGCTTATAACGATGAGGTTGGAACCTTAAAAAATATATATATTGTTGTAGACAAGTTATCGTCATAGACAGCTTGAATATTTATAAAACCTTACCCCCCTGCATATCCAGTGTATAACATATGTTACCGTTAAAGTATGAAATCCCTTATTTTATAGAATACCTAGTTATTTCATGGAATAATTGATCGTGTCCGTTAAAGTGTAAAAATCTCTTGTATTTCATTGTTTAACTAGTTATTTCATAGAATAACGATCTGCAGCCCGTTAAGTGTAAAATAATCTATATCATATAACTTGCACGACAGCTCAAAGTTGAGGTATTGATCAGAGATTTAAAAAATGTTTGTGTAAAACCCAGTGTGTCAACAAAGATTTTTGTTTTTGTTTTAGAAATAATGTTCTTCGTAATTCCATTTCTTTTTCATTTTAATTGTCTATTATTAGTTTATTTATAGAATACCTAGTTATTTCATTTTAGATAAATTGTTGATTTTACACATTAACTGTCTCTCATTAGTTAATTTATAGGATACCTAGCTATTTCATATAATAACTAGTTAAAGTGTCAAATTAATAACATATTACACACTTTAACGGACACGATTAATTATTTCATGGAATAACTAGGTATTCTATAAAATAACTGCATTATATACTTTATCGGTAACATAAGTAATCCATCGAGTTTTATTTTAAAAAAGCGAACTTGATTCCAGTAATTTTAAATTCATGTAATACATAAGAGTATAAAAAGTTGATAATAGCTTCTTAAGAAATTAGCAGTTTCAGGCTGTAATAACTAATTGGAGGAGAATTTGAAGACATAAGTACATCATAGGCATTTTCGTTACCATTAGCGCAAGGAACATTTTCACGCAATAAAAGTGTCGTCAACCTCACCATTATTGGCATCTTTCTGATGTTTTTGATTAGCATTCACATGTCTCTTTCCAACTGCATTTCTCATAATATTCCTTTTTTTAAAAAAGAAGTGGCATATGGTTGGCAAACAAATTCCAAAGTTTTCATCGGAATCATTTTGCTTTAATACTTTTCTAATTGGATTTCAGTACAGTTTAGTGTTCAACAAATGACTTGAATTTTCTTAGTATTGTGCCTCCAGAGTTTGTTACATAATAAAATAATAGTTTTTTAAAATAGAAAAGGATGTGACAAATATATAAATAAAAAAATTCTTTTTTGAAAAGAAGCGAAGATTATTGTTATGGATGTGGTCATCAGAAATGTGAGTATCCAGGTTAAAAATACATAGGGTTAGTTCAAATTTTATCGGGATCATAGAAAATATCGTAAAAGACAGGATTTTTTTTTTTTTTTTTGTAGAGAATTTCATTATTTACAGGTTTTACTGTATTTTAATTAAAACCAGCTCAAAGCGAAACATGGCCAAAAAAGTTAACCCTGATCAATGTTTTTAACTTAAACAAAACGAACAGAAAAACAATTTTGCCATTGTTTTTTGCTTCCTCCGAAGGTAAAAAAAAAAAAAAAAAAACGTCTGCGCGACGCCCATCTTTCCAATCAACATTGTGTCAAGAGTGGAGCGAGGAAACTACAACAGACGTAGTTTCCTGCACATGCGGCAACCGAAACCATTGGAAAACGCGGAAATTTCTTAATTGAATTCTTAATGGCTGACGCTTCAAAAGCTTTCAGCAAGCTACATCAGTTTAAAAGTCGCGTTGTTTACTGCATAAAATGGGATCGTCTATGTTTCTACATTTTCGAGTGAGAAACTGTGTTTCGATTAGCAGTTTAGCTGTCTTAGATTTCGAAAATAGGTAAGAAAATTATTAAAAATGGAAAGTCAAAGCTAAATAAATAAATAAAAATAGAAGGTCAAAAAAAAAAAAAAAAAGCATGACCACTGAATTGAACTAAATGAGCTGAATTGAATTGAATCGAATAGCATATTTTGTCTCCTTTTGCTTCAGTTTTAAATGCAGGAATGCATTATTTTGGTTACAAATTTAAAAAAAAATCTTCATTTGAAATTTAGCAGGCTTTTCTCTTTCCCATCCGTAAATAAGATACACTTAGAAAACAACCAGTCTGTTTTAATTCCAAATGATTGTGAAATATCTCATTTAACGAAATAGTTTGTAGTCAAAACAGATATAAGCAAACGTTCATTATCGAATTATAAGAAAGTTATCTTTATATTTACACTACTTGAGAAGTTATACTGCCTTTTTCAGCGACTATTTTTCTACCTTATCACATCTTGCTGTTTTTCAATCGGAGCTGAAAAATCCTGTTCCAAGCTCTAATCATCTACGAGTGCACTCATAATAATATGATCCCATAAGCATTTTTGATTAGTTGGATGATCGTTCGCAAGCATTTTTGAAGACAAAAGTGTTATTTTCGAGATAGACGTGGATTATTTTAGACTTGGGTAATGTTTTGAATTGACCAATTTCTATGAACCGTAGTTCTGTTTTGTTTAGAATCGTTTCATAATTAAAGACCAAATATTTTGCCTTACAGCTTATTGCGTAGGCCAAAAACAGGTACATTTTTCTTTAAAAAGAATTGTATTTCAACAGTTTGAATAAAATCTTTGGTTCAGCTTGGACGCAAAAATTTTTTGTAGTGTGAACACTTACCTATAAATTTGCGTTGTAATGATTCCCATTACAACAAGCAACTGTGACAAAAGCAGTTCTACGTCAATTCATATAAATTTATCGATTCTGAGAAATGCTTTCAGGTTTCAGTGCTAAATAGTTACAAATGTAAATGCAAACAAAAATGATAAAATATCAGAAATGAGCAAAATTTGCAAATTGTTGAAAATATGTGTTTGTTTCGAGGTTACACGGAAATCCTTTTTAAAGGACAAAAGAGTGAGCTTAAGAATTAAAAAACATTCAATAAAAGACTTTTACTGAAACACCACTTACAAATGAAACACCACGAAACATCACTTAGAAATATTACTTTGAAATTTATATTTTATGCCATCAAAGGCAGTGCTGGATCTGCGAATTCTCTGAGTCGGGAGAAAAACTTGAAACTGCTGCCCTAAACCATCTTCCTTCAAGTTTGGATTTTCTATGAAAGAAAGAAATACGGTTCATTTGTTGACGCTTCCCTCCCCCCAGAAGCTACTCCCTCTACCTCAGTCCTGCGCTAATCAATAAACTTTATATCAATTGAATGGATCTCTAGAAGAAGGTCATATACACTTGATTTTCATTAATAGTTAGGCCTTCCAGTCCTAGAAGAGCATATTTTTCAAATTAAAAATAAATTTTTTAATTTGTAACAATTAACAAATGTCCTTCTTTTGGGAACCCATTCAAAAGTAGTCGAATATTTAACTTTCGTTTACTCTCTTAATACAAGATGGCGCCACTACAAATGCAGTTGACTCCCTTTTTTACTGTCTTTAACAAACGAGGTGATGTGTGCAGTGCATCACATGACTTCCTTTTACTCCAATTTAATGACATTTTCCCATTATTGGCAATTTTAATGTGATTCAATCGTTTACTCTCTAAATATCACCAACAGTGTCTATAACAATGATTTCCCCACAAAAAGGTGCAAAAGACCCCTTTAGAAACATCCAAATGCAACCAAAAGAGGAGGTGCACAACTAGACCCCACATCAAAAATACTGGTATTTTTATTCAGCAAATACTGGTATAAGAAATAGCAAAATAATTCGAAATACCGGTATTCGGTATGCCGGTATTGCAATCACTAATCATGACGTTCTCTTTAACCTGACGACTTTCAGATAATGATCCATGTGAACTCAATTCAACATATGCAATCGCAAAGTGCTGAACTGTATTAAGAAATTTGCTGTGCATGTTGTTTTAGAGTAAAAGCACACATACATTGACTTATATTCCAAAGACAACACAGTATATTTCAACTTAAAAATGTGCTGCTTTAACAAGTTCTTAACAAGAAGTTCTGTCTAGAACTAGACGAGCCTACTTTCCCGTATACCCATACTACTTTCTAGTACCTGATCAATATTCTCAAAAATAGCTAAAATCACAATTTTTTTCAAACATATTCTTTAATATTTAAGCTGATTTCTAGGAATAAAATATTCCTTACTTTTCTTTAAAAAAAAACGAACAAATAAAATAGCAGCACCTTTTAAATAAATACACTTCTTTCCATTAAAAAAAAAAATCTTTAACAGCTTTCAAAACGAAAAAATAATAATAATAAGTTCATTAAAATAAATACATCATAAAAAAATGGTTTCTTTTTCCCCTGTTGCCAAAAATAATTTTTTAAACGAATTAATGCACTTACCAAAATAAATAAAAAGAAATAAATAAAGACAATAAAATGTCAATTTAAAGAAACAATTTTCATTGTTAAAAAAAAAAAAAAACGTCTGCGCACATCTTTAACATAAATGACTTCGAGTTTATTCGCCGAAAACTGAATACCTGAATTAAAACTTAAGCGTGAAAATAAAAACAAGTCATATTAACAATAATTATTTCACAGTTAAAACCACAGCAGCGGAGTCGGAGTCAATCTCATTTTGGGATAAAAGAATCGGAGTTGAATATCCAAGAATCGGAGTTAGTCATTTGTCCTCCGTGTATAAATGTTTGTCAAAGCTACGAAGTCAGAGTCGAAGGCGGGGAGTCGGAGTCTGATTAATTGTCGGGAACAAGAGTCAGAGTCGGAATCAGGTGCTCCTAAAGTCTCGGAGTCGGAGTCGGGAATAGGTCGTCAAGAGCTATTTCCAACAAAGTTTGTTTGAAGTAAATCCGCCTTTAAGTGCGGAGTCCATATTGACTTTCAGTTTCCCCTTAGGCACTAATGTTAAGAGATTTGAACTGTTCAAAATTGAACGAAAACTTGTTCAAATCAAAAAGATATTTTCGATACATGTTTTTCATCAAAAGCTTTTTCCTACAAAGTTTGTTTGAAGCAAATTCGTCTCACAGTTCCGAATTGCCTTGAATTTTCCCGTAGGCGCTAATGTTAAGTTTTTTTTAACTGTTCAAAATTGAACAAAAAATAGTTCAAATAAAAAAGTCAAATATAGGAATGAAGTGTCTTTGCCGAGATCTTTCGAACAAAAAAAGTTTGTTCGAATCGGACTATTCATTCAAAAGTTATTGGGGGGGGGGGGGGGGGGGGGGACAGACAGACAGACCGACAGACATTTTTCCCCATCTCAATACCCTACTTTCCAATTTTTAATTTTTCAATATTTATCTAACTATTTTATTTATTTTTGACTTTTTTTTGTTTTTCGGGATATTTTTAAGATGTATTAAGCCTTCTTTCATGCTTTTTTCTTCATTCTCTGATTTTTACTGGGAAAGTAGGCTAAAAAGGTAGGTATTATTTAAAGATTAATAGTTACCGTAGCTAACTGCCTAAAGTTAAATCTAATATATAACGAGTTGATGTGTGCATCACATGACTTCCTTTTACTCCAATTTAATGTCATTTTCTCATTATTGGCAGTTTTAATATGATTCAATAGTTTACTCTCTAAATACCACCAACAGTGGCCAAATTGAAACCAGATTAAAAAAAAAAAATAAAAAAAATTGCCAAAGTTGTCGCCAAGTTGTCGACAAAAGACTTGGCGACCAAAAGACTGGCGATATATCGCCAAGTATCCGCCAAATTATATCACCACTTGAGTTTACATCGAAATTAACAATGATTTCCCCCAAAAAAGAAAAAAAGACCCCCTTTTGGAGCATACGAATGCAACCAAAAGGGAAGGTGCACAACTAGGCCCCACTAGGAGTCTACGTCAACTTTCTAGGACATACCGTTTTTGAGTTATGCGAGATACATACGCACATACACACATACACACATACGCATCACATACATACGTACATACGGACGTCACGAGAAAATTCGTTGTAATAAACTCGGGGGTCGTTAAAATGGATATTTTGGGTGTTTGTAGGTTCCTAGGCATATATCCACGTGTGGTCGGGTCGAAAAAAAAACTCAACATTCATTCGGGGCTAAGAAAAATGGAAATTAAGGCCGATTTTTGAGTGAAATTTTTTTTTGCGAATGCAATACTTCCTTTTATGTAAAAGGAAGTAAAAAGTCGCGATTCTATGAGTATACAGTGTTTCTATCAGACCTTTTGCTCCCGGGGGAAGGCACTTGGAAAATTTGGGCGGGGGGGGGGCAATGGCAAATTTAAGGGGGCAGGGCACTTAAACAATTCATAGGGGTCAAAGGCGTATTTAAGAGCCATTGTCTGTAAGAATCAGGCAGTTTACGGCATTTGTGATTGTTGTCATTTTTAATTTTTCTTATTTTCACATATGTTGTTCCTTATCATGAATGTAATGTTTGTGCAAAATATGAGCTTTGTATACCTTACCGTTTTTGGGAAATTAATTTTTTAAATTTAGGGGGCGTGGCACATTTTTGCGTTTTTTCCAAATTTGCAGATTTTAAAGTTCTTGTTGCTTTAAGCGCCGCTATAATGAGATAGATTTTTAAATTCTATACTATTATATGTTCTTCTTAGATACCATTACAGCTGTCAAATCGGTGTCACTACGAGGGCGGCGGCCACAAACTCCGTTTAAAAATGACCGAAAATCAATTTTTTTACTACATTTAATGCCAATTTTCTCAAAGCGCATTCATGATGACACCAACGTTTTTACATAAATTCCTAGCTACACTTGCATACATCAAAAATATGTAATAAAATTGGTGTCACTATAAGGGCGCCAGAAGATATTGGAATTTTTATGTGATAAATTTCACAAAAATGCAAATGTTTAAAATCTAACTACTACTCTCGCCCTCATAGCAGAGATCTGAAACTAATTAAGTTTGATAACGAACATGTTCGTCTAACATATGAAATAAAAAATCGGTGTCACTCCTATTACTTTCGGAAATATAATCATTCGAAATTAGTATGTTATGGAGTTATTTAAAAACAGACTTATCTAATTCGAATGGCTTTTTGCACGGTTCGTTTTAAACTTTAACATAAAATTACAGTAATGACACCTAAACTAATATGTTTCTAACGCTTTTTATTAAAAAAAAGCTTGATAAAAAGCATTAGAAACACAGTAAATCGATATAGGTACATATGGACGTATTGTGTAATGCGCATTATGGCTAAAATAGTCATACTAATATTCATATTTTTTCAACCATACCAATTTTTTATGTTATTTATATTAAAAATGCAACTATTTATAACATAATGTCTTAAACAGTGATGAACATAATGTATTATATAGCGAGCATTCAGAGTCTGAAACATAATTTGAGGATGCCGTAGACTAAAACATAAAAAATCAAATCACCCAGTTTCAGAAAGATGGTCATTTCTTATTGATATCTGGTAATTTTGTAGCAATAAAGCTTGGGAAAATATGGTATCCCGGATAAATAGTAGAAGTTGACCATTTGCTAATCTGATTACAACTAGTCCCCTCATAGCAGAGATCTGAAACTAATTAATTTTGATAATCAACACGTTTGTCTAACATTTGAACTAATAAAATTAGTGTAACTCCTACTACTTTTGGAAATATAATCATTCGAAGTTAGTACGTTGTGGTGAATTTTTTTCATTTACTATTATTTTTTTAAATTTATTTTTTTTGTTTATTTATGTATTTTGTTAATTTAATCTTATCACACCCAGATAGTGTTTTGACCATATTTATTTTTAATTTATTACAAAGAAGCAACGTTTAACATAAACAGCTTTGGTCAGTAAGAGCGTCTTTATCTGGAATAGAAAATGCTCGTTTTGATATAGGTACCAGGTGGATCTGTTGTGCATAATATGTTTAGATTATCATACCAATACTTGCCTTTTTTTCCTATGAAATAAATTTATTTATTCCGAACCTTCTTGCCATGCATTTGACCTTTACTTGCAAATGGTCAACTTATACTATTTCTCCGGGATACCATGTTTTCCCAAGCTTTAGTGCTACAAAATTACCAGATATCAATGAGAAATGACCGTCTTTCCGAAACTGGGTGATTTGATTTTTTATGTTTTCTTTGTTTTAGTCTACGTCATTCTCAAATTATGTTTCAGCTTCTGAATGCTCGCTATATAATACATTATGTTCATCACTATTTAAGACATTATGTTATAAATAGTTGCATTTTTAATATAAATAACAGATAAAAAATTAGTATGGTTGAAAAAATATGAATATTAGTTTGACTATTTTAGCCGTAATGCACATTACACAATACGTCCATCTGTACGTATATCGATTTACTGTGTTTCTAATGCTTTTTATCAAGCTTTTTTTTTATAAAAAGCATTAGAAACATATTATTTTAGCTGTCATTACTGTAATTTTATATTAAAGTTTAAAACAAACCGTGTAAAAAGCCATTCGAATTAGAAAAGTCTTTTTTAAAATAACTCCATAACATACTAATTTCGAATAATTATATTTCCGAAAGTAATAGGAGTGACACCGATTTTTTTATTTCATATGTTAGACGAACATGGTGGGTATCAAACTTAAATAGTTTCAGATCTCTGCTATGACGGCGAGAGTAGTAGTTAGATTTTAAACATTTGCATTTTTCTGAAATTTATCACATAAAAATTCCAATATCTTCTTTCGCCCTTATAGTGACACCAATTTTATTACATATTTTTGATGTATGCAAGTGTAGCTAGGAATTTATGTAAAAACGTTGGCGTCATCATGAAGGCGCTTTGAGAAAATTGGCATTAAATGTAGTAAAAAAATTGATTTTCGGTCATTTTTAAACGGAGTTTGTGGCCGTCGCCCTCGTATTGACACCGATTTGACAGCTGTAATAGTATCTTAGAAGACCACATAATAGTATAGAATTTAAAAATCTATGTCATTATAGCGGCGCTTAAAGCAACAAGAACTTTAAAATCTGCAAATTTGGAAAACACGCAAAAATGTGCCACGCCCCTAAATTAAAAAAATTAATTTCCCAAAAAACGGTAAGGCAGACAAAGCTCATATTTTGCACAAACATTACATTCATGATAAGGAACAGCATATGTGAAAATAAGGAAAATTAAAAATGTCAACAATCACAACCTGCCTGATCCTTACAGACAATGGCTCTTAAGGAGTGGGGCACGCCCCCCCCCCTCCCCAAGAAATAAAATCAAAATTACCAACAATAAATTTATAACTTCAATTTGTGCAGATACCAACACGTTTGGTTTGCCCGCCCCTTCTAAAATAAATCCCTATATGCGTCCATGGGCGGGACGATATGAGTTTTAAAAAACACTCCTGGTTTATTATATCGTTTCCACAAAAATGTAACAGATCAAAAGACTGACAGTACTGCAATATTATGAAACACACAAATTTTTGTTGGAAAATACAAAAAAAAGTAATAAAAACATTTCTTAGTCATTAAAATATACACAAAATCACTTTAGGAATGAAAAAAAAAAAAAAAAAAAAAAAAAAAAAACACGTAACGAAACATGAATAAAACCGTTTTTATGCATTTACATACTATTATCGTAAAGAGGAGCCTTATCGATTACATATGCACATATGCAAAAAACTGTTTTAATATATGCAAAAAAAACCTGAATAAATAAATAAATAACACTAAAGTTAAAAGAAAAGAGTTAGGGTTCTTAACAATTGAAATATTTTTAATTTTTTGAATTGAAAAAAATGGGTAATATTACTAAATTCCAACATGAGTTATTAACTGTCAAGAAAGCACTTATGAGAAAATTTTAAAGAATTATTTCTTTTGATTAAAATTTAAAAAAAAAATGTTATGAGGGTAATGTAATGAGACCCCAAATTAATTTTAATTTGGGATTTCGATTGCATCGTAAACAGAGGCGTAAGTAAGGACTATTTATTACGAAGTGGATACAGGTTTTTATTTTAAAAAACATATATTAGGTATGTATGGTAAGTTCATTACTTTTTCAAACTTCATTAAAATTATTTTTGGTAAAGCTGTCAAGCTAAGAAAACTTGGAGGATGATTTCTGGACACCCTTATAAGTTAAATATAGAAGTTCCTCCTTTTAAACAATTTTTAAAGCGAACAGTACAATATTATCACGAATGTTTATTGTAAATAAATTTTTAAACTACAAAAAATAAATAAATAAATAAATAAATAAATAAATAAATAAAAATAAATAAAAATAAAAATAAAAATCAAAAATTTCCCACAAAATAATTTGTTTTTGACTCTGATTGCAAAGATGATCGCTAAAGACAGTAAATACTTCTGTGGGAGATTTAAACAGGTTCACAGGTTAGAGGGCTTCAAGTTCTTGAATGATTATGAAATAAATCTGTTCTTCTTTCTCTCTCTTTCTCTCAGGTAAGATCTGCGTAGATTTTCAAAAACTTTCTAATTGGTTAAAAGTTTTGTCGGCCTGAAAGCTGTGGGATGACATAAAGGAGGTTATAAAATTACTCAAATTTTCAGTTATTTCTTTCGAAAGGAAAACGTTGATGACACCATGTTATTTATCATATAAAAGAGAAACAAACATAGGCATTATGTTCGTTTCCATTGCATCCCCCCAAAGATAACTCAGAGCCCACTATCCCTTCCCCTCCGTACAATGATCCTCATCCAGGAAACTTTTGATTTCCAACGAAAAAAAAAAAGCTAATTTTTAGCTCAGTTTTTCTTCACCTACTTTAAAAATTTCAAGAATAATGTTTGGAGAATCAGCGTAAAAACTGGTGGCGATCTTTTGCTCACGTGATTTGCCAATTAATAACTGCTTGTCAATACACATTCAGTAACATTTTTGCTAGTTAATTTTTCTTTGTCTTGAAGAACGTAACGCAGGCAACAATTCTTGAATTCATAAACTATAAATTATTTACTTATTTATTTTATTGTATTACTATTGTTGTTACTTTTTATGACTTTAATTTCATTGCTAGAAGTATAAAAGAAATCTTTTTAAAAAAATGTACCTATATTTCTTCAAATAGTTTTAGTCCTCGTGATCATTATGATAAGTGGTTTTCGCCATAAATCACGCCTAATCGGTAAAATTGGTAGTAATTCATCTTCTTAATTTTAATCCGTGAGATTTTTCATGATCGTATATTGAAATCACTCAATTGTAAATCTGTAAAATAAGAGCAATTTAGAAATTTATATTTTGTTCGGTTTTTCATTGTTATTTTTTGATGTATTTCGTTCACTTTGAATGTACTTTTGAAATATTTATGAATCGTCGATTTTTTAAGTATATACATATATTAGGGTGGATCAAAACAAAGAAGAAAAGAAAAAAAAATCGAATTGTTATAGCAAGGAAAAATTGCGATCGATTCGGTCTTGAGAAACAAAGATTTATACACATATTGAAATCAAATAACATCTTCCAATCGTGCAGAACCTGAAAATTCGAAGCGATGGAGAGTTTAGTTATCTCCCTGATTTATAATTTTAAAAATATATATATATATATATATATATATATATATATATATATATATATATATATATATATATATATATATATATATATATATATATATATATATATATATATATATATATATATATATATATATATTATTTTTCACGAAAAATGCAAATGTTATATAAAACTTTTCCTAAATTTTAAAACGTTTATGTTAACTTTAAAGGATTTACATTCCACAACTATGCTAGTGAGACAATCGGTAACTCCCCGTATAAGAAGCAAAGTGGGTAAAATGTAGTGTTGTGTAGTTGGAGTTCGCGCAGAAAACGACATTTTTTATTTTCCAAAGCCGGAAAAGTTGTAATCGCTGATTACTAAAAAAAATACAAAAAGAAAGAAATAGGAAAACATCTTAAATTTTCGAAAGACACTTGAATATTTGTAAAAAAAAATGACAGTTTTGACATTTGTTTTTCGAATTCTTTGCTGAGGTGAACTTTTTCCTTTTCTTGCAAAAAACACGGTTGCATGAGAAAAATACTTCCTAATGCGTTTAATAAGAGGAACTATTGTTATGGTATCTTACAAGTGTTGCATATTCTATTTCGTATTCTTACTGTTTTTTATTGATCATCTACAGCTCTTTAATTTTTAACACTATACTTTTAATTACTTTTACTTGGCTGTTACTTTTTCCTTCTTTTCAATGATGCACTAACACACACGTTCTCTATTTGCATATAGTTTTTTTGTATCCATGTTTAAATAAAATATGCAATTTTTTTCATTATCTTTTTAATTACACTGGTGGGCAATTGCTACGGACGTATGGCAATAGTAGCGAAAGCAACAACAAAATGGAAGGCAGGGAAATATGGAAATTAGTAAAAGTTCGGGACATAGTAAGAGGCGTTGTGAACATGCAAATTTTAGCCTCACGATGTTGCTGGTCACGTGATAGCGCTGATAAGCAATATAAAGGATTGGGCGCGTGATGACCATTGTTGTTCAAAAGCAAAGTTTGACGGGAAAGAATCAATGGACGAACTTGCAATTTTCGGTATGTCTTCCCGACATCCCTTAGATGATTTTATGGGTGGCTGTGTGGCTGACAACATTGAAGAAGTGCAGAAAAAAATTAGGTGTTGCCAGGGTGTTCGACGTCAGTCATAGGGTTGTTTCTAGAGTTTGGAAATCATTTCAAACAAATGGAAAGTGTACAAATGTCACCAGGGAGGTCGTCTACCCAATACGACGTCAGCAGAAGATTGGTGCTTAGTGCCAGCAACGAAAAGGAACCAGCGCAACACAGCTACTAAAGGTAGCAAAGCAGGTTTCTGCTGCTACTAGAAAGCAAATATCCCGAAAAACTGTAGCCAGACGTTGGAATGAAGTTAGACTATACGCCCGTCAGCTTGTTTTGTACATCCCATTGTCTAAAAATCAGTGTTTTGCTCGTTTGTAATGATGTCTTCAGCATTGCATTTGGAGAGAAGTCGACTGGGCTTGATTCTCAGATGAAAGCAAGTTCAGTCTGTAGTCTAATTGTGAACGACAACTAACCTGGCATGAGAGTGGTACAACATACAAGCCGACAAACATAAAAGAAAAGGACTAAAGGACTATTATCCTACACGTTGTATCATGGTATGGGTAGGATTATGATCAATGGCCGTACGTCGCTTGTGTGCTTCCAGACAAGACTATGACGGCTAGTGATACATAAATGTTTTTCTACTGCCTTCTGTTCACGTGTTCTGTGGTGCTGTGGGCGATAAATTCGTTTTAATGGATGGCAACGTAACATGTCATTAACAATCGCCGTCCAGGAGTGTTTAACTCGCTCAAAATATTCTTCTCATCGGATGGCCAGGACGTTCTATAGATCTGAATTACATTGAACACATTGAAAGTGTTTGGGATGCTTCGGGGAGCAGTCTTGCTGGTCAACTACGCCCTCCAATAGGTAAGGACACCCTTATCCTTGACTGACAGAAGAATGGGATAAATTACCCCAACAGCTGCTGAATAATGTTGTGCAAAGCAAGTGTGGAAGCTTGCATCGCTCTTCGTGGTAGCCATATCCCATATTGGCATCTTACGCCGGAACTCCTGGGGGCGGTAATTACATTTGTTCACTTATGTGTATTCAGCCCAAAATGACTGTTTCGTCCTTTGAACACTTTTCAACGCCTTCTGGATTTCAGAGCACAGCAAATTATCGTCATTGCAATGTTCTACAGTTCTGGCATTAGTTTATTTCACTTGGCATCGAATTACACTTTCTTTTTTACGCGCTACATAGCCCATTGGAATCCGTCCTTAGCAATTGTCCACCAGTATATATTGTTTCTAATGAGACAAATGAGCTGTCATGTGCGAAACACAATGTTCGTTTTTCCGTGTAATGACTCATATATATTATACTACAGTAAGTCAGTAAAAGAAACTTTTTAGTAATTAAACAAACAGTTATTACATTCCTTTTTTGGATTTCTCATAAGATCTGAGAGTAAAAATGATTTAAATTACCTATCAAAAGCATAATTATTGTATTTTCTTGGTCGAGTTATTATAAATTCTATTTATTTTTCCATTAAAGATTCAATTCAGATAAAACGATTTTTTTTTAATATTTCAAAAAGACCGTTTTTACTTTTGGGCTATTATAAAAGTAAATGCAATTTGTAACAACTAGGTGAGGCGATATTACCCTTATTCACGATAGCTTTGGTAAACAATTTTCAATTTTTTTTTGACTGGCACCCCTCTAAAATTTTAAGTGTTATCGGACCTATTAGAGTAAAAGTAAAGTTGACCTCTCGTATTGTACAGTTGTTCAAAAGGAAGAAATAATAATCATAAATAACCCTCAAAATGAATTATTTTCCTGAATTATAGTTAGCCTTTTACTCATGGTTAAATTTTAACCAAGCGAGAAATGCGATCTTATTTCATTTTATTAAAAACTGAAATTTCGTTCTACAGGAATAAAACTTCGAAACATTTAAAAACACATCTTTTTTCATAAAATATAAAATTTTTCTATTAGTTATTTGTTTAATAGAATATTTCAAAGGTGAACGAAATATTTTGACAGTGTCAAATCAGCATTTAAGAATAGTTTCCAAGCAAAAACTTCCGAATCATTATATTCTACAGGTAACTTTGAAAAGTTGCCAAACTCTTTTGCAAAATTAAAGGTATTCAACAGATATTGCAACTAGGGCCGTATAAACAGAAAATAATTTCGGGGAGGGTTTAAAAACTTTCATGCGGAGCTTTGCGCTATTTGTGCTAATGTTCAAGCCGTCGGGTTATCTATTATGAAAGCGTTTTATGCAAATAATATTCATATGAAAGACATTTGAGTTTTGGAGCAATATTTTTTTGGAAATTTTTAAATATAAACGAACATTTAAATGTCAAGCCGAACTCTTCCGGGGGGGGGGGGTGAACCTTCACCTCTTTTTTATGAGGCCCTGATTGTAACCTTGTAAGCATAGAGCAACATTGGACCTTCTACATTTAAAGACAGTTTTGCAAAAATAACTAGAACGATTAAAAATTACCCATAATGGACAAGTAGTTATTCAGGTGATCAAAATTTCCAACTATAAAAGTTGTTTTACTTCATAGAAAGTGAAAAAAACATTAAAACATGTTGATAAAAATCTTTTATTTGTAATATTTTCAAGTACATGGAAATGAAAACATATCAAAACATATAAACGTAGATATTGGACACAAGAATCCGACATAATATGCACAGCTATATTGAGGATCCTTTTGCTACAAGACATTATTCGATAAAAGAATAAAATATGCTTCCTTGTAGTAACAGAAAGAAGAAGGACAGTTCGTAGGGGCATTATGTACAGGGGACTAAATCGCTGTCTGGATACCTCTCGGCCAGGAATGTTTCTCTGAGCGACTACTGGAGTTTGCGCTGGGAAGGCCGCATTGGTATTGGTTCAGCTCATATGTTCAAACAGTAATTCATGATTCAAACTGCTGTTGAAGTAGTCACTAGTGGTTCATGTAAAGTTTTTCAAATAGGAGATTGTTCAATAAATGAGCTAACTGGTTGGACATAAGTGAGAAATAATTTTTAGTGAATTAGATCAAATCTTGAGTTTGTGGGTATAGCGGAAAGAATTTAAAAAATTGTTGACAAGCTGTGAGAAAGGTGTTAGTACTGACCTGAAAAGATTTTAGCTGTGATGGCAGAAAAAGCAGAGAAGTAAAGGCGTTAATCAATGTGCCGTAGTAATTATTATTCAAGAATACAAGATATTTGGATCAAGACTGTCGAAGCAAACTTTTAAAACTGATAAATTTTCCACAGTTTTAGCAATAAAAGAATAAGTGAAGTATTATCAAGAAATCAAAGCAGCATCATTATTCAGAATGAAACTTGGTACTTAGGCAGCGAAGAAATGGCAGAGAAAAGATAATGAACATTCGAAAATACGACTGTTCAATAGAGTTTGAAACGTTTTGTCTACGAGGAGATACTTCATAAATCAATAATACTTTTACTGTTTGTCAAAGAACTCAAAGAATACTATGTCTCAGAATCCCATCCCTGGGCTACGAACTCCAGCCGACTAGGGAACATGATTGTAAAGTAACTCTTTTGTCAGAACATGATTCTCTAGTAGGCGGGATATCCACCATATCCTCCATAACCTCCAGCTGGGCTGGCGAATCCTCCATAAGCAGACGTTAGGCCAGGATATCCGCCGTATAGGGATGAGCCAAGACCTCCACCATATCCGGCAGCACCGTACGAACCATAAGGCGAGCTGGCAGCGGCATATCCACCATAGGGAGGCATAGGCATGGGCATTTGCATGGGTGCCCTCTGCTTGTTCTGGTTCTGGGATTCTTTATGTTTGGTGATGAGGGAAGCGAGGATTGAAGCTGCTACCAACATCTCTGATGTCTTCTTGCCCCCGAATCCTTTGCCCCCGAGTCCCAAGAGTCCACCGATTCCAGCTTCCACTTGTTGGATGACCAATCCACTCAGGACAAGAATGGCGAGGGTAAAGAGAGTGAAGCGCCTGTGGACGGCTGCGTGGGAGGTAGAAGCTGACATCCTTCTATGCTCTGAGTTTTCCAATTCCTAAAAAAGAAAACATAGTTAGTGTCTTATTCGAATTGGAAATATTCTCTGAAATCGGAGTAGATAAAAACTACGGCATTATTAGGTTAAACTGGGGAAATAAAATAAGGAGTCTTTCGTTTAAAAATAGGTGCATTTTTTTCCCCTGTGAAAGAAAGAGATTAGTTTCTTTTACCAGAAACTAAGTTTAACATTCTAACTAATCAACTTTGCTTTATTTTATTTGTTCATTTACATTTTGTATTATTTTTGGGAGTGGAATTGACAATTTCATTCACGCATACAGTACTTTTCCATAACATCTAACATTTCACCAGCCCCAGTTATTATTACATTATTTCATGTCATGAACGATTCGATTTTTTTTCGTGCCCTTACAACTAAAGTTGGAAGTTTACATGTTATAAAAGATACTGAAGACGCATTTTTATTCTGAGTTACACATCCCTAAATTAATTTTACCAGTTTCTTTCAAAAGATTTCTTATCAGCATAATTTTTCATTAGTAATGAAAATATGGTGTTCATAAATTCAGCTACATTATTCCACAAACCTATCTTTTCCGGAGGCAACTATTTAATAAGACTGAAATGAAAAATTATGCTTTTCATTGCTAGTGAAAAGCATAATTTTTCATTAGCTATGAAAATAAGGTATTCAGGAATTCACCTACATTATTTCACTATCATATTTTTTTCTGAGGCACCTACTTAAAAAGACTTTTATTGAGCTTCAACTGAATACATTTTTAAATACTCAATTCACATAACTCACGTACCTTTCTATAGATGAAAATACAAAATGAAATTTGAAGAATTTGAGGAAACCTTTCATGCAACAAAAAGTGCCGCTTTGAATACAACACGTTTATCCCTGTGAGCGTAGATATGCCTTCATTAAAGGTATTATCTTACTAGCTGATTTTCATATTTTTAAAAACGTTTTTAGTTTATCAGTTGTTTTAAGATTACATACATACATTAAATGCACCAAATGGTGCGATTTTAGGAACATTATAGTATAAAAGTCTCTAAGTCTTTCATATTTCAACACTTTTATTGTTTTTTATTTAAAATTTTTCAAATATTGCATGAGATTAAAAGCGTAATTTTGTCAATAAGAGTAGTTTGAAGAAACTTCCCTTAATTCTTATCATAGGACTTTTGAGATATATAAGCAAATCATAGGATAATTTTTCTGCAGGTAGAAAAAATATTTCGTAAAACATTATTAGAAGGTGATAATTCGTTTTAGGTACATTTCTAGAGGGGAGGCGTATTTACTAATTACTCAGTCATAATTACCTAGTAAAGTCCCATAAATGGATATGTCTTTGAATACAAGTTTATACAAATTAAAAATACCAAAAAACGTAAATTTATTAATGGGATTCAGTCATGAGCGTTACGAAATGGTGATAAATTAACGAAACAGGTATCAATATTTCCAAACTAGCCTTAGTCAGCAGTGGGGCCGCAATCCCTTTTATTATCTCACTGTAATCCTTTGTTGCCGTGTTTGCGCACCCATTTTCCAGTGGTTTAAAAATGTGTCAAGAAGTTGTAGATCTCATCTGGCGCTGGAGGTATTCTACGCACGGTGGCTTCAATGGACCATGCAGCAGGATGGAGGAATTCTAAAATCCATTAACTCGTTTGTCTGTTTTCGGCACCGAACAAAACGGATCAGAGTGATTTAATGACGCTACAAGTGGGGAATCCCCGCGGCTAGTTTTTGCTCTACAAATCAGTGCCATTTTCTTTTGTCTTGGAGATCCTGATGGGAATGTAGTTTAACCTTAATTCTTAGCCGATGTTCTCTTGCTAGTATGGTAAAAGAAAAATTTTGCTAACCTGCATTCTTTCTCAACCAACAATGGACCTCATAGAGTTAAATCAAGGTCACAGGCTGAAAGAAATGTGATAATTTCATCTAATATTCCTCACAATTACCTGCAGCCGGATTTAAGCGTCTCATCATTATGTAACATTTTTAGAAATGCATCTGACAAAAATATTCATGCTTAGTTGCTCTAAGTAGTACATAATGAGACTCCCAAAGTAAGTTTTGAACACCGAGTTCTGTTAAAAGAAGAAAAAAAAACTTGCCTAGCCCAGCGGTGATTCAAAAGAATAAGACGAGACAATTTTCACCCGAGGTTTGTTAGAAGAGGGGGAAATGAACTCTTAAAACAGTCTGTTCTCATGTAGGCTCATATACCTGTGTAGTTATAATAATATTCTTTCGCTTGTGACATCATTAGTTTTTTTCTTTTTACAAATAAGAAGAAGGTAAACCAGATTCCATCCATTTAAGGTTGACTAATGTGTTAAGAAACGACCTAATTCAAAAATAATTAAAAAAGTGACTTGTTGAAAATCATATTAACCGAGAATGACTTAATAATAAGTGTTTTTTTTAATGTAATTTAAAATTTTATTTCTTTTTATGTTAAACCTTCCTTTTTAAGTACTTTATTTAAATAAATTGTCCATGTATTTTCTTCACCTTTGTAAGACAAACTGTTATACGACTGTGCTAAGCATTTTCTTTATGATTTGAGCTGAGGAAAAGGTCTCTTAATGTTTATGCATATCCATAGAACGTCCAAGCTCCATAAGTGGGGCACGTTTCGTGCTCCAATAATCGTAGGTTGATGTTCTAAAGGTCATTGGCAAGGAGTTGAACTATTCATAGAAGGGTTTACCGACACCTTTTTTTCCTTTTACAACCACCGTTGTACACGAGAAGTTCATTCACGCTTTTTTGAAAGTTTTGCTTCTACTTGAGTTGGGGTTATTGGCAACAGACTGAAGTTGTCGCGGAAAGGAAAGTCGAGGGTGTGGCCGAAGCAGTTCTTTTAGTTCTGTTTTCGTTCGAAGGAGGAACAGCTCGAAAGTGTTTTCTTCCTTTTTACTTTCAGTCGTTGATATTGTTTTTGTTAAAAGAAAAGACTGTCAATCTTTCCTTTTGTATGTTTTTGGTAGCAAGTGCTCTGTTCTAGTAGTGGAAAATAATGCTATAATGAGCTGTTTTTTTCCCTTTCATCTAAAGGAAGACGAATGCGCATTGTCAAATCTCTTTCATTCTTTGTTTAGAACTTTTGAATTTGCCAATTATAGAAGCACACACTTGTTAATTTAGTATTCTAAATTGCAGGATACATATCTCTGTAATCACTGCTTCCGAAAATAGATTTTAAAATGTATGTCAAATTTCTTAAAGTTTTATATTTGAGAACTACATGTTAAAAGAAGGTTCATTCTCTTTTTATTTTTTTGATTGAGGTGTTAGGGATAGGAATAAATATATTGCAAAGTAAAAGCATTCAATAAAGTGGGTGGAGGGGAGAGGGGGACTACTCGTTCCTGTGCACCGATTTAACAATTTGAATAGAAAAGTTTAAATAAATCCAACTTTAACATGGAAAGGGACATCAAATTCTCAATGTAAGCAATGATTTAAACGACTCAACTTAGAAAAGACCCAATTATTTTAAATTATGTTTCGCCTCAGAGTATTTTGTAGTGAGCTAAAATGCTGAAAGAAAACTTATGAAAACAAATACATTATTTGATTTCATAAAAATACTCTCCACAAAAATTATTTTTTATTTAAAATTTAAAATTTAGGTTACTGATGACCCGAGTTGAAATTTTTTTGAATGGTAATAAGTATTTATTTGGATGTTATTTTATGTTTTGCGAAACATTTTTTTCGAAATATTTTCCTACTCACAAAACGATCATTATTCACAATGACAAAATTTCACAATACTGTACCAAAAATGTGCTTTCAAAACAAACGCCAGGATCAGAAATCATTACAATGAGACAAAATTTGGAATATTAGTGTAAAAATTATTAAGATAGGAATAAAAGGAAAGAAACTACATAAAAAAAAGCTTTTGTAAAAGATTTTAACTTTTGAATGTGCTCAAACAAAAAATGCATAAGTATTTAGTGATAATGCAGCAAAATCATTAGAAAAGGTTTTATGTGAAATAGTTACAATTTCTGACATTAGTAAATATTTATTTTGTGTAATCTCTGTTACACAGGAACACGTTTCACGATCGTTTCACAAAACGTCGTACTTCCAAAAAAATAATGGTTCATTTTTGCTTGATTAAACAGTATTGTTTGTGCGTTGCACAAAAATATACCAAGAAAAAATCTAAATATCCATTTTCATACATTAGTGAATGCAGTAAAAGCTCAACGTTTTGTAAACTATTTTGAACCCACAAAAAAGTTCATTTTTCTTACTGTTTCATATTTTTGAATTAATATGGAAATAATTAAATCCAGTCGACAGACTCTGGAATATTTGCTGCAAATTCAAGAATTTTACTCCCTTTTGTTACTTTATATTGCTTCAAATGTGTAGTTTGACGCAGTTGTAACAAAATGAACTTCTATATGGTGTGCGTGACCCTATGGTTTTCTGTCTGCAGAGATGATGTGCAAAGTAGAACGAGCGTCGTGAAGTGGAAAGGTCATTGCCATTTATACTTTTTATTAGACAAGAATTAGAGTGATCAATTTATGCTATTTCTTGACTTTCATACATTATTTTTGTCCATTACACTCGTCATAAAAATATGAATAAAAATCTTGATTATTAGAATTTTTTTGTTAGTTCATCTTTAGATTCTTCTCGATAAACATTAGTGAACACAAAAATCTTTATGTACATCTGACAATATGGAGATCAAGGCTCATATAAAATTCAAACATTAATGTTTTTTGCTTAACTTAGAAATGAGCTGTATACTCGCATTGCATTAAATGTACTATTATGATATGATTTTTTCAACGGAACATTTCATTTGTTCTAAATGTTATTTTTATCAGTTTGACATTTGATTTAGTAAACCTTTAAGAGATGCTGCAAAGAACAATTTACTTATGTATTCATTTCATTGTAAACACAACTTAGTTACATTTGACTATAAATTTCTCGGTTAAAATTGAATGTGAAATATCTTTATGTGCATGAAATTTCATGTCGCATAGAGATTACAAATTTTTATGCTGCTTAAAATTAAATGACTTCTATAAATAAGGAAAATTTCAAAGCATTAGGACGTAAGACCACAATGAAAGAAAAATTGGATCAGCGCTAGTTTTTTTTAAAAATATTTCCTAATCGTTGCTTTAATTTATTGAAGTCAAACTAAATGCTTTTATATTGCTTGAAAAAAATGTCAGCAGTATTTCTTGAATAAAAATTTTGAATAAGACAAACTTCAAAGCATGGGCAGATTTATCTTCTCAAAAATTGATAGTCAAGTAAGTCAAATAAAACATTAATAAGCAAGCATTAATGAAACAAAGCCACCATTTTTGAAGATAAATTAAGATCAGCAATCGCCTTTCAAAAACAAATTTTTTTTTTGTGTTGATTTTGAAGTTATTAAGAAAAATTGAAGAATGATTCCATACTATTTTTTTAAAAAAACTGCTATATTTCCCGTATGGTTAGGTTACAGTTACAAAAAAAAAAAAAAAAAAAAAATCAATTGCAGTTATTATATAATATATTTTAAATTGTGTTGCTAAGCAAGATTCTAGTTGTTGTCTGTACATTTAACGCAGCAAATTTACTTTTTAAAACACTTTTTCATTTTAATTCATAAATTATTTCCTCTACGAAAAAAGCAACTTTTGACATTGAAGTTATGTCTTAATAATTAGGTTTCTAGTATCACAAAATTTCCTATTTCTTATTATAAGATTATTTGCATAAAAAATTGCAATCCTAAAAAGTTTTTTTTCTTTAATTTTAGTACTTTTCTAAAATTGAAATTTTGATGCATCAGATTAGTACTAGTGCTTAGTAGCTACGTTTCAAAAGCCAGAAATGAGTAAAATAAATTTCTCGAAGGTTGTAGAAAAACTAAGTGTAATACAATAATATTTTGTACAAGCGATAATCTAATATAATTAAAAACTGAACGTATGTATCTATGCATGTACCTATGTATGTACCCGTGTATATATGTAGACATCTGTGTATCTATGTCCAAGTTTCTTCTCCCCCCGGCTATTGAACCAGGTATCGATGGATTCGCAATCTTTCCGTCTTTATGTTTGGCTAGTTAATATAATCCTCCGATAATAATTAGCGGAAACATCAATTAAAAACTATTAATTATGATACTTAGATTTCGTCATAAAATCCCTATTTTTCGAAGACTGTCCTCCATCCAAATTATTATTCAGTGCTTCATCTCAACTTTCCGCAAGCAATGCTTTTATTAAAATTTATAGCGTGAAGAAAATCGTTGAGATGAAAGATTTGTTGCCATTTTTCCCCTCGAATATGGGCAAGTAAAATTCTTGTTTTTATTTTAAAGACTTTTCCTGTAATCCGGGGATTTGAACTTTTTGGTTATTTCTCAGCAATCTGCCGGAAAATTTTACTGATTTTTTTTTTTGGTTCAAGCCTGAGTGTTGAACTCGCGTCACTTGACGTAACTTTTATTTTCGAGGTAGACCGTGCAAAATCGGGTGATGCAGCTAGTTTTGGTAATTATTATTTTAAATCAGTTGCAAATCACGTGACATCATCTGAATTCAAAATATTACAATTTGAAAATTCCAGATTATGATTTCATAATTAGAATATGCTTTATTTAAAAAGCTTACACTTAAGAAAAATGCGTAGTGTTACCGATTATTAAGAATTGCGTGTTGTTAGTAAAATTGGTTTAATTTGCTACTTAATTTTGTCCGAAAAAAAACTGTCACTTGTTATTTCTTTTGAGAGTTGCGCAGCTTAAAAAGTGCCTGATTTTTTAGTTTTCATTTCTTTTTGTTTGTTCAATGTTGCTGTCCCTGTCAATTATTGTCTTACAATAAAAACATCTCAAAGATATTTGAACCCGAATAGAAGGAAATATTTTGATCAAGTTTAAAGATTAACTTATTGCAAATTAGTTTATTTTGAGCACTTTTCAGTCTTGCCTAAAATCAGAAAGAAAAAAAACTTTTGAGGGATTTTAATATGATTTTGAGGCAAATATTTCAGCAGTTTCTACCACTAAACCTTATTTTATGTACTTACTGCAATGCAATTCAGTTACAATAGTTTGCATTTTTTATTAGAAGAAGCTTGTTAATACATATTAAAAGTAATTCCAAAATATGACCTTTAAAGATGATTCAGGATATTTAAAATTTACGTGTAAAAAACGCTAACTGTTATTTTATACTACATTCCATTCATCTAAGGTTCAATTGCAAGTAAAACTCAACAAAGATTATAGCGCAAAATGTACGAAATTTAAAACATTTACATTTCTTTGGATATTTTTACAACAAATGCAAGTAAATTCACGAAAGTTTATCGATTTGAAGTTTTCGTCAAAGTAGGAATGCATTTTGGAAGCATCTAAAAATCAACACCTTTCGCATGAGGGCCTTGCAATATATTGATTTTTGTTTAAAGTGAAAATCTGGACTTAAATTTCGAAAGTCTCGAGAAAATCCATTTTTTTTTAAACTAATGATTTAGTCTCCGTTTGATTGAATTCACTTTTTTGTAACTTTTTTCTTCGCTCCCGAAATTTTACCTCATTTTTATCATGCTTTATTCTAACTGCTAAAATATTACTCCGAAATTAAAAGCTCACGAAAACCTCCGAAGTGTTACACATGATTCTGATTTGTTCATCATTTTTCAGTAGAAATTCAGTATCAGTCAAGTCAAAAAGAAACAGAATGTATCAGAACACTGTATGATTTCGGGAAAACGTGAAATGAATGATCGTCGCATTAATTTTTTCCAGATTTATATTTGAAAACTAAGAGGCTTTGCCTCCTGTTCGTTTAACTCGCCCTTCCACGTTCGCCGCCTTCGAAGGGTGATAATTTAATGCTATTTTTATCATTTCATATCTTCGGCCTCTTAAGGTTTAGAGAGGTGAGACAGGGCGGAATGACTTTCTTTGGATATTCTATATCCAACTGTAGCAGCATTGAGCGGGTAGATATTGATAGTCCGGAGGAGATTGTGTTAGAGACAAACACACATACACAAACATGCAGTTTTTAATAGTATGTATTAAACATTAAAATGCTACCTAAAAATTCTACTTGGTACAATTAACGGTAAATTACATTAATTTGAATATTAGCTTACATGTTAAAAGAGAGAAATTCTTTTGTTGCTTATAAATGTTAGCCGAGTTGAAGCACATTGAACTGAGAATTTAAAACTGAAAAAAATTGAAACTTTAAGAAAAAAGAAAGTAAGAATTGATTTTTTAAAATTCTTTCGACGCACTTTCTCTCGACATTGTACTCTTGGATACAAAATATTCTGTAAATATATTTGGTGCACTTGAGTTTAATCTTCCACTTTTCCATTAGACGCCACGCATTGAAATAATACCGGGAAAGTAACGGCAATACAGATGTTTCAGAGGACTTATATGTTTTCTAAATATTAATATTATTATTATTTATCTATTTCGGATAGTTTTACACGCTCCTAATGTCCTAATACAGTCTTTAAAGTTATCCTATTATAATATTTTTGCTTCAGGTTTCCATTTCCCTTCATATTTATGCTCGACAAATATTCTAGTGAAGGTTTGCTTTTCCTCTTTGTTTGTACAATTTTTTCCAATCTTCGAAAGAAGCGTTCTGTGACATTGACTGGGAAAATCGTGTTACAACATAACTCATGTTTCGAAAACTGAAACTTTCCTTAACCGAATCAATATAGCAGAACGAAGGAGCCAAAGCAAAGACTTATTCGAACTCGACAAATATTTCTTTGATTCTTCTACTACTTATCAGATAAAATACATCTAAAAGGCATTTTTTGAGTAACAGAGGTTATTTCTCCCTGTTAATTAACTTATTTTTTTTGTAAACCAAAAATATTAAGCTGTAAGCGGAGTCTTTTGTTTTAATGTAGCAAAGTTTAAATTGCAAGAAAATGAAGTATGCCAAAATTTTAGTGTCTTTGAACTTGTAAATTAATTTTTCTAATCTGATGTTCCATATGTTGTAATGTTTTGAGAGACTGAAAAAAATATAAAGTGTCTGAGACATTATATTGTAAAAGCATCTTTATGAAGCATGTGCTACTTGATAATAACTAAAAAAATAATAACTTAAAAAAAATACAATGTTTAAAAATAACAATGCAGCTTTTCAATGTTTAGAAATTTAGCAAACAGTAAACTGAATTGAGCAATTAAAATTTGTTTAGCTTTTTATAATGGTAAACATGAGACAACTTTAAGAACTTGCAAACATACCACTTTAATTACGATTTGCTCTGACCTTGTCTAAGAATAAACGTACAAACAGATTCACCGAACGTTCTCAATGACCTGAAGAACAATAATACGTCCTGAAGACATATGTGTTTAAAACCTAAATCAGCAGGTGTTCCTCTAGAAAAACTAGTTTTGGAACTTTGTTTTAGAAAGCAAATACAACCTTAGGAGAAAGAGAAATTTCAACGCGACCAAGAAAACATGCTTTAAATGATTTACAGACTTCTGCCGATAGCATACTAATGAATATGACTTTTCGTAATTAGTTGTTAACTAGAAAATCGCCCGTCATAAATGACGGGTGAAAATTGTTTCCATATTTGAACGATGCAATTGCCTGTTTGGTGATAGTTGGATAGTTGAAATTTTAACTCTAACTCCAGTGAATGAACCCTAAACTTCAGTTTATAACGTTTAGTGTTGGCCACATTTTTGTTTCTTCACTCTACTAAAATGACCACCTTACCAGTAAAACGGTTAAATTACAGAATCCAGTTTAGCCTTGTGACAGTAGAGCCTTTCCCGGCATTTTAAACATTACCAAATAGATAATTCTTTAAAAGTTGCGATTTATTTAATGTTATTTTTCTCTCCTGCTGAAAATACAATGCAGACGCACCTTAGCCATTACGTTAACAGTGTTAAAAAACTCAAGAGCTGCAAATCAGTCACTAAATATTTGTTAGTTAACCTAAAGGAACGTTCATCCAAAATTTAGCTTTTCCAACTTTGTGATTTTAAATTAATCTCTTCATACATTAAATGCCGTAAATCATTTTTACTGACAGACCGTTAGTTGAACTCAAGTTGATCGAAATTCACTAGTTTGGCTGTAGGAATACAAATATTTTGTCTACATGTTTGCTTGTTTGGTTTTAAATTCCTTCAAAATATTTGTTCACGCAAATTTTATAATTGAAGTAATAAAAAAACTGTCTTCTTTACATGCTTTATAAAACTTATCATTTTTTGTAGTTTTGACTGTGTGATAGCAATTCCTTAGTGTATACTGAGCTACACTCTCCATGAACTTTTATCGGGTTACTACAAATGCATTTTCATGTTTGAGGGGGGGGGGGGATACTAAAAAATGCTAAAAGTAAAACTTAAATAAAAATAAAAATGTATAAAAAAAAAGCATTTTTTTCTTTTTCCAGCCATATAAGTTTGAATAAATGCACACCATTGCTTATACTCATTAAATTGATTGATTTAATGAGCGCATTGTTGATACGAGTTTAAAAATCGGAAAATAAGGTCACAAATTCTTGTATAATAGTAATAAAACAAAAAATGATATAGTGTTTCTTTTCTCGAGAATTCAAAGGTAGTTAGTTATAAAGTACAGTTTGCATGCTTTAAAAATATGCGACACATATAATACGCAGTTAAACAGTATAAAAAGCTATTAAACAGGTTTCTGTGCTTGATCCTTTTCTGAGCTTTCAAAAGTAACTTAGTTTATTCTAGCGCACTTTCAATAATTTGCTTTGAAATGCAATCTAATGATTTCAGTAAAACATTTTCAACCAATAAGGAAAAATAAATGTTGTTACTGAACAGGTTGCTTTGAAGTTTTGCTGCACTTAACAACCAAATATATTCCTTACAGTAGCATTTGAAGAAAACGAATATTTTAATTCAAAAAACAACACAAAATTCAACCAGATTTCTGCTAATATCTTTGTTTGATCAATAACGTAGTTTTTATTGATCATTTAACATCAAGCTTCAAGACTGTTTTTTTTTTTTTTTCCAAACCTTGAAAAGTCGGATGAACGGATTTCCCCCAAAATTACTCGCATCTATTGTATTCAGGTAATCAAAATTGATACTTATTTTTTACTTGCCCTTCCATTTTTTTAAAGTAAACCACTGGATTTTACCTTAAGTTTGTACTTTTTTTGTCCGCATTACTTTATTTCAAAGGCAATTATCCTAAGAAAACCCATGATAATTTATAGCATTTTAAATTTTAGTCCGAAGTGATGTCACAATGCCTTGCTTTCACTTTTATTAGATAATTGTTGTACATATTCCTAACTTTCAGTTTCTTAAAGATCAAGATATTTGCTGACTAAATCTTTCAATTACAGGTTATCAGGTCTTTTCCCTATACTTTCAAAATCAGTAAAATGAACTGCAATATATTTTGTTTAACTGTATAAGAATGCAATTTGTAATGATTCGAATTTAATTCGAGTTTCATCACGTTTCTATGAAGACAGCAAATGACAGAAGTTTATAATTTTACGGTGTGATGAATCGGAACTTTCAAATATGTTAAAAAAACTAAGACAAAAAGAATACAAATAAGAGAAAAAAGGAAAACTGTTGCTTGAAATCTATTTTCTAAAGCACTCTTTGATAGGCTATCAAAAACTAATTTGTTTAAAAAAGTTTTTTACGAACAAATACCTACATAACATATAAATAAATACAGATACATTTCAATGAATGGCATATTAGTACATAGGAATGTACTTCTTACATTGCAATTTGATTATTTTAGCCAACTTCAAAACAGCTATGAAATTTCACCTGTAGGATTTATCGATTAATAATTATTTTCTGACAATATACGAAATTAATATCACTTAGAGAAAAAACATCAAGATGAATATAATCTTGCTGTCGCCGGTAGTTAATATGTGAATTTTTGGTGGGAAAAAGTAAATGGCTAAATTAAAACCCACGTTTTGAGACACTGAAAAAATTGAGATAATGCTAATAAAGCAAAATTGAACCTACGATTTTGAAATAATAATTTGAATAATTTAAATCATTCATGCAGTTCTGTAAACAAACATAAAACTTTCGTCTACTCATTAATAAAATGTTCACTTGACTGACTGTTACGAATAAATCTAGTTATAGTGAGGATTTTAAAACAAAATAAACAGGGTAATAAACTATTACCCTAGGTAAAATAAACTATTTAATTTATATTTTAGTTTTAACTCAAAATAACTAAGTCTTTATTCAAATGCGTATCCAGCTCCTGGTTTTGGAGAGTGCTATTGTTGAAGTTCTAGTACACAAATCAGAAGGGGGGGGGGGGAGTAATAAGTGCGCTCCTAATATGAACCCAAACAGGCGGTGTCAGGCTCAGTTCTTGTATAATATTTGAAATTTGAGTCCAAAAAAAAAAAGGAGTTTTAAGTTGACTTCGGCCGCGTAAAAGGCGGATAATAAAATTAGGCTCAGTGGATCTGCGCCCGCTTAAATTAGGTGTATATCTGCATTGCTTTCGCGCTTGCTTGACTCGATTTTATACATTGTAGTCAGCATTGTAGTGAATGGGTTAAAGAAAAACAGGCTTCCAATCACTTGAATGAAGTTTGCATATTATTATGAAAATACCTTGTGATATTGAAAATTGCTTAAGTGTTTTTGATTTTCAAAATAATGACATTGGCATTTTTTAGTACTTTAATTCAATGTCATATGTACAGCCTGAGGTAAATAATATATTAAATGCGTTTCTCTGAGAAATAAATAAATACCTTTGTGCAGAGAAGTAAATGGTAATAAACAACGTTTTAACGCACGAAATTAGCAGATTACTGCATATACGTGTTTCGGAGTAACAGGGAACTTCTTTTTCAATGCAAATATGTGTATGCTGTAATCTGCTAATTTTGTGTGTTGAAACCCTGTTGATTACTATTCACGTTTCTCCGAGTTTTGTTTTCAGTATAGTAAAAGAAGTAGAATGGTGATGATGAACTGATAAGGGCATTTGCGTTCAAAACGGCGCGAAGTAGAAGTTTTAATTAGCCTCACGTCGCTTGCATCATCCTGCATATAAGGAAAATTTCCCTTCAGACTGCATCAAATTCTGATTTATTTGAAAATTATAAACTAAACTGCAACAAATCTGAGAAATTCATATCAAGATACTAATATTGCCTAAAGTAGAGTTAAATATTGTCAATGCTGATTCAACCATTTTTCTCTTCGGTGTGTTTTTGAAATCTCTTATTTAATTTCTTAAGGAGGTACAACATGGATACATAAATGTTCATCAAATTAAATAACAAACAACATTTCTCGTAAAACTCGACAATAAACTTAAAACAAAGTTTCGTTGTAAAATATAAGCTATGCTGTTCTTTTCTAATGCAATGTTTTAAAGTCTAAAAAGTTGTTTCGAAAAAATGTTTCATTTTCGTTGCAAGTAAGAAAAAGGAGAGCTGGTCATTAAAAGAGAACAGAGTTAGGTTTAACTCTACAGCACAAAACTTTTAACTAGAATAATGCAAATTACGTGGGAATATTCTCACTTGCGATCTTTTTGTTTTATTTTATTATTATTTTTTTTTAAATTTAATAATTATCACTCAAACTGAATTTCTTTTAAAATTATACACATTATAATTTTTCCAAGAGCACATTTTTTCCCTCTAAATACTGCCAATAACCTTTCTTCAAGTCATGCAAATTGCATGAAATAAAAAAAAGGGTTCATTTAGAAGCTTTACTTGAAAACTATTACTTTTCTTTAGGGAAAAATTTCATTTTAAAAAATTCAAAACTATTTATTAGTTAACAAAAATATATATTAGTTAACTAAAATCACATTTATCTGACAATATTGATACATTTCTACTACTTCAATGAATAAGCAATGAAATTACTCGTAGTCAAATTGAATACGTTCATGATTAGTTAAAATATGAAGCGTTATGTATGCGAAATTTCACTGCTAA
Source organism: Uloborus diversus (assembly GCF_026930045.1). Taxonomy (NCBI): domain Eukaryota; kingdom Metazoa; phylum Arthropoda; class Arachnida; order Araneae; family Uloboridae; genus Uloborus; species Uloborus diversus. The sequence goes on from NC_072731.1 coordinate 132,244,564, forward strand.
ACGTTGTAGATTGATTCTTAAACTTTATGTAGCTATATTTCTACTCATATAACAGTAGAAACTACTTTCTCTTAACGTCAATTGTGCTACAAAGTACTCATACAAAGTTAGCGACATGATTCAAACAGTATTTTTTAAAAGTGTACACGACATAATTAACTACAAATAGCTGTATAGTACTATAATTGTTTCAAAATGCGGCTCTGAAATGTTCATTAATTTGACCTATCTGTCAGTCCAACATAGAATTTTAGTATTAGTTATTCATGGTTTAAAAAATATATTGGACTTTTACTGTTAAAAAACGGAAGAAAGAACTTAATGATTCAAATGAATAATTTTCTTATTGTTCCTCTTGGACGGATTGGAGTAAAAAAATCAAAATATGAAGCAACTATTTTTTTCTGCTGTAAAATCAATGCAATACGTTCATGATTGGTTTAAAAAAATGTTTGTTTTTATCTCCGAATTGTAAGCTTCTTGATTGCGCATCTTCTAAATTTTAAACAGAACTAATTCTAAAAAACATTTTCCGTGCTACATAGTTTTAGAAAACCATACACTATTTTAAGATTACTTTTTCATAAAATATCGTTTTCTCGTTTTAACCGACATAAAAACTATTTATGAAAGATTTTTCTTTCTTATTCTTTATCTTTATCTTTTCGTAATTGTTTCGTTAGAAAATGTATAGATTAAAAAATCCAAAAGACTGATTATATTACTAAATTCGCTTCAAAATCTTGATATTTAAGGGCTATTTTTATTTGTTTGTCAATGTATGAACTTAAACACGAGATTTTCAGCTGAAATACTGTTTAAATGTAAATGCAGTTATATAATATACAAGGAGTACAATATTTTTACTTGCTTTTACATAGTTTTCCATTGCTGCAAATTTTATTAAAGCAGCAAAAGATCTGTAATAACTGTAGTGCAGTGACATCAGTTCAAATTTTCAGATTCAGAAAAACTACCTTTTATAATAAAAAAAATATATTCCTTTTTTTTTTGTTAAAAAAGTAAAATTTTATTTGAGGACTTATCAATATTTTTTTGAAACAATAAGGCAATTCAGAGGTTTTTTAGTGAACCGTAAATTTTAAATTTATTTTTTACAATTAATCAATCACAACAGGAACTTAAAGCTCCTTTATCATTTATTTTAAATTTTAATTGATTAATATAAAATTCGTTTTCCTATTTTAAATGTTAGAGACACGAAAACATGGACAAAGTTTCAAAGGCATTTTAATTTAAATTAAACTCTTTCAAATCATTACTAAGTACATATCAAAATCATATTTCGTCTGGTGGTAAAATTTAGAAGAGGTGGGTGCTCATCCTTACCTTGAAGTGGAGTGGTAAAGGATCGTCTCGGTTATTCCAGGCTGAATGTCGGGAAAAGTGAAAGATCTGGCTCTTAAATAGGGGTCGGGAGCCCGCGGCTCACTTTTCTAGGTCAGCAGACTCCGATCTTGAAGTAGGACAGCCGCTCAAGTTCATTGCTGTGCTTTACTCCCTCCGAAGATGGGGGGCGTTCTGCATATCTAAATCGAGAGAGTGAAGGATTGCGGAAAAGGCGGCACTCGTTTGACCTTTTTGAGACTTGCCCTGAACAGTAGTCAATGCAGTAGTTGAAGGCGCAGTCAAGTTATTAATCACTTGATTTGATTGGCGACTGAAAGGCGAGAAATTTGAAATTTAAGTTCGTCCAGAAGTGAATGAGCTTGCTTTTCCATTTAATTTTCTGACACCAGCTATATATCAGTCAATTGACTTAGGCTTTTAATTATTTGAGCTTAGCCTTTTTACCATTGAAGTATAGTTGTGAAAAGAAAAAAAAAATCGACTACATGTGAAATGCTATACTATTAGTTTCAGTTAATATAAAAATGATATCAAATTCAATCTTTTAAACTGTTAGGCATGCGGGTGCTTGATTCAGTCCAGCTGCATTATTTATCTCCCCCCCCCTCTCTCTCTTTTTTAATTTTAAGCATTTCAATCATTAGTTTTTAAGTTTAAGCATTTTTTTTTCCAAGTATTATAGAACACAAAAGCATATGAAACATACCAAAAATCTTTATTTCAGCAGAGCTTTCTTACCGATTCACATTTTGAATATGAGTAGAAAAAAAAAATAGTGTAATACTTTTCAATTAATAATTCCTCATAAAAAATACCTGTACAGCCCTATAAAGAGAAATAGAGGGAGAGAGAGATCCTACAACTTATAGCCTTTCTGCATACTTCCTTCACAATTCTACGCTGTTTATTTCTTAAGAATTTGTCGGAATTCTATTAAATAATGGAAAACCTATTAATGATAATGGGAATCGTTAAAAATATTCATATTCTAAATAGCACGTTTATTTTTTCTCTTAACGCACCACCTTTTGTAAGAGGGAATCAAAAACTCATTTAGCTTGTTCCTTTTGTTTTGAATATAAAAAAGAGGAAAATTATGCATTAACTTGCACTTTAACTTTTTCTTATCCTGTAAATAGAGAACGAGCGATAAATTTGACGGTTTACTTCTCAGGTGTTCCTAATATATCTCTTTAAATACAGTAAGTATATCATTATATGTGTTTTTACCCAAATTGTAATTGGATAAGCAGTGTAATTAAGGAACACATTTTTGAAATTATATATAGAACAGCCTTTTTGAGGTTTAGAGAACTGACTCTTCATTACATTAAAACTACATCAGGCTACTTAAACAAATTTTAATAATTTGCTTTCATTAAATTTTTGAGCACTTGAAAAAGATTTACTGAAGCTTTAAAACAGCTGAAGACCAGTTTGCATTAGTCTTCGTTATTCATTTTCTTTCCCAATGCGATATACACAAAATGTAATGAACTTTACGTATTTGAGAGGGCAAAAAAAATCTTCTTACTAAGAATTTAAAAAAAAAAAAAAAAAAAAAAAAAAAGAAAATTAGTACAAAAAAAACTATCAGACCAAAGAATCATATTTAAAAAAAAAAAAAAAAAACAGAACTTGTTAATTCATGTACGCAATTTGCACGTTTAATGAGGACAACACATTTCTAATATAAATGAAATTACTGTGTGGTTTCAATTATAATCGAAACCTATTGTAATATGTCACAATTGGTAATTGATTGCAGTGCTTGCATAAGAATTTTACAAACATGGTATGCTGGCTTACCTTAATGCCGTATAGACATCTTAGGTTTTAAGTATAAATCAGTTTTAGAGATACATCCCGAGCCAAACAATTACAAGATTTTGCTACCGTGAATCGTAAGGGTAATATCAATAAAAAAAAAAATAAATAAATAAATAAAAAAAACCCCGCTAGTTGACGATTCTGTCATTAGAAAAAATAGTTCCTGACTATTCGTTTCACTCAACTGACTGTGTGTGAAATTTTCATCATAAGTAGTTATTATTCTTTCAGTATCGCTTGCAAATCAAGAACGATGGAATGTTCACTTGTGGTTGCGTGCTTTTCTGTTTAATGATAGAACATGCTCCAAGAATTACAATTGAGCTCTTTCAAAAACTAAAAATCGCATTACCCCAAAATACGGAGCACATATAAGTCTGGCAGGGGTGCCCATCTAGGGAAAGGGATCGTAGCGCAGACTGCGCCATTGAATTTTTTAGGGAAGGGTGTTTTGAGGGGTAATTTTATCTTTTGCTTGGAGGGAGGCTCTTGATTTTGGGGGGGGGGGGGGTTTGCGATATTTAGAGGGTTGCGCCGCTGCTCTTAGGGGGGTGGGCACCCCTGTGTCTGGTGTAAGTTTTCTTTTGCAAAGAGCGTTCATAATTTACGCAGAACCTTAGCTTTTATGTAAGTTTAATATTCTTTTCTTTACCTAAAATTTCGTCATACCACAAATATAATCACGTTGTTTCTGAAATTTTGTAAAACTTTTTTTTTAATAGAACATTAGAAAGGCTATTATTATTATTAATTTTTTCAGCTGGTGGTGGTAATGGTGGTGTGTGAAGGGGGGGGGGAGAAGAAATTCTCTCAATTAAAGCTAGTCTAGGTGAGACTATAAATTGAAAAAAAAAATCCAGGAGTAGACCCTCGATCCTCGAACACCTCTCCTAACCTTAACATCACCCAAGTTTGTCTAAAACTGCGTTTTAAGAGCTACAATTTCTGGGAGTCTTCCCTCGAAGCTCCCTCCACCTATCATACTTGAAGATACCATGTGCGTTTCTTACGTCTCAATTTCGAAAAATGAACGTGTGAGCTCTTACAAACTCTTCTCCCCTAAAATTATCTCATCCTAAATGCAATCTAAGCTCATTTGAAATGCATTTTTAAGACTACAAATTGGAAAACTTTCCGGATGAGAAACCCCTGGACCAACTTTCTCCCACCATGGAGAGAATATTATATCCAGGATTGTGTTCATATTGACGATAATTAGTCCTAGTAATAATGACTTTCTCTTAAACCAGAAAACTGAACTATTACCTTTCCCTATGTTTGAGTCACGTTTTAAATAATCAAAGGGCATCAATTTTATATACCCTCTTACTTTTTTGATCTTGCGACGGCTCTACACGTATGTGTTTGGGCAATTTATATGAAAAGCGTTCATACAGTTTTTATGAGTCTTTTGTACTTTATCAAACCAAGAAATAGAGCCCTTAAAAAAAGGAAAAAATATCCATAACCCCTCCCCCCCAAAAAAAAAAGTAAATAAATAAATAATCGTCATTTTCCCCCGTATAAGAGGCATTTTTACAATAGGGGCATTTAAATTAGAGTCCTATTGAATTTATTAGGGATATTTAAATAATTTTAACTGCCGAAAAAAAGACACCAAACTTTCAAAATCACTCATATTAATCACACAGCTGCATACGTTTAGATTAATCGAAATAATTTCAAATAACAAAGTTTAAGTAGGCTCGTGGAAAATAAATTTAAAAAACTGCTAAGGTCTCAAACTTGCATCGTGTTCTCCTACATAGACTTGTCTAATAGTACAAAAACAAGAGTGAAGTTTTAAAAGTTTAAAAAAATAGAGAGGTTCCTCTGATTTTGAGACTTGGAACTCATTGAAGAAGAAATAATGGAGAATAAGTAGCTTAGGTGCTGATGCGTAGAAATATGTTTACCCAGAGATATTTTTAACGCCTCTACAAACGCATTTCACGCATTGAAAATCGAAAGCATATCTCGAAGATGTAGTCAAGCGTATTTCTGCGGTTTGTATTTCAAATAAGAAATTAGCATTGCAAGGAAAAATAAATTGGAATTTTTAAAACATTATGCTTGAATGTTTCGTTCCTTTATTTTTAAGTACAAAATATGAAGAGTTTCAAACACTAATAACTAAAATAGCACGCATTTCTACTTTCCACGAAACTTTCTATTTCATTTTTAAGTTTTAAAGGAAAGATTAAAAAATGCTTATAGAATTTATTTCGTTAATAGTTTTCCCTGCGTTCGTGTGTTTCAGACCACTAAAATGACTTTCACTAATATAAAAATGTCAAGGAGTATTTTCTTGCCTTGAAACAAATTCTAGGATTATCCGTCTGAGTATCTAATACTTTTGAATGTATGCCATATTAAGTTGAGGCAGTGAGAAGCAAAAGGATGTAAGGGAATATTTTCAAGTTTTGCTTTTTAAGTTTTGGTACAAAATAGGCTTTCATTGAAAAGTTTTTTTTTTAAAATCATGCTGTATAATAGCACCTACCAGGGTTGCGGTTGCTTGTACTATGTCTTGCCCTAAGACAGATGAGAGGATCACCTACTATTTGTACTGGTTATTTTCATTTTTACTTCCTTTTACATAGTAAAGGAAGTATTGGATTCGCGAAAAAAATTTCACCTATCGATCGGCCTTAATTTCCAATTTGCTCGCCCCCGACTGAATATTGAGTTGTTTTTTTTTTTTTCAACCGGATCACACGTGAATATATACTTAAAGAACGTATAGACACCTAAAATATCCATTTTGACGATCCTCGAGTTAATTACAACGAGTTTTCCCTTGACGTCCGTATGTACTTATGTGCATATGTATCTCGCATGACTCAAAAACGGTATGTCCTAGAAAGTTGAAATTCGGCACGTAGACTCATAGTGGGGTATAGTTGTGCACCTCTCCCTTTGGTTGTATTTGGATGTTCCAAAGGTGGTCTCTTACACCTGTTTGGTGGAAAATCATTGTTGGTTTTAATGCAAACTCAAGTGGTGTTATAATTTGGCAAACACTTGGTGACACATCGCCGAACTTTTGGCAGCCAAGTTTTGCTGCTAACTTAGCATCAAATTTGTCGTGTTTGTTTTTAAATACAGTTTCATTTTGGCCATTATTTTCGGTATTTAGAGAGCTAACTATTGAATCACATTAAAATTTTCCAATATTTGGAAAATTAAGCTGTATAAAACGTTTTTTTTTTTTTTTTTTTTTTTTTTTTGCTTCAGTTCGCTAAGAACTTGGAGTGAAAATATTTAAAGTGTTTCTTTTCTTTCTCCAAGACACTACTATCATTAAAGTGGCTTAAATTTAAGTCATGTGATGCACACAGCAATTCGTTTAAATTTTGGAACTGACATCCCTACTTATCACTGCCTTATATGATCGAAAGTGGTTTACCTTGGACGGGCATTTTCATCAAAATTTTATGATGTAGCATTACATGTTTTATTAGGCTTACAAACCAATGTGCAGTATTTTGTCATGCAGTAAACTCATTATCTGCAGCCTTTCACACTTGAAAAAAAAAAAAAAAAGAAAATTCCGGCGATGATTAACTGTATGCTGATATAAATGTGCTCATTTTTACTTTAGAAGCGAAAAAATGTAATTTCAGACATTCCTATTTCTTTCTCTCCTTCCCTTCCAGTGACATCAAACCTTCCAAGGCCACCGAAACCTGAATAATTGAAACTTGATTGTTAGATTTGAGCTAATACTTACTGCTTTATATCTAACAATACCTACTCATTTTAAGATATACCATACTTACTATTTTTAGACGTACACTACTTACATGCTAGGGTCAGTCTTGAAAAAATTCATTTCCCCTGTCCTAAGCATTTTTGGAGTAACTAACTTGATCTGTTGCACATAATTTGTTGCACGATTTACTGGCGTATGAGGGTAACCAGGGGTGCCCAAGGGGGGGGGATTATGGCGCAAGTTGTGCCATCAAAATTGGGGGGGGGGAATTTAAAATTTTTTAAAAATATTTTTTTATTAAATTTATTTATCGATTTATTTTTAAGTCAAAAATTTTTTTATTTTATTTTATTCTGTTTATATTTTATTTCATTTATTTATTTAGATGGCCCGTGTGTTATTGGTGTAGCACAGAACTTTTCTAATAAAATATTAATAATAATTAAAAATAAATAAATAAATAAAAATATTTTAAAAATTTAATTACTTAAAAATTTTTTTAAATAAATGAATGAAAAATATTTTTTAAAAATAAAAAAACAAATCTATTTTTTAAAATAAATTAATAAAAAAATATATTTAAAAATAAATGAAATAAAAAAGATTGCTAAAAATGAAAAATAAAAAGAGAAAGAGGGTTGGAAAAATGGAGGGGGGATTTGCACCATTGAACTTGGGGGGGATGGGCACCCCTGAGTGTAACCCGTTTGCAATAATAGGCGATTTTTTTTTAGTTTTTACAAGAATTTTTTACATAAGGTGAGTTGGAGGAAGTGCAGCCCTTAAATTGTACAGTTCGACTTTATTATGGCCTAGACATTACAAGACTTGATTCAAATTTTTAAATTTTTATTTCGTATGTTACCTGTTTTAGTGTGTTTTTTAAGACATGAGCCTATTAAAATCATTGCAGGTAAAAAAAATGAAAAAAAAAATTAAAACTATTGTGCTCTAGGGCCGCACTTTCTCAATAAAAAAGGGGCAAAAACATCAACTTTCTGAATTTTTTTTAAAAACCGTTTGAGAAAACAAGGGGCAAGTGCAACCAATAGAGTATTTTTTTCCTAATTAAAAACGATTTTTTTAATTTTTATTTTCACCTATTCATTGGGAAGTAATTACATTTTTCCTAACGAAACCTGTCAATGTAAAATGAAGAACGTTCAAGGAGAATGGGTTATTAAACAAAATTATGAAGTTTATTTTTTAAATTAAATAAGGAACATGAAAGATAACTTTTATTATGCTAATAAGCTTAAAAAAAAAAACAAAAACAAAACTTGCACATCAAGGAATAATCTGTAAAACAAAAGGTAACTATACAACTGACAAAAGGTAACATGTCTTTGGCGAACTTGAACATATTTTTTTTTTATAAGTACACTTAGTATAGTAATTAACAATTTAATTTATATTATATTCTGAAAACGTTACTTGGAATATCAAATTTCCTCTACGATCTGAAGAGGGGTTTTGAAGGATTGATACAATGTCGTCGTCTTGGATCTCGCTAACGTCAGTGCCTCAGATTGTTGGCAATCATGTGTTCTATTGCAACAGATATTGCAGGTGGCCGGCCCATCGTTTTGGACTTCACTCCACGCCGACCTTTCAGATGATCCTGTAATGTTGCCCGCGATATTTTGAAATCCCGACTCGCACCTTTACAGGTTAGGGTACCTGAACGTATCGCTTCTAAAGCAGCAGAAAGTTCCTCCCGACGGCAGGAGCCAGCTTTTGACGTTATTCTTTTGTAATTCCGCACCATTTTTACTAAAAATGTAAAAAACTTGGAGCAATATAGACTAGTGACACTTATTGTTAGTTAGACAATGATGCAGGGTTTAAAAATTAATTACATTGCTCCATTAAATCGTTGCAAGCAACTTATATATGTCATGAAAGAACATTGCCAGATTAATGGGAAAGTGCAGCCCCAAAAAATACGAGGCTGCACTTGCCCCTTTTTTTCGGGCCGCACTTTCCCAGTCGTATAATTTTCTGTGGCAAGTGCAGCCCTAAAATTAATTGATTTTTAAGTAAAAAATAATGAATCTCAGCTTTAAAAATACGAAAAGTAGACATGAAATAGTTGTAATTACGTTTTGGAAGCACGAAAAAGTGAGAACAACAACAGAAGAAACGATGATTTCTCGAACCATAACAACATGGCACTGTAGTGGGAATGAAAAAAGTTAGGAAACGAGGGAGGGAATAGAGTTACCATTCAAGTAGCGCGATCTAACGCACGCAGTGCAAAGTAATACCGTTTACCAAACTATCCAGACGGCAACAGCCTTGCAGATATTCCCGGTGTCTGATTATTAACCTAAGCCGCACTTGCCCCAAGACTGCACTTACCCCAACTGACCTTACACTGTTATAGTTTTAGCTAAGGCTTAAATATGTGCGAATAAAATCGATCTTTTTAAGCTATTGCATCATTTTTACTCAGATTTGCGGATTATGCGCCGATTTTGCTTATGTGCTGTCACCGTGGTACTCTATTCCGCGGATAATCCGGAGTTTACTGTACATAAGTCTTGGTCTGCTCACATGCTTGGTGGTGGTTAACAAATACAAATACAAAAGTGACGACCAGCAACAAGCTCTGGGCCCAGCTAGGCTGGTCCTAGTCAATTTACAATACCCAGTGAAGATCAATGGCCCTCTTAAAATTATGTACTCCCTTGCTCATTACCACCTCTTCCGGCAAGCTGTTCCAAGGTTCCACTACCCTGCTAAAATCATAATTTTTTCTAATATCCATGTTAGCCTGAGATTTAACTAGCTTAAAACAATGACCCCTTGTCCTGTTTTCAGTGCTAAACTTCAGCCCCGTAACACCTTTCATTTTAATAAATTTAAACAACTGAATCATGTCCCCCTCGGTCTCTTCTTTGCTCAAGACTGAACATTTTTAGCCTTCTAAGCCTAGAATCATAGTCTAAATGAGAAAGTCCATTTATTAGCCTTGTAGCCCGCCTTTGAACCCTTTCCAGTACTTTAATATCGCTAATTAACAAGATTACGTCATTTACAGTAAGTAACCTTTCTATCTCACGTCCTTATTCTAACCTTATTCTTCCTATTTGCTTATAGTGATTTAAACAAAATACTGTATGTAATGTTTTAGCTTTTATATTACGTCAAAATATTACTACAAAACTTTACTTCAAGACGATAAAGAGCTTTTTTACCTTAATATCTGGTAGAATATTTCGATTTTAAATAGTTACGCACGTTACATTTGTCAAAGTGAAATATTTGTAAGAAAAAAAAATTGATAAAAAAAACTGTTAATTACGACTTATTTTTTCATTATTGTTAAACCAACAGCTTTCTGAGCGAAACTTATTACTGATATCGCCATTTAGTTAATTTCAGTTACAAACTTTAGAACTACAGAAATTAATCTGACAATGGAAACTCAACCATAAAATGGGTTTTTCTGATGAATCATGCAACACACATTGTAATTTATTTTATCTATTGCTACATATTGCAAACCAGTGCTACCGATTAACTTATTATAAATAAGTGTGAAATAATAATAAAAAAATGCATATATAAATTATAATTTGTTTTGGAAAATATGAATTAAAAGAAAACGAGTAATCGAACTAGAAAGTCAGATAAAAGCTTAATTTTTATTAATGTGTAACTTTGCAAACCATTTCTTTGTAAGCATATAGAAAATTCTGTTCAACCTTGCGTATAAATTTGTGAAACGTCATGCTGTAGTCACTTTATAGGATAAAGTTTAATAAGTTATTTGTGACTTTGCATCTGTTATATTAGTTAAGTTACTTTAGAGCAGTGGAGGCAGGTATGCCGCCACCGATTTCGTGGAGTAAGGTCCCATAAAATCTTTTACAGTGTAATGTTTACATCAATCAATCCAGTTCAAATTATACATGCCGCACTGGAAAAGGTCTTGAAAAAAGTTACAGTAGTTACAGCTTATGGCCATGTACAATATCTCAAAAGGATTTTGCGAGATTTTTTTTTTCTACGGTTAAAGCCTGCATAAATTCTGCACAAAATTACCCGTTTTGAAACAGAATAAGCGAAACATGCTACTTGAAATGGGCACTATTGCAAAGCCCAATTTATTTATTTATTATTATTATTTTTGTTTGTTGTTCTCTTTTATTTGTTTTCGTTTTCTTTTCAAAATTCTTTACAACTATGCAACAATTTGAAAATATATTCGAATTAATTACTTCTTTTCTCTATGTAAATTTTCAAAGTACTATAGAATTGCTAAGTATTATCTCGCCAAGTATACAGATAAATAGAGACCAGTAGTAATTGCAATACCAAACCAAAAATTCAATACCGGTATTCGGTATTTTTTAGAACGTGATACCGGAATACCGGTATTAATACCGGTATCAAGAATTGTTCAAACAATCATAAAAAAGAAAAAAAAAGTTCCGTTGCCATCTTTTATATTTTTGTGCAAATCCAAAACGAAGAAGTTGGAAATTTGTTCTGAAAATTACGGTATTAAGAATGAATAATATATTTTATAATGAAACTTGCATTGAAACATTATTTTTGATTTTTCTCAGTAAACTTGTACCTCCAAAAAAAAAAGATGGAAATATTTTTATTTATTTTTTTCATGGGGGCAAAGTGAAAAACAAAATATTTTTCTAATGAAATTTTTTCTGTTTGGTTATTAAAGTTATTTTTAAAAAAAGATATCGCAATTCATCGCACCATCTAGTGATGAAAATCTTGTTTTGTTCTTTCCCCTACTTTTATTCGTTGATATTATTTTATAAAAAACGAATGTATGAATCTTTGTAATATATCTATGTCACTATAAATTCTTCTGAACGAAAGAGAAGTGTCGATCGAACTAGGTATCGATAGAATCGTAATTTTTCGGACAATATGTTGACGCTTCTTTTGGTTTTCAACGACATTAATTAGCGTAGATATTAATTAAAAGGTCAATTCTCAAAGACGTTTCTACGATCGGTTAGCCAGTTTCACCTACTGAGATCTTCCTCCCGATGGCCGCTTTTCGCTTCGACAAAATTATGGCCTCCTTTAACGGTGGCTTATAATTTCTTCCTCTTTTTTGTACTTAAAGCAGAATTGTTTCGACCTTTGAATGGTTCAAATTACTTTTTAATGAAATGGTTGTGTAAGTGTGAAGCGCTACAAAATAAGCGCCTCTTTTTCTGCCCTGTAATTGCAAGAGAGAAATTTTGATTCGTTGAAGGATGAATGAAAACTTGATGCTACATAATAAATCAAATCTACACATTTATGAAATTTACGATGTTATTTGAACAAAGACATTGAAGTTGTGCAACATCAAATTCCGCCTTCGCGCAAAATTACAGAATAAAAGTATGCTGTTCAAAGAACACGTTTAAAAGATTTTTCTCCCTGGCAATACACAGTAATCAACATAAACCAAATACTGTAAATTGAATTAAAAATTAGTCGTAAAATTCTAGCTTGAGCAGTTACCAAAAAAAAAAAACTTGACCGTTATTTATACAAATTAACACTTTTAGTTCAGGGGTGTCAACAGGGTTGGGGGTGGGGGATTATTACACAAATTTCACCATAAAAATATTTTTGTGTGTGGAAGGATAAATATTTCTAAAATTTATTAATTTAAATTTATTTACTGAGTTATTTTTATTTTTTTTTCTTTTATTTTATTTTAGTATGTTTATATTTTCTTTCATTTATTTATTTAGCTTGTGTGAGTGCGTGTATGCCATTGGCGTAGCACAGAACTTTAAATAATAATATTAAAATGATAATAATTTAAAAAAAGAAAATAAATAAATAAATAAATAACATTAAAAAATGAATAGATTAAAAAAACAGTTAAAAAATAAAAAAATAATAAAAAGGAACGAGGGTTGAGACATATTTGAAGGGGGGGGGGGATTTGTGCTATTGAAATTGTTGGGGATATGCACTCCTGCTTTAGTTCAAAAGCCGTTATTAAACGGTCGATCCTTAACATAATATTATTTAATAACATAAAACTGGTTAAATATTTAGAGTTTTGATAACACTAAAAATCAAAACAAAATGACATGAAAATCACTTTTGAAACGTCAGAAAGACAAATGAAACTTTTTAAAAAGGCAATAAGTTCAAGGAGGAAAAGAATGCTCACGAATCAGAGACCGGAGAAATGAGAATTCACTTGCAGATACGCACGAGATATTAATTTTTTTTTTTTTTTAAATTCATTTAAAACCAATGAAAAGATTATTTTAAGTGAAAAGAACAGTATTGCGGGGAGGGGTATGTTTTGGGTAAATTTTGAACAATATTCATTCTTAAAATTGAATTTGCTTTTTAAATTATATAATTTAATTTTCTTTACACATCACAAAAAATTATGGATTTTTCTATAAATGCATGAAGTTCATGTTTACATATATACGTATATTTTAACTAAGATAAGTCAATTTATTTAAATTAATAAATATCTAATTGTGCTTTTGCACTCTTAAATCGGTAAATGCTCCCTCTTTCTCTCACGACACAAACTCTTGACTAGAACGAAGTCCTCGTTTTGCATTGGAGAAAGAGTGGAGGAAAAAGTGAGCCCGCGAGTTTTGTCCTCCGGTGATGACACAAAAGAATTTTCTTGTTTCACGCTCTCTCGACTCCCAAGCTTTCCCCATTTTCGACATTGGCAAAGCTTTAGTCGATGCAAACTTTCGCTTGTTTTGCATGTCGTGGGAATTTCGAGCATTCTATTTTTGATTTCAACGATTGTCTCAAAAACTTATAATTTATCTTGTTGAAAGCGGATCTTTCTAGATAAAAGCTTACTATACCTCAATGAATTGACGTATGAAACAGAAGTTCCGAATAAATATGTGGAGAAGGGAAGAGTACCGTAAAATCGTACAACTTTAGACCACTTTATCTGTATTTTTCTTCATATTTTCTTTATTTTTTTCCAAAAAAGGTTGAGAATTTAAACATACACTACCATACATCTCAGTTGTAGAGTGCCGCTTCGAACAAAAATCTAAATTACACACAAAGGGAGGAGGAATTTTTTGTATAGTGGTATAAAGTTTGCACATGGTGGTGACAACTTTAGACTACCTCATATTTTCCTTGATATGTATTGCTAAACGGCTCCGGTCTGAAGTTACAATACATAGATAGTTCTGTTTCAATCTACAAAAATCGTACACTACAAAAATAAAAAGTAAGAACAAATTTTTTTTCTAAGACTTATAAATATTTTTATACTTTTTGAGTCAATTTCATTTTCTCATAAATAAAATCAATTGAGAAAAGTACAATATTTATTCAGATATATAGATATGAACGTTAGGTAGTATGAAAAGCAATTAGTAGGTACCTAACTCCAGAATTTTATTTATTTATTTATTTATTTATTTATTTTTTTTTTTGCAAATCATTTTTGTTTATCATTTTCTTGCAGGGGCTTGATTCAAATTTTGTTCCGATTGGATTGGTTTCTTCGTTGTCGCAATATTTTCTCTTTTTTTTTTTTTTTTTTTTTGCACCAAATGACATCGGGGTAATTAGGTAAACACCAAAATTTACCTTTTTTTGCCTTCCTTGTTTAAATGTGGTTTCTCCTGATTTCTCGGATCATCATTTCCATCTGTTCAGGAGAATAGTTGAGGGAAGGACGGCCGCCTATCTTCTTTCTTTTCCCTGGATTCATGTCTAAAACCAACGAAAACCTGAAAACTAAAAAACTGCTCAAAACAATATAAAATTGTTCACAAAATATTGACAAACGATAGTAAAAATGGGTGGTCTAAAGTTGCAACTCGAATTCCCATATTTCTACTTCGAAACGACAAGTAAACAAAGCAACATCAGGATTCGCCGATATGGCTACATCATCTTAGATACCTAAGTACACTGTAAAAACGATTCAGAAACGTTCCTGGAAAATAATAGGCAGCTGATGTGCCCAATTTCTTCCAGTAACATATCTTGGAAAAGCCAGGAACGTTTTCCGCTGAAAGTCAGTAACCTTTCTGAAAATAAACTTGAAACTTTCTGAAGAAGTGCGAAATCTCCCCTGTTAAAGCCAGTCATGTCTCTAAAACCTTCTAAGCAAATTTAGTAGGTTTAGTGTAATTGATTAGAACCTTCCTGATTTACCAAGAAGGCCTCCACAAAAAACAGAGCGACCACGGCCAAGGCTATGCAAGAAGGAACCAAGCATATCTCTTGCCTGCAATTCCTGCCTTGCAAAGTTGTAGCTATCCATTGACTTTTTTCGCTCTCATTGGGAGCTTAGTCTATATGGACAGCCCGTAAGCAACCTTAGGCCGATACACTTATTAAACACGCTCATTCAATCTTTAAACTGGTTGCTAAAAATATTTTCCACAACAGTGAAAAGTCGATTCAGGTAACTTTTTTGTGAAGGTACTTGTTTCTACGGGGAAATAGGTGAAAACGTGTGAAATCCCGAGACGTTCCACGGAAATAACCAGTAATGTTTCGGAGTTTTTTTACAGTGTAATAAAGTAATCAACTTATCTCTTCGGAGAATTCAATCGGCAAATATAGATTTTGAAGGAGACTTAGACAGCTAAAGCAAAAATTTCAAAAAACCTCCCAACACAAATGAATTTTGACACGAGAATGATAACACTGGAACTTGAGGTAAACAACATGAACTTCGCTGGACAAAACTTGCGAATCCACTGAATTTTTTAAAAAGTTTTTGGCTTTGCTTCAACCAGAGCCGGATCTATGGGGGTAGGGGGGCAAGTCGGGGTTCTTGCCCCGGGAAAAAGCTTTAGGGGGGCGGCAAATTCGAGTGGTGCTTCCGGAAGGACAAAATTGCTCATTCTAAGAAAATCTGTAAAGTACAGTAAATTCCCGATTATCCTCGGAATAGGGGGGGAACGGTAACCGCGGATAATCCGAATAATAGGTAAAAAACGAAACTTAATGTATGCAATAGATAAAAAATATTAATGATACTCACACATTCATTCAAATTATAACTAAAAACATTGCTACATTGCATCTACTAACATTGAATATAAAAAATATATGTAAATCTGAAAGCGAACAACAACACAATCACAAGTTTAGGGAAAAAAATGTGAAAGGACCCGCGGATATTCCGACCGCCGATAATAGGGTGAAAATTTGAAACTGGAAGAAAAAAGAAAGTAATGCAATAGGGTTTCATGCTTTCTCGTTTATTTTTCTGACAATTGAAACTGACTTATAGAGTCATTTATTTTCTAAAACAGGTGCAAATTTTACAAAAGAAGTAGGCAAAACGGCGCGGCGAGCAGTAAACGACTCTTTACACAAGCGTTTTTATGTGTTACATAGGGAGATAAGTAAGCTTTTTTGGTGAGACTGAACCGGAACACGTGTACTAGCCACTTAAATAGTTTTGCCCTCAGTAAAATTAAACAAAATTGAATTAAATAATGATTGTTTCTTCGTTGATCAACGCCGTGCTACCATCCACCTATGGTGGCATATTTTAGGGGGCGGCGCATTTTACGATGTCAAGGTAAAATAAAACTACATATCACTTGGGATTCAAACTATTCTATGCTTAAAACCATTAAAAGTTTTCCTTCATAAATTTTCTGAAGCACCCTTTGCTTAGAAACAGGGAGAGGCTGAGCCTGCAAATTCTGCTGAAGGCATTTACAAGCTCCAGGGAATAAACATATTGCTCTCCGTCATGGGTGCAAAAAGGAGGAAGATAGTTTTATCTCCAAATTGAAAAAAAATGCTAATTTCAATATTTTTCGAATAGGAAGAAAAAACTTCGAAAAACGCTATTGAAGATATTTTCGCTAGCATTGATTTCCATAAGAAAAGATTATAAAAATGCACAGTATCTATCGCTTTCTTTTTTTCTCATTCGCTCTGGATACGAGGTTAGCTACAAAATAAAAGTGAAAACTTAATCATAAAAATGTAATGTAGAAGTTAGAATAAATAAAATAATCTCTCATATTTATTTTGAAATGAAATGCTCGGTGGTGTAACCAAGAACATTGTAGGGAATCGTGGGTCTGTGTGCAGGTTTTTATAGGCTGCCCTATACGTGAATCAATTATAACCAATAGAATTAGTACAGGAAAGATAGTTTTTTTTTTTTTTTTGCTTTGGTGTATTGGGTTACAGTTTCGTAGATCATTATCAGGACATCTTGATTAAACAGCTCCTTAAAAACCAAGTTAGCTAATTACTTTGAGATAAAAAGACGCATCCTCCCCCTTTATAGCCGTAACCATGCATAGAAAGTAAAAATAATTTTTAAATACGAAATCTCCTTTGGAAAAATTTGAAATAACTGGCCGGAATCCATGACTTAGGAAGTATAAGTATGAAGAGTTGATTTGGTCTGAGCAAACTCAAAACAGGGCATTTGCTTTATTTTATGAAACTAGGGGATTGCAAACCTTGTTCGCTTCGCTCATCAACCCCCAATACTTATTGACTTGTGGACATCCTTGGTGATATGTTTACCAGTATAGGAATTAAAGTAGTGTGCATAGAGTAAAATTAGCTTAACAGGAGGAGGGACCGGCGACAAAACTAGCCGTGGGCACGTATTGTCTCGTGGCAGTCCTAAAGTTAAACACACATATGGTTCATGATCCTTCAGTTCAAAAAAAAAAAAAAAAAAAAAAGGTAGCTTAAAGGGGCCGCCTATATATTCACATGTGATTTTTTTACTGAAAATTATTGTATTGAAATTCATTGCTAAGTTCAGAAAAATTTGGCGATTTGTGATATTTAGGAAATAAGGAGGGGTCAAATAGATTCTTCAGAAATTTTTTTAGAATGTAATTCAAAAAACATATTTTTGGACATCCTTTATGATAGAAGAAAAATAGTCAGAATTCGGGAGCTGTTCCAGAAATTTTTGAGATATTAAAGTTTCAGAAGTGCAATTTTAAGATACATTCATTGAGACGTTCCAGAAGGGGATGGTGGCTCATCCCGGAAATTGCAAGAAATTAAAGTCTCAAAAACACCATTTTAGACTATTTGGGTCAAATGAAGAAGAAAAGGCAGGTAAGCGACTCTCCTGCAGAAATTTTTCGACATTTGTTAGGAGATTCCTCGATTTCATTCTGACCATATTTTTATCTGTGAGATTGAATACATAGGTACAAGAACTAACTCAAAATATCTACATCTCCCTACTGCCAGGCGCGGAGTAGCGCTTCCACTGAAACAAAAAAGCAGCCGACGACCTGTCGACACAAGGTATTTTATCTGGCGCCACCTGCCAGATAAATCTCTTTTACATCAAAATCTGCACAGATCACAATAAATAAAGAATTGAATAATTAAAAACAGTTCAAAGTTCTTTTCTGATCCGTTTCACAACACTCCCGCCTTTTTGATTTGCTTGAATCAAAAATTAAAATAATGCTATTTTTAAAACAGGAGTACACTTCTAAAGGGTACAATTTTCGTACAGGACGGGTCAATGTACCATTTTGGGTTTTTACTTTAACAACTCTTACCCGTCCATTTCTTCCAGTATACAGTTCTTGAATACGCGCGATTGGACAGTTAATTCGTTTGAGATTTTCGCTTCCAACCAATAAAAGTCCCCTAATTTCAGCTCACAGTGAGTTTTTCCATGTCTCTGCACTAGTTGTCCGAGATACTCCTTGCGGAAACTACTTCGAAGTTGTTCCCGCAACTCTTGGCAAAAGCGTTGGCGTACTAAAAGTTTATCTCGGTCTAACAGGTCCAAATCTGGGGTACCTGAAAATTTAATGTCCTGTATAAACATAGAAGGTGTTAAAGGCGTTAAATCCTCCGTGTCGTTCGAGACATATGTTAGAGGACGACAGTTCAATACCGACTCCACGTCACATAGGAGAGTAAGTAATTCCTCATAGGTTACGGATGCTTATCCCAAAACTCGCACTAATAATTCCTTAATGGTACGAACTAGACGCTCCCACCATCCGCCCCACCACGCAGCTGTGGGCGGAATAAAATTCCAAGTGATGGGGCTTAACGTTTCCAGCGATATCACCTTTATCCAATCTATTTTTCTCAGCAATCTTGACGCTCCAACAAAATTAGTCCCATTGTCGGTGTACACAACAGACGGACGACCTCTTCGGGCTATGAAACGCCGAAGTGCTTGTATGAAGGTCTCTGTGCTTATGGATGACACCAACTCTAAATGTACACATCGGTATACCGCACACGTAAACAATACTATCCAAGTCTTAGTTTTATTCCGGAGAATAAGCGGATCGCATAAATCTCTATTCCGGTGACTTCAAAGGCGAAAACATCACGAACTCTGTCCAGTGGTAACTGAATGGATCCAGCAGTTGGAGGTTTTGCAGTATATCTTTTACATCGAACATAGTTCTTAACAACTGATCGGATTGTGCGCCTAGCACCTATTATCCAAAATTCTTCTCTCATTATAACAGTCAATGCTTGAGTTCCAGCATGTGAATATTTCAAGTGATAGTCTCTGACTAAACAGTTTACTATGTAGTGCTTCGATGGCAACAAAATAGGATACCGGAATTCATAGGAATCTTCTCTTTCGACGATTCGTGTTCTTACTCTTCTTAAACCACTTTGATTTCTTATGGTCAAAATGCCGCCAATAGAGTCTCCCATTTCCGGAAAACTTTCCGTCTGAACAAGAGCAAGAAGCGCGATTTTAGATTCTTTCATTTCGGAATCTAGCTGAAAGGTTCTCGAATTACCGTTATTTTTTAAAAATTTTTAATGAATCTTTTTACCCAACTTAAAACTCGTATCATTTTTGAAAATTTTGAAAACTTCTCGTACCATTAAACTCTATCACTTTCTACTACGGCACTAAGATTTAAACATATGCCTTTCTTGCGTTCTGCAAAAACTAAAGTTTCACTTGCTTTAACCTCAGATTTTGGCCAATTATCTTTAGAACTTTTAAGCCAAACAGGCCCACTCCACCAATCTGATTTAGAAAACTGAAGAGGCAAACAACCACGCGAAGGTAAATTTGCAAAGTTTAAATGACTTGAAATATGTGACCAGTGATTTGTATTTGTAACTGAGCAAATTTCCCTAACACGATTACCCACAAAAGCTCCCCACGCGTCATTTCTTTGTATCAAAAATAATGCTGTGCTGGAATCTATCCAAAAATATTTCGCTACATGTAATGCGAGTGCTTCCGACACGTATTTAGAAAGGCGCACACCTAAAACACACGACATAAGCTCTAGACGTGGAATAGTAATTCCTTTTAATGGAGCAACTCTTGACTTGGCTGCTACAAACCTGACAAATAATTCCCCTTCACTCTCGGACCTCAAAAAAATTACCGTTGCATATGCATGCTGGCTAGCATCACAAATATATGAAGTGACCAGGTACTTCGATCTCCGAACCCTATACGCCGCGGTATTCGCAAATCATTCAGAATTTTCAGTTGATTATACCATTTTAAAAATTTGTTTCTAGTAATACCGGGTAAAGGGGCATCCCAGTCCACTTTCATCCCCCAAATTTCCTGTAGTAACAACTTCGCTTGCAATAAAACAGGTGTCAAAAATCCCAAGGGATCAAAAATTGATTGCGTTAAAGACAAAACCTCCCTTTTAGTCACTTTCTCTGAAACCGCTACGTTCTCAATTTTTACGTGAAGATTATCTAACTTTCTGTCCCACATAATTCCTAAAACTAGAACGAGATTCTCTGCCGGTTAATCTGCGCTCGAATATTCTGGCGCCAATTCAATATCTTTCTCTACTGGGTCATATGTCCACATTCGCAAGTTCATTCGAGCTTCAGCTAAAATTTCAGTAGAGGATTTTACAAAATCCACGAGATCTTTTTCATTATCTACTGAAGTCACGCAATTATCAATGTAAAATAACCTGTCTAATTTTCGTGCAATATCATTTTGATCAGGCGGTACTTTTGACAAATGGAAGGAAATAACCGCCCCCAGTAAAAATGGGCTCGGCCGTACCCCAAACACGACTCTTGTGTGACGAAGAACCTTCAACTTGCCTTTCTCCCACCATAAAAATCTCAAAAAGTCCCTATCTTCTTTCCTCAACTCAATCTGCAAAAATGCACGCCGAATATCGGACGTAACACCAATACTTTTCCCTCTAAAACCCAACAAAATAGATGGAATTTCTTCGATTAAATTTGGGCCTTTAACCAAACAATCATTAAGGGATGGTGATCTATTAACTTTGCATAACGCGTCAAAAACGGGTCTTACCTTAGTCGTAATACTACTAGGTTTAAAGACTGGGTGATGGGGTAAATAATGCCCTTTAAAATGCAATTCATTATTTGGTACCGCTTCGATTACACCCTCTTCTAACCACTGTTTCAAAATGTTATCATATTCCTCATATTTTCTTAAAGATTTAAGTCTATGGGTGACATTGAACAATCTCTTTTCGGCTATATGACGATTTGAGGGCAATTCTACATTGCATCCTAGTCAAGGTAATCTCACACTATAACGACCCTCCTCGTTTCTCGAGAGAGAATTCAAAAATTGCTCACGTGCTATTTTTTCCTCTAAAGAGTTATTTAAGTTGAGATTAGCATCCAAAATTCCGATGGTTTCTAAGCTCCAAAGATCGGAAATCTTGAAATCCTGTATTGCTAAATTCGTACAAAAGGCAGAAGCAATTTTCCCTTTATGAAAATCATCTGATACACCGCAAGCTGCCCAGCACAATTTTATACAAATAGCGGTTAAACCTCCTTTCAATTGCTTAACTCGCCCGGTAAGAATTTTCCCGTAAATGTCACTACCTATGAGCATTTCTATTTTAGGACAATTTTCATCTAAATCCGACAACCAAATCCGATTTCGCTTTAATTCTTTCAATATCGGACCCTTTGGTACCCGAGGCATATCCTCACAAATTACCTTCTGATCCAAGAATTCAAATTCTAAATTTGGATACCTATACGAGCTGACCGAGTACAATTTTGCTCTGTATTTGTTATGCAACTTTGGTTCAGTTTTAGTACCCCCAAATAAAGTAAGAGCTACATTTTCTTTTGACACAACGGGTAATCCTAGCTCTGTGGCTAATGATTCCAAAATGTATGATTTTTGGGAACCACAATCTAAAAGGGCTCTTTTTTCTTTACACTCCTTAACTCCCGCTATTCTTACCCACAAAGTCATTAGAGCTACCTCGGGGTACAAGTTTGCCCTACTGTAGTTGTATGCAATATTTCAGCTACCGGCTTTTCCTCTATTGGCTGGATTGTTTTATTCAACTCTGGACATAAAATATTTAAATGCGCTTTACCGCAAGAAAAACACTTAATGAACTGTTTACAAAATTTTGCTATATGATTTGGCTCTAAACATTTTAGACAACATTTCTTTTCTTTAACTTTAGCTATCCTTTCATTAAGAGAAAATGCACGTGCCCGATAACAATTTTTACAATCATGCATTTTATTACAAAAAAGACAAGCTCGATCCTTAGTGCTAAGAAAACTTGAAGCAGTGGAAATGTGAGCTTGTTTCTGAAACTTAAATTTTCCTTTCAACTCACGATTTCCTTCTTTATGACTAAAATTATCTAACCCACTGCGAGCCAGTTTTAACCTCTCTTCACCCTCCACTTAAGCTTTCAAAAATTTCATTAAATTGGAAAGGCGAGAAACATCAACCCCTTCTGGCTCGTTAAAGAGCGAACTTCTTTGCCACGCTTTCAAAACATCCTCGGTAAGACACGATTCCACCATCGGAAACAACCAAGCTGTATTTTCGTGCGACTTTAAACCTAAAAATTCCAAGGCTCTCAAATGAGCTTCTATTTTATCATAGAGTTTGTCGAGCGATAATTTATCCTTACTATTTGCTTTAACATTAGAAACAATTAACTTAATTAACTCTCTGACATATACTTCTACTAATAGTTCCGGTTTTCCGAAACGTTCTTTCAAAGCTGAAACAGCTTTATCATAATTCTCAGAAGTAACTGGATAACTTTCAATAAACTCCCTAGCTCGAGAACCGAATTTCATACACTGAATTAAATAGGCAAATTTATCACTCTCGTACAAATCAGGGTCACTGTAATTTTTTTCAAATTAAACCAGAACGGCAACCAATTTATAAATTCCCCGTCAAATTTTTTTAATTCAATTTTCGGAAGTCTATATTGTTTAATCCTATTCAAAGAAAAGTCAGCATTATCGGTTGACTTCGATTCTAATTTAACTTGTTTAGGATTTTGAAATTTTTCCATTTACTTGCCGAGACAAAGTTATGAATTCATCAGAATACATTTCATACTGTTCTATTTCTTTATTAACTTCTTCCTCTAAAGTATTCTCATCAGAAACCAACAAATCAAGAATTTGATTATCAAGTGTTTTAAGTTCTAACTGTACGTTTGTTAACTTAGTAATTTTATCTCGTACTACATCTGAGGAAAATTCTTCCTCACTTAACTCTACTTTTACGACATTCGCAGTTTTTGTAAAAGAAGTTCTTAAACCAGTACGTTTAACCCTCAATGCTTTTAATTTTAAAGTTTCCATTTTTAGCATTCAAAGTTACGTTAATTAGCAGAACAATGCCGACAATACAGAACTACAAACTACTACAATTGCTAAAAATTTACTTTAAGAAACTTTAAAATTACGAACATTTATCAACGTACAAAAAGTAACGGAAAACATCGACAGATACTTAAACACTTCTAAAAATACTTCAAGATTCCTATTAAGTTCTCGTCACGGACGCCACTAATTGTTAGGAGATTCCTCGATTTCATTCTGACCATATTTTTATTTGTGAGATTGAACACATAGGTACAAGAACTAACTCAAAATATCTACATACGAACTTTATTGATGTTTGCCATCCCTACTGCCAGGCGCGGAGTAGCGCTTCCACTGAAACAAAAAAAGCAGCCGACGACCTGTCGACACAAGGTATTTTATCTGGCGCCACCTGCCAGATAAATCGCTTTTACATCAAAATCTGCACAGATCACAATAAATAAAGAATTGAATAATTAAAAACAGTTCAAAGGTCTTTTCTGATCCGTTTCACAACAACATTAAAGTCTCACAAATGCAATTTTAAACTATCTTCGATGGCTTGAGGGAGGAAAGTGAAAGTTGGAGACCTTATTGTAGGAAGCGATAGTTGCCTCCCCCCCCCCCCTCATCTCTGCTCTCCTCTGGCCAGTAGTGGTTTTGGGCTTAGTTTTCTTTCAAAATGTTTAGAATTATCAAATTAAAAAATTAAGAAAAAAATCTCAGTTTGTTAGCTTTTTGTGGACCGGGAAAAATCTGTTCGCGGGCCGGATTAAGCTTGCGGGCCAGAGGTTAAAGATCCTTGATTTAGAGGGTGGCCTGTTCCCATGCAGCGAAAAAACTGCAGATGGCAAAAACTAGAAGATTAAAAGCAAAGCATTCGTATCCGAACACTGAACTTGCTGGAAAAAAGGGATTTTTCATTGCAATTTGTGTTACGGTATGCATCCGTTTTAACAAAAAAATTGTTCATAATGACATTACTAGTACAAAATGAATTTATAATCAATCTATATCACACTTTACAGTTAATAAAAATTGAGAAAATTCAACTTGATAGAAAAATTTAAAGCAAGATGGATGGATGTGTTGGGGGGCGGGGGGGGGCGGCATTTTGAGGTTTTGCCCCACGTCGGAAAATTCCTAGATCTAGCACTGGCTTCAACGACCACTACATGACTCATATTACCAGATTGCTTCAATGGTCTAAAGTTGCAACTCTGGTCTAAAGTTGTACGGTTTTACGGTAGTGTAGAATACTTTTTTTTTTTTAATTTCTAGAAAAAAATAGTTTTATTAATTTTTAAAATAAAAGCCCTAAATCATCATAAAAAACTTACGATAACCAATTGTAATGAATGGACACACGAAATAAATAAATAAATAAATAAATTTTTATTAAAAGAACATTTTAAAAATTTACAAAAATGTGGTTTAATATTAAATAAATGGGTAATATGGAGGAAGTGCAAAAACTAGGAATGTGTCGTTCATGAACAAACGGGTCAAAAAGAACGAATACTTAAAATGAACGGATTCTTTCGTTCACTTAAAAAATGAACGACCGTTCTTTTGAATGGTGAGCAGTTTGAAACATTGTATTGATGCCATTGTAATAAAACCGCGTTTTTTTTCCATTACATTCATCTTCAAATTTTTAACTCTCAATCAATCTCAAATTTACTTTTTATCAGTGCAGTACAATCTATTCATTTGAACCTTTTTACTTTCTGCTTTATTCTTATATTTCCTTTAACCATTGCAGTTAATTTGCAATTTTCCAATGTATTCATTAGTAATGTTTTGTGTAAAGTGTTTGGACTACTAACGAAATGTTTGGACATTTCACTTCCTGTCCCCCCGCACCTGCTAAAGTCCTTCTGAAGCTTTCTGTCGCCAAAATTATTTATAGAAACACAATTTATCACTTTTCTGTAGATTCTTTTGTCTTCTATAACATCCCTATCAACTACCATCTATATTGATCTGGCTTAATTTTTAACTTGCTTGGTGTCTTTCAAGTCGCGTATTTAAAATTAACATCCGGAGATTTTTAATTTAAGGTTTATTACACTGTAAAAACGATTCAGAAACGTTCCTGAAAAATAATGGGCAGCTGATGTGCCCAATTTCTGCCAATAACATAGGTCGCAAAAACCAGGAACGTTTTCCGATAAAATTCAGTAACCTTCCAAACAAAATCCAGAAATCTTCCCATTTAAAGCCAGTCGTGTCTCCGAAACTTCAGAGTAATCTTAGGTAGTGATAATATAACAGCTTGGCACTTTCCTGATGAATCAAGACAGTTGCAAAAGCAGTATTGCAAAAATGGCCAAAGCTAAGCCAAAATTGCAAGCATTAAGCTCGCTTGATTGCAATTCTTGCAAAGCTACGTAGTCAATACTTATTTGCTCCCTTTGGGAGTTTAATCAGCATGGACGAGCCGTAATCAAATGGAAGGCGATACACCTTATAAATACTCTTAGTCAGTGGCGCACACAAGGGAGGGGTCCAGGGGGTCCGGACCCCTCCCAAAGGTCATAGTCAAAGTCTAATAAGTGAAAAAAAAATCCTCATGATAAAAGATTTTTAAAAATATTGTTCACTTTTCCTATAACGAATTGCCTATAACAAGCAGAATGGTGATTATAAATTGAATACACTAAATAACATGTTTTTAGTTTTGAAATTACAGATTACATCAAATAAGATTCTATGAACTTCTATAATCATATGGTGCTTCTGCAACGATGAATTTGATTTCTTGAATCCATTTTTTAAATATGTGAAAAGTTAATGCGTATATTATTTTGCCATCTGGTTATTTATTTAAGTATATGTCATTCAATAATGCTAATTATTTGTTCAAAAGTTTATTTTTTACTGTATTTCGTTCTCGAGAATAAAAAAAATCGAGTCAATATATTTGACGGCGTATTGGGGTTATGATATGAGAATGAGGCTTTCGATCTTGGACCCTCCCCTTGCAAAATTACTGTGTGCGCCACTGCTCTTAGTTAATCTTTCAACTGGGAGCTAAAAATATTTTTTTTACAACAGAGAGAAGTCTGCATTTGGACAACTTGTAGCAATTCAGGAAACTTTTTGACAATGGTACTTGATATTTCCAGGAAGTGGATAAAAATCATAAAGGTCCCGAAACGTTACACGGAAACACTCAGGAACGTTTCGGAATTTTTTTACAGTGTACTGTCAATGTTTTTCCCCCGTTTAAAAAAGTGTTGCATTATATTTTTTTCTGTTCGGTACTGTAGATTAACTTTAAAGCTCCCTAATGTGTTTAGGCGAGTCTTTTTTTTTTTTATTTTTTAAATTCAACTATCCGGTACTCCGGCCGAGCTCCAGATATATTTGCTATTACTTTTTTCGGCATGCATGGTCTATTAGTATTACTATTGTATAGATACAGTGCTGTAGCTGAAAAAATTTAATGACTTAATTTTTTGACATGCTGAAATGGAATCTGCAATTTTTGGAATTGAAAACATACCTTACCATTCGGCAACTGACTAGTGAGAAATATCTTACAGAATGAGCTATAATTGCGTTATACATCTTAACCAGAATAAAGTTTCTTTTTATGTATTTTTTATAGACATATTTTCTTGCTTTTAGATAATTTTTGTTATTTTTCCTTCAAAGAGTATTACAGATATAATGAAACATTTTGAATGTACGTGAGACTGAGCATGTCGTGCGGAGAGATCACCTGCAACTTTTTTAAATGAACGAAGTCGTTCATTGTGCGTAATGGATTACTGGGAGTATACCCTCAGAAAAATTGATGGGAACATCACTGGCGGCAAGTATGATGTATTAAAATCAAAAACTCCTAAACATAATTTATATCCTACACAAAGGTGTACACTGAGCTAGTAGAGAACATTTTGTGTATTTCAAATACGAACAATGAATGAGGAAAAGAGTACGAAATTGAAAGTCCAACTCGTGCGCAATGTCATCAACCTTCGAGATTTCATCCCTGAGGATGCGCCTCAGGGATGTGGACACTTCTAGGAATAAAAGGAAAGTGATGTTGTTGTATTAAACGATGCTAATTAATCACGTTATTCAAAAACACCATGTAAGGCATTCATTCACTCTCATTTGGAAAACATCCATTTTTTTTTGGAAAATTAATCTAAATGATGTCTGTGACTAACATTATGTTTCTTGGATTTTCTTTTTGTTAGGACTAGAACGGTTTAAACAAAAAATTCTGAAGTTAGTTAAAAATATTTTTACGCCAAGAATACCAACAAATATGGTAGTTGCTTAAAGAAATTGTCGGTGATATAAAACATATTTTAATCAATATGTGTAACTCCGTCAATCTATCTATTAATTTAAATCTATCTATACTATCTATGCATGTATCTATTTACCCTCTATCATACTATGTATAGCTGTCCCTGTATCAACCTGTATATTTATCAATGTAATATATCTTTTTAGTAATTTTATGAGAACATTTTGCCTATCTATTTCCATATTTTTTCTTTTCAATAATATCTATGTATCTCTACATCTATAAATATATTTACATCTTTCAAATCTATCTATATCTACATGTTGTTGTTGTTTTCGTGTTCAGGAAGTTTCTTTCATGTAAAAAGTCCAAACGATTGTGGCGCCGCTTGACTGAAAAAAAAAACCCTTTAATAGTGTTCAAGTGGCACCATTCTCAATTTTAAAGCATACGACGTCACTGATGGGCACTCGAAAATGTTTCTCGGTGTAAAGCTAGCATCCGGACAATTTTTGCAGGGAATGTATGCCCTGGTCTTGTCCAGTAGATTTTTCATCCCTCTGAGATGATTTGTTCTTACACTGTAAAAACGATTCAGATAATAATAGGCAGCTGATGTGCCCAATTTCTTCCAGTAACATATCTTGGAAAAGCCAGGAACGTTTTCCGCTGAAAGTCAGTAACCTTTCTGAAAATAACCTTGAAACTTTCTGAAGAAGTGTGAAATCTCCCCTGTTAAAGCCAGTCATGTCTGTAGAACCTTCTAAGCAAATTTAGTAGGTTTAGTGTAATTGATTAGAACCTTCCTGATTTACCAAGAAGGCCTTCACAAAAAACAGAGCGACCACGGCCAAGGCTATGCAAGAAGGAACTAAGCATATCTCTTGCCTGCAATTCCTGCCTTGCAAAGTTGTAACTATCCATTGACTTTTTTCGCTCTCATTGGGAGCTTAGTCTATATGGACAGCCCGTAAGCAACCTTAGGCCGATACACTTATTAAACACGCTCATTCAATCTTTAAACTGGTTGCTAAAAATATTTTCCAAAACAGTGAAAAGTCGATCCAGGAAACTTTTTTGTGAAGATACTTGTTTCTACGGGGAAATAGGTGAAAACGTGTGAAATCCCGAGACGTTCCACGGAAATAACCAGTAATGTTTCGGAGTTTTTTTACAGTGTATATCGCTATAACTGATGTCAAAGTTCTAGGACAGTTGAAGTCGGTGATAAGTGGCCTCTTGAAAGTGTGAAGTAAGAGTTTGTTTTTGGGAACTGCAATTGCATCTGCAAGTTTAGTGGTGTTACTCGGCAGATCGTCTTCACGGGCTTGTTTGGCCAATGAATCGACCCACTCATTGCCTTCAATGTCAACACGTGTATTGATTTATTACAGGTGACATGAATTCTCCTTACAGTGTAGGCTCTCAAGCAATACACTTTTTACATAAAATACACCGCCAGTTCAGTCATTCCATACGAGGACTTCAGTTTTGTCCTTTTTAGCACTCATTAGCTCGGAATAGGAAGTAACTGAACTGGAGGCAGAAAACATCTTAAAGGAGCGAAGAGAGTCAAACAAACTGGTAACAAATGTAGAGTTAGTACACCAGCCGAGTGACTGCAGCAATGGTGCAGTTCACTCGTCTGATGTAACTTACTGCAAAATGTCTAGCTTTGCCTACAATCTTTGAGTTAAACAGCACCATTTGCTGCGGTCACTTTTTTGGTGTGTTAATTTTACATTAGATACCAGTTTGTTTGGTTCTCTTGGCTCCTTTAAGAGGTTTTCCGCCTCCAGCTCAGTTACTTCCTATTCCGAGCTGATAAGTACTAAAAAGCATGAAACTGTAGTCCTCAGATGGAATGACTGAGCTGGGGGTGTATTTAATGTATTTCTGCCTTTGCCCTGGCTTAGGACTGTAACTTACTGCAAAATACCCAGCTTTGCCTACAATCCTTGAATTGAACCGCACCATTGCTGCCGTCACTCGTCTGGTGTGCTAATCTTACGTTAACTACCAGTTTGTTTGGTTCTCTTGGACCCTTTAAGAGGTTTTCCGCCTCCAACTCAGTCACTCCAATCCAATCTGTTGAGACGTTCAGTTAATTTAAGTAGAGAATTTTAGTTTCTTTAATTGCCAAGAACTTTCTTGTGAAATTTGAAGCTATCAGGTTTGTATTAATTTTGTATCTTCCATCCAAAAGAAGGAAGAGGAAGCCTGCTCTTTCTTTATTGCCAACTACATGTTTATCTGCATTTATCTCTGCATTTGTTTATCCATTAATACTTATCCTTCTATAGCAATCAATTATTGATGTGAAGACATTTTCTATAGCTATTCATCTTCGTGAATCACTCTGTCTATCATCTGTATTCAGCTGTTTGTTTCTATCTGCGTATTTATCAATACCCATCTAAAGATATGAGCTTGAAGGAAATTTATTCTACATTTCTATATCTTTTATTTACGCATTTGCTTTTGAGTATACTATGAATTGCAAGGGAATAATCATCATTTGTGAATTGAATGCATTATATACGTATAACTTAAATGCCTGAGTCCTACTCATTCTGAAAATAGTATTATATCACAAAAAGTAAACTATATATTTTTATTTATTTAGGAAACTAAGAGCTTTTTAGATTACGCAGAAATTCCCCTAAAAAATGCTGATAAATTATTGAAAGCTTGTATGAGAAAAAAAAAAGAGCGTTTTTTTTGATTAATTAATTAATTAATTAATTTTATTTTATTTATTTTTTTACTTTATTATATATATATATATATATATATATATATATATATATATATATTTTTTTTTTTTTTTTTTTGACGCATGACACGCATGACGAGTTAATTTTTCTCAACACTATTTTTGCTCTGTTTTTTTGAAAATAGTCTAAAAATATCATTGAATTTTCATAAATGTAGTTATTTCTGTGGCTAGATACGGTGATAGCACAATATTTTGCTGCATCAAACATATTCTGATTTTCTGTTTGCTGCCTTTCCCGGTTGTGATAAAGAACACGATTCATGTACGGAGAAGAAATACCTTACATTTTCTAACGTTAAACTAGCAGTGGTAAATATGCTTTAATCTAATAGAAAAACCCTTTCGTGGTAAGAGTTTTTAAGAAGGTATCACTGCAAGCGTTTTAACAGTGTTAATAGTAAGATATTCGTTGTCTCGTTAACTAGAATTATACAAATAGCTTTAAATCCGATTTAAAGTCTGGTGGTAAACATAATATGTTAAAAGCTGTTTTTTAGTGTAGTGAATTCTTTGAATTCTGTATTTTTATTCTTCGTAGAAAGCAACAATAAGTGTTCAGATTTGGCTTATTTTTCAGTATGTTCTGAAATCCGTATGATTTTCATTTGCGCTATAAACATTTTTATTATTTTGACTTGATGTAAAATGTAACCACAAAATAAAAACCTGAAATTGAAAGTGAGCTTGACTTAAATCATTATTCATCATGTATTATGTTCTTTTAACATATGTTTCATGCTATTTAATATTTCAAAAGCGTATGTGTATAAATATTTGTCTGTTTATTACATTTATCTTCTCATCTATTTCTTCTGCACAAAGAACAATCGCTTGCTTTTTTACTGCTATTATTTTCATCCTACATTATACACACAAATACAATTATGCAACATTAATTATCTATTGTGAGAAAAGGGAAATAAAAGTATTTTACGTGAAGGAACTGCGTGTAGAGTAATTGAAAGTTTTACTTATTTATTTATTTCGCATTATTTTAAATTTGGTGATTATTTGCTTATATATATATATATATATATATATATATATATATATATATATATATATATATATATATATATATATATATATATATATATATATATATATATATATATATATATATATATATATATATATATATATATATTCCTTTCCTTCCTTTTTTGATTTTTTTTAATTTATCAAAAAAATATATATATATTTTTTTACGGTATGAACTGGAAAAACACTCTATGTTGAACCTTTGACAGTAAAAACATTTTCTGATAATCTCCCTTAAGATTTTCTAATCTGAAGAAAGCATAATCCCTTTAAAGGCCATAAAATCAATCTTGAAACATTGTGTAGAGTTTTACGACCGTCCTCTCATTCTGAGCATTTAAATCATCTCAATAAATCTGACTGGAGAAAGTGAAGATCTTTTCCAAGACCGTCGCTCTTTGATTCTTCATACCAGTGATTCTTCATGGATGAAGCATTTTTCCCGATCAAAACTAGTTTACTTTCCCATATGAAATGTATCAATAGGTTAATAGACTGTTTTGTGACGTCACGAACTACTGCGGGGAGATTGCAGATTAAATCTCGATTTGGGGGCATCGAGATGCGTAATCTTTAAAGGAATCAATCTCAAGGATTCATGACTGCAAGCTACAGTTTGAAAGTGGGGATCAAATGTACTGTTTGACTTCAATTGGACTAAGATTTATTTTGACTTAATTGGAAAAAAATAAAAGCATCTGTTTTACTTACAAATTGTTACATTTTGAGTTTATTTTAGGCTCTGTAAACTGACATTTTTTCATAAACCCTAAACACAATTATAAATTGAATGAATGATGATAGAATTGATATGAGGCTTTTGCAACACAGTTGGTGAAATAGACTACTGTGAACTAGAATCTTATGTATTTTGCCGACCATAGATATGAAAGACAAAAAAAAAAAAAAAAAAGAAAAGAAAAGAAGAAAAAGAACAAAG
Organism: Uloborus diversus; assembly: GCF_026930045.1. NCBI lineage: Eukaryota > Metazoa > Arthropoda > Arachnida > Araneae > Uloboridae > Uloborus > Uloborus diversus. The sequence continues at coordinate 132,277,073 of NC_072731.1, forward strand.
GATTCATTACCATTAGTTCAACTACAAGATTTACTATTAGGCTAGATCCATATCATGTATCATTGAGATGAGTAAAATATAATTAATATATTGTAGCATGATTACGAATCCAGAGGAAAAAAAAAATGATAATCTCGCAATAGAACCAATTCAAACTAGATGAAATTCTACCGAGATGATTATTTTTTTTGCATCATTTATGGTTTTTTTAAACCTTAAATGCTGCAAATGGTGGTGTTTATTTGCCTTCAACTAGGTCCAAGTTTCTAGTACATACATTATCTCTAAACAGTCATTTTTAGTGTGCCTGAGCAAATTTTTATGTACAATTTTGTCAGTAGAAGTTATTGAGTGGCTTTAAACATGGGGAAATGATCTGAAAACTTGAGAAAATGTGTTTCATGAACTTGAAAAGCCACCAAAGCACTGATATTTACTTCTGCTCGGGTTCAATTGCTTTCTTTTTTCGCATTGTTAAAGAGTATAACAGAACTTTGGATACTCACTTCCAATACTTTCACTTTTTAATTGTTCGTATTCTAGGATATAAATCGATTATAAAGATTTTTTTTTTCTTCTGATCATTGCTTTATCATAATTTTTTTTTATTTTTCGATTTTCACGGAAAATGCCCGTGTCCGCAGGCTCTTCTCCCCCGGGGTTGTGTTACCGTTACGGTCGCGACTCTTGTTCATGAGAGAAACGAGCATGCGGATGATTTCGCTCCACTGCATCAGCTGTCGGTCGACGATCCTTGAACCAATTCTTCGCAATTAATTGATCTGTCTAAACTCTGTATGTAGATGAAGAGCGACCTTCTTCCATATCGTCTCGCTTTCCCCGATGTAACAATATCACTTTCAACCATTGAAATGGGGCAGAGCTACCCGGTGGTTAAAGGACCAAACGGTCTTTTTGCTTATCACGTACTATATGAAACTTCCTTATGAAGTATCCGCAGTGTTGAGTCACAGGTCTGGACATTGAATAATGCATCAGTTTAGAGAATTGCTCATTCTCACTTTCGTTTATGACGCAGAAACGTGTGAATTACAAAATGGAAAAAACAACGTCCAGGCCCGTCGCTTAGGGTGGAGGGGGGGGGGGCAAAAGTAGTTAATTACCCCTCTTGCTTTGAGAAACCAATACACTGTCAACTCTAGATAATTCGAAGTCTTATAACTCGAATATTCCTTTATCTCAAAGTTTTCACTGGGTCTCAAAATTATCAGTGTTTTTCAATGCTAAGTTGTCACTATATCTCGAAGGTAACAACTTTTAAGCCAAAGTTATTATGAGAATTGTGTTCTCATTTCATCCCCAAAAATACAGCTAAAAATATTCGAAAAAAAAAATCTTTTTCATTTTACACAATGCTTTGCTTTATCAGTTTGCATGAGAGAGAGGAATTCATTCACAAAATACTATAGTGCAACTGAACGGTACTTCTCTCCCCTTCCAGATTATATGAGACGAGCATCGGTACCTTGTTATTTTCTTTCAGATGTTGCTGAGGAAGTATTGCCAGATTAAGTGAAAAGTAGCTGATAGAGGTACATTTTGCTAACAGTCTGGGAACCCAAAACTATAATTAGTAGTAGCTGGCTATTTTTGATCAACTTCAAACTTTACAAAAATTTGAAAAAGTAGCCTTTTTTCTAGACTTCATAAGTAATCGCGCTTTTATTACTAAATAATGTTTGAAAGCAATGTGATAAAGAGAAATTGGGCGACCTTGTACTGTCATGGGCTATTTTCTTAACGTTTTGGGGGTTTTTTTGGCTATCCTGAAAATATGGCAATTCTGCTTTGCCGTTCCCAATTCAGACTTCAAGACTGAGATGTGGTTGTGTGCAGTATACAGGGTGTTCCGTTTTAACCTGCAAGATCTTTGTTTTCGCAACCGTTAGTCCTAGATGCACACTTCCAGTTCCAAAAATGTTCAAAATTAGGTGTGGATTTAAGATATTGAAAGGTTGAAGTGAAAATAAAAATAAGTCAATAATAGAAAATTTAACTTTTTATACGGGCCCTTGGTCCCCTAACTTATATTTAGGGAAATAATCTCTATTGAAAAATAATTCCAATACAAAAAGTTTGAAATTAGTACGACCAATATTCCCTGAGGTATGAAACGCAGCGTTTTGTGACTTACACCACTTTTCACTCGACGTTTTGGGAGGAAATACAGCGGTTAACAAGTGTTTAAAATTATATGTGTGCATAGAGTGTGGTTTTTCAAATTGATCGAGGTTTCGTCGTGTGTTTTTGCGTATCACGGCATAACATTTGCATTTATTTTTGAATAGCAATGAAAAATATAAATACCTTGTTTTTCTTATTTTGACGACCTGTCATTCTTCCAAAAGGGCTATAAGTTCAAATCTCATCTTCTATATGGTCCCTTAAAACTTTGAACTGGAATATCTCCTCGAGTTTTTGTCGCACAAGTGTCAAATTTTTTGTGTGAGTAATAGTTTTCAATGGAGATTATTTCTCTAAATATTAGTTAAAGGACTTAGGGCCCGTATAAAATGTTAAATTTTTTATTTTTTGACTCATTTTTTAATTATGCTTCAAACTTTCAATAACCTAACTCTGCACCTGATTTTGAACATTTTTGCAACTGGAAGTATACATCTAGGACTAACGGTTGCGAAAATAAAGGTCTTGCAGGTTAAAACAGAACAACCTGTATAACTAGAATGATGTCAAAACGAAAATTGAATTTTAAGTAAGCATGTTAATAAAATTTATTTTCTGTGAAAATATTTTTGTACTAATAATTCTTTTTATTCTAAACTGTGATCGTTATAGTCTGTCTAGCATACACTATTTCCGAAAAAAGGAGAAATACTTGAAAAGGCTACTAAGGGAACTCCCGATAACTCGATCTTTCGATAACTCGAAGCTTTTAGCCGGTGCCCTGCATTTTTGAGTTATTGAGAGTTTACTATATTTCCATATACGTGGGCGTGGTTTTTGTCATTTTCCATATAATATACGTTGAGTACATACTCTTTGAGCCCCCCCCCCCTCTGGAAAATTTAAAAATGACGGGTTTGTCAACGTGTTTTTCGTATAAAATCGTTGGACAATGGAATTTTCTTATCTTGGTATTTCAAATAACTGAATTTTAATGCGATTCGTAACGAAGCAAAAGGAAAAACTGTAATGGAAGATTAATCAATAAGTTGCGTTTGAATTCTTTTTGTTTTAGCTGAGAAGAAAACCATGATACTTGACTGTCATTTCGTAGTTTTTGCATTTGTAACCTTTTGCCCTTTTATTTTCCATCTTTTTACTTAAGAGGGAAAACCCGTTTAGGAGACCGAAATTTAAGGTTTTTTTGTGAATTTTTTTAACAAATAATAAATAATCAGAATTTGTTTAAACTTGGAGGATATTTTATTCAACTTTTGTAGTACAAATTGTAATTTTTTCAAGTCCTTTCGACCATAAATAGTGGAGTTAGAAGCAGCTGCCCGTGGGCGGTCGCCATCAGAGCAGAGACTATGCATTGAAGCAATGCATAGGAAACGAGCTGATGTGTGCATCACATGACTTCCTTTTACTCCAATTTAATGTCAATTTCTCATTATTGGCAGTTTCGATGTGATTCAATAGTTACTCTCTAAATATCATAAACAGTGGCCAAATAAAAACCAGGTTAAAAAAATTTTTTTAATTGCCAAATTTGTCGCCAAGTTGGCGGAAAAACTTGGTGACCAAAAGTGTGGCGATATATCGCCAAGTGTCCGCCAAATTACAACACCACTTGAGTTTACATCGAAATAACAATGATTCCCCCCCCCCCAAAAGGGGCAAAAGACCACCTTTGGAGCATCCGAATGCAACCAAAAAGGAAGGTGCACAACTAGAACCCACTAGGAGTCTAAGTACCAAATTTCAACTTTCTAGGACATTCCGTTCTTGAGTTATGTGACATACACACATACACTTATACGCACATACGCACATACATACGTACATACAGACGTCACGAGAAAACTCGTTGTAATTAACTCGGGGATCGTCAAAATGGATATTTCGGGTATCTGTTCGTTCCTAGGCATATATCCACGTATGGTCGGGTTGAAAAATAAACTCAACATTCATTCGGGAGTGAGCAAAATGGAAATTAAAGCCGATTTTTGAGTTAAAATCTTTTCGCGAATACAATACTTCCTTTTTTGTAAAAGGAAATAAAAAGAATAAATCATTTTTTTCTAAAAAACAACTAAAGTGTGCATTTTATCTTTATTTTCTGCCAAAAGTGCTGAAAATTTTCTAAAAGAATATGTTACTTCTGAAGTTTGATCCAGTAAGGAAGGAGTTATGGCGCTCTCACACAATAAATAAATAAATAAAAAAATTAATTAATTAATTAATTAATAAATAAAAATACACTGTAGAGAAAATATATAGAGAGAGAATATATGAGGCAGTGAGAAGCAACGGGATGCAAGTGGACTACTTTAAGTTTTGAGTAAAACGCGTTTAAAGATCAGATCCTAGGTAGGCTTTCATTGAATTTTTTTCTAAATCATGCTGTGCAGCAGCACCTACCAGGGCTACTAGTACGATCTCTTGTCCCAAGACAGAGGAGAGATTCACCTACCATTTGTTCTGGTTGTCTCCAAATTTTTAATTTTGCCACTTGCATCCCTTTGCTTCTCACTACCTCATATGGGATTGCATTTTGTGAAAAGAAAAATATTTTTAAGCTACATAAAGAAAGTTGGCAATCGATTGCAGAGAAATATTGATAGTAATATCAAAATTTATTTCTGACAATACGTAACTCAAAGGAAAAGAAAAAAAAAAGCTGAGGAACTTCTTCTTTCAAGGTCTATTTGCGGTTATGACTAAGACTCAGAAGTCGAACATTCCTTTCTCTTGTCTATTCATCTCATTACTGAAAAAATTTACAGCGTGGTATGTCTCTTGCCAGCTAAGAACTAAGAAATGCTTTGAAGAAGGATTAAAACCAATTTTTCAAATAAAGGTATTTTTCCTTACTAGGTAATTTTGCATGTTAGGCGACTAAAATGTAATCATAAACAGGTCCTTTAAACTTTGAAAACCGTTTTCTTAAGTGTTAAAATAAAAACATCGATATTTAACAAAAAAACTTTTCTGTACACTCAATTTTCTAAGCGTAACATATTTAATTAGTTTCTATATACAACCAATCTGTACTGTATTTAAATCTTATTTCGTAGTAGTAAAAATTTCGGAACATCACTTGACTTTCCCCAAGAATGTACATCTGTTTTCCAGAAGAATCACCCATATAATAATTAGTCGCTATAAAATACTGCTGTCAATGATATTTAATGTTTTCGAAGGGAATCTAAAAACTACTCAGATTTTATTAAGTTTAGTTACATATGGTCGTTCAAAAACAACAAATACTCATTTGCTAGTTTGTAAGTCATACTGATTGCTTATTATCCTCCCAAGTTTATAAACTCCAAGATAAAGGCGAAACTCTCAAAAATCAATTTCGCAATCCAATAAACCACCAGAGTAATCTGCAGAGGCGGCACCCAAAAAGTAAATTTCAAATCCATGACGTCGCCTGAAATTCTTCACTTTTTATGACATAGTTTGAAGAAGTTATAAATTCTTATACGTTAGACTGTTATACAATAAACAGACACAAGCCTAGTAGAAAAATACTTTCTAAGTTTGAACCCCAAATTGGTCAATAGTTAAACACAGATGTTTTTTGCAGATGATGGAAACGTGAGGTTATTTGGCTTTACACGTGCAGTCTTGCTAATTAACAAGAACGTGTTTCTAAAGTGACAACACTTCATTTCCTAACTCCTCACGGTATTACCTCCCTAAAAAACAAATCGGCGATGAAAATTACCCAAACGTACATTTACGAGGAATTTCTTTGTATGATCGCGAAAGTTTCATTAAGGGGTACCACGTGTTCCGATCAACCCCATTTTACGGCATTTTAAATTTCTTATTTTCTTCAATGCGAAGGAGAAAAAGCAATCAGCACTCGAATATAATAATCATCACTCGAGTGTAGAATCGTCTCGTCGAAAAAAATACTTTCGAAGAGATTTTTTTTTTTTTTTTTTTGTAAATCTAAGTGTTTGCTAGAGCTTGCAGCATTTTTTGGCAGTTTAGATTTTTTTGCTATAACTGTCTTCCGATCTAAGTATAAAAATCTACGCTATGGTAGTACCTAAAATACCTGTTTAAATGGACAAGATATATATAGGGTTTCCAATCCCGAAATCCTGATCCCGACTCCCGCGGGATCCCGCATGATATTTAGCGGGACAAATCATGTGGTTTTCCAATCTCGCAATTTTTTTTCCCTTGTAAAGGTTTTCCAACTTTTGCCTCTCATAAGACAAATATTTTCACAAGCAATCACTTTCCTTGGATTTCTTGGTGTGTCATATGATAAACGTTGGATTTACCATTTAAGTAGACAATAAATATCGAGTATATATATATTTTTGAGATTGAATTGGTATTCTCATTCGAGGTCTCCGTTTTCATAAGTTCAGCAATTTTAAAAAAGAGTAAAACTCATAAACATTTTAAAAAACATTAAAATTCAGAAAATTTCGCTTTAAAAAATAAAAAAGGGTATTACAGGTTACAAAACCCGCTGGAGTAGCCAGAATGCAATGTTGAAGCACTTCTGTAACTTTACAGAAGAAATCAATGAAAAGTCTGACATTTTTTTTATATATATTCGGCACGACTCGATAAAAGAGGCACAGAAACGTGGATGAAACCCAAGATTACTTGATTGATAGTGCAGTAAGTTAAAATGCTCAAGTTTTTAAATGTCTCTCAAAAGTGAGAGACAAAATTAGCAAAAGTATCCGAAAAATTTCACTGAGATTGCGACTCGGTGTTACCAACCATCATTCACCCATTCCTATAATGGATCAAATGAACTGATAGAAAGACCAACATTAACGAAGAAACAGGGTATTCTCAATGCAAGTTAAATTTGATACAGCATAACACATATCCAATAGGCATCATTTTTGCCCAAAATTTGCAGTTCTTGAGAAAAAAACCTATCAGAATAAGAAAAGAAAAATCTATTTCAGAAGGTTTTAAGTTGATGTGGATCTTTTGCTAAATGTCCACGATTATTTTATCTCAGTAAAACCAACTGCTGTAGAGCAACAGCACGTGTTTTCATCACGCACATCATTTTTGAGGAAAAATTCTTTCCTATTCTATACGAGCTTTGTTAAGAGGCATTGGACATTTTTAGGGCACACTTTTTGTATTAAACGGTAATTGATAGTTGGGAATAGACTTTGTTAAGCGAAACAATTGGTGTACGGGTTTCGAGAAAACTACTAATTCAAGTAACAAAAACAGTTCTTCCTAAAAAGCACAACTATTTCTATGGCATTAAAATTTAATTAATCAATTCAATCTCGCTGGATCCCGGTATCCCGCGGGATTGGCTCCTTAGAATCCCAAAATCTCGCGGGATTGAATTCGGCGCGGGATTGGAAACCCTAGATATATACCGTAAATTAAAATGTAGTTAATATTGTATGCATTTCGTTTTAACCTTTTTGGCCGCAATCTCGCGTGTACTTAGTCTGTACGCAGTTAAATATTGAAATCGGGCGTCTAGAGTCAATTTTGATGATACCAGTGCCATTGCCAATCAAAATATTCTTATTGAATCATATTTAAATCTTTTATTCATATTTATCACTTGATAGGTTTAGGTAAGATCAGAAACCATTTTATGTTACGTGGTTGGAATTTTTCTATTTAATTATACTTTCTATGAGACGTTTAGGAAATATTGCCGGTTGCTGACTCATTATTTGTAACCCAATGACTTTCCTCCGGATTTTTATTACCATAAAAGGATGAACATTTTTGTTATAAAAATATATTTATTTTTTTATGACACAATATCATTAAACTATGTACAAATAAGTTATTCACAAATCAACACAACATCATTAGAATTCTTGAAATCATTTTCAAAGCGCTAATTTTCAGTATAAGTCCAGAAAAGAAAAAATCAAGAAAGATTTTGTTTAAGTTAAAAAATTACAAAAAACTGAATATTGAATTTAAAACCTTTTCCTTTCCTAAAAATTGCTGGCATAAGTATTAATTTTTAAGCTCGTGTTGAGAGAAATGCTTTTCAACTCGTGTAGAAAATCATATTTAAAAACATCTCTACCTTAAATATTTACTAAGGCTATAACGTGTTTATCTTCCGTTATTGTTTTTTAAAAGGTTTAATTTCTGCGAAAATCAATTAGTCCGAAAGACGGAGTAAAGCATAATCGATCTTAGAAATTAAAAAAAAATACTTTTCTAAATTAAATCTCAAGCAGACTAGTATATTATTCATATCACAAAGAATTCTCAAAAGTATATTTTTCAGAATGTTGTTTGTGAAGCTTTTATAGGACAACACAGATTTTTTTCAACAAAATGTGAGCAATATTAAACACTTAATTGCATTTGTTCGCTGCACACATCAATCACAATTTCTAAATTTAAATTCAGAATTTCAAATAAAATTGGCATTTTAATTAGTATGGCATGGGATTAGCTGGATAACTAGGTGCAGGGGGTACATGTGGCGCATAAAACATTCTGTTAATGAATGGGTGAGAGTGGGCTCCCATCATCGCCCCTCCATACAGATGGTGGAAAGGTCCTGGGTGGTGTACAAAAATCCTGGTGGTCCCAGCTCCAGTTTCGTGACCATGGTGCTCATGGTGATCATGGTGGTCGTGATGATCATGATGTACTGGAATTGGAATGTGGTAGTGGTGGGATTCATGCTTGTGGTGATGCTTCAGCAACTTTGCCAACATTCCAGCAGCTAATAAGACAGCTAACCCGCTATCTCCGTGTCCGTGGTGCCCACTTTCAACAAGTGGTAAGAATGTCTGGAAGGAGAAGATCCCAACAGATAGTAGTAAGGCGCTGTATTTTGAAGAAAGCATTTTGCTGGGACTCAAATTTCTGGAATAAGAGTACACAAAGTTAGAAATAATGCTATCGATTCTTCTGCAGTTAAAAGTATGTTCTGTAAGATTGCCCAATAATTGTTTATTTTAAAGCATGCGTTTGCCAAAAGTAGATAATAGTGATAATTCTGAGTAATTTGCTTTTCAACTGAAAAAAGAGAGGAAACACAACAATGTAATCCCAAAAGTGCTGTTGAGTCGTTCAATTAAAAATGCATTTGTTGCAAAAAAAAAAAAAAAAAAAAAAAAGGAGAAAAAAAAATAAATAAATAAATAAAAATAAATATATGAAAACTACATTAATTGATTTTTATGCAAAATATCCATTGTGAAGACTGATTTTTAACAGAATTATTTGAAAAAAAAAAAAAAAAAAAAAAACCTTAAGAAATCAAATTATATTCATGATAAAACTTTAGAAAAAATTTAAATGCATAAGAAATAAATATTTGCTTTTTGCATATGTTATTTTTATAAGCAGCAACAAATATAGCATAAAACGAAATTTTCAGTACTTATTTATAGGTTATAGGGCATGGAACCTAATCTTTATAGCAAAAAAAGCTAAATTGATTATTCGTGATCGGATTTAGTAAAATCAGTATAAGGACCTATTATAAGCTTTTTAAACAACAGGCAAGATAACAAGCAAAGTTTTTTTTTTTTTGATAAACATAGTTGTTTTTAAGTTTATACATATGTACAGTACTCGTTATTAAAAATGGTGACAATTTGTTTTTCTCGTGGGATTATCCAACTCGACCTAAAGAGTAACTGTAATGTATAAAGCGTATATATATATATTTTTTGATATTGATGCATTTTTTGAAATTCTTGAGCTCCTAGAAGCTTAAACACATGAATATAGTCTTTTGAAAATTTTATAAGTTCTGCAAAAACTAAGAGCGTACTTTGAATTAGAGGATTTGAAGTAATTATTATACGATTAAAAATGTGACATTTTAGCACATAATAAAAGCCCCCTTTTTCCTTGCACATATTTCTGTTAATAAAAATTAGTGAAGAAGGTTTAAAAAATTCAGTGGGTTGCTTATGTTTATTTTAGTAAGTTTTCTCTAAGTCCAAAAAAGTCGTACCACTGTAAACATTCAGATAAAAAGGTCTATTTTTTCCCTACACATAATGTCTTAAAATACATGGATATCTATTGTGACTTTCTCATTCTGCTTAGAAAATATTTCTTCTGCTTATTTATTTTATTGTTTTCTATTAGGAACGAAAATTTCTAGGATCGTTTTTTGAAATAAATAGTTCACACAGTTTTTTCTGATACTGAATGTTTAATACTGCAATACATTTTTAATAGATCTTAACGTAGTACTTCTTCGCACTGGCGAATCGCCAATGGTTTGAATGCTTTTCATTATTGTCTATCACTGCCATCTTTGGTCATGTATTGTATGGCTTGTGTACTGACGGTTGACTACTCAACAAGGAACTGAAAACAACGTTCCTATACAGACTCTTTTGGGTTTCAGTATATAAAAAGTCTGCTCAGAAGTTAAGCAAAAGTACACACAATTCCTTATTATTTATAAGTTTCAACTCCCATCCGGCATTTTACTGCTGCCGCTGGTACCCATAGTAACTAAGAGCATCAAAGACTTGTTAAGAAATCCTGAACAAATGTGCAATACACCGACAGACCGGTTATCCCATCCAGAGACTGCAGACTCGTGAGATTCACTTTTTCTACTAGTTTGTTGGCACTCTCGCGTGAATGAGATGAGATCTGCCTCCCACTCGGTTATCCCCTATTCCAGACTGATGAGTCCAATTTAGTACGAAACTGCAGTCTCTGGATTCGATAACCGGACTGTCAGTATATTGCATGTAGTTCTGCTTTAGCCTCGGCTTAAGGACGGTAACTTACTGCTTAATAAACAAATGTGTCTGCAAAAATGCACCAATAGATAAATTAAAGTTGAATATCACTTTTGGAACAGCTCTCGTATGTAAAATGTGATTAATGTAATGACTACTTTTAAATATCATCTTATGATTTCTTAATGAAAATGAAAATTTGATTTGTTTTTTATGTTTCGGAAATCAGTAAATTTTTAAAAAGCATACTTTTACTATTATCTATAAATACTAATGATCCTTTTTTAAAATCATTTTATTTTGCTCATTTTTCTTTAGGTGTCTGGAAAATGCATCTGGGGCATTCTTCTACCTCCATCTTAATTTTTAAACGGATTAAAATAATATATCTTCACCGGATATTTTTTCATGCAGCAAGATACGAAAAAACCCCATCAAAAATCAAAAATACTGAGGAGAACATATTCATCTGGATGTGAAAGCCGGATGAGCCAAATAACAAACAAGAAAGCTATCTTGAATTTTGCCGAGAAAAAAACAGATTTAAGGGATTAAGGAGACCCCGATTCGGTGTGTGACGCCGCTTCTTTCTGCAAACTTCCCCCTCTTCTATTAGAAGATGGAACATTTTCCGTTATCAGTTACCTTCGGCACTTTTTTCCCTGAGCCCGAGTTTGGGAATTAATCGTCCAAAACGTCTGAAACTGAGTTGCATGGCTATTGTGGCAATCGTTAAAAAGAGACGCACCTCCCACAATGTCTGATTTCACTTCAATTCTCTATCTGGTGCTGAAGTTACTAGAGAAATGATGGTCTAAAATCGTTGTCAAACTGAGAAGTTCAAATGATCGTTATTATATATATATATATATATATATATATATATATATATATATATATATATATATATATATATATATATATATATATATATATATATATATATATATATATATATATATGTATATGTATAATAATTTTTAGTTAGCCTGAAATAGGAAAAAGAATTAAAAGTTGGAATAAAAGGCTGAAAAATGAATTTGCGTTTTTTCAAAGTTTACTCCGCTTTCATTAAATTTTTGAAAAAAAAAACGCAACTCGTATTTCTGTCTTCCTAACGTATGTTACATGTTTACTGCAAACGATCTCAATGGGATCGTTTTCAAAATTTTAAAAGTATTTTTTTCTGAAAGAGCATGCTTAAAAACATAGGATCGGACCATTTTTTAAATAATTTGTTTAAGTTTAATTTTTTTTAAATTACTTAAATCGATGAGCTTTGAATGTTTATGCTTCTGTCCAATGACATCACAAATGATGAAATGTCATTCTGGGTTGCCATTCACAGAGAAAAATATTTAATTCGCATCTTTACTCACGTGTATTGGCAACGATATGGCTGATAGCAAGCGTATAGCGCAATTTCAATTCGCCTCTTGATTATCATAACGTGGAATCGCGGTAGAAAGACGCTGCAAAATGCATCATTTGTGACGTCATCAAGACCACGCCTTGTTTCAAAAATCGGACATTTAAAAAAATTACTTACAAATTAACTGTTGGGAAAATAAAAGTATTTTCTGGGTCCATGTTATTTTTTTTACTTATTCTATCAATTTCAGTGAGAAAAAGTACTACTTTTGACTGAAGGAAACAACCCCATTGTCATCTTCTAAAAAGGGATTTAAATTTAGACGAGGTATATCTTAGCGTCCACGTAAAATGGTTTAATATTCATTTTTTTCTGTTTTGGTGTCGCTACGGCCATTTCATACTTGCAATCTTTAAATGCGAGAAAGTAAAACTGTGAGGAGCAAAAATCGCAAAATATAGTACATACACATGTTTTGAAGCCACAAGGAATCATGTTATCTCAGCAAAAATTTGTGGGCTTCAGGAAATAAGTAATTAGAGTTGTGCCATATTTATATCTCGAAGACCTACCTTTTGCATTAATAAAGGATTTCCTTATGACCTCAAAACTTTTGTACAAAACTATTTTTCCGACTTGCAACGCTGTTGTCTCACATTTTGTGTCCACTCTTAAAACTATGCCATTTTGATTGATTAATTCCCATTTGTCCAACAACAGCAGAATCTATTTCCTGAATTGAATTGATTGTATATAGATAAAAAAAGGAATTCTATTTTTCTTTGCACAAAAATTCTAAATGGCACGCAGCGAAAATTTTGGAATGAAGAACACTTTTGTTCTTTTTTAACGACCATTGCCCGTGGTCTGTGATGCGTAAACGGAGAAAGCGTGTGTTTTTTATGACATATTAAACGACCATAATTTTCCTCTCAGAATGGCAACAGGTTTGTTAAAAAGAAAAAATATCCTCTAGTTTGTAACTATGAATAGAATACGTAACGAGGCGTTGTTTCTTATTCTCATTTTACGGGTAAGCAATCAAACGAAGTTCGTAAATAAAATCGGTTTTCCCCTACACACATATCCTGATATTAAATATTCAATTCCTTAATACTAACGAAAGTACGAAGAATGTGTTTATAGAAAAGGGAAACTGCCAATTGATTTTGGAAATGTTTTTAGGGAATCATTGAAAACCATAAGTCTGTTTGCGAATTATAGTCCAATACTGTGACATTATGTATTATTACAGCAAATAAGCCAATTGCTGCAAATATTTGAAAATGATAATGAACATACTATCCGAAATAAAAGTTGCAAAATGGTTATTCCATTAAGCGGGTTCGACTGTATATTGAACTGAATTTAGTCCACCCTATTGCGTAAGAGGAATGCGAAATTTTCAAAATGTTGAAACTCACGTTAAAACAACTCGACTTTCAACATCAATGCATTTCTTTAAAATGCATTTTTTTTTTTTTTTTTTTGCTTTTAATGTCATTCAGTTTCTCATGTTTTATGTTTGAACAAAAGTATAAGGAGAAAACAAATAATAATACTTATGAAAACACAGTTATGACGACAGGTACTGCATAATTCACTGACAGAAACTGCCACTCTGTTTTTAAGAGCTTTCTGTAGTTAATTATTAAAGGAAACACACTTCAGTAGAGAAAAAAATAAACAAATTTGTTTTAATGCAAAATGTACACGAAGAGAAAAGCATTGCAACTAAAATTAATATTACGGTAACACTTTATAGCCAGCGCATGACTTGAATACAGTCAAGTCCCGACTTACGTGAGGGATGCGTTCCAAGACCCCTCGCGTCAGTCGAAATTTCGCGTTGTGGAAAAGGGAACGCGTAAAAACTTTTATAAACACATCCAATTATTTTAGACACTTGTAAACACCACCTCAAATTGTTAAAAACCATTTCTTAACTATACAGTACTGTTTCTTACATAAAAAACAGAATTTTTATTTGTATTTTAAATTTAAAAAGAACGTTTTATTCAACATAAAATGCTGCTACGATGTACGAAATCAATAATCAATGGACAAGAAAAACATACAATAAACCAGTACGGTGCGTACAATATGTAGTAAGAAAAACAAATGCACTATAAATTTACTGTACAGTGGATCCAATAATGATGTTTGTAACTTAGAAAAGTGAATATGATGATTTATACTGCATAATCGAACCGTTATTCTTATATATTTTTAAATACATAATACAGTTGCTTCAATAGTTCTTTTATAAGCTTTCCATCTATGGCAACGCAACACCCCTCTTCCTGGTTTCTTAAATTCACAATACAAGAACAACTTCCATTTTCATAATTTTTACAGTTTTCTTAGACGCTACTCGATGAACTTTTACGGACTTCCTTTTTCTTGACTTTTAATTGCCCATATGGAAGATTCACTCATACCTAATTGTCGTGCTACCTTCGACGCATTTGTTCAAGCACATAATCTAAAGCTTTTCTTTAACTGTCAGAAACTTTCGCTTTTTCTCCCTCTATATTTTCAAGTTGAAACAGCGCTCTTAGGTGTCATTATATTTCAACAACTTCACATTTAGAATGAAAAAAAAAAGGAAAATGTGGAGTAATTATTTGTATAAGCGATGTGTCAGACTTGTACGGTGTGGGAACTTCCGCTCTCAGTGATGCTAAAGAGATGAAAGTCCATATACGAAAAAACATTTTTAGTAGCCAATAACAAAGCCGATACGGCCACCGTGATTCCCTTCCAAAAATTTTCGTGTTGCTGGCGAGGAATTCGCTTTACGTCAAAAATATTTTACTGGTGAAAAAACTCGCGTTATAGCGTAAGTCGGATCGCGTTGTAGCGGGAGTCGGCTGTACTGCTTAATGTTTACAGTTTAGGATAGTACAAAATCTTTCTTCAACTGAGAGACTACGGCGATATTTCCCGTACCAGAGTTTGTGCAGGCGCGTAATCAGTTTTAGTGCCTTCCTTTGTCTGAAAACTGCCTATGGCAGAAACGTCAAGTAGCTAAAATTATCTAATTATATCGTTAATCGGTCAGAAAAGATATCTACCATTATCTTACTAATTAATGAGATCTTCATTTATAATATAACATGCTTTAAATATCTCTGATCATCTGAACCTGAACATTGACTTAAAAGAGTACTTTTTCAAGTACAGTTCCCCATATTTCATGTTTCATCATGATTCGTCACAGTAGTAAGGCTTATAAGTATATTCAAAATGACGCAGTTGCTGTCATTGGACCACTAGGTGTTTCTATGAATGGACCACCTGACAAAGTGTTTCACTCATGGAAAATCTCAATCATTGCTGTAACTTCAACTCAATTAACTTTGAAAATTGCTCAATTGTTTTAAAATAAATATGACAATGAAAAAAATAATCTCAGTAACTCATGAAAACTCTTATACATTATTATAATTTCAAGCCAATTTTTTAATAAAATTAATTAAAAAACCAAAACATTATGATACAGTTTCCAATACTTTTGCTGTTTCACAAAATGCAAAAGTTAGTAAAATAATATGGCCAGTGGACAAGTGAGAGCACGCAACGTGTTACAATAGCTCACAGAAATGGTGGTATGGACCTTAACGAAGGCTGTTGATAATATTGAGTCCTGAAAGCAACTTTACACTATCGCATGGAAGATAAAAACCGGTTTGTTGTTACATTAGTTAATTATTAAAAATTTAGGACATAAGCTCTCTGAAATAGGAATATGATTAGTGAATCATATTTTGAAACTAGAGAAGAAGTTTTTGGAATTACTTCCGAAAAATTTGGAGAATAGGCCTTTCAAGAGGCTGAGAAAAATTACATTTTGTCCCACAGATTTAATTAAGACAAAACGTCTGTAAGTACTATAGTCTCTGGTAGTTTGAGACTTAAGCTTCTGGCTTCAGTAATAAAATGGTCAAATATGTTCCCTGACATTTTAGAGAGCAAGAACAATCTAGCGTCAAACGAAAATTTCCAAAGTCGATTTTTCAAAATTATCAACAGTTTAAATGAGCTTGAAAAGACATTAGTGAAGAACAGTGTTGCACATGTTGGGAATATATCAAGGGGTTAACGAGGTGTGATGACAACAGCTGTGTGTTGTGTGAGTGCTGGGTTTTTTCTTATGTTCTTCTTATCGAAAAATAAAACATTTTAGAAAATAAATCATTTTTTCTATAACTTATTGTTATTTATAGTATTTATTGATCACCTGTTATAAATATTTGTAAGTTACGCATTGATTTTTTAATTAGAGAATATGGTCCATCGATGGAAACTCGATGGTCCACCCATAGCAACCGTTAGCCATGAATGGACCACATGCTAAAATATTTATTTTTAATTTTATTCTTTATTGTGTACATTTGTCATGAATGTTAATATTTTTATTAAAAGAAAAATATATTGAGAAATTGTTCCTGTAATTAGCGTGAAATTTGAGTTGGATTTCCTTTCTAAAAAAATCTAAAACTGTTATGTGGTTCATTGACGGCAACCTTCCCCTATGTTTTGACATTAAAATCTTAGTCATGAATGATTAAATTAGTAAAACTTTGAAAATGAGTCAATAATTTTATTTTCCTGAAAACTTATAGTAGTAAATATGAATGAGTCAATAGTCATAGTTTTTCCTCCATACGTCATTGCTTTGAATAGCTAAATTACGTATTTTCTTCATATTTAATTAATTGCATACGGTACATACCTATACTAATAATATAAAGCTAAAAATTTTGTTTGTTTGTTAGTTTGAGCGCGCTAATCTCAGGGACTACTGATTCGAATTGCGTCTCTTTGTGAACTCTTTTTGTGTTGAATAGTCCATTTATTAAAGAAGGCTATAGTTTTTTTTTTTAATAGATTTACCGAAATATTTTTAATTGCAAATTAAATGTTTAATTAAGGTTTAGTTCTATGAATTCCAAATAGATGGCGGGGTAAGTTTAGTTCTATGAATTCGCTATCAAAAGGGCGTGGGCCAACAGATGCGAACTGTTGCGAATGTCGCTGTTGTGGTCAGCGAACTAATTTTTGAGTGCGTTTTTTTCTTCGATATTCAGGTACAAAATTTGATTTTTCAGGATTTTTCTATTGGGGTTTATTTTCCTTATTTCTTCAACGTTTGTTTTTGATCTTATAGTTGAAGATAGTTATCGAAGAAAATAATTTGATCTGTCGTATTATTCAATTCCGATTGCTCTCTATAACGTTTGTATTATAGTATTGTTTATTTGGCGAAACATTTTAAATCGAAAAAAAAAAAACTGTTTTACTCGCTAAAGGCCAGGGTTAAGGTAACGTAGTTGATTAGCGCGTTAAGCGATGAACCATGCAGTTGAAGAATTATTTTGAGGTTTAAAAACTGCTGTTAATCTTTTTGTGTGTTTTGGCTAACAGTTTTAAATTCCAAAGATACCGTAATAGTTTTTTGAAAAGGTGTGTACGCATTTTAGTTGACGAAAAATGATCATTTCACATCAGAAAGGGCAGGACAGGGGAGGGGGTGGGAGGGCGTGGATTTTTTTTATTCAACGGGTTTCCTTTAAATTCTTAGCACGGGTATCGCCGTGCTTTTAATGCTAGTTGGTAATATCCAAGTCATCATATTAATCGAATATAATTTGTGTTTTGACAACCAATTTGTGCAATCCTTTTGGGTAACTCAGTTGAAAATAAATGTTATCACATGTATTTGTACTAATTAAGTATTTTTATCATTGCAATAGTTTTATTTTTCGCTATCCGGTTTGAAATTTTTTATGCTAAATGCTCAAATTCTTTTCAATGCTAGAATGCTTCAATATTGCTGCGTAATTTAGGTGATTAATTATATGCATCAGAAACACCTTTTTTTTATCTATCCCATAATATAATGCATTTTTAACAACTCATTCTTTTTTTTAGCTACTTCTTGTTCCTCTTCTTCTTCTTATTGTTGTTATTGTTATTATTATTTTATTTTTATTTTTCATGCTGCTAAGTGTATTCAAACCTCCCATAAATATATTTGTAATACATTGTAGTTAGAGGCTAAACGGTTACTAGTACGGACGACACAGGTCAAATAGATTGGCACGAAGCGTGTGGCCAAAGATTTGCAGATATGACTCTGGATGGAGGGCCGGTGTAAGGTAGTGATGACATATGTACATTGAATAATAATCGTAAACATGAAGTCGTCAACTTGTATATTACTGACACATTAACCCTGTAGCTATTGGATGAGGGGATTTTCAGCTCTACGCTCTACAAGTATTAAGAGCATAAGTTGCAACAAAAGAAGTGGGGGAGGAGGGGGAATCTAGCGTTCAAAACCTATTTTTATGCTTAAATAATTTAAATTCCGCCTAATTTGTATCAATACGTATAAAGTTAAAACGAAATAACTTAAGTGTGTCAAATAAGGCCATTCTAAGGTTAATGGCCTAACATAGCGCTCATTTACGAATCAATTGCCTCCAGACTTAGCACGTACATCAGTTGACTCTTTATGAATAAGAAAAAATTGATATGAAAATTTAAGTTTCAATTATGTTTGTAGGCAGTTTTACCAAATAAAGGCAATTTGGCCTTATTAGGAACATTTGTTCATATTAAGGTCCACTTTGGACAAAGATTACCACACCCATAATTAAAGACAAAAAAATGCCAAACGAGTATAATCAAACTAAAAATATAATTGGAAAGTTTTTTAATATTAATGTAAAAACATATTACACTACATTTGATAAATTCTGAAACAATATAAAAAATGCCATGCTCTTTTTTAATGAAAGGGAGAGAGATCAATCGAAGCATTCGTGAGAACATTAATTCATTATTTTCCGGCGGGTTTTTTCTTTAGGTTACTCCTGCGTACACTTTATGCATATATGTACAGCATTCAATACAGTGCATCATATCTTTCACCTGATTCGGGCTCCAAATAGGGACACTGGAGTGTTAAAAAGGTAAACCAGCGCTTCTCAACCTGTTTTGACCTGCGGAACGATAAGAGCTTTTGAAAAAAAAAAATCGCGTATCTGTGCTGATTTTCCTCTCCCCTTTTTTTCCCAAGAAATGAGAAAAAAAAAAAAAAACCTTGCATTTTCAGAACGTTAAAATCTTGTGAATTTCTTTTACGGACCAGTGAGGTTTTTCCCCTTTCTTCTTACTTTTTTCCCCCTTAGCAAAAAAGAATAACTTTCGATTCGGGGACTATTAAACAGTTGTGGAAAAATTTTACGATCGACTGAAGGTTCCCCCTCTTTTTTTTAAAATAATAGCGATAGATGAATTAATAAATCTTTACTAATAACAAAGCTGAAAGCCTCTCTGTCCGGATCTCTGTCTGTCACGATCTCTCTCTGTCCGAATCTCTCTCTGTCTGAATCTCTGTCTGTCAGGATCTCTGTGATGCGCATAGCGCCTAGACCGTTCGGTCGATTTTCATGAAATTTGACACAAAGTTAGTTTGTAGCATGGGAGTGTGCACCTCGAAGCGATTTTTCAAAAGTTCGATGTGGTTCTTTTTCTATTCCAACTTTAAGAACAAAATTATCATAAGATGGACGAGTAAATTACGAAATTGTCATATCGTGGAACCGTAACATAAGCACAAGCCAATTGGTGAGAAAATTCACCATACATTATTTGTAAATATGCAGGCGAACCAAAAGACCTTTTTATTTTCTATTACGGGCAAAGTCATACGGGTACCACTAGTATATAATAAATTTTGTCTAGGTGCAAAAGAACTGTTACAAGAAATATTTAAATGCTAAGAATAAGATAAGCAATTATTGTAATTATTATACATAAGTAATGAAAATTATCGCTGAGATAAATCATGGCGTTTTTGGGGTACAATCTTTTCTTCTATGTTACCAATTCACGGAACATCACAAATCGCAAAAATCGCAATCCAAAGTAAATTTTATTCCAAAAATATTAAGGCTATATAATGAAATAAAACGTTTAAACTCTTATAAAACAAAAAATTTGATCATTATATGTTTTTTTTTTTTTTTTTTTTTTTTTTTTTTTTTTTTTTTTTAAGTGCCAGAGGAACAAACCAAAACACATTTTTTAAATATTATGATTTAACTAAAAGGAATTTGTTGTCAATCTTATCGATTCATAAATATTTATACTTCCATCAGTGTTGATCTGGTGGCACGCTTGACTTAAATATAGTTTTTATTAAAACATTTATTTATTTAACATTTTTAATGATGAAGTGCAAAATATTTAAAAAGTAAGAGGAAATAAATTAAGCTCTTGAACTTTGTCCTATTTCTCATTCCTCGTAATTTAATTCCCATAGGTCTACTGTGCGATTGATACTGATTGCGTGAAAGGTATTTTTGAATAAGAATTTGCTAATGTATTCGTCTAACGGAATTGGAAATGAAGATGATATATAATCAATCGAGCAAAAAATGTTTTGGTTGGTTTTAAAACTTTTTTCAGATGACCTAAAAAAATTTAGGATCAATGACTAACATTGTTTAGGTTCACATTTTCCTCTTTAAGCAATACTCAGTCTTCAATAATGGGAAAGAAACATCGTTTGCTTTAGAGTTACGTTCTATTAATTAAAGATTTTTCCTGCTGCTTTTCAACATAATTTGAAGCCTAAACAAGCTGTTTTGTTCTTGATCTAAACTGTTTTAAAGGGAGATATTTTAGCATCTTTTAAACATCGTAAGTTTTTTTTCCTTTCAAATTAGAAATTATTTTGTAAAACAAACATGTTAAAAATGTTTGCGAACTGAAAAAAAAAAAAAAAACAATTATTTATCTTTTTGTTGAACATATGCAAAAAAATTTCTAGTGAAAAAAATTGTTTATGAAAATATTTTATGAGTTTAAATAAGAAATAAATATTGGAATTACTTTAAATAACAATTAGAAATGCAACTTAAATATGTTGTCCGTGACAAAAATGATTAAAGCAAAGATGAATCATATTTAAAGTAAAATTAAAATAGGCATTCTTAGTAATAGCTTTGCCTAAAAATTAACTTCAAAGGCATTTTAGAACTAAAACATACGTAATGAACTTAGTAATACATATATAATATGTAATATAAACTAGAGCGCTTCAACATACCCAAGTAAATGTATAAATGATTGTGGACTAAATTCTGTTTTGATTCTTCAAATACCAAATTATCTATAACAAAGAAGTAAAATTAAAAGCAAAATTAATGGGAATGTAATGCTGTTGAAACCTAGTCAAATTCATTTATTGAATTTTTTAGAAGAATTTGAAAAGGAATTACTATAACAAATCTAAACTAATATTTTAAACTTTTCAACTAACAAATCGAGTTTGCAGTTAAACAATTGTAGACGTTTTCCTTATAAGTGTGGTTTTATTAAAAATTAATTTGTCGAAGGTTAGTTGGACTACACGTTAAAATCAATTTAGAAATTTATTCATCTAGTTTTATTTGGAAAAAAAATGATGAAACATCTAAACTAATGTTTGAAGTTATTCACATGAAATTCAATCAAATGTCCAATTAAACTATGGGAGATATTTTATCTGTAGAAATGATCTTAGTAATAATTCTTTTTTCGAAGATGAATTGAATGACACGCCAAAATCTATTTAGAAATTTATTCATTTAATTTCATTGGATAATACTATAAAAAAAACTAAATTAATATTCAAAATTATACACCTAATTCTTATTTAACTATGCATTGAAAGAATAGCGGAGCATTTCTTCCAAAAGAATAGTTTTTAGTAAAATTACCTTTTCGAAGACAGAACTGAATAGAACGCCAAAATATTTTGAATATGAATGAAAAATTATTTCCTCGGCACATATATACCTGTCCACATCCCTCTCACCCACTCCACTAATTTTCCTGCGCAATCAGACAGACGGAATCCCTTTTTTCCTGAAAAAAGTTATAAATACAACATTCCGCCGCAGCTTGTTTGCACCCCTTGTTTTGAAGGAAATTCAATGATAATTCTCCAAAATCTGTTACCCGAACGCCTAAGACGAAAACTGCGCCTAATCTCGTCTGGGTAATGGAAAGAGAATCGCTTCCTCCAAGTCGATTGGATCTCCGTGCAACACTGATGATTATCTATCGTAATATCGCAATTCAATAAGCATTTATCTAATAAAAACGGAATTTCGATAGTTTTACATAGTTCTGCTTTCAACAGGTGGGATTAATAAGTGTCTATAGGGATGGAAGAATTGCATATGCATGAGGAAATTGAGCTTTTAATGATCGAAGAGAATTTATGATTATACTTTTTTTTTTTTTTTTTTTTAAAGCTTTAGTGTTATGAATAAATGAATAATGGTATGCTAATATGCATATTATTGAGGAGGTTTATGCACTTAATACATTGATTTTAAAGCGTGATAATATTTTCACAAAGAAACAATCAGCAAGATCGTTTTAAAAATTGTGATTAAAATTGAAAAAAAATAGGTTTTCATCCGTCATGCTAATCGCGTTTTGCTCTTTTAATTAAAGATCAGTGATCTTTGTCCTCATACAAGAGGAAGCGATTACTTAGATATTCAAGTTGTTGACACATTGAGCGGCGGGTTATTCTCTGGAAAACATTTTAAATGAATGAGAATTCTTTAAATGAAAATTTTGAAAAGTATTTTAAATTGCGCATTAAACACTTTATTCGAAACATTTTTGTAAAGATAGTTAAGATATTCTGAATGCATCTGTTAGTGCATGTATTGAAAATCAGAAACACGTGCCAGAAATGTAGTCAAGCTTGTTTTGACCCTTGGTGTTAAAAATAAAAATTTTGTCTCATGGAAAAGTGAAAAATAAATAAATAAATAAATAAAAAAGCAATTGACATTTTAAAAAAATGACACATAGATGTTCGATTATTTTTTTAAGTACTAGAAGGAAAACATTTTAAATCAATATCAAAACAATACACTTCTCAAATCAACCATTTAGCCTTAGAAAGTTAGTTCTTTGCATAGATAATTATTTTCTCATAAAGACATGCAAAAAACTGATAACAGGGGAAAAATAAAATTATCGAAACATTCTTGCGAAAGAAGAATCAAAGTGCTATAACTGAAAACCACAGTAAAAACCTCGCTTAAGTGAATTAGAAACACTTTATTTGTTAAAAAGTAGATTATGGCAACGTAGGAAAATTTTAAATCATTCAGTTTTTCCTGATCATTTGTCTACAATTAAATCCTGCAAAAAGCTTTATCGAGCAATCGTAAGCGAAAATATTTTGATAGTCTAGTCAATGAACGGTTTGAAAAAACAAAAAACATGTAGTTTTGCAAATTGGCACGCACTTACATTAAGGGCTCCTGATGAACATACTATAAGTTCCCGGTGGTAGGGGGAGGGGGGGAGCTCGCATCGCCACCTAGGATTTTATATATATATTTATATATATATAAGTGTGTGTTTTCAGCTTTCGTCTAATACGTCAAAACTATTTACTTGCGAACAAAATTGTTGCATGATAAATTAAAGAAGCGTAAAATTATCTTTAAAAAGCTATTGTTATTTTTTATTGTAGCTATAATATTTTCCGAGATATTAAATGGTGAATTCCAGCGGTAACGGAAGGACAGTTTGAACAAAAAAATACGATGTATTTCTGTCTGTAAGCATATCAAAATATATACTTTTTCAAAAACTGATGCATAGACTTTTATACACATCATAGTAAGTTGCTAAAAAAGTCAAAGTCAGGATTTTTTTGCCAGTAACTTCTTTTTTAAATGAAATTTAAAAAGCGGTAATGGAAGGACACTTTTTCGACAGGATTTTCACACAATCATGTTCTCTCCAAACGTTCAGCCAAACTATAGAAGAGAAAATTCTATAAAAATTAGAGCACATACGAGAGTGTTCGATCATTACAATTTCACCTCTAGTTTTAAAAGATAATTATTTTAAGCATATAAATTATGTATTTGTTAAGAGTAACAAAAGGACAGTAACGGAAGTCTAAAACAATTTAACTTGGTAAATTTCAACTTACAAACATCTATTCAGCTAATACAGCAGTCTGAAACAATAACATCTAATACATGAGTTATTTGTTACAGATCTGAAAATTCTTCAAATACTCAAAAATATTACCAGAATCCTCAGAACATTTATCTTGTTTGTCAGAGAATACGGAGATTATTCCCACATTATTATGCATTCTCAAACAAGATATTTTTATTCCTTCATCTTCTACATGAAGTACCTGTCCAACATCGCCCTTTGTTAAATTCTTTCCCTTCCATTCAACTAAAGCCCTGGATCCTTCTCTTAAGTGGCGACACACTTTGATCCATGCACTTCGCGCCGCTTTCGACTGCGATTGGAGGCGGGCAGTCACGTTGGTTCTGTCCGCCATTTCGTGTCGTTGTCTGTGTGATTTCACTGTGAGGAATACTGGATATTTTCCCTTTGCTATTCGTATTTTTTATCAAACGCTATCTTTAATGTGAAGATGCCTTGTGTAGTGCATTAAGATGTTCTAACAGTTCAAAATTACTATATCGAAATGCATTGAAGGATTATTTATGTATTTTAAATGTTTTCATCAATACTGCTGTGCAATTTCAGATACTTCTTGAAACTCTTGTTGAAATTGTAATATTTTTTACTTTTCATGAAACTGTCTGATGGTTTGTTAATTTTCATGGGATAATCAGGACATTCACTTAAATCATCATAAATAGCTCCTTCAAATATTGTAAAGCTCAACAATGTAACGGCACCTAACAAATTGCTAGCAGTAGTAAATTATTTGCCCTGTTTTTAAAACTGATTTTTCTGAGTTTAAGATAACAATGCCGTCAAAATTTAAATATACTAATTATTTTATTTATTTTTAATAAAAAATTTTTATTGTTTAGTAAGTTTTAAAATGTTTTAATAACTGTAGCAAAATTATTTTAAGAACACGTCGTTTTGCTTTTAATTGTGTCATGGCCATGAGTTTCAGTGTGTTGCCAAGTTAATTATTTATCTATTTTGCGCATAAAAATTAAGATATTAAAAGTATGAAATTATTCATTAAAAAAATTAAGCTTCTTTGAGATTATAGTAACATGTAACTCAAGTCAAGTTATATAATTACGTAAAGGATTTTTTTTTTTTTTTTTTTTGCCCGGAAAAAATTTGTTTTCGTTTAATTTTTATTTTGATGTGAAAACCTTTTATATATAAAATATATAAATACTAGTCGACCCGTGCGGAACTCCGCACTGTGCTTCGAATCGTTTCATAAGGCATTTCGCTCTTTAAGAATTTCAAAGGAAGAACATTATGACGAAGAACCGAAAAAAAAGTAAGCGCAGAAGAGAAGGCATGTAATTTAAAGACATCAGTAACAAAACCAAGTTAAATACAACGTTGTGATAATTTGATCATCGCTCACCTTTTAATCGTACATATTTTCAATGCAAACATAAATGTCATTAAAAGTGTGGCTGAGTGGTGACTCGTGAAAAAGCAATAATTGTGCATGTGAAAAAACAGGTTGTGGCAAATACAGTCCTGCACATGCCAGCATCTGACGGGAAAAAAAAGAAACATTAAAGAGATATTTATTGGCACGTATTCGAATTGGCGCCATTCGGACTAACAGCCCGACACCCCAACAAACCTAGCAATTGCGCCTTCCTTTTCGAAAGCTATTCATTGAAGGAATGCGTAGTAAAAAACAGCAAAAAATCTTTTTGCCAAAAAAAAAAAAAAATAATAATAATAATAAGATCATGCATCTGTGTTTTGTCATTAACCAGCATGATACGATTTAAAATTATTCGCAAAGCATGGAATTTGATTAAAGAATGACGAAGATCTCACGTAGCGATTGAAACAAACATTCTAGAGAAGTAATAAATTTGATTGAAAATAAGTGTTTTTATCTTTGAATATTGAACTATTTCACATAGAAGGTTGCTTTAACCGTTACGGCTTAAATGCCCTCACGAGTTTCTCTTTTAATCGAACACTTAAAATTCAAAACCAAAACCAGTTGAACTGAGTCCGTTCTTAAGTGTAATTTTTCGAACGTAGACAAAATGTATTTTTTTTTTCAGCAGAAAGCAGAGACGTAGAAAATAATTTCTTGCTAATGAAGTTGATAATACTTTTAATGCTTTATATCGTATTCGCGCGAATAAAAAATTAAAGGTTTACTGAGTGAAACTCGTAGTTTTAATCGGGCGTAGTATTTTTTCATTTGTACAAAAGGTCGAACACTGCTATTAGAAACATCTACATTTTAGCATACATAAAAAATGTTTTTCTGCACAAAAAGGATTTCTTTAGGTAAATCTAATACTTTTTTATGCTTACATTATGTTGAGTGTTCTGGATGTAGTCAAAGAACACAGTTCGATTAACAATGAACTTATCCGAATGATAACTGTAGCCTGCATAAAGGAGTCGAAACACCAAGTAGCATTCCCACTGCATTTATTTTATTAGGTGTGTATGTTATGAGCACATGTAATGCGTAATACTAATATAAATTTGATATTATGTCGGACAGCCCAAGCTTGCCCGAAGTTCAGATAGTTTATAGCCGAATGCTCTACCGAAAAAAAACTTATCAATTAAACCGAACAACTAAGTCCAGTGCTGTTAAGCTTTATTAAAATATGAACACACACAAAGGCTTTTTTTTTTTTTTTTTTTTTTGCCGAAAGCGACGTAAAAATGGAAAACTGCATTAGAACTTTGCTTTAAAAAATGCATAAGAACTACAGGCAGCATCAAGGTTTTGAAACAGCAAGAGGCGATTTCGAAAACTTGAATTTTCGACCGTAAGTCTTTTTTTCGTCATTGGCCAGCCTGATAAGTTTTAAAATGAGAGGGGATTAATATATAAGATAAGATATTGAAGAAAAATGTTTTTATTTTTGAAAATTTTTACAATTTGTTATCGCAGGCTGCTTAAACCGTTATAACTTAGATGGCAGCACGTGTTCATCATTTAACAGCACGGTTAAAATACAAAATAAATTGAACTATGCTTTCGAATGTAGTAAAAATGTGATAAGCTATTTGTTTTTTAGCAAAAAGAAGAAAAAATATATATTTTACCCTTCAAATTGAGGTAGTATTTTATTTATTTGTACAAAGAGTCAAAAACTCATTAGAAGAATATATATTTCAATATACGATTTATTATTTTTTTTCTGAACAAAAAACAATTCTATTGTAGTCTGAAATCTTAAAACTGTTACTTATATTTTCGCTTACGTTATGCTTTAATTTTCTTTCCAGAGCCAAAGCTTCAAAAAAAAAAAAAAAACACGTGCAATTTCGAAGTAATTTAGCACAAAATCACTGAATGTTTTCATATCAGCAAGGAGCATTTCCTTCTCATTTATTCTATTCCCTCATAGTTGTTATTCATTTAATTCAGTGTTCATGTAATGCGCGATATTTCTCTAATTTTTTTGTTGCAGATTGTTCGGACGTGGGCCCGAACACGTAATCTCCTGGTTACGAAGAGAACGCTCTGCCGATCAAGCTACTCAGCTCTGTCGGTCATAGCGCAAATTAAAGTTATAAGTTTGACCGAAAACCTCATTCTGGTTCTTTAAAACAGGTTTTTCGGTTAAAAGAAACAATTTTCAGACCTTGGGTCTATTTTTCGTCAGTAGCCAGCACCATAAGCTATAAAATAATTCGTAAATCAAAGAAATCGATCAAGAATTGAGGGAAATTTGGCGTAGAAACTAAAAACAGGCTACAGAAATAATATATAAGGATATGATTTATCCCAGTATCTGTTAATTTATAAATTCATTATTACTATTTATAATAGTTCGTCACAGATGTAATCTGCACTCTTTTATTTGAATTCCTATTGGTGTCAAATAATTCAATTATTATTATTTTTTTAATATTGATTTAAAACTGGTTACATTTTATTATCAGTTCGTTGAATTTTTAAGAACTAGTAGTATCCTTAAAAATCAGGCTTAAATGAAAGGCCTTTTTTTATGTAAAATCGTCATGAAAGAAAATGTTGATAAAATGTTTTAAAAAAAATGTTAAAAAAAAACATGGAAGAGTCCTGCTGAAAATAAAACATTATTAGTTAAAACAAAAAGAAATTTTGCAATTTTTTAGAAGTGAATAATTTTCCATAAGAAAACCACACACATTAGTAATATAAATAATACTGCTTTGCATGTATAAGTTTAAACTGTTGTCCACAAATAATTTATGACATAATTAATTTAGCTCACTACTGTTTTACTCAGTAGTAGATTAAAGGGGGGGGGGCAGGAGGCCTGTGCCTCTCCCCAAAATGATGAATTTATTTAACTATTTTATTCACTATTTTTTAATTGACTTCTCCATTGCATTTTTTAATATAGTTAATTAAACAGAACACAACACACACATAGAGCATATTTTGAATAATAGCATTTTTATTTGTTAAAGAAGTCGTACTGGAGTCCTCGAGTGGCAGAATACATTTATACATTTAACTCGCTGGTTTTGAATTCAAGGGAACGTAATATCGCTATTCGTCCATTAATTTTTCTTTGATGGAATCAATAACTAGCATTCTTCAAAAAATGTGCAGGCGTGCCTAAAAGAATTATTTTGATCCAGGAAGCTATTTGCGAAATAATAGCTTTTTCTTTTTTAGCTTATAAAAAATGCAAAATGAAAGAAATCATATCGTAGTTTCTTGAGAAAACCATGATATTAATGGAGGTGGCATGTAATATAAATATGTTATCTCAACTGTATCATGGCTTCAAGAACAATCAGTATCTGCTTTGAAATCCACACAGAAATTGTCCTGAATTTTTCAGCAAAACTTATATGTTTAATAGCTACGACTTTCTTAATTAAATAATATTTTATAGTTAAAATACTATAAAATAACATTAAAACCTCAAATGAGGTATGGGTATATTTTTTTATTGAAAAACCTTGCTCTCGTGTTATAATCATTACGACATTGTTCCTAAAATTAAAACCGCTAATTGTATAGCATTTCGGTAACATTATTATGGTTTAGTATTTGATCGGCTTGAAACGTTCAAGATGTTTTATGTCCACATTCAAAGTATATTGGTACATAATATGTATGTGGGGCATTCCACGGTATTTTTACATTTATGTAGAGTCCGTAACGTGACCTTTTCTGTCATAACTTTTTAATTTACCGTTTGATTTATAAATTATTTTAATTTGAGCTGGTGTGTTGGTAGGAAAAGATCAAAATAAAATAATATGCTAATCAAACAGTAAACTAAAAAGTTATGGCAAAAAAGGTCACGTTACGGACTCTACATAAATGTCAAAAATACCTTGGAATGCCCCATGTACTAAGAAGTGGATCATTAGTTGAAGGGATCCTTAAAAAATCTTAAAAAAGACATTTTAAAATAAAGTAATGAAAACTTTGTTATGAAACATCGTATGTGGCAGGGGAAATTAGGAGGTGCTATTCAATTTCCCGGGTCCTCTCTGAGAGATTTTTCTGTATCCGCCCCTGGTTCTACTACACCAACTTTCTAATAATAAAACGCATATTTAAAACGCTTCAAGTAATTTGTAACTCAGAAAGTCTATATGGGGGAAAAAAAGAAGTAACTTAAAAATCGTCGAAAATTTCTTCAAAACACCTTTTTACTAATATTCGGTTTAATAATTAAAAAGAAAAATATTTTACTAAGGTAAAATTCAACATTTTTGTATGTATATTATCAGTTACATAAGTTACGATTAAAAATCTGTAAACATTCGTTGATAAAAAGATACTTTTCAATGAGCGAAACTCTGTATTTTTCTACTGTTGAGATAGGAAGAAAGTTGCGGAACGACACAAAATGGCGGACGCTGGAGCGTGTCGCCACTTAAGAGACAGATCGAGGGCTTTACATTCAACTAACAAAACTTGTCCGAATGTTATGAATCATTTCTCATATTCTCATTATTTGGTGCTTTTGATTCAGCAGCATCTTCTTTTTAGTATTATTTATAATTGTCAGTCTGTTAACTGTTAATCGGAAGTGAAATCTTCTTCAATTTGTTAAAATATTGCTTTTATTCAATTTTATAATTCAAATTTATTATTTACACAAAACGAGCCCTTACACAAAAAAAAAAAAAAGAAAAAAAAAGCAATAAAATGAAAGATAAATCCGCCAAAAAAGCAATTATTTAAATTCAGCTATTAAAGTGTATTATAAACCACCAAATAAAAAAAAACAAGTCAGTAACCTGCACTAAACTTTTTTTGAAATGTAAAAACTGAAATATGAAGGCAAAAATGACAGCAGTTATTTCTGCAATATATGGGAAATTTTCCCACCAATTTGGCATGCTCCATGTTATGATTATTCCCCCAACTGTGGTTTAATGTTTAAAAAAAAATAAATACAATCTTCAAATGTATGGTAAACTCAATGTGAAAGCATTCGACAATTTCACACTAATAGCAATCAGCGCTTGCTGTTACCGGGGTTATAACAACCCGAGCTCGTATGGCATGCAGTCCCTGCTCCATGTGTGCAAAGGAAAAAAAAGGCTATCTTACATCATATCTTGTACCAGTTTTTCCATCATAATTTGCTAAATGTATAGGTGATGTGTATTTGCTTTTACAGTTAAAAAAAGGGGGGGGGGGAGAAATTTTAAGAATAAAAATTTGCATATCACTGTTGTAATTCAATACTGGCACTTTAATATTGCTGTTTTGAGAAACATGCATTTAAAGAATTATTTTGCCATGCTGCACCACAAGATGTCTATGTTAGGAAATCTCAAAAAAGTGTGATTTTGAAATTTCTGTATAGATATACAGATTATTTCATGTTTTTCCTAGATATATACAAACGTATGTTTATTTTGAGTTTGTGTATTCTAATTCTTTTTTCGTTGGAACGTTTCTAGTGTTACAAACTGAGAAACTAATTCTTTAAAGGATTTTTTTCTCAAAACAGAAATTTTAAACTTGTCTCAGTATTCAACTAGAGCAGTGGTATGTACTCTTAAATTTTAAAACGTCGTTCTTTTTTAAACTAGTTTCAAAATTTCACTAAATACAAACATAAATGTCAAATGTATTAAAACAAATGAAATGCAATGGAATCAGAGGAGATGAATGCTACAAAAAATAAAATTTAAAAACATCTGACTGCACCCAGTTCGCTCTCCGTTTAAACTATTTCTTTTTAATAAACTTTTATGGCAAAGGTTCCTGAAAAAAAAATTACAACATTGTGCTTCGTGTTGAACGATGTAGTAGGCGTATTCAAACCGAATCCTCGTAATCCAAATTCCTCCGAGATAAAGTGAGCAATCAGATCTAAATTGATATTTTTTAGAATGACTAGATGCATATTTTGTTAATCTGCAAAAGGTAATAAAACAGTTTGGCTTATTTTAGAAAATTTGAGAATTAGATTTGCTAATATGACAAAAAGTTTCAGCATGCAATTATTTTCTAAGCTTTCTGAAAGTTTGTTTCATTATTTAATTGATTAACTGATAATTTATTAAGTTTATCATTTAAATCAAAATGTATATGATCTGAGTCAGGACACATAATTTTCGTAGGAGGTGAATTCCAGCGGTAATGGAAGGACAGTTTTTACAAAAAATCGTTGCATTTCTGTCTGTGACTTTAGCGAGTGCAGGGCTTAGCTTGCCCTTTATCCGCTTTGGTTTGTTTTATAGATTTAGTAAACTCATCTGATTAATTTTAAGATCTTTTATTTACACATTTATTCTATAATCTACTGTACAGTATATACACAAGAATCAGCATAAAGCATAAAGCACAACATGAAACAGATCAACCACCGGTCAGAGCCAGCGCACAACACCGCTGCTCTCTACCAGACCTCAGTCATCTCTCACCCCAAACATCCCTTCGCTCCTCCGCACCCGAGCACCAGGCTGAAGTAATCGTGCGACCAGGAGAGAGGGGTCGAGAAATGTCTCTGTTGGGGTGCCGGACACTATAGTGACCTTATGAAAAATCATATTTTTCCAAACTTGATGCATAGACTTTTATACACATCATGGTAAATTGCTTAAAAAGCCAAAGCGAAGAATTTGTTTTTAATAACTTTTTTAAAATTACATTTAAAAAACGGTAACGGAAGGACATTTTTGCGACAGGATTTTCACGCTTTCGTGTTATCCCCAAACGTTTAGTTAAACTAAAAAAGGGAAAATAGTATAAAAATTAGAGCACATACGGGAGCGTTCAATCATTACAATTTCACCTCTAGGTTTAAAAAATAATTATTTTAAGCATATAAATTATGTATGTGTTAAGGGTAACAGAAGGACAGTAATGGAAGGACAAAACAATAAAACTTGGTAAATTCAAACTTACAAACATTTATTCAGCTAATATAGCAGTCTAAAACAATGAGATCTAATGCCTGTTACAATTATGAATTCTTTAAATACTCAATAATTTTATCCGAATCCATGCAACATTTATCTTTTCCTCAGCAAACACGAAGATCATTCCCACATTGTTATGCATTCTCAAGCAAGATACTAATATTCCTTCGTTTCCTATATGAAGTAGCGCAACATTACTCCTTGTTAATTTCTTTTCATTCCATCCAACTAACCAAACTTGTTCAAACGTTAATGAATTCTTTGGCATATTCTTATAATTTAGTGTTTTTGATTCAGCTGTATCTTTATTTTTAACATTATTTATAACTGTCTTCAGTCTGTTGACATTTAAAAGAAATCTTCTTCGATTTGTTGAAGTATATTCAATACTATAACTTCTTACAAAGTTCTAATAGTGTATAATTTGTGTGTTTGGATGAGAATTGATATTACTCTATCTTTTTGAAAGTTGATCTTTGAATTTACTGATCTCGTCGTAGTACGTTTAGCGGTTGAATCAATGCTCTCAACAGTCCTTTCCTGTGACTTGTGTTAACAAATTGAAAAGCAGTTTCTATATTGTATAATTTCAATATAAAATACAAGTTTGTAAGCAATTGTTTCTGTTTAAATTGGCTTGTAATTTCACAAATATGTCATACCAAAATGATCTTCACATGCTTAGGAACTTTTAAGTGTAGTTAATTGTATAATGCACTTGGAATGAACCTCGTGTGAGTTCATCTTAATTTTTCGTTAGCTCAAAACATCTCGGTGTACGTGAACAAAGGAGATCACGTGCTCCTCTCAATGTTTGCCTGTGAAGGGAGAAAATGACATGCTCCTCTCAGTGTTTACCCGTGATGAGATTAGATGAAGTGCTCCTCTCAATGTTTAACTAATTAAAATTATTATTTTCAGACATTTTAAACCAATTTACCGCTTCTGTGGGGGGGGGGGGGAATATAATTTTGAAGGGTGTTTGTTGCTATTTTACGAATACCAGCCGTTTAAAAATAATAAGCAGAATATTAGGGAATAAATAGGTAAAAAATTAAAGCGAAATGACATTACAGTGTCAACACAATGCAAAAATAATAAAAAAAACGACATGTGATAATTTCAATCCTGAGTTTATTAGAAAATATTGCAGTGTACGATGACTTTAGTGGCGTATTATTTTTCTGTCTCATCGTTTTCTGACAAATTTCAACAATAAAATCAGACAATATTTTGACAACACTAATGGGTTTTATTTAGAATGGCATAGGAATGACGTGAAAAAAAATTGGACTTCATATTCGAATTCATTTTCGCATTATTTTGGTTTTACTACAAAATTTCAAGATGTTAGAACACTGTTGAGAGCCACTGTATATGGTGAGTTGATGTGTATCATATTAGTATTTTTAAAAAGTGTTTTTGCAGTACTTTAAAGATGCATACCAATTTTTTCCAATAATAACTTAAATATGGCCAAAATTTGCATTTTTGGGTAAGCCTAATGCATGTAGTGTGAGTCACACAAAACATAGAAATTTTATTTTTATTGAATAACGCTTATAGTTTCAGCTCTAATATTTTTTATTTTCTTTCTATAACTTATTGTTAATACTTTTTCACAATTCATTTGATATAATTTTAATACTATTAGAAATAGAAACTTAAATGTGTCTGTAGTGTGAGTCACAGCTTTGTTTTTGTTTTGCAAGTTTTTACACTTTGATTACAAAGTTTGACACTGAAATTATAAAATTCAAATAAACTAATAATTTAAATGTATTTACTATAGATACTATGGCTAAAACTCCATCTCAGCGTAAAGCAGAGCAAAGAAAAAGGCTTAAGGAGTCCAGGAAATATTTAAATTGTCGCAAAGCTGAGACAGAACGTCAACGAATAAGCTCAATTTGGGTACCCTAATAGAAGGCAAGTTTCAACGGCAGTTTTCTGTCACTAGTCATGGAAAAAGTGGAGTCGATGGCTTAGGTAGTACTCTGAAGTGGCGAGTGAGGGAGGTCACTTATATAGGAAAATTGACCCCCATCCTGCTAAACAGTTCACGCAAGTAGCTGCAGAGATTTGTCCGAATATTCAATTCATATATGTTCTACAGGAGTTGATAACATCCAAAATGTCTGATCATGATAAGCTGTAGGCACCAAATGGGATTGAAATCAAGCAGATTCCTAAAACAAGGATGATGCATTGTTTTGAGAAAGAATCACCATACAAACTATAAATCGTTAATATCAGGGGAGATGAAAAAAAAATTATTCAATTTCAGAAATGGGTGCTTTAAAGAACCAGAAAAGGTAGAAAACACTCATAAAGAATCTTCAAATTTTAATGTTGAGGACTGGATTCTTATTTCTTTTTCTGGCAAAAGACTAGTAAAGTCTTTTATTGGTCAAGTAATCGGCAAGCTAAGCTTAGGTGTCGTGACCATAAAAATTTTAAGGTTGGACAATGACTCCAAACGTTCCTCTTGGATTAAAGTTGATGACATATCTGACGTAGATATAACTCTTTCTGATAGTGCTACAATGAAACTTCCGGAGCCGTTTAATCAGCTTATGAATTACATATTTCAAAATATTTGCTTTAATAATTATGTCGTGTGTTGATTTAAATCTTATAATTCTACTTTAAAACATGTTCTTTGAGATTTCTGTTGTCTAAAATATGTCAATGTTCAAAAAAAAATGTGTAGGATTTGTTTTGTCTTTCGAAATTGAAAGCTGTAGTGTGAGTCACAATCTATGTGTAGTGAAAGTGTACTTATGGAAAAGCCCCCGAATATTTTAAAATAGATTATATTAATAAATATTGCATTATTTTCTTAATTTTGAACCTTCTGGATACATAAATAGAACAAGTCTTATTTTTAATGTTGCCAAAGAGGAAGATATCCAAAGATATAAATATTATTAATGTATCACTTCCTTTTGCATATAGTGTGTGTCACACTTGTATTTTAACACTTCCAACTGTCATGTAAAGCTTTTAGTGAGTAATACTAGATTGAGCAGTTTGTTTTAATGCTAATTAGTTATGCTGAGACAAAAAATAGGAGATAATACTTCAATAACGTTGAGATAAAGGGAGATTTGTATCTTAAAATTCTCAATTTGTAGTGTGAGTCACGCATGGAATTAACCTTTAAATATGTTACACCCTCAAAAGAGGGGGTCAAATTTTCATACAGCAAGAGAATGACAAATAGCACCTTGAGAGTTACAAAGTGAATTTCTTCATGGGTTATTTAAAATGTAAGTGTAGTAATAAAGAAATAACTGAAGCTTAAATAAAAAAGTATGGTTATTAAATGACAAAACAAAATTAATTTAAAACCTCCCTTTACGGACACCCTCAATTTCTTCGAGTACAAGTCCCACGTAGGTTTTTCCATATTATTCACTCTGAATAGCTTACACTCCGAATAACGTATATTCATTTCAATGAAAAAAAATCGATTGCTGCATCAAAACTTACTTTAAGTTAGCCGTACACAGTATGATAGAATTTACAAAAAGAAAAGTTACTTTCTCATTATCTACGAATTGTTTTACAGTTCAGGAAATATTAACATAAAACAAAAAGGGAATCAGCAATATTAATAACTAGCAAAAATACCCGGCGTTGAGTGGGTCAGTAATAATTATTAGAAAAAATCGTTACTTGCTTTTGTTTTCTGTTTTAAGTAAAAGAATTTAAAACACATCTTTTTGACGTGATTAAAAATCGAGTTTCTTCCTTACCCATAAAACTAAAATAGCAATAAGTATAAAGAACAAAGTAGTATTGATTTAGAAACGAAAGCACTATATTTAAGCATATACAAATTTAAAAAACATGAAATTAATCTTCTCATGTTTAAAAAGATTAATCTGTTGATACTTTTTTTTTAACATGGAGTCTAAAACCTTCTCTGTATGGCTAATGAAGTACGAAGTGATAAAAAAATGTAGCTGCGCTCGTAATCCCCTTATACTTGCTTTAGTTATTTCGGGAAATTTCAATCATTGTGGCTCTTGGTGCGATTTTACCGAATTTGCGAAAGTCGTTTCGAGGTACCTTCGATGATGCTCCCCCATTCTTTCCTTACTTTGTAAAACGATATGATATTAATTTTCGTCGCCAGATGCTGAGATATTTTTGGTCACCATAAAATGGCGCTAAACAGTTTCATCCGAAATGTTACCAAAATAAGTAATAAAATTTGGTGATTGTTTGAAATTGTGCAAAAAGGAAAATTAATGGAAGTTTTTGTGCTGTTTATAGATTTGCCTAATTATTTGCTGGATTATTTAACACAGTAAAAAAAGTCTTTTGAAAATTCTTTGATTGGCGATATTTTGTTTACATGGTGAAAGCTGAGAAACATTATGACGTAGTCTTCGGCTTCAAAAACAGCAACGTTGAAAAAACTGCCAAATGCATC
This sequence comes from Uloborus diversus, assembly GCF_026930045.1. Classification (NCBI taxonomy): domain Eukaryota; kingdom Metazoa; phylum Arthropoda; class Arachnida; order Araneae; family Uloboridae; genus Uloborus; species Uloborus diversus. The sequence goes on from NC_072731.1 coordinate 132,314,145, forward strand.
AGCTACGGAAATCTTTCTGCAAAAATTTTGGCGATCTGCTGGTTGTTTGGATAATGAGTAAGTGTTCAATTAGCATAAATAATAATAAAAACCATTAATTACATTAAAGTTCCGTTTGAATGGAAAATCATCAGCCAAATCATGTATTATTTGCCAATCTTGTGCAAAAATCTTACTTTAAAATTTGACTTGAGAAAAGCCTTGAACAATCACGAAAAGCAAAGAAAGTCAACAATACAACAATTGTCGCTATCGACAGGGAGTTGAGATGATACACTAAATACTGTATTAATTGAGGAAAGCCTTCGAACATGGATCTAAAAAGCTCATAACTCGTTTTTTATTCTACTTAGAAATTTCGAACAGGTGCCATCTTCAGCAGAAAAATCAGAGCTTTCGATGGACATATAATGTAAATATGTGCAAGTATTTTTTCATCCCAATATTAGAGAATTTATTCAAAAATTGTGTTTTATTGCCCCCCTAAGGGGGTTTTCCCCCCCATAACGGGACGAAAACTACCCTATGTGTTATTCTGATGCATAAGCTATGTTATTGTAAAGTTTCATCAAAATCCGTTCAGTAGTTTTTGCGTGAAAGAGTAACAAACATCCATACATCCATCCATACATCCATACAGACAAACTTTCGCATATATAATATTAGTAAGATATATGGTTAACTTTTAATCTAAAGCAACTACGAAATGTATAGCAATTTCACTTGCCTATTTGAGCAGCGTTTAAATAAACAAATGTCTAACCAATAAATCTCTTTTGGAACGCTTCGTCTGAACAACAACAACAAAATAAATAAATAAATAAATATAATGGTTCCACTGATACATTTTTTATTTATCGTTTGCCAAATTCAACTTTCTTCTATTTTATTTTCCAAATAATGTATTGGAAATAAATCCTTTTATATTACGGCATGCATTACCAGTGCTTGAGAAATAATGCTAGGAGAGTGATTTTTTTTACACCAGGAGTATGACACTTTTTTAAGGGCAGGAGTATGCCTTTCGTTTTTTTATTAAGGGCAGGAGTTTAACATGTTCCATACAATTTGCCTGTTACGTACGCCGAGGATTATATTTAAGGTAAATAATGTTATTTTTCTATTCTAACCCCTTAATTCAACCGCACACTATGAGTAGAATTAAAATTTTTCGTTTATTTAAAGCAGAAATATTGTCCAGGAGAATGACAGTGAAAATGTTACATACCCTATTATTGAACTTCAAAATGTGAATGGGAAAAGCGCACAAATCATATTAACAAAATACTCAAGTTATTCAACAAAATGGTGATATTAAACAGTTTTATAGCACATCAAATTAAAAATTCCTTTTTTTGTCTATAATAATAATTAAACTCATTCTTAGGACGGGAGAAGGACATGAAAACCTGGAGACAAAGTTGTAAACGATCTACCTTGATGATTTAAATAATTAAATTTATTTAAAGAATGCTTTGTTACACCCTTAAGCATGCTTAATTTTGTTCTATAAAATGAATTTGTGGAATGTTGATATAAAATCTTTTAATAATTTAAGTAAATTTGAAAAACGGATGAGGACACGCCAAAAGTGTGAATTTCTGGTTATTAAAAGTATTTTTGTAGAAAAACTAAATGAGTATTTGCTTTCATAAGAGTAGAATAATATCAGATAAGTTATTTCTAACTATTAAAAAAATGAAAACACTTTCTGGGTAAAGCAATTTTTGTGTTAGGCTACTGAGACATAATATTGTTAGGATTTTGGAGAATCACCCAGATACGTTTCTCTGACCGGAGAAGCCTACACGTGTTTAAATTAAATTCTGCTATTAAAATATTATTTGCACGACTTCCAAAGACACCTCGCAAATCCCAGGGGGGCTCAAGAACCACAGGTTAGAAATCAATGTCCTAGAAGAACACAAGTAATTTCCGCTTCATGGAAATTTTGGCGTCCGAGACATTCGCTGCATACCTGCCAAAACAAAAGTCGCCGAATTTAAAATAGTAGCAAATGCATTTCGATCGAAAATATGCCAGAAATACTAAGACAAAGATGCTGAAAACATTCACTTAAGTTCTGTTACATACTATATTTTCCTTGGAAGGCAGATTTTCTGCAGATAAATCGCCTGCGCGTATACTAAAAGGTTGGTTCCATTAAAGCACGATTTTATAGCCGGGCCGTTAATGCGGTTTCGTGAATTTAGTGGAAACTAGTTGGGATATTTGCTTTTAATCAATATTCGGAAATCATTGTATTTTTATGAAATGTGTTATTTCTTTTTCTATAGTGCGTTATTTTACATCAGCGCCCATATCCCCATACACCATGAAAAACTTTAAATTTTTAAATTGTTAAACCCTCCCGCCTTTCATTTTGAACCAACAGCAAATACAGGTGGAGGGTCATGAGGGTCATGACCCTCTCCCTAGACCGTTGACACTATTATACATCCACATTGTGTTGACACAGTTTATGAAAAAAATGCACAAACGATTTCAGTATTTTTTTTAATTTATTCATTTTCTTTTAATGTAAGCATTTTGAAATATTATTTCTTTTCACCGAATATGAAATTAATTGTAACGTTTTTGTCCTAATATGCGCATTGTTCTTAACCGATTGGTGCATTTTTTTTAATGCCCAAGCAGTTTCAGAAATTTTTCGAGACCAAAACCATAGTTTGGTTCGTAGGTGAGGTGTGGCGGGGAGAGAGTCATCCCTCAGCATGATGCCACCCCCTGAAAATGGTAATCTCTATCCACCCCTGTTTTGAAACAGCTTTGCCCTTGCATTTAACGTATTAATTTCGTTGCAGTTTCTCTGTAATATGTTCAGAGAATGAACCCTTTGCGTCACCCCCCCCCCCCCAACAAAAATATAATAATAATTCCAAAATGAAAACTCACACCGGAGTTCCGGAGTACGCAATAATGACTAGGACTCGACCGATGCATCGGCGCCGATGGTTCAACAATTTAGCCATCGGCATCGGCATCGGCGGCCGATGCTAACTTGCAGGAAACATCGGCCCATCGGCCTTAAAAAACATCGAAAAGCCGATGGAATTGGCCGATGTTTTTGAAAAATATTTAATATTGTAATTTATCTGTTACCTTTTTTGTTTAATTTGATGACTAAAAAATGTCTACGTGCAATCTTTCCACTTTAATTGCGTAATTTGTTGACGGCTTCATAGTTTTATTCTTAATTTTTTTTGAATGATTAAACAACATAATTTAATGTTTTTTAACTATGTTTAGTGTATCTAAATTCATACATTATTAAAATAATACTGAAATCTTAGTTATATGTCCAATTAAAAGAAAAACAAATCAATTGGTTATTTAACAGTCTCTTTGTTTTTCTTCCTTTTTTCTTTATTTCTTTATTTTTTTTTTTATTTATTTTTTTTTTTTTTGCTCTTGTTCTTTGTCTTCCATCATTCAGCAGTCAAAAAATTAGAAGCATAACTACACCCTATGCAGATTGTACGTAGTACGATCCAAAAGTTCGCGGGACAAGCTGTATAAAACCTTACCCAGAATAGTTCACATTACCGAAGCACATCCACCTTCAAAAATTCACCTATGTACTACTTCTGCCAGTGTTCATAGCTTTTGGAAACACTCCTGGAAGTCATTTTTTGCTACCTTCTGTGATGCATCTTTATCTTCTCCTGATAGAAGAAAGCGGTGTCCATGCAATTTTTTTTTTTTTTTTTTTTTGCTGGGAACAGGTAAAAGTCACACGGAGCTAAGTCCGACGAAACGTTAAGTTATTTGTTTGTCATATCAGAGTATTGACCAATCGAACCGTGCATCCTCAACAAGTTGCCTTCTTCCCTGCGATGAAATTAAAGCAGCAGCGCAAGAGGCCTTACAGGAAGTTGCGATAAATGTCTTCCAGGAGTCCTTCTAAAAGCTATAAAAACGTTGGCAGAAGTGCATAGTCGTTCAAAATGACTATTTTGTAGATAGATGTACTTCGGTAATGTGAACAATTCAGGGTAAGGTTTTATACAACTTGTCGACGAACTTTTAGATCATACTACGTACGCATGAGTTTTCAACTTACTATTTCATAACGTTTTTGAGTGACACAAGTTTACGCGCATGAAAACATCACAAGAGAATTTGCGATAATTAACTAAGGAGGCGTTCAAAATGGATATTTCGGTTATCCATATATTCTTAGGTACATATGCATGTACAGATTTGCCGAAAAAACTTGTGAAGTTTAAATTGGGTGATCGTAAAATAGAAATTTAGGTCGAAATCTGTTTTTTTTTTTTTTTTTTTTTTGTGATTACAATTCCTTATTCGTAGAAAGAAAGTAAAGTGAATTGAATCAATGATCCTTTTAAATCCCTGACAATCTTATCAATTTATTTCTGTTAGATTTTTTGAGCAATCACGATTGCTTATTGTTCTTATTTGACTGTCCTTGACGTTACGCTGATTTTATCCCCCCCTCCGCCTCCCTCTGCAGCACTCCCGCCCACCGTCCTCGCAGGCGCGGTTTCTTCGATCCTGAGCAATGTCCCCCGAAATCCGCTTCTCCTGATCGGTAGCGTCCATGTCCTACACACGCTCATACACACACACACACACACACACACACACATAAACACACACGCCTACGTGCATACACAAGTCTATGCACACACAAACCTACACATGCACAAGCACCTACACACACAGAGAGACATACACGCCTTCGTGTATGCACAGGTCTACGCACACACAAGCCTACACATGCATGCGCGCCTACATACACACACACACACACACAACTATACACACTTAACCGCATAGGAGAAGGGCAGGTTTGGGGGGACAGGAGCAGTTTCTAAAAACTATAACTCCAATGAGTAGGGTCCTGTGGCAACTCGTGATTGCGAAAAACATAATTTGAATTAAAAATATTAGAATTTAAATTAATTTTTTAAATCTTTTTTTTTGCCATCGGCCAACGGCATCAGCCATCGGCCATCGGCAATCGGCCATTTGGAGGAAAACTATCGGCCATCGGCCATCGGCCATCTTTGAACAATCGGCCAACAATCGGCATCGGCCCATCGGCCAAAAAATGCCATCGGTCGAGCCCTAATAATGACTTTTTTTTTTCAAAAATGATCATGACAATTAATTTTTAAGAAAAAAAATATTGTCATTATTATTTCCGTTCAAGTTGAATAAGAAATGTTTTTTTTTTTCTTTCGATTGCTTGAAAAAAATTGAGTAAATTGTAACGTTTGTCTCTTGTGGAAAGGGCATTCATTGACAGCCATTCACAGAAATCCGCTACCAGTTCTTGTGTTTTCAAGCTGTTTAACGTTGCCGAACAGGTCCTTCTTCGTTGCTGTCGCCATCTACCGAGGTTTATTTAAACAAAAGCTAAAACTTGGTTATATAAGTAGAGCTCCAAGAGAAAGAAAAACAGAAAGAAAAGGAAAAAAAAACACATTCCATGTCATTTTAAGATTTAGAAAAATGAAAATGTTGTTACAGCAATTGTTACATAGCGTTTGTCGTTAAACAGCAAAAACGTACCATGTATCCGAAAACGCAATCTAACCGGGGTCAAACGATTTCTTTGATGCACAAATAAATGGTGAGTTCACCTACAAAAATTTGTTTTTCTTTCATATTAGAACATTTATTCTTATTAAAAACAACAAAGAAAATTAGTTAATCAAATGTTTCTGTCGGATAAAAAAACAATCTGAATATTTTCCTTTTTTTAGTGAAATAAGAACATTTACGGTAACGGCACCAGTGACAGATATGCTCAAGACATTCCTCTCAGGTAAACTCAATTATCTGAACCATTTAATATGTATTTAGACTTTTTTTAGCTATTTTTACTTCATGCAGCTACATCTCACCTAAAGTTTGGTTGGTTCTAGACCCTTTGAATTAGTTAATTCTATTTTTATTTGCTCAATTTCGAAAAAAAAAGGTCCAACCCCAGTAACAGACACCAAAAAATCTGATGTACCCAGTAAGAGATAGGATGAGGAAAGGGTGAATAATGAAAAAAAATATCCCTTTTTCTCTTCTAAATGTGCAAAAGTTTTTATTTTTAGAGCTAAACCTAATTAAATTCAAATGAACATGAAGCACCAGCTGACCTAGTGGTGGCTGTTCATAACCTTACTCGTAAATACCAACTGGATCATAAAATTCACTCTGATAACACAAGGTGGGTACATGGTATTCCTGAGCCACAGCAGTAACCGTTTGTAGCTAAAATTTCAGCAATTTCTGACTAATGGAAACCATACATATATCCTTCATTGATTGAAAAAACAAATACCCTTTCCTGCGAAACACAACACTTTTGTGAAGCGGGGTCTTGAATTTTAGGCAACGTGTTTTTTCTTCCTTTTACAAAAAAGGAATTATTGTATTCGCAAAAAAATTTTCACTCAAAAATCGAACTTAATTTCCATTTTGCTCACCCCCGAATGAATGTTGAGTTTTTTTTTCGACTCGACCACACGTGGATAAGTGCCTAAGAACGTATAGACACACAAAAAATCCATTTTGACGACTCCCGAGTTAATTACAACGAGTTATCTCTTGACGCGTGTAGGTAGGGGGCAATTCCATGAAACTAGAGACATCACAGTAAAAATAAAACTTCTTTGTATCAATAATCTTTTTCTTTCATATGAGGTTAAAAAGACTATTTTATAAAGCTATGCAAAAAAAGTTACAAACACATTTTTTGTAAGTTTTATAGGCAAATTTGAACAACACTACTCAGTGCCCATGTGTCGTTGTATAAGCGGCTTAAAAAGTTAGTCCCTTTTTTCGCTTGGAAAATTAATTGTTATGTCTACAATCTTATTTTTTATTGAAATTTAGTTTAAATGGGAAGAGATTAGACCAACAAAGAAACTTTAAACTGTTATAATTGTCTTTTAACATTTTTTTAAAACTAGGCCTTATACTAATGTAACATCAGTCACAAAATTGTATAAAAGTTTGCACTGCTTAAACAAAAACAAACCCAAGTTTATAAAAGTCATTTTCTCTTCATATATGATGATGTCTTTAATATTAATCCCTTAAATATTTAGAAATAGTTGAATTTAATTATTTAAAACTTATTTAAAATATGTAACATCAGTCACAATAACATCAGTAACATTTCTCTTCTCTGTAATAAACCTCAAACAAATTGCACAAATGCCATTAACTGCTGCAGAAAGGCAAAATAGGAGGCGAGATAATTAACAAATAAAAGAAAACATGAAAATTACAAAACGTAAAACAAAGTAGAAGCTAAAAAGAGCGGACGATAAAAAATAAATAAAATAATTTTAAAAACCTAGCATAATTACCAAAATTAGTTCAGAATAGAACTAAAAATAGAAATTAGATGATAAAGTAGAACAAGAGTAGAAAAAATTTGAAGTATTGAAGTCATAGGTTTAAATTAATAACTGCATTATCCCTCTTTAAAATATTGAAATCTTGGTAAAATCTGTTAGTTATTAAAAGCGCTCTTTGTTTGATCTTCACAAAGGAAAACTGCAGTCGTAAATAAATTTTCCAACATGAAATTTGACAAACAGATACAACTAATTCTGAATGTAATACATTTGAAAAAAAGTGCTATATCATCGATACAGAAATATTTCTGAATGTCACAGCTTCATGCAAATTTCAGAGCAATTAAAAACTAAGAGCATTTAGTAGGGTCTGGTGGGGTAAAGTGGTCATAAAATCATAGGTTTTCAACTTATGTGAATAATAGATACAATAAATTCTTTAAACATTAAAACTTTTTTCGTTTTATATTTACATTGCATTATTAAGAACACAGTACATTGAGTTTTAGGAAAATAAATATTGATTTAAGTAGTTTTATAACACTTTCTTTTCCCTTTGTATTTATGACCACTTTACCCCATGGGGGGGGGGGGTAAAGTGGTCATAGCATGGGGTAAAGTGGTCATAGTTAAAAATTGATGCAAAACCATTATAAACAACCCTAATATTTGTATACAGTAGTACTTCCTGTAAGGGACACCTCCGAATAAGGGACACCTCTATTTAAGGGACACTTTTGCTGGTCCCAGTCCCTTTGAATAGAGACTCCAATGTATTTACCTCTCATTAAGGGACACTCTATTTAAGGGACACTCAAAGAAACGAAAAAAAACAAAAATTAATGCATAAATGGATAAAAAATATTGAATTTTCTAGAATTCAAGTTCCACTTTTCCTGAACAAACTAACTGGGGAATAATGGTATAGGTTTCAAAACATGAACAAAGAAAAAGTACTATTATCACACTAAAATGTTAGCTGAAAACTACTCCCAAATGCTTTTCCCATTCATATGGGTTCAGCACTGACAACTTGAGCACCGCCCTTGACATTTTCTATTCATAACAGGAAAGTGCATACTATTGCTCTAGAAGGGGCAAGGGGTGAAATTATCTGCAAAGTGTTTCTTACAAAGTGTGGATCTGGATTACTTCTTGTTGATTTTGCTTTTGTTCTCACCCTCACTCATACTCATCTTTTAAATTCTTATCTCAAGTTTTGAGAATGCCTTTGAAAAAGATCCACAGGTGTCTCAGAATGTACACTGGTGTATTCAACTCTAAGCAGATTTCACTAGCAAGTCAGGGGGGAGGGGTGTTGTTCAGAAGAGTTTGATAAGGTTTCTTATGAGAAGGAAAAGGCTGTATGCATAGAAGGTTGCTTACTAACAATCAAGAATGGAGAAGGCAGGGATTATCTTGACTGATTGGCCCAGTCACTATTCTAAAAGGCTAAATTTAGATTCGGTAGGAAAAAGGAGATTTTTTGCTTTTAATGTCCTGTCACCAGTCAGGTAGGTCATATAGAGCTCTGTTGCTGAGAGGAATTTGTTTAGTTTTCAAGCTTTAATTCTAGCCATGGCTTCTAAAAGAAAAAGATTAACTTTGAAAGAAAAGATTGAAGTAATAAATGTGGCAGAAAATGAAAAACTAAGCTTAAGGGATTTAGGTGAGAAATTTAAAATAAGTAAAAACCAAGTAAGTAATGTGCTAAAGGAAAAAGAAGAAATAAAAAGATTGTGGATTACAAATTCAAATGAAAATTCTAAAACTGTTAAGTTTAGGAAAACTGAAGGAGAAGATATTGATCAAATAGTTTTTTAAATGGTTTTCGGCTATTAGAGGAAAGAACATTCCAGTTAGTGGAGTACTGTTGCAAGAAAAGGCAAAAGAAGTTGCCGAAAGTTTAGAATTGCAGAACTTTAAGGCCTCTAATGGATGGCTGGAGAAGTTTAAACTACGTCATAATGTTACTTTTAAAACTGTTTGTGGGGAAGAAAAATCTGTAGATTTGCAGTGTGTTACAGAATGGCTTCAAATATTGACAGAAATTTGTGAAGGTTATGAAGCTAAGGACATATACAATGCTGATGAAACTGGACTGTTTTTCAGAGTTTTGCCAAATAAAACCTTATGTTTTAAAGGAGAAAAGCGTTCTGGCGGAAAAAGTTCTAAGGAACGGTTAACTGTGTTACTCTGCTGTAACTCGGAAGGAGAATTTGAAGTACTACTTGTAATTGGTAAGGCAAAAAAACCTAGATGTTTCAAAAACATTAACCCAAAAACCTTATCAGTTCAGTGGTATTTCAACAGAAAGGCATGGATGACTCAAAATATAATGATAGAATGGCTAACTGCTCTTGATGACAAAATGTGCAAAACAAATAGGAAGATTTTGTTATTTCTTGACAATTGTAGAGCACATCCACAAAATTTAAAATTGAAGGCTGTGAAATTGGTATTTTTTCCACCAAATGCTACATCTGTGTTGCAGCCTTTAGACCAAGGCATTATTCAAAACTTTAAAGTTGGATATAGGAAATTGTTTTTAAGGCATGTTATTTCGCAAGCTTCCAGTGAAAACAGTGCTCAGCTCGCAAAGTCCGTGAATGTATTGAATGCAATCCAGTGGATCACTAAAGCGGTTTCCTCAATATCCAAAAGTTGCGTTCAGAACTGTTTTAAAAAAGCAGGATTTAAAATCCAAGGTGTAATAGTCAATGAAAGTAACAACGAAGAAAATGAACTCTCCGAACTTGCTCGAGTCACTGGCTGTGATATTCCGATTAACGATTATATAGCGATAGATGAAAATTTATGCACTGATGACACCAATGAGGATATCACTGCTTTCATCTCTGAGAAAATTGAAGATGCAGGAGGAAGTCTTCCAGAGGATCTTGAAAGTAGTGAGGAAGAAGAAGAGCCAGAAGAAGATTGCAAAATCAAAAATTATAGTGATGCTTTAAGACATATCACACAGTTGCAAAAGTTTATGTTGATAAATGGTGACAGTGAAGGACTCGGACTCATTAGCGACTTTAGTATACATGTACAGAAAAATGCGTCTAAATTACGTGCTGCAAAACAAACCCTTGTAACAGATTACTTTAAATAAATATCTGTAAGTACTTTTCATCACTAAATTTTTGTTAAAATTATTTTTTCTAAATAAATAACTTAAAATTCAAAATATTTCAAAATATTATTTCGGTTATTTTTATATTTACAAGTATATGCACAAGCATATGTGTGTATACACGAGTATATACGTGTCGTGTAAACATTAGTAAACACGTTCATATATGAATCGATACATGTGTGCATCAGATACATGCATGCACGTGCCTACTCAAGTATATACGTGTATACACGAGTATATAAGCATGTATACGTGATTACCTACATGAGTGTATACTAGGGTGGGCCGAAAAAACTTTTTTTGGAAATCTGTTTTTGGATAGTGCGGAAAAGTTGCTATATGGGCCCGTTATTACCCATAAAAAATTTTGCTAAATTTGTTTAATATTTAGCCGGTGCTATTTGACCTTGAAAAACTGAAAAAAAGGGCAAAAAATGCACTTTTTTTCAAAAAAAAAAAAAAAGAAAGAAAATGGGGGGGGGGGGGGAGAGGTTAAAAATAAAAGTTTGAAGCTAGTTTCAGCAAACATTAGAAGTAGCTGTCAGTGAATTAGTTGAAATCCTCAAAGACTTTTATACATTTCGTAGAATATTTAGCTACGCTCCTTTAAGACTGACTTATAGCCGAATGTATATCTGTATAGATTTAAAATACTTGCAGTTACTCATACGTATTTATTGGTGCATTTATGTGAATACTTCTATATACGTCCCTACACGAGTATATGCGTATGCATATGCATAAACTCGTAAATTTAACCCCGTTTACTGTAAAAACAATACATATTATGTGAAATTACTATTTTAATTTATATCTTCCTTATACTTAACGATTAAGTGGCATTAGAAGAACAACATTTGTTAAGCCTAGTATTATGACCACTTTACCCCAGCTTACTTAAATTGTTCTAAAAAATTATCCAAAAGAGATTCAGCTAACTGCTAATGAGTAAGAGTTCTTGAGACATGTAGAAAGCTTTCTATGCAGTCAATCTGTTCATAATTCTATCAAACAAATTTTCCCAAGGAAGTTAAAAGAGGTGTTTATATATTTAAAACTTTTCATATTCACACAAAATATTTTTTTTCACCAAATAAAATTTTGCCAGTTGTAAAACTTTGTATTCAAAATGTAGTTTCTAACTGCCCTACTCTATAATAAAATTTTCACATTCATTCAAACATTTATTTCCAAGCTATAGCCATTTATTTCACGAATGACCACTTTACCCCATTGACCACTTTCCCCCACCAGACCCTAACTGTCAAGATTCAAGCAGAAAAACATAGGAAATAGCCTGTCAATTCAATGTGAAATGAAATTTATTATTCACATGAGAAAGGAATAAAATAATTAGCGCACTAGATGTATTAAATGCAAGATGACTTTTTATTTTATGAAATACATCAAAAATATAACTTTTAAAATTTTACAAATGTACTTTTCTTGTAATTTAAATACAATTTTAAACAAAACATGTGCTAATTTCATTTTTGAGGAGAAATAATTTATAATTGCAGTAATTTATTGTAAATGTAACATCAGTCACAAAATCTTTGTATCATCAGTCACGGGGGTTAAATAATTTTTATATTTTCTGTTTTTAAGTTTATCGAATAAAACAAAGTGTTTTCATCACGTCTCTACTTTAAGGGGAAAAATCTGTTTAGATTTTACGTTATTAGTTTGAAGAGGATTTCAAATTGTATATAAGTCAATTTTCTCAATGTCTCTTTTGCGTAACATCAGTCACGTTTTTTTATTCCCCTTAATATCACACAAAAAAAATTTCCTCAAGTCTGAAAACAAGTGTGGGGGCAGTGATGTACCATATGATGATATTTTACATCACTTTCAGGAGAAACAAAATTTAATTTCAAGACAGTGCTGAATTTGTAAGTTAAAAATAAAGTCAAATTGTAACGTCAGTCACCGGTCACAGACCCTACGTAAGTATGTATGTGCGTATGTGCGTATGTTTGTCGCATAACTCAAGAACGGTTTGTCCTAGAAAGTTGAAATTTGTTACGTAGACTCCTAGTGGGGTCTAGTTTGTGCACCCTTTTGGGTGTATTCGGGTATTTCTAAAGGGGTATTTTGCCTCCTTTTGGGGAAAAATCATTGTTAATTTCGATGTAAACTCAAGTGGTGTTACAATTTGGCTGACGCTTGGCGATATATCGCTAATTGGCAATTTTTTTTTTCTTAAATATGGTTTCATTTTGGCCATTGTTGGTGATATTTAGAGAGTAAACTATTGAATCACATTAAAATTGCCAATAATGGGAAAATGACATTAAATTGGAGTCAGAGGAAGTCATGTAATGCACACATCTGCTCGTTTTCGTTTACTTTTCTGGTCGACTGGAAAAGCGAGATAAGAGAGAAGTAGGTACAATGAGACAGGGAGAACAGTGATTCAGCAGTAATTTATTTTCTGTTTGGATGCTTCAAGCCTGAACAATACTATAGAAAAAGGTTGTTTTAAAATATCATGTAAGAAAAATAATTGTGTCATCATAGTTTAAGCCCACTGAATTAAATTATCTCCATTGTATGTTGCACTGTTTCTAAACTGTAAGAAAAACTTTACAGAAATATATTGGAAATCTTATACATGAGATTATTAACAAATGTTCAATTACGTACGCAGTAGATTGATGTTGTTAATTTTCTTTGTCTGAGATTGACAATTATTGAGTATATATTTTGCAAGGAAGGAACAGTGTGACAACCCTTAACTTGTTGCTCACTGCTCCCTAGACAGTTTATATTCAAAATGGATAAATTACACATAGAATTAAATTTATTTACAACTATCCCCGTTGCTACAAATAATAATAAAATAATTTCTAAAGCCCTGCACCAACGAAATTGGGATGCTTAAATGAAGTTATGACTTTTATAGCTATAAGAGTAATACTCGCACGGCTTTGCCCGTTGTAGAGAATTAAACGGTCATTTAATTCGCCTGTATATTTTCAAATAATGGATGATGAATTTCTCGCCAATTTGATATATTCCTTTGCTTGCCCATGTTACGGTTCCACGTTATGATAATTCTGCAATTTATTCATCCATGTTGTGTTTTTTTTAAAAACGTGTAATAGAAAAGAACACCCCCATGCTACAAACTAATTTTGTAACAAATTTCATCAAATCGGCCGAACGGTCTAGGCGCTATGCGCGTCACAGAGATCCAGACAGAGAGAGATCTAGACATCCAGACAGAGAGAGATCCAGACATCCAGACAGAGAGAGATCCAGACATCCAGACAGAGAGAGATCCAGACATCCAGACACAGAGAGAGATCCAGACATCCAGACAGAGAGAGATCCAGACATCCAGACACAGAGAGAGATCCAGACATCCAGACAGTGAGAGATCCAGACATCCAGACAGAGAGAGATCCAGACATCCAGACAGAGAGAGATTCAGACATCCAGACAGAGAGAGATCCATACATCCAGTCAGAGAGAGATCCAGAAATCCAGAGAGATAGAGATCCAGACAGAGACTTTCAGTTTTATTATTAGTAAAGATAACATCCCAAACATAATTCCATTTAGTGCTTTTTCTATTTAAGTTATTATTTTTATTGTTTCATTGCAATATGCTAAATTTAGTAATATTAATTCACATTTTAAAATTTCAACATGCCTAGAAGAAAGGAAGCCAGCTAAGATATTTTAACTATTTTCTGAAACACATAGGAAAGAAGCTGTTGTACGAATGGTAGACGGCAAACAAAGGCTATAGTGAAAGCATTTCATCCTTATTAAATACTACATAACAAGATTATATTTTAACCCAATTAAATAATCCAGGATTATTGAAATAAATTCTATACTAATCCCAAACAAGGACGCGAAAGAAATATGTTATTTCAAAACCAAATTCAAAAAGATACATTCATGTTTTTCAGATTCTTTCAAATTGTTTCAATTCAAAAACTATATGTCTCACTGTTTCCGCTTACTGAGGGAACAGTGAAACAAAATTGCATTTAGTTTTTTTTTTTTTTTCCGTTTGTGTGAATTCGCAGGTTTTTTTTTCCTAGGTCCAGTTTTGTAATACCTATCTTATATAATTAAAAACTGAGCGTATGTATCTACATATGTACCTATGTACCTCGTATCTATGTAGTCATTTATGTCCAAGTTTCTTCTCCCGAACGACAGTGAACTGACCATCGAACCAGGTATCGATGGATTCGTAATCTTCCCGTCTTTATGTTTGGCTATTTAATTCAATCCTGCGATAATAAGTGGCGGAGATATCAATTAAAAACTATTAAATATGACACTTAGATTTCGACATAAAATACCATATTTTTCGAAGGCTCTCCTCTATTCAAATTATTATTCTGTGCTTCATCTCAACTTTCCGCAACAATGCTTTTATTAAAATTTATAGCGCGAAGAAAATCATTGAGATGAAAAATCTGTTGCCATTTTTATCTCAAATATGGGCAAATAAAATTCTGGGTTTTGTTTGAAAGGCTTCTCCTGTAATAGGTACATTTTAAATGTTTACTTTTTGGTTATTTTTCCGAAATCTGCCGCAAAATTTTACTGTTTTTTTTTTTTTGAGCAATCACGATTGCTTATTGCTTCCATTTAACTGTTTTTGGTGTCCTTTGATTTTATTTTCCCACCGCCACCCTCCCCACCATCACCGTTGACCGGCTCCTCACGCTGTTGCTCCTATAGCGAAAGCCGTCTCCAGGTTGCGTCCATGTCCTACACACACACGCGCATACATACACAACTACATACACACACGTACACATACACACACACACACCTACACAGACAAACATACATACACAAACGCATACATACAGACACCTACATATACATACACACACACATACACACCACTACCCACACGTTCATACCTGCACACAGACACAAACACATATGCCTACACACACATACCCCCCACACACACATTCATACACACAACTACCCACGCACTTATGCCAGCGCACAGACACAAACACACATACCCCCCACACACAAACACACACGCCTACATACACACACTTGTGATTGCGAAAAACATAATTTGAATTCAATAAATCAAAATTCAAATTAATTTTTCTTCTTTTTTTTTTTTTTTGTTTTTTGTTCAAGCCTGATTGTTGAACACGCGTAACTTGACATAACTTTTATTTTCTAGGTGGAACGTGCCAAGCTGGTCGACGTAGCTAGTTTTGTGTAACTAAAAACTAAGCGTATGTACGTAGTTATCTATGTATGTATCTATGTATTCATCTACGTCCGAGTTACTTCTCCCGAACGCCAGTGAACTGACCATCGAACCCTTTATCCATAGATTCGTATGTTTCCCGTCTTTATATTTGGCTATTTAACACAATCCTCCAGTAATATTTAGCGGGGATATCAACTAAAAACTATCAATTATGATATTTGAATTTCGACATAAAACCCCTATTTTTCGAAGTCTTTCCTAAGTTCAAATTATTATTCAGTGCTCGCAGCGCCACCTAGGATTATATATATATATATATATATATATATATATATATATATATATATATATATATATATATATATATATATATATATATATATATATATATATATATATATATATATATATATATATATATATATATATATATATATATATATATATATATATATATTAGGTGTGTTTTTTCAGTTTTCGTCTTATGGCTCAAAAACTATTTACTTGCGAATAAAACTGTTGCATGATGAATTAAAGAGCGTAAAATTATCTTTAAAAAGCTTTTTTCAGTTTTTATTGTAGCTATAATAGTTTCATAGGCGTTTAATTTCAACGTTTAAAAATGTGTTTTTGTTATAACTGTAATAGGTGCGGAGACAATGTGTGTCAAAATTCGTGAGATTTTGAAAACTGTCTACTTTTTTCCCTTTTTTCATTTTCGGCACTCTGCAAAAGACATAGAGTCATTCCATTTCAGATCAGGCAGGGTCTATCACATGACCATCACCGAATTTTTGAAAAAATTACAGTAGTTACAACTAAGGGACATATGAAATATCCCAAAAGGATTTTGCAAGAAAAAGTTTTTTTCTTCAGTTATAGCCTATTAAAATTCTGAACAAAATCCGCCATTTTGGAAAAAACCTGCAAAACATTCCATTTGAAATGGACGGTTTAGTGTACTCTATGCATAACTATTCTTCATCATCTTCATCCGAAGGACGCACTGTTTGAACGCACCTTTTTGTATTTTTTTTTTTTTTTTTTTGCCTTTGTGTCTGTTAATTTCTTCTCTGTTAGACACATTTCATTTTCACCGATTTTTGTTACCCAGCTTCGGCTTGTAAAACATTTTTTACTGGTATATCTGTTGAAGTGGCGCTGACCTATAATTTCCGTTTGCGAACCGTCTTCACTTCTGCACTGCCTGCAGCGTTGGAGAAAGACCTACATTCGAATAATACATTATTTATTGTTATTATCATTGTTGTAATTATTATTATTTATTCAACCATACATATTAGCAATAAATTAAATCATAGAACGAAAGAGATCAGAATTATAAATATTGTTATTATTATTATCGTCATCCAACTACAGAGTTTTAGATGAATTAAATCATGCAATAAAACAGATTAGAAATACTACTTTCCACCACTAGCATTTTTCACCTTACTGCAGAATCTCTCTAGTTTCATGAAATTCATCGGCTGTCTTTCGTAATGAACTACCTGCAATTACTTCTTTAGCCACATCTAGGTATGTTTCTTTAGGTGTTTTGCCCCTATTCTGTCTTGTTTTTATAGTCCTCCGCCATGTCACATTTAAAAAGAAAACATAATATTAAATGAAAACTTGCATGGGGCAAGTTGTTACTTGTAATAACTAACCCCAACAAAATTGTAACAACTTGCCCCATACGACGCCATTTTATTTCTTGGCACATATTACTGTATTATATCTTTGTACAAAACTTTTAAAAATATTATCATTTACCTAAAAATGTAGGCTTTCACGTGGTATTGAAATAAATTCGTTGTTTTCAACGACTTCATCATTAATAGAAAAATAACAGCGGAAAGAAAAATTACTTCCACACTCAAAAAACCGTTTTCCTTGAGCACTCTCCATGCTACTGACTGCAACCCTTCAGTGATTTTCAGAGAATGCAGATGGGTGAGTGCTATTATCTACTGCAAGGAAAGTCAGTTTCTCCTGGCGGTTATTTTTAAATTCGAATGTAACAACTTACCCCGCGTAACAACTAACCCCGGTCTCCCCTATGGGATTTACAGTGAGGCCGATACACTGATCTGGCGGCGAAAATCAAGTGAAAAAAATTTCGCACCCCCCGCTCACCCACCCCAAAGAAAAATCGTTCTTATTAATTTTTTATTTGCAATTTTCTCTTCTTGCTACAAAAAAAATGTTTATGTTTTTAAACTTTTATTTTTTATAGCTCTTTTGAGAAACGTTAACGGTTAATAAATGCTCCTTTCCTCTTCAAATCAAAATAATGGCAATGTAATTGCCGAAAACGGAAGAAATAGAAAGGTGCATTCTCCCATAGTGGTGGGTGATGTCGGAAAACTTTGGTCATATTTGAACTCGGGAAGTCATTTCACATGAGAATCATCAGAAATTGTGTCAGAAGCATTTTTATTCATCTCAATATATTTTATTTGTTCCAAAATTTATTTATACTTAACTTTAAAACATCCTTATTTTTGATTACTATACGGAGATCTAAATATTACATAATAGCAAAAGTTTTTAACAGTAATGTTCATCTTTCTTGTTTACATCAGTCAACTTGAATTTTAAAAAAAATCCTTTACGTTTAGAAAAATGTATAGAAAAATTAATTTTTTAGAGAAAATTATAAATTTTGGACTTTTGTGCGGCATGCCTAAACATTTCTTGATTTAAGTAAAAAAAAAGCGGTATATGTGGTTCTTTTGGGGCAACGTTTTATGAGCGTGAAATTTTGAATTTCCAAAAAAAAAAAAAAAAAATGATAGACCCTAATACCGATTCGGACCTCAACTGCACTGCAAAAAAATTCCGAAACGTTACTGGTTATTTCCGTGAAACGTCTCGGGATTTCACACGTTTTCACCTATTTCCCTGTAAAAACAAGTATCTTCACAAAAAAGTTTCCTGAATCGCTACAAGTTGCACGCGTGCAGACTTTTCACTGTTGTGGAAAATATATTTTGCAACCAGTTTAAAGATTGAATGAGCGTATTTATTAAGTGTATCGGCCTACGGTTGCCTACTGCATGTCCAAATTGACTAAGCTCCAACGCGAGCGAAAAAAAAAGTCAATGGATAGCTAAAACTTTGCAATGCAGAAATTGCAGGCAAGAGATATGCTGGATTCCTTCTTGCATAGCTTTGGCCGTGGTCGCTCTGATTCTTATGGAGCCTTCTTGGTAAATCAGGAAGGTTCTAATCAATTACACTAAACCTACTTAATTTTCTAGAAGGTTCTAGAGACACGACTGGCTTTAACAGGGGAGATTTCGCAGTTCTTCAGAAAGTTTCAATGTTAATTTCAGAGAGGTTACTGACTTTTAGCATAAAACGTTCCTGGTTTTTCCAAGATATATTACAGGAAGAAATTGGACACATCAGCTGCCTATTATTTTCCAGGAACGTTTCTAAATCGTTTTTACAGTGTATTTTACTGAATTCAATTATGGTTCAAGTATAGAATTTTTCATGGGAGGTATTGGCGTAAGAAAGAAAGAAAAAAAAAAACCTTCAAAATATCATCTTTGGTAAAAACATCATCATGAATATGACTCGTTATTAAAATGAAGTCATTCTTCTAATCTACTTATTAGGATCTTCCCTAATCTGCGAAGATTATGAAAATGGAGTCGGGAGGAATGGGATAACGGGTGCTTTAATGCTGAAATATGATGTGAAAAATTGTTTCTAGCAGTGATTGCAATACCGATATACTGACATACTGATCATCGGTATTTGGAGCTCTTTTGCAACTTCGTAATACCGGTATTTGCTGGTACCATTTCCTAGACTTGCCCTCTTGTGAAAATTAATTTTAAGTGTAATGAAGCGTTGGAATTTAAGTGGTGTGCTACGGACAAATTATTCCAACTATCAATTGCAGCAATTCTTTACGATATATATATGTATATTTTTAATTATTTGTCTCAAATGTACTGATTTTTGTGAAAAAACTTTTTCTTGTTAGTATAACAAACAGTCTATTGTTGTTCCCAACGTTATAGCGTGCTGTTCTGTCTTGTTATTCAGTTTTATACCAAGCGAGATAATATTTATAATGCCATTTTATTTATTTTGCAAAGATATATTTTCAGAAACATTTGCAAAGAAATGAGGCATAATCAGTTGGACTATATTTTCTTACATATTTGCAAAGAATTTCGAAAAGGAAACGAATAGAAAAAAAAGAAGAAACTAACAAGATCAAATTTATTGTAAATTTCAAACCACTGAGCAATAAAGACGAATACAAACCTTTTCTGACCAAGAGAAAATCGCTGGAGATGATGTTAATTCTGGAAAAGAATGGTCGCTCGAAGAACAGTTTCAATTAGCGATAAACAATTATGATTAAAAAATATATAAAAAACTACCCACAATACGAAAGAAACAACCACACTCACAAAAACATTATTTTAAAAACCAAGAAATTAAAGACCGAATTATTTGAAGATGAAGAACTTGCAAGCAATTACAGGAGGTGTAATGTGCATTATCAACAGGACCACCGCCTGCATGAATTCCGAAACCGTTTTTTCAACTGCAGGGAATTTGTTCACTAAAGTGAGTTAAAAGCTTAGTGAAAATTAAATAGATGCATTGTGTTTCTTCTCTATTATGATCTATCTTTTTATTATGATATTTGTTCCTTTATTTTATATTTGTTCACAATAAGTAAATAATGCACTCTTTGAACAAAATAATAAAACATAGCAACGTATGTTTTGAATGCTTCTTGGGAAATTTCTGACTCTGGTATTAATCCCGGTATTCCGGTATCACGTGAAAAAAATACCGAATACCGGTATTGCATTTTTGGTCCAGTAATGCACTCCCTAGTTTCTAGCTTAGTTGGTTGATGTCTAAAGTTGCTACGTCTGCTGGACAAATTGAAAACAATTTTTCCCATTTTATTTTGGCTTACATGTAGGGTTGTCCCACTCCTCTCGACTCTCTTCTACCGTTGAAATTACACGTCCAAAAACATCTTTAAACAGTAAACGTGTAATTAAGACTAAATGATTTTGAAGAATGCATAGGAAAACCGAAAATGAAGAACAATACAAACCCCAAATCAACAATAAAACGTAATATTACATTTAAAGAAGAAAAAAAAACGACTCTTATTGCCGACCTCATATGAATCTCGCAGGTTAGAGCACATACCAAGCTGAAATACATTTTTTTTCTGGATAACATGGGAAACGCGGAAAGGTAAAGATAATCATTCTAATAAAAGCTAATAATTTGGAGATTTGTGGAGTTATAAAGTTATGCTCAATATTTTATGTGATTATTTTTGAGGAATGCATTTTTTTAATTCTATGTAAATACTAATTACACCAGACTTTTTTTTTTAAACCATGAAACTACTATTTCCGTAAAATCTGGATCATTGTAAGAGAGACAGAGAAAACCTTAGTGTTTGGTAACTTACTGTATTTCCCCAAAGATACGACCTAATTAAAAATCAGCTAGACCCTAGCATAATTTTTCTCGGTGCTGCTAATGGAAGATCTTCCCCTGAATACCCCCTATTTAAGATCTTGTTTCACCCCAATTTAAGATCGTGTTTCAAAAGAACGATTTAAAACTAATATGCTGTTGCCATCACGAAACTTTTTTCTATATATTTCTTATAATTCTGATCTCTCCCCATGCTTGACGAGGAAGCAATATTCCCAACAAAAACAAAATTACACACGCCAAAACTTGACGACCATCCCAATTCCCGATTTATCTCAAAAGCAAAGCAAAGAATGAAAATTTAAACAAACACAAGATGGCAACAGTTAACAAACACATGATGACAACAGTTAACAAATACAAGATGGCAACAGTTAAAAAACACAACATGGCAGCAGTTAACAGTTTAAGTTATCGCGATTTTCTGGTAATTTTCCAACAATTAAAATCACTCGAAATACGCAGACAAATCTATAACGATTTATCTTTCCTATTGTTGCATTTATAAAGCTATTTTCATTCACATAAAAAAAAAAAAAAAAAAAAAAAAATCAGCTCTCCCATGGAGCGATTGGCGCCAAAATTGAACCAACGCCTGTTCACATATGAATTCACATTTATTCCAAATTTCATCCAGAATGTAGCATTACGGCATTACTTTTTGAGACATGGCACTCACAATGGAAAAAAAAAACGTTCGATTGCGCCACCCCCTTTTCAGCTATTGACGCCAAAATAGATTCAGCTCTTTTACCCTCTAAAGGCTACTTGTCGATCATTTTTTGTTTGATTCCGTTCTTTATTTCTTGAGATACAGCAGTCACAATTGACAACAAAAACGTTCTATAGCTCAACCCCCGTTTGAGCTATTGGAACCAAAATTGAATCAGTACCTGTATTTGTTAGGGGTAACATATGGACTAAATTTTGTTTGATTCCGCCAGTTACTTCCTGGGGAATAGCAGGCACGCTAAGAAACGCTAAAGAAGCGTCCCATTGCTCCACCCCCTCGGAGGAATTCGCGCCAAAAATGAATGAACACAAGTTCACATAGGAGCATATATGTGTATCAAATTTCATGCGGTATTTTTTGCTGTAGAGTGACCACGAAAAACTTTTCACACACACACACACTTTCCAAAAATGGTCGAAATAGACTCAGCAGCATACCTCAAAACGTTGGAATTCGTTAAAATTCGAACGTTTCGAAAATTTGCACGAATCTTTCTTCTATAAATTAAATATAGAAGAAAGTAAAAAGAAGGGAGGGGGACGTGAGTATAATACTCGAGCACAATTCTGAGCTCTGGGGCTCACCCCTATTAATTTTGGAATCTGAACACCTCAAAACGCAATTTTATGCTTCCTTTGATCGTCTAAATGCGAGATCAAGACCTCTCTGGATCCACGCTCAAAGGTATGATTGTATTAATGATTTTGCTCATTTTACAATGTTTTTTTAAAAATAAAATACATTGAACTTGAACTAATATATTTCTTAATTTTTATTTTCTGTGCTTCGTTTGAACTCAAATAAATGCATTCCTTTTGAACCCAATTAAAGGCCTTTTTTTGAACGTGAAACAATATTAATAATTTTGCATAAAAAGATATGACATCCCCAGAAGGTAAGCTCTGCCGTTTCTTTTGCAAAACAAAAATGAATTTTAAAACCGGGTCTTATTATCGGGTTAACACGATAATGAAACACGTACATTTTTGTTCTAAATGATGAATTTTAGAAAATTATCAATTTACAATTCGATAATTCTAGTTTCTAAATATTTCTTTTTAGCATTTGTCTGTTATAAACATGTAAAAAATAACTTAAATACTAAATACAGCTCAGTGTAACTAAAAGCCCTATCTTTACTAATAATAAAGCTAAAAGAGTGGATCTCTGGAGCTCTAGCGCCTAGACCGTTCTGCCGATTTTCATGAAATTTGACACACAATTAGTTTGTAGAAAAGTGTGTGCACCTCGCTGTGATTTTTCGATTTTGTTCTTTTTTTATTCCAATTTTCAGCCCATTTTTCACATAAATTTGCTAATATGGGAAAGAAATATCGCATACACATTCTTAAATTTTTGGAAAACCGAAAGCTTGGAATTTTCTGCATAAGACAAAGTTTGTTCGAATTTTTAACGAGCTTTAGAAGAGCTGTGGAATAGTTTAAAGAAGTCAAAGCGAAATTCCAAATCTTACCTTAAGCAAGCTTTACAATACTAAATGATTAAGCTCGAGAGTAAAATCAAAAATTAAAGATAGTTGGAAATTATTTTCGAAATGGAAGAAAACATTGGGAAAAGAAATCTCATCTAATAGGAGGGGAGAGGGGGGTCTGGGGCTTTTTCCTAGGAAACATTTTGCTACTTTTAGTTTTCAAAACGTAATTTTAGCTTTGTTGACTTTCTGGAGACGAAATTTGAAATGGTCTATGATGCTTTTGTTGAGAGGAGGCTTCGAAGGAGAAGCATTTTAAAAAATCTTATTTCTGACGAAAAAATAGGAAAAATAAGATAAACAGGACGGGGAGGGGAAGGGGGGGAATTAGCTAACCGATAAGCAGTAACTATTGAAATTTTTTACTAAAAAATCTCTTTTAAATCCAGATTTTCTCCCAACTTTTTTCTTTTCTCTTTGTAAAATCACTTTCTTTCCCAAGACGCGTTCTTTTCTTCTCTTTAATAAAAATGAATAGTTTTGAAAAACATTTAACACTGAATTCTAGGGGTTTGGGCTCTGTGGTCTCCTCCTAGGTTTCGCCACTGAGAGTACGTGCTTATCATGCAATTGAACAGGATTCAAATTTTGGTGGAGACAATATCCTTAGATTTCTGGGGTTTCTCTTCAATGCTAGGAAATTTTAGGTCCACAGTCTGGAGAATACAGGAAGCAATTGCACAATAAGATATCGAGTCATGGACCTAAAATTTAGGAAGGAATGGTACCAAGTACTTTGAGGGATATAGAGAACATTAAAAGTGACTGTGGTGTGTTCGATGGTTATTATTATCATGATACTGCGGAACAGAAGTTGATGAAATGTGTTGCCGACATGAGGCTTGTGTAGAAAATGGCACTTAAACTCAGCTTACATGCAACAAGTGTTCATTTTAAAGGGGTAGGGGTGGTACGTTATTGTTATTGTGTGCTGAATCTGTAAATTTTTTGATTCTCCTAATGCATTTCTAATTTTTTTTAGAAAATATTTTGTTTCGAATTCCTCCTGTGCCGGTTACCTGTCAAGATTTCCCGTGGTTAGGGGAGAAGTGGACATTTTCCTTTTGTTTTTTTAACTGTATTTATGTTATTCGTGTTGCTTTTAAGCCAAGCCAAATAATCATACTAGAATATATGTTGAAATGCTTTACGGAAAACAAATCATTAAATCCATAAATATTAACTGACGTTTTATCATTTCCCCTTAAGGTGGCAAGTTGTCCCAAAATTGCAATATTCTTAAATTCGGCAAATAATTTAACTTTGTCATTATTTTTTTTTTTTTTTTTTGTGATTCCATTTGGAGCATTCAACGAATCACGTGCAACTTATGGATAGATTCCGTATTGTTTCTCTTGAAATTCCTAAGTTTTAAAACTGATTTTTACTTTCTTTTACAAAAAAAGGAAGCATTGTATTCGCGAAAAACATTTCACTCAAAAATCGGCCTTAATTTCCATTTTTCTCACCCCCGAATGAATGTTGAGTTTTTTTTCGATCCGACCACACGTGAACATATGCCTAGGAATCTATAGACACCCGAAATATCCATTTTGACGATAGCCGAGTTAATTACAACGAATTTTCTCGTGACGTCCGTATGTACGTATGTATGTGCGTATGTGTGTATGTATCTCGCATAGCTCAAAAACGGTACATCCTAGAAAGTTGAAATTTGGTACGTAAACTCCTGGTGGGGCCTAGTTGCTGTTGGCGACAAATTTGGCGTTTTTTTTTTAAATTTTAAATTTGGTTTCAATTTGGCCACTGTTGGTGATATTTAGAGAGTGAACAATTGAATCACATTAAAATGGCCAATAATAGGGAAATTACATTAAATTGGAGTAAAAGGAAGTCATATGATGCACACATCAGCTCGTTTAGATAGTGATCATCTACCTAAATCATCATCAGAAATACCTATTTATATGTGCCCCATAGTCTCTACAGTAAATGGAAACACGCTGAGGTAAGAAGAAATGATTTCCTTTGCTAGCAATCATTCATAAAGTCAAAATTTTTCTTCTTAAGTGCTCTTAGAAATAATGGTTGGTCATGGTCACAATTTTCGAATTTTTATTTGTCTCGTCATCCAAAAGAAAAAAAAGCTCCTTAATTTGAAATATTGAAATTCTGTCCCCACTTCACTCCAGATGATTTTACATAGGTAAGGAGTGTTTTGCTGGTATTCTTGTTCAGTAAAGGGTTGCTGAAAGCTCTCTCAAACATGACTGTTGACAAATTAAGTAATTTTACCGAAGTTTTTTGAAAATTAAATCAGCATCCTTTTATCTCGTATTGGATCTAAATCCGCTGAAAATGATAGTGTTGCTAATGGAGGATTAACAGAAACTTAATTGTTTTAATGATTTTATTACTGATGAAATTTATGTACATTATATACAGTTTCATATGACTCACTCATAAAATACCACAAGAACTTCATCTCATAAATAATTCTATCCATTTACGACATCTCGATACACATCTTTTAAATGTTATCTTTGCTCAATGACAACTATTTACAATACATTTTTCGTTAGACAACACAAAATGAAATACATCATCACAACACATGTACTAAGTGCATATACATCACTACTTCTTTCTGTCAGGTTAATCTCGAAGTTTAGGAAGAATTATTCCGCATGAAATTAGCAAAATAGACATTCAGAACATTTTGTCATAGAAAAAATAGATTGAAACTACATTTGCAATGGCTCATAATTGAACGGTTAAAATACTGATTTCAAATATGATCAAAATTTTTCATTAAGAATTTCATATTATACTTAATGCATGTCGCTTTTACTA
This sequence comes from Uloborus diversus, assembly GCF_026930045.1. Lineage (NCBI taxonomy): Eukaryota > Metazoa > Arthropoda > Arachnida > Araneae > Uloboridae > Uloborus > Uloborus diversus. The sequence goes on from NC_072731.1 coordinate 132,340,398, forward strand.
ATTTCACTACTGTCTTCCTATACCTAATAACAGCCAAAACACGAAGGACTACAATTTAATGTAATGTTCTGACTAATTAGAATTGGTCTTCGTCTACGTCTTACTCTATTCCTTCTTTCTACATAACATTAATAAACCCACTTGTAATACTAAATTCAGTAGTAAATATCCCGAATGGAATTTAACAAAATGACTATCGTTCGATGTTGCTATTTTACCGCTGATGAGGTTGGGGCTGTGGCTCAGGCATTGGAGGAGGACCATAGTTGATGGGCTGGGGCTCGTAACCAAGGAAAGATGCTGCTGATGCAGGACCTCCGTAAGGCATGTGATGCAGAGGTAAAGCATGAGAGGCAGAGGGCATGAACGGGTACTCTACGGATGAAGAAAATGAAGTAGTGGCCTGGGGAGCCATTCCGGCGAAGGAAGTCTGAGCGGTGCCTGGGTAAGGAGCTCCGGAAGTAGGGAAATGAGAAGAGTATCCTCCCATGGGTGGTCCCAGATGAACAACTTCAACCATTTTGGATTCATGATGGCCGTGGTGATGACCGTGATGGTGATGTCCATGATGGTGGTGATGATGACCCTTCTTCCTCAGCAATTTAGCCAGGATACCGGCAGCGAGAAGGAGTTCCAACCCATGACCTCCTCGTCCACCATGGTGACCGGCTAGTACGGCGGGAATCAGTATGTCCACGGAGAGCATACAAGAGATAACCAAGAGAGCAAAGAATTTGTTGGAGTTCATTTTGGCTGAGAGCGAGAAAATAACAGGAAATATGAATAAAAGGCACAATAATCGCGTTATTAAAATTTAATTAAAGCATTTAAAGTTATTGAATTTAAGTTTTAAATATTTTTGTATTATTAAACTTTTATTCATCTAAGACAATACACGTGTGGTATGGACCACCCAAAATGCTCTAATGCATCACGTATAGCATAATTGCAACAGGCAGATTATTACTGATATTTTAATTGGCTAGAAACTTTATCCCCGTTATCGGTTGGTTAGCAAACGGGACGGACAACTTGAGTTGGCTTAGGTCCGCTCCCTCGTTTAGGGGTACTATTTTTCTTTCTCTAAATAGTTATTAATATGAATCACTTTCTAAAACAAATACTTCTCTTTTAAAGTTTCAAATTACTGATACAATATAAAATGACGCGTGATTAACTTGTAACTTTATAAATGTTTAAAGTTTTCAGCATTACTTAAAGTATCGTTACACAATTACTGATTCCTTTTGAAGTATGCTTTATCTATCAGTGATCGATTTAATTGTACATTTAGGCTAAAAAGCAATTGAATAATTACACGTTTGAAATACTGCACTAAAAATTGATCAGGATCAAAAACTGAATTTTGAAAGAGATTGTATATATAAATGCGATCAACTGTCGCTCATCGATTCAATGTTTAACAAAATAATTCGATAGGTTTAGTTGACTGCTAAAGTCTTGTCCACAGAGAGAAATGCTTTCCATTTTTATTATTGAAAAAGAACTCCCTACAAAAAAAAGTTTCTTTTAAAAATAACATAAAATGACAGAATGTTTTTGAAATTTTTGCAATGCGGCAGCTACTGAAATATTTAGCTACTGCTGCAGCTAATTAAAATATTGTTTACGGTATTATTTAGTACAGTAAGAAAAATTAAAGTATTATTAAATAAAATACTAATGAGTAAATGTTTAAAAAAATGCATAACAGTGAATTTTGACACACTAATTTAAGAATAAATATTCTTAAATATCAGCGAACGAAATTTTTACAGAAATAATCTAGCTGTGCTTCTGAGCTCGGGCTGCTATATGTCGGTATATTGTATAATTTCGAAGAAAAGTTTGAGAGTTTTTTTCGGAATGTGCTTTATCTAGCGTGTAATAGTGCCTGATGTAGGAACGTTTATAATTTTAGGCAGTGCTACAATCTACAAAGGCCCGTCCTGAAGTTATGTATGAAGTAGTTTTTCTTCCCTAGTAGTATTTAAAAACGACAGCGGTTTGTATACATTGTGACTAAATGAAAAAAATCAGCTTTCTGAAATAAATAGTAATGTGCGGATAAGAATTTCTTTCTGTTATTCAAAATTTTGCAATTACTTTCAAAATCTGTGCAACTGAAATGTAACATTAACTTTTTAAAAAGATTATTTCTAGTTTCTGAAAAATATCTTTAAATTTTTCAAAGCGACAATTCCTTCATCTTTTCCTTTCTATGAAATAAGATATTCTCTGTTTTCTTGAATGATTAGAATTTTTCAGTTTAGGAGCATGCGATACTCAATGTAAACCATTTAGCTGAAATACTTTTGCCCTGCATTATTATACTAAAAAGGAATTCCGCGAAAAATAGGAGTCATTACTTCCGTCGTACAAATAAATGTGCTATTTTAAATTATTCTCTTAAATAAAATATTTTAGTGAAAAAAAAAAAACTTTTCTGCAGTATTTTTCTTTATATTATAAAGAGCCTCAAAGCATATTACTACAAATTTGTTTTCCATTGTTCAAAATTTGCTTTAGTTAAACACATTATAGCACACTATGAGCATAACATAAAATTTTTAGTATTGACAACATTTTGAAGAATGTAAAAACTTTCTTTACCTTATTTAGAAAAATCACAAGATGAAGTTATTTCCTTAGATTCTAAAACAAACTCTTTGGTAAAGATATAGATAGAAGTTACACGTTAGTAAAATCGCCAAGTAATCATTTAGTTTATTGGTTACATTTTTTAGCATTATTCTTGCATTGTTTTACGAATTTTCACGGAACAGTTGCAATAACTGAACGCTTGCAGGACGTTTTTATGTTTACTGCACATATGTATGTTAACACTCTATAACACTCTAGAAACATGCGAACGGGATTCATAAGTTCGTTTGTAATTATTGTTCTGACATTTCATTATCGATAAAATAACTAAAGCAGTTATTTAAAAACGTTTTTATTTTAAACTTTAAAATTTTAAATCGTCAAATAACAGAATATTTCTCAGGTTAAACAACAACCGTTTTACTCCAATATTTTCAGCTCTTGCATGAAATGAAAACATTGAAGATTCTGCTCATTTGAACTACTACCAATGGAATTCGTTGTGTATTAACGGTTTTAAATACTCGGGCAAGCTATCTTAAATCATTTAGTAAGCAATTACACTTGAAGCTGAAATTATTTTAGACAAACTGTATTTGTCAATCCACTTTTCTCTCGCTTTTCTCATTCATTTGGCTTTGCTTTTTATAGCATTCAAATAATGCAGAGCAAAATATTGAAAATTTTAAAACTATTATTTAAATTTTGAAAAAAAAAAAGAGAGTTAAACATTATTCCAGATAGGCTCCGTTTTCATCTTGTAGATTCGTTTTTGAGTGCCCAGGGACTGATTACGAACAAAATGCTGGAACCCCTGACGCTTCATTCTAGTATGTATGAAGTCATTGTAAATGAAGAAGCACAGCAAAGCTCCTATGAGCTCCCACGACGCGTATTTCATAAGCTAAATTTGTCGCACCGGAGATACATTTTCATGACAGATGGACATCAGAAGTCAATCACAACATAAATCAGAACAATTTCGACATTTCTCTAAATTCCATAACTTTTAACCGTGCGTTGCAACTTTTAACTTTTATCCACGAACTTTCGTTCATGACTACCGCAACGAATTCGATGCACTTAGAATTTGACGAGAGAAATGGCGAACATTTCGAAGGTATATCCATGTGCTCACCTGATGGAGAGTAATCCAAAGCACCTAAACCAGGAGGAGATTTTTTTTCTTCGTGTATCCAAATGGAAAGTGAGTTTGTGATTTGAGTGTTCCGACATGAGTGACAGTTATTTATATATGAACACACGAAAGTGCTTAACCCTGCAGATGAGGAAGCTGAAAATGATCCTTGGTGGGGAATTCAGTCTTAAAGGATTAAACGTGAGGTTGCTATTTAGCGCTTTTTAGGAACTACATTCCTCCGCCCGCAGGCTGTAAAAATGTTTGCCGTTCCGAACGGGCGAGCGCAGCGTTATTTTAAAGTTGTCCGGATTAGGCAGGAGTGGGATCAACTCTCACTTTCTCTGTGGTGTTTCCTGTAACTGCGAAACCTCGGGTGCGGCGGAGGAAATTCGCTTTCGTTTTCATTCTTCTGCAGCGAAGGATGACTTCTGGAAACAAGAAAAACGAGATAAAATAATAAAATGGGTGTTTCCTAAATCAAAAGAAGCTCGTTCAATAGCAATCAACTGTTGGAGATTTATTCGACGAACTAGACCTAGAATTTCTAATCATCATTAGAAGAGTTTTGAATAAGCATTATTGAATAATATTGAGACGCTGTCACTTTAGTTTCTAAACAATCGTTAATTCTTTTTCGTTTCGCACTGTGCATGTTAGGTTCAAAAACCACCAAGATTTTCTTTCTTAATGAATAATATTTATGTCAATTTTAAAAGAAAAAAACGAACTATACTATTGCAGTGTAATAATTTGAGACATATTAATAGATGCGAGACAGTGATATAATTACTCTCAATTTTTTTTTAGAACGAAGCTATCTTTGTCGATTTTCTTGAAGGTAAATGAATTATTCTTACAAAAACTGCTTCAGTAGAAAATAAATGAGAAATACAATCTGTAGTCGAATAAAATATGCCTAATGAGTTCAAAATTCTTTAATGCCGGAAATTAAAGCCAAACGCCGCGTGAAATCTTTACTTCATGGTGAAGCAGAAAAAATATTTTTAAAAACATTCTTTTCTCCAACTGTTTAATAGCCCTTATTATTATTTTTTTCTAATTTTAGTCAAGGAAAAAAATGTTAAAAAAATTGTTTCTTGTAAATAAAAAAGGTGATAAAAATCTGAACATGTTTTGGGTCTGAAGAAATAGTTTCTGTGATATTTCAAGCAAACATTGAAAGAAAGCATAAACTGTTTTACAGGATTAGTACAAAAGAATAACTGAATTGTTAGAAAATACATTTATGAAACTATTACACGCGTAAAAATAACTTAATCACGAAATTAGGGGAAAATGTACAACTTTTTTTTCAACGAAAATTAATTGCCTAAACATTTAATATGTGAGCACATTGTATTAATACTCAGCAAAACATTTAAAACAGTTGATTTTCCTTCCAGTTTGCTCCTTACATTTTTGAACATTACAGCATCAATGGCTCGTAACGCTACACAAATACGTAATTAAATTTCTTATACTTTAGGCATCGGTGGTTGATAAAGAGTGTCTTTGACAGAACATCATAGAAAGATGTCACGTAACGTGTGGTCGAATGTCAATTACAGATCAGGTGCATGTCGTGTAATGAAATTTCACACATTGTACATCTGTAGAAAAAAAAGTAACTTCGTGGTTTTTTTCTTTAACTTCGCGTACCCTGTACTTTAGAATGACCTTTTGAGTTATTTGAAAAATCGTCAAACTATATGAAAAGAACTATAAGAACTTTTGAAAACAAATTCATGAGTCCCTGAAGTAATGTGCATCCAGTAATAAAAGTTCATGATACTCGTATTTTAAACGTTAAAGAAACAGAAATAGAATATGTTCAGCAAATTCTTCAGAAAAACTATTTTCAAGGATTTTTTAATTATCTTTCTTCCTGACAAGTTCAATGATTTTTCTTTCGAAGGAAGAAAGTTAAAGGGTAATGTTTATTTGCTCTGTTAATGTTTCGGTTTGTTGTTTGCCTTTGTCATTAATGTTTTGACAAATTGGTTCTAGAAAAATTAGGAAAAATAAATGTAAAAAAAAAGCAAAAAAATCACACAAATGTTCCTCAACTTCAATAAATTTATGGATAAAAACAAAAATAAGTCAGACATAAATAAATTACTTTAACAAATATTAAAAAAATAACATTTTTAAATTCGCTTTATATGTTAGAAAACTTGTTCTTGTCAGAGAGTTTGTCTACGTATGTTACCTCAATTATTCGGTCCAAAAAAATGTCTTTATTTTGCGTAGCCACTCCCCCCCCCCCTTTATACCCATATTTTTTTTACTAGATTTTATTTTTGGTTTTCATTAGTTCGAAATCATTAATCATAAGCTAAACAACTGCGAAATCATTTACAACTGCGAATCTATTCGATGATTTTAGTTTTAGAAAATCATCAGATAGTATTTCCTACGTAAAATATTTACATAAACAGATTTCTGGTATTGATTATTCTAGGAGTTCTTACAAAATATTTTTACTATCAGACGTACGCTTAACAAAACGAAATTTAAGTGCAACATGTCAAATTTAAGATATAATAAAAAAAATAATTAATAAAATTCCTAAGGGTACCAATCAGTTTAAAGGTCTAAATAAATATTCCAGCTGCTATAAATGTTATCAAGTTTCGGATGCATTTCCTTTTTTAAATTCTCTTACGGGTTTTAAAGTGGAGCGAGATTTGACCGATGCTAAAATTCTTCCGTATTTTACAGCTCTTCAAGTAAAACTCGAACTATTTAGAGCTATTTTAAAAATTGGGAACCTCGTGCATGACAGTCAGCGGAGTCCAAAGTATATCAGTGAAGGTTCAAAGTAAAATGCTTCTAAAAAGTAATTTGCACACAAACACGCACAAACAATTTTATCAATACAGCTAAGATCGATGGATAAAGTTCAAAACCTGTTATATTTACAAAAATGCATCAAATAAATATTTTAATAAAAAATCGTAAAAAAATGCTGTTTGAACATACAGAGTGTCCGAAAAGTCCTTGACACATTAAAAAAATTAATAGAAAACCAAAAAATTGTCGTATGAATTTGCGGTTTGCTCCATAATACTTCACAGGTTCAAGAGTTTTTTTTAACATCGAAAAAAAAAATTAAAATGGGAAAAAAAAGATGAAAAAAGGCGCCAATGTGTCAGTATATGCTATGCTTGTAATTCTTCGTTTAGTAAATTTTCATTCCTTTTTGCGTTTTCCCATGTCAACAAAAACGATTAAAAAGTTATTTTTAAATCGTTAAACACATTTTCAAAAACCGACAGTAAAATTTAAAATACAGTAAATTACGTTTTAATTGGTTTATGGCGCAAGAGCCTTGATACGCCATACTGCGCCAAATGATTGTTAAAGAGATGAGAAAGTGAATTTGTTCAAGGAAAGAAGGACATAAAACTAATGTAATTTTGAAAACATTTGCCAAAATAAATACATTAACGAAGTTTTGAATTTTGAGCAATAAACCAAAAGAATATTCTGAAAAATAATTTTGAGTAAGATAAAGAACATGAAACACAAAAGAAAGAAGGAAGAACGAATGCTAATGAAACGAAAAAAAAAAACACTTTCGAAAAATTAGAGAATTTGGGGGCACGGCAGTGCCCCCGCCAAGTCGAGCGCGAAGCAAACACTGCCGTACCATCCTTTACTGGAACCATTTCGCCGCATTTTCAGGCCCCTATTTGAGAACCTTCTGATGAGACTAGAACGCAGAAATTTTCGTCATCCAGTAAGCTATAATCACATACTTAAAATCCGAAATTTCAAGTCTGTAGGTCATTTGGTTCCGAAGTTAAGCGAAAGCAAAGTTTCGCATTTATGACACTCACTCACTCACTCATGATCATCAAAATAGAACTAGTACTTCCCATAAACTCAGAGAGGTGAAATTTGGTACAGAGTTAGGGTTTGATGGCCACATAAAGGGAAAACTATAAAAACTAGGCTAATTGAAGATCTGGAGTAACCCTGATTAGAAAACACAAGAGCCCAACCAAACTATTAGAGATCGACATACAACCTTTACAAAAAATATTCAACTTAGCGGGTCGCTTCATTTGATGTCAAAAATCGAAAGCTGAAGTATCTAATGAAGAACCCTCAGGTGTATTAGAGATATGGTAATATTCTCTTCTACTATTGGTACATAAAAAAAATCGACTGTCATTGCAAAAGTCCAGCGTAGTGGGACACCATCTTCTAACTTAATCTAGCCTAACTTTAGTCTACTCGAACATTACACAAATAAAATGTTTCTACAAAAAGAAGTGAAATCCCACCAAAAACATGCTGTAAAAAACTAGCCAAGTCTCGATGGAGCTGCTTGTTTATCTCTAAAAAGTAGTGAAATCTAGACAAAGTCATGACAAGTCTAAGGTTCGTTACTGCGATTTCTTTATTATTATAGTTAATGTTGTGTGACTTGGCCGTTAAAGGGTACACAAGGGTACACAACCAGGTGCTCCATGACACCATTGCACCAATCTTTCGCCAGAACCACTACCCATTGACGATGGAAAATTGCCACTTGGAAAACGTGTAAACAAAATTGACCTGCACCCACTAAGGTATAAAGAATGTCTAACGGCCAAGTCACACAACATTAACTATAATAATAAAGAAATCGCAGTAACGAACCTTAGACTTGTGATGACTTTGTCTAGATTTCACTACTTTTTAGAGATAAACAAGCAGCTCCATCGAGACTTGGCTAGTTTTTTACAGAATGTTTTTGGTGGGATCTATATTACATATTCCAAAACCCGCTGGAGTAGCCTGAAGCAATGTTGGAGCACTTCTGTAAGCTTTAGTAATGCACTTAAAACCATTAAGTTACAAAAAGTGCATTCCAAAGATGAAAGTAATGAAAAGTCTGACATTATTCATTGTTCGGCACGACTTTAAAAGGGGCGACAAAAACTTGTATGAAATACAGAATCACTCGCATGACAGTGTAGTAAATTAATCTGCTCATGTTTTTGAATTCCTCTTTAAAGTGAGACATAAAATTAGCGAAGTTATCCAAACACTTTTACTGAGACTGCGACTTGGTGAAATGGTGAAATTAAGCAGTTTTCACCCCTTGCTATAATGAATCAAATTTACTGATACAATGACCAACGTTAATGAAGCAACAAGGGTATTTTCAATGCATGTTAAGTTGGATACTGAAAATCATATGTTCAACCGAAATCGTTTTTGACCAAAATTTGGAGCTCTTGAGCAAAACCTCAGCATAAGAAAAAAAAAATGCAGTTCAGAAGGTGATGAAGTTAATGCTGATCTTTTTCCAAATGTCAACACTTATTTAATTTTAGTAAAACCAATTGCAGCGGAGCCACAGCGCGTCTTTCCATCAAGCGATTTATTTTTAGCGCAAAAATCCTTTACCATACCATCGAGGGGCACACTTATGCTTACCAAACAATAATTGCTAATTAGGGTATACGCCCAAAATGTCGCGGCCAAAATGTCGCGGCCAAAATGTCGCCGTCCCAAAATGTCGCCGTCCCAAAATGTCGCCGGACCAAAATGTCGCCGGTCCAAAATGTCGCCGTCCCAAAATGTCGCCGGTCCAAAATGTCGCCGGTTCAAAATGTCGCCGTCCCAAAATGTCGCCGTCCCAAAATGTCGCCGGTCCAAAATGTCGCCGTCCCAAAATGTCGCGGCCAAAATGTCGCCGGCCCAAAATGTCGCCGGTCCAAAATGTCGCCAGTCCAAAATGTCGCCAGTCCAAAATGTCGACAGTCCATAATGTCGCCGGCCCAAAATGTCGCCGTCCCAAAATGTCGCCGTCCCAAAATGTCGCCGTCCCAAAATGTCGCCGGTCCAAAATGTCGCCGTCCCAAAATGTCGCCAGTCCAAAATGTCGCCGGTCCAAAATGTCGCCGGTTCAAAATGTCGCCGTCCCAAAATGTCGCCGGCCCAAAATGTCGCCAGTTCAAAATGTCGCCAGTCGAAAATGTCGCCAGTCCAAAATGTCGCCAGTCCACAATGTCGCCGGCCCAAAATGTCGCCAGTCCAAAATATCGCCGGTTCAAAATATCGCCGGTTCAAAATGTCGCCAGTCCAAAATGTCGCCGGTCCAAAATGTCGCCGGCCCAAAATTCGCTAGTTCAATTGGTACGAAAAATTTAAATGTACGTCGGTGCTTTTCAGCATAAAAGTTGCGAAAGAATATTTATTGCCTTTCAAAGTAAGTTCCTTCAAAAATTCCAAACGTTTTCTCCTGTCTTAATTCGTAAGCATCAAATTAATTCCAGAAAATTAATAGTTTTCAGAAAAACATACGTTTTTCTGTATACTATTAAGAACGTAAACATGCGAAAGGCTGCTGCAACGGATTTCTCTTTCTCGTTTTATCTGATTAATAATAATACTCAAGATGTAAAGCAAAGGATCAAGATGTAACGCAAGGATTCAGACAAAAATTGGTATGGAAGTAAAACTAAACTGTTCTAAAGGCGAATGAAAGAATAGTGAGGCGCTATGTGAATATGGCAAGAGAATAGGCGGTTTGTATTTTTTGGCGTAATGAAGTAAAAACAAATAACTCCTTCACTCTAGCATATTATTACCTTAGCGACAAGTCAGTAATTTAGGGGATCAGGCGGAATGGCCCCCGACTTTGAATTTTTTTTATATATACAAGTGGAAGTGCTTTTTATAGCAATCCTATGAAATTTGAATTGGTTATATGCCCGTTATCCTCCCTCTCCCCTTTCACTAGAAAAATTTGAAATCACGGGCCAGGGTGGAAATCAAGTAGAAAGGTATCTTAATGAAATTTAATTTTCTCATAGATTTTTTAACATCACCCTAAGAACTGTAAAAAAAAAAAAAATAAAAAAAATGTGCGTTTTCAGTGAGATATACGTTGGTTAAAGTAAGATCAAAACTGTTCTGAGACTTTTTCTGGAAATGAAACTGAAGAAGTTTAACAAGACTGCTCGAGACCTTCCTCTGAGAGGACATTTGTATGTCCTTTGCGACCGGGATTTTGGGACAGCAAAACAAATGTTTAACAGAGATGACAGATTATTGCCGTGGAAACTCTGTCTTATGAGTAAAATTCTGAAATTACGTCGAAATCTTCACCGTCAAATCTTTTGAAATCAATGAAACCCGTAATTGCTAAAACAGGTGTCTTAAACTCAGATTTTTGAAAAACGACTCTACGCGATGACAAATATTTTCAATTCTCAACATTCATGAAATTTATATATTCGATAGAACATCAAGGGGGACAATTTCAGAACAGCTATTTTATTAGAGGTTTTCAAGAGGATACTTTCATGCTTGCGAAGTAGCGCTTGTCAGCTGAATCACATTTTCCAATTTTAAATAGAAAAGAAAAAATTTCACAATGTAGGGTGAAATAACTGATATCAATGAGATTATTCAGATCAATTTTGACCTAGACTTATTTTTAAAATGAGTTTCAAAAAGTAATAGTTCTAGCTCAATATAGCTTGGTAATTCAGAAAGAAAAGAATACTGATAATAATAATAATAAACAAATAAGTTGTCCCCTCTCAGAAAAAAATGCTGTTTTAATTATTGAATTTTTACTACGCAAATTGTATAAGAATGCAAACTCAGTTTTTATTTAACACCCACGCTAGTTAAAGTGCTACAAAAATGAGAGGAAAACACGGCTAATTTAGATTTTATTGATATCTTGCTCAACTTCTCATATTTAAATTCAGTATATTTTTCATTGTTTATTTAATTACACTGACTCACGTAAACGATTACGAAACTCAACTTAGAACGAAAATAAGGCTTGTTTTCGTTTACTTTCACTTGCATACTACATTTTTGTATGAATCCTCGCATTACTTCTTGAGATATAGCAGTCACATAAAACGATTAAAAATATTCGGTGATCCATCCTTTTGGGATGACTGAAGCCAAAAATAAATGCGCAACTCGCCCTTTACCTGTAGACCAAATTTTGTCTTAACCCTTGTACAGTTGACCCTCGTTTTACGCGGGTGTTATGTTCCACGGAAATGCTGCGTAAATCGAAACCGCGTAAATTGAGACCTAATATCGAAAATAGGGAATGGGTTCAAAATAGGGATTAGGTTCCGTAGATAAAAAAATACTTCATTCTAGTGATGACTAATTGTATGAAAAGTTTAATGTGTACTTATATCGATTTTTATGCATGATATGCATAAAGAAAACAAACTAATTTCGTGTTCTGTTTATGAAGAAGAGCTGGCTATGATAGTCTTTTGGTAGTCATTAAGAATTTTTCCTCTAATTCTTTGCTGAGCATTAACGCATCCATGACCACTTGCGTCATTTCCTTGATAAAATCTTCCTTTACTAACAAATCAGAAAAAAGATTATTTCTATTGTCTACGAATGGTTCAAAATTTTCAATGTGAGCGTTTTTGGTTGTGTGTCACCGGAGTCGGTATCCTCGTTGATTTTGACCACCTTTGTCACTCCTAAAAGCTCTTCTTCCAGTGAGTTCTGAACTGTGTGAGTTTAATCACTTTACTTCTATAATGGAAAAAGCTCTGGAACCAATCGCATAAAATGTCTCCAAGGACCCAAGTTCGATTATTAGCACGCCAAAATGCAGTTAGTTACGAGTTATCTGCAATCTATAGGAGCTTGGGTTTTGAAAGAGAGGAAAATGTTACCTGTTTGCATTGCCGCATCAGCGTAAAACCGAAACTCATCTGCGTAAATAAATTAAAAGTGTCAAATCTTCAACCGCGTATAATCGAAACCGCGTAAAATAAACCTGCTGAAAACGAGGGTCTACTGTATTACTTTTTGAGATATATCAGTCACAGATTAAAAAAAAAGAAAGGAAAAAAAAAACATTCGATTGCTCCACCCTCAGGTGTTATTGGCCCCAAAATCTGTCCCCCTGCTGCTTCCTAACATTTTATTTGATTCCGTTCATCATTTTTTGAGCAATGACAGTCACGCATATCGATGAAAACGTTCAGTTACTCCACTATCTTGAACGAATTGACGCAAAAAAACCACGCAGCCCTAAATCATATATGTGTACTTGCGGGTATCGTTCGAATTCTTACCACAGGTTTTGACGTAGAATGGCCCCAAAAAATCGGTCACATACAAACGCACACTATTCTTGAAGAAAAATTTTAAAAAATTTATCGAACGTCAGAACTGAACGCCGTCAGAACGTTTTACAGTTGGTAGATACCGAGTCACAAGAAATAAGATAACGTAACGCTTGTATTCTGTTTCTTTGCTGAAAAACAGCCGAGAGTTGCGAATCAAAACGGAATAATCTTTTTAGAATTCATCAAGAAACTCAGTTAGTTCAGTCCCATTTTTAACGAAGACATTCATTAAAGGCAGTAATCATTTATTCTGCAAATTTGGTGTTAAACAGCATTTTTGTACATTTGCATTTTTCTTACCAACTGAATGAGCGAATTTTGGTTCTACGACATTTTGGCCCGGCGACATTTTGGACAGGCGACATTTTGGCCCGGCGACATTTTGGACAGGCGACATTTTGGCCCGGCGACATTTCGGCCCAGCGACATTTTGGGCCGGCGACATTTTGGCCCGGCGACATTTTGGCTCGGCGACATTTTGGCCCGGCGACATTTTGGCCCGGCGACATTTTGGACCGGCGACATTTCGGCCCGGCGACATTTTGGACCGGCGACATTTCGGCCCGGCGACATTTTGGCTCGGCGACATTTTGGCCCGGTGACATTTTGGACCGGCGACATTTCGGCCCGGCGACATTTTGGATCGGCGACATTTTGGATCGGCGACATTTTGGCCTGGCGACATTTTGGCCTGGCGACATTTCGGCCCGGCGACATTTTGGGCCGGCGACATTTTGGCCCGGCGACATTTTGGGCCGGCGACATTTTGGCCCGGCGACATTTTGGCTCGGCGACATTTTGGCCCGGCGACATTTTGGCCCGGCGACATTTTGGACCGGCGACATTTCGGCCCGGCGACATTTTGGACCGGCGACATTTCGGCCCGGCGACATTTTGGCTCGGCGACATTTTGGCCCGGCGACATTTTGGACCGGCGACATTTCGGCCCGGCGACATTTTGGATCGGCGACATTTTGGATCGGCGACATTGTGGCCTGGCGACATTTTGGACAAGCGACATTTCGGACCGGCGACATTTTGGCCTGGCGACATTTTGGACAAGCGACATTTCGGCCCGGCGACATTTTGGACCGGCGACATTTTGGCCGCGACATTTTGTCCCGCGACATTTCGGTGGCGACATTTTGACCCCAAACCGCTAATTAGGATCTAACTATGTAGGGCTTTACATTTGCTGAACGGAATTCAAGAAGACTATTAGTTCAAGTAATAAAAGCAGTCCTTCCTAAAAAGCACAACTTTTTGTAATTGACATAAAAACTTAATTTTTAGAAGAAAAAAGGCAATCACGCGGGATCCCGGGGTCCCATGGGATTGGCTCCTTACAATCCCGAAATCCCGCGGGAATGAATTCGGAGCGGGATTGGAAACTCTAGAAGGAATATCATTATCGATCTGTTTCTAATGTTAATTAAATGTGAACAGAGCCTGAGTTGTATAGCTGAATAAACTCGGACATAATTAAGAAAAATACACAAGAATTTATCACTAAAAAGTGAAGAAATACCTTGTAAAATATCGAAGAAAATGATTAATGGTAGGTGAAATACGTAATTCCCACAAGTGGATTTTCAAAACACCATTTCTGAAAGACTGTTCTTCAAGTTATCAAATGCGCACCAGGACGTTTTTTTTTACGATAACATTATAAAAATAAGACTAATATTTCCAAAAAAAAAAGAAAAAAAAAGAAAAGAAAAGAAATTGAACTTAATTTTTTTCTTGATAAAACTATATGGAATACTATGGGACCATATGCACCCTATGTTCAGATATATTTTACAAATCATAGAATACAGATATATTTTCCATGTTATTAGTAAATTAGAATATTAATGCGACTATTAGTAATAATACAAATTATTTTTTTTCAATCTGTGTAATATATTTAACTTCCCAGTCTTAAATCCCGGTGTGATCTTTTGTATCTTCTTATTTTCTATAAAGTACTTAATAACTTAATTGATGGTCCTAACACTGTCAAATGCATCCAACGTTTTGTCACAAGCAAGACTCTTGAAACCCATTTATGTTTTAAAAGTGTTTTTCCTAATTTTAATTATAGTGTGAATTTTTGTCCTTTTAAATTTTACAAATAGTTTAACAAACATTGTTGATATTGAGAAAGATTTAATATGTCATTGTACGATTTTGTCTACATGTTTTAACTTTTTAAAGGTTAAGTTTGTTTTTATTTTTCCAGTCTTGTCTGTGATTGCCACTGTAACTAGATTTTTTCAGTTATGAGAAATATTAAAAATAAATAAATAAATAAAAATTGTTTATAAAAGGTAATGTTCTCCCCCCCCCCCATCCACCCTTAATACACCGCAAGCTTTAATGTCCTATTTTTCAGAGCTATGGTCCTCCAAGAGTAAACGAATACAAAGGTTTCACTTTTAAAAATTTATTAATAAGTAAATTAATTTATTTATTATTTGGGCACATGTGATGAATCTTAAGAAGCATAAAACTAATTTTTTAGCAGTGTACGCAAACATTTCATTTTTTCACCATACTTTGCATGAGTACAGCTCTTTTCACTAGCACCGTCAAAAGTTCAGGATGCAAGAATTCAGCCGTCCAAGTAGAAAGTAACGTCGTTGCTGTCAAGTCCCCATACTTGGGACAATGCATTAACTTTGGACATTTCGATGATTTTTTTTTTTTTTTTTTTGAGTGCTTAAACACCTGTCAGTACTCTACTAGTAAGATATAAATCACATTAGAAGTTTGTAAGAATTAATTTAAGAAGTAAAACTTCTCACACGAGTGCATACGCATTCTCATTCATTTTCATTCGCATCGACATATTTAATTAAACAAAAAGTTTAACTAATCCCAGACTTAAAAGTTTTCCTTTTGTTTAACCTTTAGATATGAATACGAAAGCGTTCCTCTTGTAAAGAAATCGGATCGAAAGGGATCACCGTAAATGCAGATGATTTATTGTTGTTTACTAAACAGCGAGCTTTAAGTTCAATAATCTGTAATCACATTAAGATTCTATCATTTTGTTTTAAAATACCAAGATAAATATCTGAGTTAAATATAGTTTATTTTATTAATTTCTAGTTCTACAGCAGAAAAGTGATATCTATAAATTTTTAACAGCACTTGGCGGTTCAGATAAGTGTAATACATTAAAAGTTTTGAAATTGAAGGTTACAAGTTTATTACGTGCGGGTTAATATCTTCAAAATATTTTAAATATCTTTCTATGTTCTTACATGCAACTAATATAAAAATTTTTAAGCAATATTTGCGTTATGTGTTCAAAACAGTTAAAAAGTACGAGTTCCGTTCTCTAAATTTACTAAACTGTATATTAGTTTATTGAAGTTTACTTTCATAAAATCCACTTTATTTCTTAAAAGCCTTGGTACTGAAATTCGTTGTCAACTCTAAGAAATTTTAAATATACGGTAGATTTTTCCTCTTTAAAAAAATTAATACCTACTTCGTGATTAAATTGTGCAATAAGAAAGGGATTTATTAACCAAAACGATTGGTTTCACAGATAATAGAAAAAAAATGAAGAAGGCTTTTTGTCACTGAAAATCCTCGCTTTGTACATTTTCTGCAATTACATGTTATAAATTACACGTTTCAAAAACGTTCTCGCTGCTTTACATAATACACATTTTTAAAGATTCAAAAGAGAAGTGTTTAAGAAACTGGTTAGTTTGTAAATGGCTCACGGGAATGAATTTCGTTTCCTTATTTTGTAAAAGATTTAGTACTAAAACAACTGTTAGATTTAGAAATTACTTTAAGAGTAAACCTTCATGTTCGTTTAACTTTTAAAACCTTATCTTTTAATTAATTTTTATCCTTGCTTTCAACAACACAGGAAGCAATTTTTTGAAATTAGTTTTAAACGTGACTAAAAGTTACGCAAGGTTTCTTTTGTTAAATCTTTTTCATTAAAGTGTCATTCCACGTCAACTGACCTAATTTTGCAAATCGTCCCCACTCGACCATCTTCGATTTAAATGAAACTTCTTAGAGGTGTAGAGATGTCTTTGAAATTTACCTATGCAAATTTTCAGTTTCCTTGATTCAAATCCTGAGGATCTAGGATCTCCGAAAAATGTGATCCAAAATGGCGGATCAGCTTTTTTTTGTAAAATTGCCAAGTTCAGACTACGTTTACAGAGAATTTTATCATTCTGGATGCCTGAAATTTTAGTCACCTAAAGTACGATTGGTCGTTAATACATTCAAGTCTTTTTGTGAAATTGATCTCATTAGATTTTGTGTAGCATACGTGTAGACTTGTGAAAAAGCGCGGTATGGAAAAATAATCCTGGATTTTAGGTTGTCAGAAAATCTGAACAAAAATAATTCAAAATCTCGTGCTTAGTGATTCTATTGTAAAAATACTTGTTTTTAATCGGTAATAGTTGCAGAGCTTAAATATCTTTTTTTTTTTTTTTTTAAAGATATTGTCGTTCAAAGTGGCTATCGAAACCGTTAAGTGAAAAATAGCCTATTTTCAAAACGCTATAGCTCAAGGTTGTCACCTCGCATCTTCTTTTCGTTAAAACCATTAGAAAGAACAAATTTTTTTTCTTTCAAAATAAGTTTTTTTTTCGATGGTGTTCTTTCGTTTAAGGATAAACAAATGAGCTTAAAAATCGGACTGTCGTTACGAATTGCAATGTGTAAGAGCAGGTTGCGGAAAATTTTATCTCTCTGGAAGCTTGAAATTTAAGGGGCTTAAAGTACTTTTGGTTGTCAATGTGTTCTAGTATTTTTATGAATTTGAGTTCATTAACTTTTGTGTAGCAAGCATGCAAAGTCGAAAGAAAAACGCAGTGGAGATACTTTTTCCTGGATTTCAGAATGTCAAAAATTTTGAACAAAAATGATTCAAAAGCTCGTACTTTGTAATTCTATTCTCATGTCAATATACATGTTTTTAACGGGTTATAGTTGCAGAGCGTAGATATTGATTCTCTAAGAGATATTGACATCCAAAGAGGCTCTCAAAAAATCCTTCTCATGAAAAATGCCCTATATTTAACGAACTGTAGCTCAAGTTTGTCACCTTACATCTTCGTTTCGTTATAGTACCATTAGAAAGAACATATTTTTCCTATAAAAATAGTTTTTCTTACGATCCTTACGATTTCTTACTCTTTTTAGATAACTTTGGGAGCTAGTTCTTGGAACTCTTACATGAAAATTATTAAGTGATGTTTCTCAAACAAGGATATTTATTATTTGCTGCAAAAAACTAATCTATAGTTGGGGAAAAACCTGACCTGACAGCGTCATAATGCTGTCATTGGAATCTGCTTAGCCTTCACAATGCTGTCAGGTTAGCTTCGCCCTAACTTTAGGTAGTGATCCAAAAACTGTTTTGTACATCAATCGAGCTAAGAATCTTTTTTTTTCTTTTGCTTTTTATTTATTTTTTGTGTAAATTTTTTGTTAATAAAATCATGCAGTATACAGTAATATCAACCCTGAATACTATTTTGTTTTTCTCGTTCATTATAGCCATACTTGTGCAAGATGCAACTTCTGATCGAAAGAGTAGGCAGTTCGTTCTAAATTATAAACATACAGCTGTATAGCTAGGCTTTCCACGGTCCACCTCGAAAATAAAAGTGATGTCAAGTAGGGATGCGTCGTTCATGAACGAACGGGTCAAAAAGAACGAATCCTTAAAATGAACGAATCCTTTCGTTCACCTAAAAAATGAACGACTGTTCTTTTGAACGGTGAGCAATTTGGAGCAGTGTATTGATGCTTGCAAACTTTCTTTCTCTCAGTGCAGTACAAAATATTTATTCCGAACCTTTTTACTTTCTGCTTTATTCGTCCTCTTATATAATTAAAAACTGAGCGTATGAATTTATCTATGTACAGTGGCTCCCAAAAGTGTTCGTACACTTTGAAATTTTTTAGTAAAACCAAAATTACTCAAAACTGAATTCGAATATGGAGTCCAATATTTTTTCACATCATATGTCATTCTAAATACAACCCATTGGTTTTTTCAAAATAGTAACGGATCTACTTTTTGAAATGGGTCAGAAAACGAAGAGACAGAGAAATAACACGCCACAAAAGTCATCGTACACTCAAATATTTTCGAATAAATTCATGTTTAAAATTATCATATGCCGTTTTATTAATATTTTTGCATTGTGTTGACCCTTATAAGTCATTTGACTTTAATTTTTTGTTTATTTATTTCTTAATATTGTGCTTATTGCTATAAAATCGCTGGTATTCGTAAAAAAAACCGCAAACACCATTCAAAATTCGAATTTGTTTCCCACAGTTGCGGTAAATTGGTGTGAAATGACTCTAAATTAGTTAATTTATTTGTTTGTATAGTAGAGTGCATGATAAAATGCTTTAAACAAAGGAATTGGACCGAAAAAAAGGTAAGAAAACGTCAACCGGCAAAGTTGACAAAACGTAATCGGAGATTTAAAATTGAAAAAATTATAAAAAATACACATTTGAGTGCTGTAAAAGTTTCTACAGAGTTAAAAGAAAAGTTTTACGTTTAATTTTCACCTAAAATTTTTCATCAAGTTCACTGGTTAGCTGGATTAAATGGGGCCTCATCCCGCAGAAATTTTCTTGTTCGCATGAAAAACATAAAGCTTACGCTTTTCGTCGCAAAATCAAGGATAAATAAGCTAAAAACATTTTATAATTACGTCTTATTTACAGATAAAAATGAATTCAACATTTTTGGTTAAATTGTTGCATAATTGTAAGTAGAAGAAAAAATTAGGAACTTAATTTTAAGAACTTAATTGGATCAGTTAATCACGACGGTAGAGGTGTTCTAGTGTGAGGGTGCATATCAGCATCAGGACTAGGTAGTTCGGAATTTTTTGATGAAATAATGAATCATACTGTTCCTTTAAATATTTTAAAAACCAATTTTGAACTCTTAACCAAAAATTTGGTTATTGGAAACAACTTTGTTTTTTATCAAGATAACGATATGAAGCACTCGGTTTTCAACGTGTGCATCTAGTGCCTCAAAAATCGTCCTAAAATTCAGAAAATACCCCCTCAATCCCCAGATTTGAACTTAATGTAACGTATTTAGACATATCTATAGGCTAGATTACGAAAATACGGCTTTAAAACGAAAATAGAGCTAGAAACAGTAAGACTCGAAGTGTGGTTGAACACTTACTCAGAAATTACGCAAAAAAAAGAAATAAAAAGAATGAAATCTATTCCCAGGCGTTTAAAAGGTGTTATGAATACTGTATGATATTCTACTAATTAATAACTTAATAATAAGTTAGATTATTCAATAATATATAGACATTTCATAAAGTGTACGAAGACTTTTGTGACATAGAATTTCCGGCACTTTTTGGTTTTTGATTTTTTAAAAAATAAGTTTTAATATTTTTTGAAAACTTTTCATGCAGTTTTGTTAAAAAGTAATCATAGATCTTATAATTAAATACCTATTCCGAAATCTTAAATCTAACCAATGGATCGGGGCCTATTTCGTTGAAAGTCGTAGGTGTACGAAGACTTTTGGGAGCCACTGTATGTCCGAGTTACTTCTCCCGAATGCCAGTGAATTGACCACCGAACCAGGTATTGATAGATTCGTATTTTTCCCATCTTTATGTTTGGCTTTTTAACATAATCATCCGATAAAAATTAGCGGAAACATCAATTAATGAACTATTAATTATGATGCTTAGATTTCGACATAAAATCCCTATTTAGATTTACAGTTACTTTAAAACTCTATTTAGCAAGTGAAGCGGTTTTTACTGCAATTTAAAATATTTCATCAAATAAACAAAAAAAAAAAGACATCAAGTAATATCTTTCAAACGTAAAAATAATTCCGCAACTCTGTTTATCGCCAAACTCGCTCAGCAACCACGCTATCATAATACATCCGTCAAACAAAAAAAAAAAAAAAACATCCCGTGGAACATTCAAAAATCATCGTCAGAAAAAAGAAAATGTCGTACATTTCACTCGGATAAGAACAAATCAAAAGTTTCTGTTCTTTCAAAACAAATCGCCAAAACAATGAATTACATTTACGATTGTTTTAAAACAATAATCCTAGACTGAACTGCTCAGCGCCTAACGCGCCAAGCGACCACGCTACCAAAACCCAGCCCTTTTGCGAGTGAAGCGATTGTTTTTTCTTTGGTAATAATAAATGTTTCGCCAAACAAACAAAAAAGTATAAAATCACATTAACAGTAGCTTTCAAATCTTTATATATTAAGTGCTGCGTTGCCTGGCTTTGCCCGGTCTACCTTGTGAATAAAAATTGTGTCAAGTGACATATATTCAACAATCAGGCATAAATAAAAGAAAAAAAAACACCATGCGAAATTACCCTTCCAAACAATGACGACAGATATTAAAATACTTTTAATATCTGTGAAATTAAAATGCGAAAGATGAATTTTAAAAGCGTAACCACGGAAACACAAAATAAAATAAGTTTAAGAAATTAAGTGCAAAACAAGGAAAGAAACAATGGATTCAAAAAGCGTAACCGTGGAAACGGGAAAATAAAATGGTTGATAACCTGAATCAAAATGAGATTTTTCGAAATTGAGAGAGATGTGGAGAAAAAAAATGTCGCTTTTCCCAATGATGTCAAAAAGAAAACTGTGGTACAATTAATTCACTTTTTATTGATAGATTTAATGAAGAACGTAGCGCCTTAATTTCAGCTAAGCCTAAAAAAGTTCGAGCTAAAAACGCAAATTACTCCCGCCTTAATTAAGTTAGAGCATTGAAACAAATTGTTTAGAACGCGAAAAATTCTACCCTTTTCAACGATAGTATTAATATGTACAAGTAATTTTTTCCTCTCATATTCGGGAATTTATGCGAAATTTGGGCCTAAATTGGAATTAAAAAAGAACTATTTTTCGGATATTTTTGAATTATGACCTATGTCACTCATAAGTAAGCACCTGTCATATTGTGAAGAAATTTTTCAAATAGGTGCAGCGGTTCCGGAGATTACCTCGAACATATAAACACACAAAAATCCGCCCTCTCTCTTTATAATATTAGTACAGATTTGTAGCGTGAAGAAAATCATTGAGACGAAAGATCTGTTGCCATTTTTTTCCTCGAATATGAAAAAGTAAAATTCTGTTGTTTTTTTATTTTTATATTATGGTTTTTCCTGTAATCGAGGGATTTAAAATGTTTCCTTTTTGATTATTTTTCCGTAATATGCCGAAAAGTTTTAATGATTATTTTTTTTCTTTTGTTAAAGCCGGGTTGATGAATCCGCGTCACTGGACATAACTTTTATTTTCGAGGTAGACCGTTCAAAGCCGGGCGACGCAGCTAGTTTTTCTTTAAACGTTGTTGTTCATTTGCAATTTTCCAGTGTATCCATAAGGTTTTGCGTAACTTGTTTGGACGAAAAATGTTTGGACTTTCCATTTCCAGTCTCACGCACCTCCTAAAATCCTTCTCGAGCTTTCTGTTGCCAAAATTATTTCTAAAAAAAGTTTTTATTACTTTTCTGGATATCCTTTTGTTTTCTATAACATCCCTCCTATCAACTACCATCTATTTTGATTTGACTTTATTTTTAACTTGCGACTTCCAAGTCTCTTAGTTTACATTCAATATCAAGATATTTTAATAAGGATTATTATACTCTCTAATATTTTCCCCCATTTAAAAAATGTTGCGCTTTTTTTCTGTACTCATTGTACTGTGGAATAATTTTGAAGCTTCCTAATATTTAGGTGAGTCTTTTTCTTTAAACTGAGTTATCCGGCTCTGCTACCAATACGTTGATTGTTACCTTTTTTCGTTATACATGGTTTATTGGTTACTATGTATGTTTATAGTGCTGTACGTAGAAAAAAAATTCTCTTTCTTTTGGATGTAAGTTATGGTTGACAGATGTTTGTTGTAGAATCAAAAAAGGTCAGTTCCGACAATTTACGCCAGTTTTCATTTAAAATGCAGACGTGTAATGAGTATAATACTTTTGTTAGGTTTATTTATATTTAACATACATACCTTTAATAAACATTTCTTTATTCTCGTGTTTGATATTACAGCCTGTTTTTTTTTTTTTTTTTTTTTTTTTTTTTGTACTCTTTTTTATTTATTTCGTGATTTACATTTTCAAAGTGTAAGCAAAAGTGCACTTTCAAAATCATTTTTTGTTTAATTTTCACCTGTGACAATACTACACTTGGAGATATGATATTACTGTTTATAATCAGTGCACTATTTCACGCAAGTTCAATTTTGCAAATTTCCTGACGTCACAAGCAGTTTATTTATTTTTTATAGAATAAAATTTAATAACTAATTTTGTGACATTCTGGAAAGGAAAACATATCTTACTGAATGAATAACTGAAAAATATCTTACAAAATGAAATAGTTGCTTCATACATCTAAACCTGAATCAAGTTTTTTAAATTCATTTTTCATAGGAATATTTCCTTACTTTTAGATGATTTTAGGTTTTTTTCCCTTCAAAGAATATTACTGATAGAACGAAGCATTTTAAATGTACGTGAGCATGTCGTGCAGAGATCACCTGCAACTTTTTGAAATAAACGAAGTCGTTCAAATGAACGAGTTGAATGAACGATGAACGATGAATGAAATGATCAAAAGAATGAACGATGCGACGATGAACGCTTCATTAAAACGAATGACATTGCCCATCTCTAATTGTCAAGTGACGCGTGTTCAACAATTTTACTGAAATAATAGAAAAAAACAAATAAAAGTACTGTAAAATTTATCCTCAAACTAATAATGCTTAAATTCCGTTAACGGCAAACATAAAAGTAACGAATAAATTAAACGCGACCCTCCAATCATACAACTAAACTCCTTGATTGTCTTCTGCTGGCAGAACAAAAAAAAAAAAAGTGCGAAAGAAATAATCAACAAGGAGGATTTTGCATCAAAGCAAAGATAAGAATTTTATTTGTTCACAGTCGAGAAAAAAATTGCAACATCTTTCTTCTGAATGTTTTTATTCGGGCTAATTTAAACTTAGCTCATCGTTGGCAAACAATAGATAATTTTCCACTTTAATTTTGATTTTCATTAGGCCTAAAAAAGGCTTATAATTTTTTCATAGTAATTTTAGAGCCTTGTTTTTTTTTTTTTTTTTGTTCTTTTTTTGGGGGGGCAATTACGATTGCTTATTGTTCTCACTTGACCGTCTTTGATGTTTGGTTCCTTTTTCAGCTTGGACCAAGGACCTCTGCAGCATCACCGGCCTCTGCAGGCGCGTTCCTGAGCACTGTCCCCCGGATTCCACTTCTCATGGTACGAGGCGTCCATGTCCGACGCACACACACACGCTCATACACTTACACACGCCTACGTGCACACACACAGGTCTACCACACACACATACACACCACTACACACACACACATAACCGCCCAGGAGAAAGGCAGGCTTGGGGGACAGGAGCCGTTTCAAGAAACAATAGATCCAATAAGTTGGGTCCTGTCGCAACTCGTGATTGCAAAAAACATAATTTGACTTCAAAATTTCAGAATTCAAATTATCTTTTTTTTTTTTTTTTTTGTAAGCTGAAAATTTTACAGATTAGCTTCAAAGGCATGTCTGCACCTCTCTAAAACGCCCTCCAAACCGGGGATGATTGAATGAGGATCACCAGGTCATGCGGCATGGAATGAATCTATGATGTTAAGTTTTGAAACAATTTTATCACCCTTGCTACCTGTTTCCTGCCAAAACCAGCGTGACTCAGCTTAAATAATAGCAAACTTTTCTTATCTGCTGTGTTGTACTAACGCAGAAAATATCTTGGCCTTTATACTGTAACGTAGGTGTGTTACTCATGGTCTATTAGACTATATATTCTCATATTATTTTATAATTGCAAAGGAGTGAGCAAAAATCTGATTTTAAAATAGTAATTTTATATTACTAGCGAAAATTCTAATACAAAGATATCATTAATGTGTTCTAACATTTTTTATGTGATCAGAATGATAATTAAAAGACAAAACAAAAATTGCACTAACTAATTGTCCAGCATTTTCGTTTGAATTTTTCTTTTCTCATTCACCTAAACTGGAGCATTTGACGCCATCTTCGTGTAATATTTTTAGAAATAGGTGTATTAAACCAAGGCATTAACGCATTGCATTTTAACACTTCAGCAACATTTATCCACAATATTTTCTTCTTAACAACAACTTTGAAACAGTTCTTTCCTTACAATATTTTCTTTCCGTACGATTACTGAACCCCTTTCTTAGCATATATTTTCTTTCCTTACGACGGAACAACATTTCTTAACAATCTTTTCTCTTTCCTCACAATCAAATTTCTCTTTCTGACTTCCGTAGCCATGAAAAGTTTCTTCGGTTTTTCTTTTTCAACAAACTTGGATAATTCAGAAAAAAATCTTTTTTACGAACACTTTATTTGCAGATGACACTAATACTTCATTTCATTTACACTTTTTGTGGGGTGCTGCCGTTTTGGCTCCAGCCATTTCGGCGCCGATCGATTCGCCGCCAGATTTTTGCATTTTAAACTTTTCGAATGTCAGAAATATCAATTTAAAAAAAAGTTTGAGAGAAATCATGAGGATTTGGAAGTCTAGAAGACTTGTTAAAAAAAAAAAAAAAAAAAACTATTTTTAAATTTACACTGTAGGAGAAAAGCAGTCCCTTGCGAACGTGGTACGTTATATGATACCAAAATGGGCGATTCTTGAAAAAATGTCCTGTGCGTAACGCTAAGTTTTTTTTATCTTTTCCAGCTAACCAAAGCCTTCAAAAAAATAATGCTATTAAAGAATAATACATGCTTTAATGTACTATCCAAGCATAACAGTTAATCCCATATTTAATTAATAGTTATTTGAATAAAATAAAAAACTTAGCGTTTCTCATGGGACATCTTTTCGAGAATCGCCCCAATACACGCTGTTACGACAACCAAAAGCCAGTCTGAAGTAATGGAAGTCCCAACCCTACCTCTCTGTCAAGTTTTTAGAGCAATGCTGAACCCTTTTGTTACTTCTGTGGTGAGAACTTCTTGGTTCTAGCAGCCGTTGTATATAATTTTATCACTGTCTTCATCACGTGAAAACACTTTTTAAATGCACTAAAGAATTAAATTGAATTATTGAAAAAGAATGGGTAAATGCTCAGGTAAATTTAGGACTATGATTTTTTTTTAATTGAGTAAAGAATTATTTATTTTTGAGAGTTATTTCTTAACACTTATAGTAATTAATTTTCTTCAACAAATTTACAAATTTATAGTTCATTTCTTTTTAAAAAATAGTTTCTTTAAAAAGTTTGTCAAAACTTTTAAGGTATAGAATAGTTAAAGGAAATTAAAAAAAGGACAAAATATGTTATTTTATTCAAAAATGCAAGGTTTAAATCATTTTTAATAAATTATCTTTTTTTTTTATGTAGCATAAAAGCCATATATAAAAAGGATAATTCTTACATAATAAATTTTGCACTACGTAGTCCTAAACGTTTGTTCTAGTCAATCCAGTGGTAAGATTATGCTATGAAACTTTAAAACTTGATTGTTAGCAAGGTTGAATGTTTGAGAAAAAATATTTTCTTATGGACACACAATTATACTGACACAGTATAGGTTACTGACGCAGAATAAATTAAGAATCCTTCATTGTAATTGGTACCTATGTAAAAGTTTTACTTTATTAAAAAGTTTTTCTTTTAAGTATGATGAATGTCCTTCCTTTTCAACTATGTTCATATTCACCCAGGTTTATTCACGTGTGCCACCACAGTGGCACATGTAAACATTTGAAGGCATTTAAAAAAATAACATTGAGATTTTTTTTTATCTTAAAAATTTCCTTGACAGAAAGAAAAGATTAGTCAGTCATGAAAACATTTTTGCTCTACAAAATTTATGATAATTTTTGAAAAATATATTAAATGAAAAAAAAAAGTTGACACGTGCCCCTCTTCACCCTGCATATGTACAATATTAAATTTATAAACAAACAATAGATTTTTGAATTGATCGCGCAAAATGGGTTTCGCACCAAAACGGCTGGACCGAAATGGGTTTCGCGCCGAATCGATTGCGCCAAATAGTTCCATTCCGAAGGTGCTGTGCTCGTGACTAGAGGGTGTCGGATTCGATGCAAACCGATCGAACATTTCCTTTGTTCGCTAATGGTGACTGGGTTAATTGTCTTTTAGTTACAAAATCCTTAAAGTTCGAATTTCAAATTAATATTTTAGGGGGTGCTAAATTAGAGGCCGCTTGGATCCTTGTCTGGATCAAAAACAGACCTGTCTTCGGCAATTTATCTAACTGGTTAGACCGATAGTAGTGATAGGTACGGTGGACCGTGGAGTCGAACGTAATGCAACATTTAATCTATCACTAATACATTTTAAGTGCGATTATTTTTATTTGTGATTATGAGTACTCTGTGGATTTTTTCCCTTGTTCAACACTTCTTGCGTTACCATCGTAACAATTTAAACGTTTTACTTAGTAGTCACTGTTGGTGCGATTTCAAAAGATTCTAAAAAGCAAATACTGTTGATTTTACGTTGAGCATGCATGAGTGGAAGGTACCTGCCATGAGATAGCAAAACGAAAAGTTTCGCTTACATGAAAACTTAGTAACGCTTTCAAAGATTTGAGGCGGGTAGGGTGACGGCACCACCAGTAAAAGACCAGTCATAAATTTGGATTTAAATAAGAAGAATTTTAGGCTGGTTAAACTGATGTTGCTGTGGCCAATGAATACGGTGAGGCCATTTAGTGTTATTAGAGTAAGTTTCACGAGTCAGTTGGTATTTACAAGGCAGCGATTTACTTACGAGGTTAGCTGCTGTTTCATGCTGCAGCTAGCTGCTTACGTTAAGAAGGTAAGTGTTTTCAACCCTCATTTTCCAATTTAAAACATCGATATGGGTGCATGCTGGAGGTATTTTTAATGTTTGGACTACGCTCCTTTTGGTTTTCACATCGGTTTCCACGTACAATCACTTCTAATGTGAGTTTTATCTATATCTGTTACTCATCCCCAGAAAACTCTTTTTTCAGTAACAGACACTTATGTCTGTCATTGTTCCTTGAAACCTTTTTCATTTTTGTTCCTTTTTTTTCGCTCCAGAAGAGGTTATTAATTTATTTAGTTGTGCCTACAGGTTCAATATTGAAAACCGAACAACGTGACTAGTGTCAGACAGAGAGTCTGTTACTGGTCCAAAAGGGTGTCTGTTACTCATGCCATATTTTTTTGAACCTCAGAATAGTGAATACACCTCTTTTTCAGTTCAGAGTGCCCCCCCCCCCACGCCAGGAAATTCTGTTACAGTGAAGAACAGATGCAAGCAGCCTTATTGGATGTAAATAGTAATGATATGAGTGTTGCCCCTTCAGCAAGGAAAAATAGAGTCCGACAAGTTACACTTTTGAAAAAAGTGAAAGGGGTTTATCCTAGCATAAGCAGGATGGGTTCAGACCCCGTGATTTCAAAGGACGAGGAGGGAATATTGGTTCTCATCATCTAAAGCAGGGTTTCTGATATAAAAAGAAGAATTTTTAGACAGTGCAGCTGCTCATAGAGGAATTGAGGATAAATAATTCTTTTATTGATAGAAGATCTGGATAATCATGGTATAATGGTTTTCTTAAACGGAACGCTTCAGTCGCGCATAGGTTCAGTGAAAACCTAACATTGTCCCGTTTAAAAGTAACTACAGAAAGCCTAAGCAACTGGTTCAAGACCGTTCACGACTGTTTAAAAGACAACAATCACCTTGGCATTTTAAAAAATCCAAATCGATTTTTTAATTGCGACGAAATTGCATTTTTTCTCAACCCAAAGGGATCCCGAGTGCTTGCAATAAAAGGTGAGAAAAAGGTATACTAAGTTGAGAACAATGAGGAAAAAGAAAGTGTCACAGTTTTATTCACTGAAAACGCTGCTGGGTCTGGGCATCTTCTACCACCAACAATGATCCATAAATACGTAAGAATCCTAGATAGCATTAAGTTCACAATGCCCAATGGTTGGGGATTAGGAATGTCGGATTCAGGGTGGATGACGAGCAAGACTTATTTTGAATTTCTAGCCAATGTATTTCAGCCATGGCTAAAAGCTCAAAGGCTGAATTCAGAACCAATAATTCTATTTGTAGATAAACATGCATACATAGGATTACCTGCGTATTTTTATTTTTACATTTGCATAGTTTAGTAAAGAGGTTGTTAGGCAAGTTGTCTTCCCACTCATATTACAAGTAAAATGTTTCCAATTTAGAAGTTTAAATCCAGATAACTGCACAAGTTGAAATCTGATTTTCGTTTGTAAAAACCTTGCTGTAGTCTTAAATTCTAATTTATTTTATTTATTTATTTTTGTGATGAGAATTTCCTAGTTGAGTAGGTATTCAATTATTGTTCATTTGAATTTAAAGGCTTTTGTACTATTAACGAAGAACGTTTGTTAATTTTTAAGAGAAAAAGGGAATTTTGTCTACTACTCATCTTGTCTGTTACTCATCCTTTTAGCATGTCCGTTACTGAGTATCATCGGAGTTTTCGGTGTCTGTTACTGGGGTTCGGAGCTTTCTTCGAAATGAGCAAATAAAAATAGAATAAACTGATTCAGAGGATCCAGAAGTAGCCAAACGTTAGATGAGATGTTGCATGGGAGAAAAATAGTTTTAAAAATCGAAATACATTAAAAGGGTCTGAAAGTTGAATTAACCTGAGAGCGATGTCTTAAGCATGTCTGTTAATGGTGCCGTTACCCTATTTGTTTATAGAAATAACAGAATAGTTATAAAATCAAAAAATCTGAACGATAATTTTCTTAACTTAACAAAAGTAAACAGAGCATTGTAAATAGTTTTGGGGAAAACAAGCAGATTATTAACACCAGTTATGCATTTGCCTGTTCTTTTAATAAAATATATCATGGATCAAAAACCAGATTATCCTTTAACTGACCATGTCCAATGAAACTACAAAACAATTTCGTTTTAGATAAAGGGACCCCAAAGTGTTTTATAACCAAGATTCATTTTACAGTTGACTCTGCTATGTGACTTATTATATCAGCAGTTCT
The DNA here is from genome assembly GCF_026930045.1 of Uloborus diversus. NCBI lineage: Eukaryota > Metazoa > Arthropoda > Arachnida > Araneae > Uloboridae > Uloborus > Uloborus diversus. The sequence goes on from NC_072731.1 coordinate 132,370,404, forward strand.
GGTGCTTTGCGCGATCATTGTAATCTTAACAAACATTTTTTGTCAAATGCCAATCTTCTTAAGGTACACCACACTGGAAAAAGGGTAAAAAACTGTATAGGATAAAGTGCACGTAAAAACATATAAATATTTGCAAACATTTTGGGGGATTTAAAATGTCCAAAGGTTTCCGAACTACTTATTAAGCAATCTGATAATGCTATAAAGTATACAAATCGAATTCGCAGTCACATGTTTTCGATCTCTTCCATCAGTGCGAAATATAAGTATTGCTTTTTGTTATTTTTTACGTACAACAAGTTTATTAAACTCATTTTCAGATCATTTTCTCAGTTTTGAGATAAAAAATCCACCCATGGTTATGCATAGTTAAACAGATGAGCTCACCATCGCTATCTACAGAAGAGCGGTGACACTCCAAGGAGGTGAAACCTGTATAAAGTGCACCAATGTGCTCCATGCCCAGGGTCGTTGGTCAGCATTTCGGGAAAAATCTGTTGCAACTTAAATGATAAATATCATCTAATACTATAACTAACTTATTTTCTCTGGAGTGAAACGAATAAAGTTTAAAGATCAATATAATACGTAAAATTAAATGTAAAAGTACAGCAGTTATGTTCAGCAAAACTGTTTTACTTAATTTAATTCTAGAATTTTTTTGACTATACATGATATTTTTTGGACATAAATGAAAATAAAAAATATGAATAATATTAGTATTATCGAGACCGATGCAACGAGTTCGACTCCCTCTCATTAAAACAAAAGGGAAAACTATTTATAGCATGCACAGTCTTGTAATATTGTAATTTTCAAGTAATACTTTTAAAATTTTTCAAATAAAGTACAATTATTTGTTAAATTCATTTATAAATTTTTTCCCTTTAAATAAATAGTTACAAAATGTCTGATAATCTGTTTTCTTTTAAGTTTTCCTACGTAAATGCGCAAGTTCGTCGTAAAAACAGAAGGAAAATTTCGTTCATTCAACGCTCAGTTTGCTTCCTCGACGTTGCTAGCAGCCCTGGTGCAGATCTTTGCATCTGACTTCAAACGCGCAGTAATCTACAATACGAAGAATATTTCCCGCTTGGCAGTTTTTTAAAACATCATAAATTTAAAATTATGTGCAATTACTGCTTTTGTTTCTAATTGATGCTATCTTCGAAATTGAAAGGTCGCTTCTTGGGTTATTTTTTCTGAAGAAGTGAAGCGGAAAGTCAAACTTGATCTATAATCCCGCACCTGAAGCATGACGTATTCACTTAAGCTTTCGCTATTTCAGAAAAGTGAAAGTTTTACGTTTTCAGATGCGTAGACAGATCATCTGTTTTGAGTGATCTACCGTTATTTGGAGCAATGACATTTATATTGTTGCAATATTTTCTGTTTTGATCAATAAATTCGGAAGCGTGCCGAAATCAGTTGGCGTAAGGGAAGGTTGAAAATTAAAAATTTTGTCAGACAGTATTCACTCTCTATTATGCTTTCTTATTGCAATTGAAAAAAATAGAAGTACATAAGTATATTTAGAGCATTTGTAGAATTTATCTTAAGAAACCAGAACACAATCCTTACTAAACACCACGTTTGCACGCAATATCTGCAAACAAATTTCAAAATACAAGTAACATAAAAAAAAAGATTGAAAATAAATATATAAATAAAGAAACAATTAGGCATGAAATATTTTAAACATGTGTTGACAATTAGATAAGCTTTGAATAGAAATTCGACTTGACTTTTCTTTTAGACACACTTTAAGCAATTAGTTCAACAGTTAAAAATAAGTTATTCGAAGAATTTATTTGTTTTTAGAACAAAATAACAAAAAGAGAAAAAATGTATTTGTCTGACCAATCTGTGTAAGATTAAAATGATTTATGAGCATTATGAGTAAATTATGTACTCCTAATTATCTCAAAAAATGAAAAAAGGCAAAAAATGCAATATTTAAGAAAACGTAAAACAAAGCAATAAATGCACAGACTCTGCAAGTAATGTGAATTTTACATAACTAGCAATCATGCTAAATACACTTAGACCCTGCACCAAAGCCCGTATAAACTTATATAATAGTAGTAAAGTAGTTGATTCCGTCATCCGCCTTGTCTAGTGGGCAGAGTAGTCTGATTGCGATAGGGAGGTCCCGGGTTTGAATCCCGGCTCGGACATGGATGTACATTCTCTCTTTTCTGTCCTTTTCCTTTTTTGTGTGAATATGTTGTTATGCTGTGAATGGTTGCTTGCCCTATAAATGGATCCTTATGGCATGTGTGTACTGTAGAAGTCGGACTTCACATCAAATTGCGGTGCAGTTGGAAAAGTGAAGCAGCGCACCCCAAATTGCCAGCCTGGCTGGCACAACAACAACAACAATTAGTTGATCCTCCACGAGTTGCAAGAAGAGCTTTGCAATCAACTTTGCAATGTTTCCCTTCCTATTTCACGAAACCGTAGTCTAATAATACTTTTCTGTATTTTATCTTATTGGCAGTCTTCTTAGCAGCAAATTTGTATCCATTATGAATCAACAATTTTCAGTTCAATATTAATCCCATTCCGGTTCAAATCTTTGACGCCAGACTTTTACAAGTGCACTATTTTTTTTAATGGATATAAAGTTGTCATTACTAATGGGTGTAACACTACCCAACCTCTGGAGTGAGTCGGACCAATTTTAAGAACACTATCATTGTTCGAGGAACGTTTTATGGTAGCTAGTGTAATGTTCCAACTAGCATCAAAATTTTTTAGTACAGTTCAAAGCGCATGTGTAAAGATCAGCTTCGACGCAGAGCCGATAAACTGTTTTAAACGAAATCAACACGGGCTTCCGCGGCTGAGCGGTGAAAGTCTCTTGCTTTGTGAACTGTATGTGTGGCTGACGTTATGGGTTCTGCTCCACCTGTATGGTATCTTCTCTGCATCTCTGTTGATAAAAAATTTAAAATATATTTTCTGCAATTAAAATAAATTTCGATTTGTCCTAAAGTTGATTGGTTTCATTGGTTGTGAGAAAGCATGAATCTTATGAAAATTGAATGAGCGAACGATTGAAAACAACACGAAAGGCAAAAGCTGCTAAGAGGACAAAACAAAGGATCTGTTTCATTCTCATAGTTTTGTATTAAGTTTTTTGAATTCTGTTACAGCAAAATATCAATTATTATGGTATAACTTGCAATTATATATGATATGTAAGCAGTTATGGGCATATGGTTGGTAGTTTCAAGTATTGTAACCTTACTTTCAGTTCGGAACTTCTAAAAAGAAGTTATTACCTGATTATTTAATAAACTTTAAAAATTTAAATCATCCAGGAGTTTGAAGTATCTTAAACTTAAAAATGAGCAATATTCGAAGAAAATCTGATGAATATTTATTTCTGTACCTAAGAGTCAGACTAATGTAAGTCCATAAGATGCTATTTTCAGTTTACAATGATTCCGTTGTATCAAGAATCCCATTTCGCATCGAGTAATCTTTAAAAAAAAAAAAAAAAAATCGTTTGAAAGTATTGTAATCTTTAAAAAAAAAAAAAAAAAAATCGTTTGAAAGTATTGTATTTATCAGTGCTAGAAGAGCGTGAATTCCATCCTTTGTATGCACCAAGCGATACTTTTTCCTCTCGCCTGTAGAGTAGCGATTATGTGACTGACGATAGTCTGACTTTGAGGTACAGATTCTTGTAGTAACTTTTCGATCAATTTCTTTGTAACCTTACGAAGAATTCTGGTGTAACCTTACACATTAATTAGTGATACGTTACAACATACCAACATTACTATGGTGTAAACTTCCCAAAGAGATAAGTTACTTTACACCATTATATCAGTAAATGTACTCCAGAACGATGGAGGTAACAATGCTGTCACAGTTTTGATAGAGTACGGTCACACCAAATTTTTTCCAGTGTAGGACTGCTCGCTCATAGAAGGAGGTTACTGCGGGGAAAAAGCTTTTTTTTTATCTGTGTTGTTGCGGATATGAAAGCTTGTAAATGAAACAGTAGAATACATTATGAACAAGTTCTATTTTACGTAACAATTTCGTTGCAGGACATTAAAATCCAGAATGATATGTTCCACCAGGGATTCTGTTGAAAAATTCAACTCGCAATCTTTTTCAGATGATCCTCAATAGCTGATTTTAAGCATTCTTAAATGACTTAATATAATGTCCATAATTAAAGTTTTGTATTGGGCTGTAAACAGTCTTAAATTGAATTTTTTGCATATATTACGTAAAATATTGCTGCTAAGAAACATCCTACATAAATAATACTGCAGGAAAGTATTAGTAGAATCTAGCTCCATATCATTCTCGGTATCTTCTTTGTGGGATCGCTGCAATGGTCATCTAGCAGCTCGCTAAGGGATATACTATTTATTAATGAGTTCTTCGCACTATGAAAAAAAAATGTGGAACCTTTCTTCACAAAATCGGTGACAGCTTAGCTGCTCCCCTGCTCTGGAGTAACTTAACTGATATGATTGGTGTAAAATCACACATCGCTTGTTGAAGGTTACACCTATAGCGTAACATCTCCACTGATTTCTGCATAATGTTGCTCCAGAATTTTCTGTATGCTTACAGAGAAATTACTTGAAAGGTTACACATTAGCAAAACAAGCTTTCATCTGATTTTCTTGAACGGGTACTCATTTTTAATTGTATGTAGACTTGAAGTTAACTATTCAATGGCTTAAATTATCCAGATTTATTAAATGATCAAGTAATATTTTTTGTTTCTATGCGTTTGAAAGTACAAAAACAAATAAGTAAAGTAAAATACTTCAAATTTCGTTATAACAGTATTTAAAAAAATCATCCTTTACAAAACTTGCTTTTCATTATTCGTTTATTCAATATTTATCATGTTCATGTTTTTTCACAACCGATATACACCAATTATTTATTCATTTTAATACACATGCTGGAGCTATTTATAAGGGAGGAATTAACCTGAGTTGGGTCCGAACACGCAACGCTTGTTTCACAGACAAGTTGCAATGTAAGAGCTTTAAGCGCTCGACCACAAAGGTCGGTTTTCGTTTCGCTAGTAAGTGTTTACCTTCTCGGTGCCGATTCTAATATTTACGCATGCGATTAGAATTCTACTGAAACCAGAGTGCAAGGTTCCTCCAACAATTTGAGTTTTCAAACCAATAATTATACACAATCCAGAATTCGTGCAACGTTACACCCATTAATACTGGTAACCTGACACATTTTTTTTTTTTTTTTTTTTTGACAGTGGGTGATTAGATACCCTTTAAATAATATGTTGTGTGGGATTGCAGTCATTCATTGCTGAATTCTTACTGACAGAAGAATTTATACATCTGTTGCTTTAAAGTCAAATAAATACATGTGTGCTTGAAAAGGAAAATAAGAAATAGCAACGAAAATAGCATAAATCACAGATTACTGCAGACGCGTGTTTCGGAGTTACAAGGATCCCCCTTTTCAATGTAAAATAAATGAGCTTATGGATGAAAAGGCATCCGACAAAAGTGTTTGTCAGATGTATTCTTGTACATAAACTCATTAATTCATGGTGTCTTTTGAGTGTTCCTTGAGTAAAACATACATTATAAATTCCAAACATTTCTGTTCAAGAAAGGGCGATGAAATATCTCAAGTTGCGAAATGTGTGCGAAGCTGGCCCCAGTCTTTTGGACGATATTCAAAGGTGTCAGCTGTTCCCTTACCATCGTAAAGTTCTGATGTAACTCCCATGGGGGTTTTTTCCTGTCGCTATACTTGAAAATTAAGATGAAAGAACGCCATTTTGATTATTTTGAAACATTTGACAAAGTTAAACAGACTTGCACCAAGACTCTAAAGAACATTCTAGAAAAACTCCAAGCATGAGTTCTTCAATGCCCGGAAGTCTCGCTGGATGTGATATATTGACTCAGGAAGAGTATTCAAAAATTCAAATAGATATTTTAACCGTTGAATCAATAAATATCCGTACGACTCACTGACATTATTTTCTGAACAGACCATTATGTGTAAAAACATACTCAATAGAATCTCGATCCAACATTCCCGCTTCGACCGTCCTCTACTATATTTTTTAACGGTCCCTCATGAAATGCTGAGCAAATATAATTATAACTGAATAGAGAGTTTCTGAAGCAAGTAAATTCTCATATTTATCCCTGATCAAACATGTTACTGTTTCAAAAAATAGTAAATTAAGCCTAATGCATCACTGATCAAATTCGGTAAATGTATTTGTTCTATAATAAGTAGCAATATTTAATTCAAATATATAATCATGAAAAATGAAAGGAAAGGATTAGTCATGCTTAATAAAGTCAATATTAAACCTGAAAATGAAAAAAAAATGCTACACCAAATTGATCCTACTTAAAAGCCATTTTGATTTCCATTATGTTACATAACATCAATCAAAATTAAGAGAGTTCTAAAGCTTCTACGATGAAGGTAGTTTCACCAATGAAAGGCATTAAATGATTTAGAAACTGTCTCGTATGTTAAAACGATTTAGTTTTCCTAAGGAAATGAACCTCGAGTTATCTGGAAGTTATGTGTATCTGAGATAACAATTTGATTTACCTCATTGCATAAAAATGATTTTGTTCAGAAAGGAATAAATATACTTAATATGTTGGAAATTAATGTTGGTGCAGTAAGTTTAGTTATTGTGCACAAAACCAATCAAACATATAAAAGTAACAGTATTTGCTTTACTTTGAAGAGGAACTTAATCAGTATCATAATAACTATAATATAGAGCTTTAAACTAGCTTAAAGGCAGAATGGAAGCTAAGCTATAAGGATATTTCTTCTATCTTAGACAGGTTTTCATAAAACAAACAGTTCAGAACAGTGTTGGTGTTACAGACATAAAATAGAGAAAATTCGTAAATTGTTTTGTTACAACTAGGATTACCATGTTTGACGTTCTAACACATTTTTAATTTTAAAAGGAAGAAAATGTTCAATACATATGATTCGTAATCTGAACTCAAGTTCAGAAAAATAATATTTACAATTCTCAACGAAATCAGAGTCCAGTCTATACATTTTCAAACTCTGAAAAAATGATTAATTTTCATGTGCTTTTGTTCATCATGTATCCAAGTACATATTGCAGAACCAAAGTGAAACTGTGGCAAAGACTACTCATGATCCCAGGGACGCAACTGGAAAACTTAGGGAATGGTGGGAATTTATAACATTCCTTACATGCTACTTAAGTTGCATCAAAAGAGCTTTGCTAAAAATTTTCTTTTCAGGAATTTTTCAATTATTTTTGGCCATTATAAAAAAGCATGAAAATAGTTTCGGTTTTCCTAGTTAATCCTACAACTGTCTATAAAGTTTTACAAAGTTACAAAAATGTAAAACTTTTGATTTTTTTATCTATCAGATAAAATCAAAATCGAAACCAATATTACTACAGGTAAAATTTAATATTTACCCAACACGGGCCATTGCACAGAAATAAAATTTGCAATAAAATGAAAAATAAATCCGCCAAAAAAGCAATAATTTAAATTCAGTTATTAAAGTGTTTTATAAACCATCAAATAGAAAAACAAGTCAGTAACTAGCACTAAAGGTTCATTGAAATGTAAAAACTGAAATATGAAGTCAAAATGGCAGCAGTTTTTTCTGCAATGTATGGGAAATTTTCCCGCCAATATGGAATGCTCTGCGTTATGATTACTAATCCAACTGTGTTTTAAGGTTTGGAAAAAATAAATACAATCTTCAGATGCACTGCAAAAAAAAGCTGTTGTTTTTACAGTAAAATACTGGCAGCTCGCATTCCAAAGAAAAACTGCAAAAATTACAATTGTAAACTGTAAAATTTGCAGTAATATACTGTTTTATAGCAGACTTTTACTGTGAAATTTACAGCGATAAACTGTAAAATTAGCAGTAATACACTGCTTTTTAATAGAACTGCCCTGTAAAACTTACAGTATCAAACTGTAAAATTAGCAGTAATATACTGCTTTTTAATAAAACTGCCCTGTAAAACTTACAGTATCAAACTGTAAAATCAGCAGTAATATACTGTTTTAGGAATGACTTGACCTGTAAATTTAACAGAGATAATATGTAAAATTAACAGTTATATACTGTTTTGTAACGGAATTGCCCTGCAAAATCAACAGTATCAAACTGTAAAGTTCGCAGTATTATGCTGCGGAATCAACTGAATTGGGCCATAAAAGCAGCAGTAGTATACGGTTTTATAAATGATTTGTACAGTAAAATTAACAGCAGTAAACCATAAAATGAAGTTATCAATTCTTATGCAAAAGGGTTTTTCACCGTATCGTTTCTTTTCATAGCCGAAATCACTGCTTTTACAGCTGAAGAACAATATCGAAAAGTAAAGCAATTGAGTCAGTATGTACGTTGTATAAATCAGCCTACATACGAAATCTGTTCCTTTTCTTAAGTTTTTCAACAACAAAAATAATGTTTTAGGCTATGAAAAGCGACAAATAAAGAAATATAAAACACTTTTCCATAGAAATAGTTAACTGCTGCTAAATATATGTTTTATTGATATTAATTTCCTTGTACACAAAATAAATCAATGCCCCATCTCAATATTTTATAAACACATGTTAAAGAAGAAAAAGTGGTGCATTTTCATTTCTACAAAAAACTTTTAGCTCTATTGCAGACTTAAAAGTTTTCAAATTGAAGGAAATTGCAAAATATGGTCTGAAGCTTTATTTTAAGAACAGTTATAGCTTTTTCATAATACAAAACTTTTTGATCCATGGAGGTAGTAAAAATGAGAAAGGTTTTTTATATATAACTGAAAATACTACATCATATCTTCACTAAAAGTACTTTTTTCACTTCCAGCATTATTGTAATGCTAAAATGTGCAGCATAACGTGAGAAATGTTTTGCAATATGCAATCCATTAAACCTTTAAGTTTATTTTAACTTGATGCATGCAATTATATGCATTTATTTTTCTTTTATGGTAAAACAGAATATTTTCATGGTTTTCTTCTTTTTTTAATGTTATAAGTTGCATTTGGATCTACTTTATTTGAGAAATACTAGTAACAAACTAATTTTATTTCACACCATATGTGCAGTATACAGCATTTAGACTGCACAGAATGGTTTTTATTCTAAACTGATTATTATAGATTAAATAATACTTTATCCTATTAAACTTTTAAAGTTTACATAGATGAAAACTATAAATATGTGACGGTTTAAAATTCCAGAGCTACTAAACAAGAACAATTTTTCACTCGGTATAATAAAATCTGCAGGTTTATGAGTACTAGTATTAAAGTTAAAAATTGGTTTTACTACTCCAAAAATTATATAACTTTATATTATGTTATACTGTTTTCATGAGAAAAAATAAAACATTCACACCATTAAAAATTGCCAAATTATTTTATTTCGTATACATCACCTATAAATATCGATTGGTAGTTTTTACAGTGAAATTGCAGAAATTCATTTAAAACCGAATGCTAATTTTTTCAAGGCCAATATTTTTAAATTACAAACTTCATTCTTCTTTGTGACATCTTTGCCGACTTAGGTGCCATCACTAGGCCTTATATCATGAAAGCATCTGTCAAAATAAAAATTGTTAGAATCTTATAAAACTTGTGGACACCAAAAAACATTCATGGAAAAATCAAATTACGTAGGTATAAAAATACGCCCTAAAATAATTAAAATTATGACTCTGAATGATCTGAAATTAAGATTGCCTCGGGAGTTGCTTTTATTTTGAAACCGCTTAACATATACCTAAATTGTAATTGAATTAATTTATTTCAGGAACCAGTAAGCGCGAAATATGTTGTTTTAAGGAGAAAAAAAAAACTGCTGTGCAGCAATTTGGAAACTACGCAATTGAAACGGTGGTTTATTAGTGTCTAATTGAAATAGACCTAATCTGAATACTTTACATAAGAACTCAAAAAAGAAAAAAGAAAGAACATAATCTTACATTTTATCTTCCATGTCAAGAAATAGACTTATACTGGTTTCTGAAATACAATTTAAAAAAATCCTTCTAACTTTCGGTAGTTTTGAAGGATTTTGTAATACATAGGAGACCGTTGATTAAGAGTAATATTTATTTTTTTCGATCGGATAACTGAAGTGATTGGTGATCGGGAGAATATATATCTTAAGGATAATAAAACTTGAAACTAGTTTCTTCTTATAATAGGCTCCAGATTATTGGATTGCAATATGTTTACTTCAAAGCAATAATTAGGATGCGGTAGAGAATTATTTTTTTAGAAAATGGAGCAAGGTCGACGTTTAGGACAACCAATTGGGAAATATTGAGGTATTCATTTAAAATAATGAATACTGTATCTAGCCTCTTTTAGCCCCCCCCCCCCTCCCCGAGTTGCTATAGTAGCACTGAAAACCGTAGATGTTTTTTCTTTCTTTTTCTTTAACTCATATTCCATTCCAACACTTGTTAACAGCTCGAGCTATGTTCAACTGATACCAGCTTCATATTCTTTTTCTTCGACAGCTGCCCATTATTAGAAATCTGAATATGAAACAATGTGTGATGTAAAATAATTTAGATTTCTGTACTTAATATGAAATATTTTACTTGTAATTTTTTAAAATATTTTTGTTTCATATATTTTATTCCACAATTGTGTTATTATATTGTTTAAATTTAATTTTTTGGAGCTTTTTTTCTAAGTACTAAGGAACTGCATAAAAAAATCATTTGAGTTGGAATAAAATAATACCGTAAGAGCATTCTATCTTATATCTGTCTTAATATTTAAGCATAATTTAAGATGTTTCATTTATATTTTATGTCTTTTAAATGTGGACGCCCCCCCCCCCGTTTTGAACAGCTATCGATATCCCCATTTAACCCGCCGGCGGCTTTTTTTTTTAAGTGCTACTTCTTTTGATAGGATTTAGACAATTTATCTTTAAGTTTTTCAGAATTTACCTGAAACTCGGAAAAAACAATTCTATATTCCCAAAATCAAGATGACTTAGTTAAAGTCAATTCAGTAAAAAGTGAAAATCGATCAGAAAAGTTGAAAGTTTTAAACAAAAGAATAAATCGACAAACATGTCAAGAAATAGATTAAATCTGATACTGCCAGTTCTAATCATTAAGAAATTGTAAGTCCACATTTGGCCCGCCGTCCTTGCTGTAAACAATGCTTAACTTCTTGGAAATGCTAGCCAGAAGACCGCACCTCTTTTAACTGTAAATTTAAATATGCTCACATTTGCAAAATAACTGCTTTTTATTTACATTACAATAAAAATAATCTATAATTTTGTTTGATAAGTGTCACAAGTCTGAATATACGAAGAAAGTTTCATACGCTGTAATACATCGTACTTTAAACTCTAATCTTTATTGTTGCTCTCATTATAAAGTTGACTTTAAATTTTGTTCCTTTAAATTTTTACAAACATACGTACAATAAATAATAAAGAACTTAACATTCTGATTTGGTTCCTTCAATTTTACTAACATGTAAAAACAAAGAATCAGTGCTCCAAAATTTAGTGGAAAATAAAAATAAAAAAATAAATAAATAATGAAATAAATTACGTTTAATTTAGCACTAACAGAAATTTCTATATTCCGGTGATTCTTGAAATGATATTTTTCAACTACCCATAAAAACCAATATTGAATTACAAGTTTAAAAAACCCAGACGTAAATGAATTGTATGATCCATCACATTTAAAATTTAGTTTATATTGTTCCAATACATAGCTCTTGATTGTAACATAAAACCTGACAACGGGCACACAAAAATCAGCTTCAGGGGCCCAATATGGCACACAGACCGTAGGATAGGCTTTAGTGGCTAAGAACGCTCTAAAGCTCAAAAGCATTTTTGATTACAAATTACATCCTAAAACATAAAAATATAAATGAAAAAGGTACTTATAAACTTCCATTACCGGCATTCATGTCACTAAGTGAATCATTGCAACATCGTTCAGACTAGAGGCTTCTTTGAAATTCCAAGCGGAACACAACCACGAATTGCCATCTTGATAAAATGAGACCACCCATTCAATTCTGGTACCACTAAACTCATAGAAATAATATTGCATTAGTGAATAAATTTAGATGAAGGAAATTCAGGCGGCTGGAATGAAATACTTTAAGACATGAATAAAAAAAATAGAAATATATTACAGGCCATCCGTTTGTATGCACAAATTATAACTTAAACATAATGGAATAATTGAAACATTTCAAAAAAAAGAAAAAAAAAACCCTAGAAAAATATGTCATTGCAATTCAAGCTTTATGTAAGTTTTCCCCAGAGAAAGGTTTTGTAAAACAATCAGCTACATTATTTTTAGTTTCATCAAATTGTATTCCAAATTCATTTTTATCAATCAAATTCCTTAGGAAATAGTACCCCACATCAATCTGCTTAGTTCTGCAATTTTCTATTGCAGAACTAGAAAAATCGATTGCAACTAGATTGATTAATAGTACTCTGTACTGTGACAATCTAAAATTCTGAACTCTTTTCGTAGCCAATTGATTTAAAATTCCTTTAACCCACATCCTTAGATTATTCACTAATTGAAATATACTCCGCTTCCATCGTTGACAGTTGTACGCATTTTTGTTTGAATGTACCACCATATTATTCGTACCCTATTTAAAAACACTACAAGCCCCCCTCCCCCCCCATTGAAATCCGGTCGTCGTGATTCGAGGCGTAATCTGTATCAGAATGACAATGATTTATTCAATTTACAGACAAAATTTAGATTTCAGGGACGATCAAACCTTTCAGGTTGTCTCACAAATCTCCTCTTTTACATCCGCATATAGATACGCATTGCAAACATCTACATGGAAATGGACTCAATGTAGCTTATACACAAAAATTGAAAAGAAAGCCTCAATCAAAGGAAAGGAAATTACTGGAGAAAACACTTTCGAAAAGTGCCCCTCCCCCCACCTGGTGGGTATTTAAAATTACCAGTCTGGTCTTGAAGCGCATTTTTTCATTCTGCTCATTTGTTTTTAAATAAAAAAAAACATCTGTACCCTTTTTTCTTTCTAAAACTTTCATTCAGTGGAACCAATACGTAAACGCTTCTTTCTCATATCACCTGAATTTCTTGAGCCATTCCGTTTTGCCAAATTTAAATCTCGGAAATGTTAGCTTCTAGCATACTTGAATTATCCCCCCCTATCTGCATAAAAATCCTATACTTTTCTTGAATTATCATCACAAGTGAAAATAAAATATTTTGTGTCATATTCAATGTTATTTTCAGAACAATAAACCTCGGCTTCACGATTCGGACTTTAGAACCGTCGTGTCAATAGAATAATACTTATCCCTGTATTCTTTATTTTGCCTTGGACTTGCTTTAACCCATTTAATTCTCAACATGCTATTTTATGATTTTCAGGATATTCTTCTGCTACTTCAGATTTACTCAGTAGTGAAATAAAACTGTGTCCCTCTGTTTCTCGTTTCTGAGGGGGGGGGGGGGGTCGTCCAGAATTCATTTTCATCGAATTTAACATTCAGCGTTTCTGTCACTTCGCGATTTTTGAGATCCCAAATTCTGTAACCTTTCGTATGAAACGCATATCCTACCATGACTCCTTGTTGAGTTCTCATATCAAATTTGTTTATTTTCTGTTTTGGGAAGTCCAATATACGAAATGCATCCAAAAAAACTCCGGGAGTGTTTAATAGATGGCTTTCTTACCCCCAAATAGCTCAAAATAGGTTTTGTTTAATAGATGGCTTTCTTCCCCCAAAAAGCTCAAAAAAGGGTTTGGTTTTTTCCTTTTAAAGCCGCTCTAGTCCGTAAGCAGTGGAAGTACATAGCTGCTTCGGCTCAGAACTGCTGAGGCAAACCCGATTCATTTCAAAGTTTCCATTCAATTAATGTTGACTTATAGTGTTCTATGACGCTACTTTGTTAACTAGAAGATTTGTTGGTTTTTTTCGATTATTATGCTTTGGTCGCTAAGGTAAATTTCAAACCAGGAGTTCAGAAATTCCTTTCCGTTATCGGAGCTTTGCCACAAATCTCTCTTATCTTTTGAAACCTGACAAAATGTTCTTAAACCTCACTTTTCTTCTTAAAGAAATAAACTGGAGAGTTTCTTGAAAAATCGTCTATTATTGTGAAAATAATCGCCCCCCCCCCCCCGCTTTAAAGAACTCAACTGCTAAGGAACCCATCGTATTCAAATGCAAAAGGTCTTACCGGGGTGTTGGCTTGAATCTCCGTTACAGGTTTAAACGAAATTCTCCGATTTTTTCATTTTACACGGATAACAATCTGACATATTTTTACTTTTGATAAGCAGTGAAAGACAGTGAAATACAGAATCACACTTTTCGTTATTTATAATATACTTTTTGTCTTCATCCTGAACATGTTGATGCCAAAATTTAAGACTCAAAGTGTTCTAAAAGTTAAAATGTAAGGAAACTGATGAGTTTCAAGGTTGTAAAAGTTTCCAATTCTACTGTAGTTTCTCGAGCATCTACTTTTCTAAATGAGCATGCCCTTCAAAGCGAATAAAATATGACAAACAATGCATAATAATGTAAGTATTCTACTTTAAATTTAAAAGCTGTAATTTTGACGAGAACGAAACACTGCCAGATCAGAAATGAAAAGCTGAAAATTTTAAAAATATAGCCAGGCATGGCCTGAACTTAAATATGTTGGGAAGGCGTATAATCTCAATTTGCCAAATGGAACTTAAATATTTGCCGATTAATAAAATACTGGTAAATGCACACATTAAGTAAGCACAATTAAGTACAATATCTAATGAAATTTGCACATTCGAGAATTTAAAAATTGCAACATTACAATTATGTCCCCAAATTTGCCGAATAGCCAGACAAAATTTTCCCAGTATGGCATTTTTGGGGAGGTCATAGAGACTTCCCGTGACCTCCAATCGAGTGCCTTTGAATATAGTTTCTAAAATTATTTTTACGTTCCCAAGTTTCAATGGTACTAGTTCAATTTTCCTGAAGTAAAACTTTAATTTCCTGCTGACGCAAATATAAAACTTTTAAAACACAAGGGTTTCGTGTTTGTATTTTAAAATGCTTATTTTTTGAGTTTTTTTTTTTTTTTTTTTTTTTTGAGTTCTTTATTGATGATTTTTTCAATTATTATTATTTTACTTTCGACCGTTAAGTATGAAAGCTGGCTCCAGATTTCAGAGAATTTTGAGTCGTTCAGACATCAGAGTATTGTATTTACACAGTGACAAATTCTTCAGCAAAAAATATCAGTAAATTGTATACTGTTTGCATGTCTCTCTGTCACGTTGTTATTTTATTTATTTTCATTTTATTCATCGAATTATGTATAAAAGCTACTGATGCTATAACGTAGAGTTTTTCAATAAAATGGTTAAATGCAAAATGTTAAAGAATTTAAAACTGAACATAAGAAAAAAAACAGAAGAAAGAAGTCAATCGCGATATGTTAAAAATTCACTAGAGAAAATAAAAATTTAAATTTTAAGCACTGACATAGTATATAACACAAAATGTAATCGTACACAAAGTTTAATGTTCTAATTTCTAATAACTTTAAATACGATCAAGAAAGGAATTGATTTATTTTTAAATAAAATTTGAGTTTCAGAAAATGTTTAAAAACTATCACACGTGCAATAAAATATTCAGAATCACAACAACTACTCGGATTTTTGCTAGAAAGCAATCGCTACAACTTAGCAACTATAAGAAATTGCAAAGTCAGCATCAACGAATATTAGGATACGAATTGCGATTTCAAAATAAACTGTTATTTTACATACATTTTCGATGATAAAGAAAACTATATTTTGAGGAAAAGGGAATGAATATAATATAACCAGCACTTACCTTTAACTTGAATTACAGTTGAACAGTTCTGCCTCAGCACATCCGAATCATCAAAAAGCATGGCTGCCAATATCTTGAATTCATTAGTTTCTGTTCCCGTATGAAAGAAACACCTTTTGCGCATCGTTTTGCGCAATCTAAAATATTTTTACAGTTTTTCTCTGTTATTTAGCACAGCAGTATTAAACTGTAGGAAAAAGCAGTATATTACTGTAAAAACAACAATTATTTTTTGCAGTGTGTATTGTTAACTCAATGTGAAAGCATTCGACAATTTCACACTAATAGCAATCAGCACTTTCTCTTACCGGGGTTATAACAACTCGAGCTTGTATGGCAAGGAGTCACTGCTCCATCTGTGCAAAATAAAAAAAAGCTACCTTACATCATATTTTGTAGCAATTTTTCCATCATAACTTGCTAAATGTATAGATAATGTGGATTTGCGTTTACAGTTAAAAAAAGGGGGGAGGGAGAAATTTTAAGATTAAAAATTTTCATATCACTGTTGTAATTCAATACTGGGACGAGTTAAAAATGGCTGTTTTGAGAAAAATACATTTAAAAAATTATTTTGCCATGCTGTACCACAAGATGTCTATTTTAGGAAATCTCAAAAAAGTGTGATTTTGAAATTTCTGTATAGATATACAGATTATTTCATGTTTTTTCTAGATATATACAAACGTATGTTTATTTTGAGTTTGTGTATTCTAGTTCCTTTTTCCTTGGAACATTTCTAGTGTTACACCACGGGAAAATAATTCTTTAAGGGTTTTTTTTTCCTCAAAACAGAAATTTTTAACATGTCTCAGTATTGAACTACAGCAGCGATATGCTCTCTTAAATTTTGAGACTAGTTTCAAAATTTCACTGCATACAAACGTAAATGTCCGATGTATTAAAAACCAAAGAAATGCAATGGGATAATGGAAGATGAATGCTACAAAAAATAAAATAAAAAAACGTCTGATTCCGAACCAGTTTTCTCCGTTTAAACTATTTATTTATAAATAGTTTTAGTAGTTTATTTTTGGCAAAGGTTCCTGAAGGAAATTACGAACTTGTGCTTCCTGTTGAACGATGTCGTAGGCGTCTTTAAACCGAATCCTCGTAATCCAAATTCCGCCGAGATAAAATAGGGAATCCTTCAGAAAAGTTGTTTTGTAGCTCAAACTTTTTAATTTTTCGACTTTTCACAAGAGATGCACTTCGATATTTTTAGAAAACATGATGTATATTTTGTTAATCTGAAAACGTTCATAAAACATCTTGACTTATTCTAGAAATATTGAGAATTAGATTTGTTAATTTGACAAAAAGTTTCAGTATGCAATTGTTTTCTTAGTTTTGATTAAGTTTGTTTCATTATTTAATTGATTAACTAATGCGTGAAATACGCCGCCAGCTCAGTCATTTCCAGCCGAGGACTGTAGTTTCGTGCTTATTAGCACTCATCAGCCCGGCATAGGAAAGTGACTGAGCTGGAGATGGAAAAACTCTTAAGGAAGCCCAGAGTGCGAAACAAACTGGTAGCTAATATAGAATTAGCAGACCAGACGAGTGACCGAAGCAATGGTTCGGTTCAACTCGAAGATTGAACGCGAGGCAAAGGCCTCTATTATGTTCTATAATCCAAACGATTTGCTAGCTCGGACGCTTTTCTGCCCCAATTCGTTCTTATTAAAGAGGTTCTACTATGTACCCTTTCTTTAGATAGAAACATCCTAAGATATAATTAATAAATAAATAAGTTTTAAAGATTTAATTTTTTGAAACAGTGCACTTTGAAAACAGTTTATCTCATTTTGTTCCCGTAATCCAAAAGAAAATTTCAATTTTCAAATTAAAAAACTTAAAAAAAAAATTTTTTTATGAGCCTAGTTTCGAATCACGGTGTGTATACTTTTGTCTTTTAAATATTATAAAAGATGAAATTTTACATTTTTCACCAAACTAAAAGAAGCTATGTGAATAGCAGCTTGTCAAGGAAAAGTACATCTCCAAAGGAAAAGTTGATTTCTTAGTTTAGCTATCTTTGCAAGCAGTTCCTCTTTGTAATTATTCTCAGTTTAAATTAAAACTTAACGCTTGGCTAACTAATTGGCGTCTGAAGCTCATGGGAGAAATGTGCCATGAAGGCCAGTCAAGTGTTCGACTGAACTTCAAGAAACAACCGATTATTGCTCACTATGAAACGTAATGAATTCTTAGATTAATGCAATATGTTAGCCATAAATATTTTTATTTTATCCTCTCGGAAAAAGAAAGTGGGACTTCCTTCGGAATTAAACAAATGTTCTCCGCCTGTATACCTCATCAACTTGAGCCTCAAGTTATTTCAAGTGAGCAGTTAAAACAATTGCTTGATACAAGCTAATTTTTATTCATAAAAAATACTGCAAAAATTTCAACCCCTTCAGTAGGAATCATGAAATAACTAACCAAAAAGTTTACATTTGGTACACAGTGTACTCGGGTAAAGATTATCTTATAGACAAACTTTCAAGTTTGTAGACATAAATTTAAAAAGGCATAAATTTATACGTCCAATATTCTGGACTTGCATATTTTTGAAATTAATATTTCAGATTAAAAAACGATAAAATATCCGTCTAACTTTATTGAAATATGCTCTCCAAACAATAATAAAACATAATAGAAACATTTAAAATTAATTATAAGAAATTATATATATTTTTTAAAAATCAGGAAAAAAATCCTCGACTTTGCATCCATAGTTGAAATTTATGGAGAATCCATGGTTGAAAAAATGAGCCAATCTGTATCGACCAATCCCTATATGTTAGTTTTGTCAATCCCCAAACAAAAAATTCTTTCACAGATAATAATAAGAATATAAAGAATCAACTACAAATAAATAAGTAAATAAGTCATTTAATCATTTATGAAATGATTTGCAGCTGTTAAAGTTCATGTCCAGTATACCGTACGCCAGGTCTGAAGGGGAGGACTTTCAAATAGATCGAGAGGTTCCCAAACTTCAGACCTCCGCCGACCCCTTCCGGAAAAATTAAAAACTTCGCGGACACCCCCTCCCCCTCCACCGCAAAAAAATAATTTGACACAGTTAAAGCTACTTTTTTCCTTACATATGTTTACGCCTTTTTTTCCTTTAAATTTATTTATTCACTATTCTGTATATTTTTCAGAGCTCTGTCTAGTTTTCATTAATTGTATTATTATTTGAGTTATGGAAGTAAAATTTGATTTGAAATTCAAATAGGACTAAAAATATTACCACCAAATTTCTACAACAAGTTTATTAATAAAAATGAACTTTTCAAGTTAGTCAACAAAGCCCTGTTAGCCTGGTTAAGTATTAATTTTTTACATGAGTTGCATTTTTATGGCACATTAGGATTTTAATTATCAGCTATGGTTCGGAAGAAACCTACCCTTCATTATTAATGCTTTAAATGCAATCATGATTCTAAAAAAAGTATGCTAACCGTTAAAACAGAAAAGAAAAACATCAAGTAATTCCATTTGCACCAGTGCTATAACCTTGCTCAACGCTCTTTTTCATCAGTTCATCACCTACTAGTTACATCAACAGAGTTCAGCGGGAGCGGGTTCAATATAGTATGAAGTATGCTAAATATATCAACATATTCTGAGCAGTGCTCAGTGAGCACTAAATATTTTAAGCCTTGACGATTTGGCCTGAATGAAGGAACAAAATTTGGTATCTCTATGAAAACCTCAAGCGTCAAACGTTTACTTTCACTTCAAATGATTTTGGTGAATAAATGCAAGTATATTATGTAACAAATTTATAAAACAGTGGTACTCCATAATTATTCAAATCTACTGTAAACTATAGCATTTGATCCATTTCAACCTTTGCTTCAAATTTTGAATGTTGACTGTTAAAAGTCTTGAAAATTTTGCACAAAAAGATTTATTTTAGGTATAATATCCCACCTGTGTAAAAATATGCCTCAATGTTTGCATTTTACTTAATATAGTTTTGTAACAATATGAACTTCATCATGAACACAAAATTAATTAATGTGTAGTGTATTCAATTTCGAGAGTTCCGTGGGGGGGGGGGATGTACTTATTCGTAATTAAGAACTTTTATTCCTCATAAATGTGCTTTCTTTTTGAATTAAAATATCGTTACTCATCCTTCAATCTGAATTGTATTTAACGTTTTAGCTGGATAGCCCCGCGGACCCCCTGGCATGGACTCGCGGAACCCCGAGGGTCCGCGGATCACAGTTTGGGAAGATCTGGTCTGTAATTATTTATTCTGAAAGATAACTCATTGTTGATATAAAAACATTTACTCTAACAAGTTTTAATGAGTACATTTTTGCAGTATGAAAGCATATAATCGTAGGAGAAACTGAACTTCGTTGACGGATTTGCAACAAACGCTTATTAAAAGTGCAAATGAAAGAAAAAGCACGTAACTAACTATGATTTCTATACCATACAATGGCACCTAACTTAAATCACAATATATTGCGACTGCAAATGGTTATAAAAACAAGTTGTTCCGTTAAAATATGTGTTAAAAGAATTCTGATTTTTTAATTGATATTAGATAATCCTCTTATATATAATATCCGTTGATCGAGTAACCCGCTGTTTCAACAATGAGACTTGCGTCACGGCATGATAATTTGACAATATGTTTTGGTAATGTTTAACATGCAAGGAAAGGCTTTATTGTGACAAGACTGAACTCAATCCGGTAACTTAACAGTTTTACTGGTAAGGCTGTGTCATTTCAGAGGAGTGAAGAAACGAAAATAATTAACGCTATCTACTGGAGTTTGGAGATCATCCACTGAATTTAGGGTTACAATTTCAAATCAAAATATCACCAAACAGGCAATGTTTATGTTCAAATGTAGAAGCAATTTTCACCCGTGATACCATGACGGGCGACTTTCTAGTTATAAATATAAATTATTGATTAACATGCAAATAATAATCATTTGTGTCAAAAATTGAAATCGTTTGAGGCTTCTGAATCTAAAAGGAAATGTTTGGCAATTCCTTAAACAATAAATGCCTGAAATCATGCGGGTTTTTTTTTTTTCTGTGTGCGTGTATGCGAGTAGCTCAAGATTTTTTTTTTTTTTTTTTGGCATCAAAAATTTGAAAAGGAGCTTATTTTTCCAAAGAGAGCCAAAGGCTTTTCCTTTTTGTTTTGAATTCCTGAACGTTGATTGAAAAACAACTGTTACAATCTGAAGAGTTAATGTTGGCAATTTGAATTGATTTTTAATTAACTGGATACATTGTTTGCATCTGCCTTTTCAAAATAGAGGTTCAATATTAATAAATAACTAATAAATTTTCAGTAGTAAATAGTTTTATTACTATTTACTAATAGTATATAACTAACTATAAGTTTAACTATTTACTATTTTTTTATTTGTTCCTCTATATTTGCCTAGTTTTCTGTGCACGTTATTTCTGCATAAGGCCACCAAGAGTCAGGGGTGGCCAATGTGATCTTTATCGCCGGGAACCCCTCCCACGGCCTTTCCCTTCATAATCTACACTACTCCTTGCTCCCCTGAAAGGTCGGATACCTGGTTTCACCTTGGCCTCTCGGATGGACAGTTTCTGCAAGAAAAGAACTTGTTCAGTGACAATATAATTTCAAATAGCATTTCTCGTTTTTTTAAGTTATGAAAATTAATTATATGATTATTCAGAATACTTAAAACATTAAAAAACGAGCGTTTTTTTTGTTATTATACGTTAATATAATGTTGAAATTGTTGAATGTAATGAAGCACTTGATATTTCATATCTTCTAATTTTGCGTATGTAGAATTATAATTCATATTTTTTGTTTACTAGAAAAAAGTAGCTTTCTTCCGGCTTGTCATGAAAGTATTATCACATTAAATAAATAGATTTCATTCTTTTTTTTTTTTTTTTGCAATGGAAAAGTACCTCGTAAAAATAAAGTCTTATAATAATAAGTATAACAATACATAATATTATTTATTACTGGTATTCAGCCTACTATTTTTAATTTTAATGGTACAATGAAAATTTGAACGTTGTTATTATTAATCAATGGAAAAATCAAGTTTTGAGTTTTGTCATAGGGGAGGGGGGGGGAGGCACAATGAGACGCGGGGTGAGACAAAGCTATTTTTTGGATTTTATAATTAAAATCTGGAAATGACGCAAGGTACCTATGAATCTGCAGCAATTGGTCGAGTGGATTCTGTTATATGAAGTAGTTTCTTGTGTTTGCAACCAAATGATCTTTACTTTCCTAATTTTAGGCAAGCAATGATTTTTTTTTTTCTTTTTTTTGACGGTCGGATGCTTTGATTTCTAAAATTTTCTTTTATGAAAAAAAAAAAACCATTTGATGACTCATTGCTCTAACGATGTAGCTAATTATTATTTAAAGCATTTAGGATCGGCTCTAAATGATTTTTTTAAAATATTGAAATAGAAGAAAATGCGGAGTGAGGCACAGTGAGACAGTATCACTGTGCCCATCCTGAACTCTAATTCGAAAGGATTTTTTTTTTTTTTAAATTCATTAAGGGCATTCAACTTGCTGTTTATTTACATTACAGGTAGTTTCACCTCATTAAAAATGCGAATTGAACCACGTAAGGCGAAAATAGGGACATTTTCTGACGATTCCACGAAAACTTCATTTGTAAAGTACCTTCTAATTCCATGTGACCTTTCAGATAAAATATCATTACAATCTGCAAATTATGGATAAAACTGTTGGGGCAAAAGAGCCCTCTTGCTCTAGTTTAGCGGTGAGTGTTTTCTTAGATTCCTAGAGTTTCAGAGGATATCTAAAAGCCGAAAAGAGAAGAGGGTAAGTAATAAAGAAAAAGCATAAAAAGTGTAAAAGAATCATTGGTAGTGGTTCTCCTGGAAAGCAAGTTTGGAAAAAAAACAATACCTGGAGAAATAAAAAAAAGTCAAAAATGTAGGGAAAATGTAGGCTCATTTGACACAACTGATGAGGTAGAAAAAGTTAAATGGGGGATCAGATATTTTATCAGACCATTTCGACATGCGTGAAACTCGATCATCTAGGTTTAAAGAGCTAGATCGTGGGACATTTGTTCTAATAAAATTTGCCATCAAACAGATTTTTTTTTTAAAGTGAGAAATGTTCTTATGGTAGCTGATATCGATGCAGACTTGTACATTAGTTTTTTTGCGCAAAAGTAAAAACCATTTTGACTGTTTTGTTTGACCATCTGTACCAAATGTTGCATTCATTACAAATAAAACTATTAAACTGTTGATAGCAGCTCATCCGAAGAAAAATGATATACTTAAGCTGCATTACAAATCAACCTTAAAAATTGTCTTATCGAATCAAAGTTTCAAAATTTCTTGAATTTTATAATTTTTGTCTCATTGTGTCCCACCCTCCCCTACAATAAAAAAAACGCATTAAATAAAAAACAAAAAGTCCGAATGAAAACCAAAAAAAAAAAAAAAAAACTAAAAAGAAAAAAAAACCCAGTAGTTTAAAGATGTTATTAAGTATTACTGAATAGCTACACCATTGAAATAGTTTTACAATCGATACACACATAAGACAAACAATAAATTCAAAAGCAGAACAGCCAGGGCCCATTCCTACTTTTGAATTTATGATTTGCCTTACGTGTGTATCGATATATAAAACTATTTCAATGGTGTAGCTATTCAGTAGTACTTAATAACATTCAAAACTACTGGGCTTATATTTTTTTCTTTGTAGTTTTTTTGGTTTTTACGCAGTCGGATTTTTTGTTTTTATTTAATAGTTATTTTTTATTTTACACTTTTTAGTTCATTTTCATTACCTTAGTTATTATGATTATAAGACGGTACATTTCGCAATCTTGTCATTTCATTGAGAGAGTTTATAGTTTATATTGTGAGGATTATTAGGTAACTTGCGATGGTCTAAACTACTGATTACTAGTCCCTCTAGGGACCTAACTCGGCTTGAAGCTACATACGGTTGACCTTTAGCAAAAATCTTTCTCGCAAAACTAAAAAAGCCCGTCATGAATTTTGTTTTTAAACTCGGAACTTAATATGTTTCACTCAAACAGATATGCTGTCTCTTTCTAACTTGTATTATGTCTCACTGTCGTGTGCAGGTAAACAGCAGTATCTACAGGAATGAGTTATCGAGTTAAAGAAATGCGTTTTGGATTTCATATTCGTGATTTTGTCTTGTGGTTCTGTCATATGTATATAAATACTGTCATTAATTACAATTACTCGTATATAACGAAAAGTAACTAAATTAAAGCGTTTCTATGATGACCTACGTAGAAATTGATTTATTCTTTTATATGTTACTTGTTCCAATCGTAAAGTAGTTGACAGTATTCGCCAAATGCTGTGTAATGTCAACTATTTTTATTTATGTTTCTTTTTTTCCTCTTATCTAGCATAAATTTTCGTCATTAATATTAGAAAGCTGACAAAAGTTGAATGCATTTCTTCCTTATGAAAAAGGTTTTAGTGCTAATGCCATACTGCATCTAAATCTATAATCAAGTATTGTGATATCTTTATTACGCCGGCCTTTTAAGTGGATGAACTGGTCTTATTTCTAAGCTACAAAGATCCATTTTTGTATAAATAAGTCATAAGTTTTAAAATATTTTAAACAATCCTCTAGAAACAGATTAAAAAAGAGGCATTTCACTTTTAGTGTGTTTCAATGTACTAACAATTTTGTAAAAAGTAAATTTATTTACATTTGTCAAAGTACATGTTAACACACTTCAAATCAGAATAACAGTGTTGTTTTGTTTAACAATGGTCATTTTAATGCACTTAATGCTTTAAAATATCTACACAATATGCAATGTATGAATAATCTCAAAAAAACATAATTGGCCACAAACCAACACTACGCATGTTTAGGAACAAATGTCCTATTTGTGATGAAAGTTTTTGGAAGTCATCGCACAGAGAAGAAACATTTATAATATTTACATATTATGAAGTGTAAATACACAATCACTACAACGTAAAATTACATGAAGCGGCAGCAGTATTGCATAAAAATAACAATCTGAACTTTTGCAGTCTTTATGTGTTCAGTTCAATTATGTTTCAACATGTACGGTTAATTGCATCTGTTTAAAAAATCAATTTTAGACAATTGATCTGTTGGGATTTTGTCATTGATAATAATATGCAGGCATTTCCATCGAAGGTGCAGCTGCATAGTAAGATGTTGGCACGTAGTTTGCATAGTTGTAATAAGCTTGACTTCCATGACCATGGTGGTCATGATGATGTCCACCGTGATGACCATGGACTACGACTTCATGTCCACCTCCATGATGATGCACAGGAACAGGAATCGGGATTGGAATGTGATGACTCTTTTGATGGTGATGATGATGCTTGTTGAGAAGTTTCGCCAAAATTCCAGCAGCAAGAAGCATTTCTATCCCCGAGTTTCTATTGTGGTGATGATGTCCTGCTAGGGCACCAATCCACAGTTCAGTCGATGCGAGAAGAACGCAGAAGAATAAAGACAGAAGAGCGTTGCTAGAAGCCATTCTGAAATGGAAAGAAACGAAGTACAGTTAAGTCGTTTAACGCAACTCCTTTCGTTTACCATTCAATTATAATGAAATATTATCTAAAAACAATACTCAATTTTCAATTCAAAATGTTCATTATATTGCAGCACTGAATGGAGCAATCCTTGCATCGTAATACATTTCTGAGCTTTTTTTTTTTACTGAATTGTCTTCAGATGTTCTGATTTCGAAATATTCAAACCAGAAGAAAAATCTTACCGAAAAAAAACGTCATATCGATTGAAATTTCATGATGAATTCTGTTTAAAATTAATACAGTAGAGTATCTCTATCCTGAACATCTATGGGACTAGATAAAATTGTATAAAGTGGGGTGTTCATTACAGAGAGAGACTGGATATTGCATATGTATTCACCCAAAACTACTGCTCTCCATGACTGGGAAGTAACACTCATTAAGCTTTTTAACTTTTCAAGAATGCTTTCTATCCCCTATTTCTCGATTGGATTTAACTCTTATAAAACTTGCTCCTTTTGCATAGTTTTGGAGCACTGATGATATCAAAAAGAATGTTTTTGTCTTTAACTTATGATGCTTATAAAGATCGCTGGAGATCAGATTAAAAAATAACAGTGCAATCGAAATTCGAGAGATCGAGCCTTTCTGGTAATATTGTTTACGATAAACATAGATATAAATATTCGATATTGAGAGGTTTTTGAGATAGGAAGGATCGGGATGACACACTATGATATTTTTAAAAAACACTAACTATAATATCCAAACAAGAATAACCTGGCTCTTTCACCAAACAATGTCGTAGTTGCAAAAAGACGTCTGATGCATGAAATTATTGAAAGCTTTCTTTACCAAAAAGTGTAAAACTCCTAAATTCCACCGGAATCTTAAAAGTACGTTTTAAAAAACATTAGTGGGATTTTAATGCTAAAAATTACTTATTTGCGTTCATTTTTGCTTTCTTATACTTGCATAACTGGTATACTAAGAAGAAAACCAAATTATAGTTGAGTAATAAAATTAGAAGTCGATAGGTGAAATTATTTTTTCCTTACAGTGTCCACAGATTTTTTGGTTATCGGAGGTCACAAGTATATATGCATATAACATAATTTAAAAGTAATTTTTTAGCAATTTTTCCCATAAGTTGTTGTCCGGTGAAATAAATATATTTCAATCGCACACGCAGGAACTGATCGCTTGATTTAGATAGATCCCTTAGATATCCTTGGGGCAATTTGTTTAGTTTAAAATACAGTTACTTTGGATATATTGATTGCGTTTCTTTACTTTAAAGTGAAAGTCTATTTTATTGAAAAAACTCTTTTGCATAGTTTATGATTCCAATGTGTGTTATTTAGTGTACATGATTTTGTAAGAATCCAAACTTTTAAGTAAAACTGAACTCAAACCTTAAAACCCGTAGATGAAAAAAAAAAAAACATTAGTAATTTTTTTACTTCAACCTTTAGAATAGTTTTATATGAGGTTATCATTTTCCTTTTTATGACTAACACTTGTCTTGTTAAAATCTTGTTAGAAGTATGCAAAAAATATTGAAATCAGGAACTCCACACAATTTTATTTTGATTGAAAAATCTTGCATGGAATTAAAATTTATGTGAAAAAATGCAACCTCAAATGAAACAAGAAAAACGAATTCAAAAATTAGCTAATCGGAAAGGAAGTGAAGTAACAAAGCCAATAAACTAATTTTGGTTCAAATGAATCATTTATTTTGGTATAAGAGCCTTGTTATACTACCGTACATTTCCCTAGTCAATTAGTTTCCGCATAAAACTGTCTCACTTCAGTTTCCTTAACTTTGTGAAACTCATAAAAAATACGAATAAGAAACAAGCAATCATTTGCGCTCGGATCTCATCTGAACAGCATCCGATTGTGGGCGTTGACCCTCCTCACTTTCCACTTCGACTCAGGAGGAAAGAGAACAAATACGTCACAATCGAACTACCGAATTCACTTTCGAAATTATCCTGCCGCAGACCGGCGGATAAAGAAAGGCTAATCAACCTTCGTGTCGCCAGTGACAGCTAACTCTCTTCAGAGGGAATGTTTAGGGAAAAAATGTCCTTTCTTTCCTTAAGAGGGATCTTATCGAAATCAATAACAAAAATTCGAGTCTTTTTTTTAGTGGGAAGTTGTTGAAGAGTGGAATTACGTTTGCGAAAAAGACCATTAACCTGGATCAAAATGCTCCTTAAAGAAGGTGGAAAAGCTTGTTATTTTTTTTTCAAACTGTGTGATCTATAAGATTAGGCAAAAAGGACGGGTAGAGTTATTGTTGTGTTCCTGATTAAAGTATTTAAACTCTTAAGGTTGTGGGTATTGTACCTTAATAAGGCTCCGTGAAGCATGCAGTCAAATTACTTTCCAAGTCTTTATCCAATTTTATATGATTTTAAAAACTTTATATCACAAGATCTTGATACATAAGAGAATGGTGCCGTACAAAGGAAAAAGATATAATATCTTTTAAATTGACTTATTTTAATAATAAGAATAATTATTATTGTTGTTTTTGTTGCTATTTTATTACTTATATTATTAACATTTTCTTCGTTTTTATTATTTTAAAACAAGAGATGTAATTTTGAAAAGAATCAAAAATAGAATTTGGGGTCTCATCTCAGTTTCAAGTGAAGTTTTGATGGAAATGACAAAATTCAGTACAATTTTGTTTTAATCATTGTATAGATTGAATGTTGTTTTAAATGTCAAATCAATATGAAACTAGAAGGTTGTGGTCATCACGAAAATGTCATCGATATCTGTCTTATCAATTCTTAGGCGTAAAGCATAATCTCTCATGTGATCGCTGCCACAAAATTCTGCTACTTGCAAAAGCGAGAAGATTTCGATAATTGGGAAATTGGTGATCTTTATTAATTGACGTTAAATTTACGGCACAAGTGCTTGCGCAAAGATTTTTTTCCTTTACATATTTATACAAAATGTATTTAAAACTATCAATTTGCATAGAGTTACCATAAAATAACAGGGTCACCAAAGTAAAATTACTCACACAAAAATTTGATGAACGTGCCAATTTCCGAATTATCGAAGTATCCTCACAAAAGCAGAGTCAAAGAAAGAAAATGTAAAATAATTTTAAAAACCTTGCTTTTTATTTTTTTAAAAACAGTTCATTTGTAACCGAATAATTGATGACAACAAAAAAAATTTGTACCTTGTACGGTAAACATATAGACTAAATTTCGTTTTATCCTGAAATTACTTCCGAAGATATATAGCACGCATGCATAATGGAAACAGTGTTCGATTGTAAGAATTGGCATTAAAAACTAATGGGCACCAATTCACATGGGGGCATATACGTGCACGAAATTTCGTTCCGCTTCATCCTGTCGTTTTTGCGGAAAACGAACAAAATGACTGACCTTGACTTAAACTCCTTGGCATTGAAAGCCTTTGACTCCCAACAGAGACTCCAAATCCTTTATTCAATAAATTATTTTCAAGGAAAAAAAGAACCGACTTCAAAAACAAAGAGGAATTGAAAAATAAAAAATAATTGGTCATGTTTACGTACGATTTCCTACCCAAACGTATAAATCAAATTTATTTTATAATACCAGTAAAAAAATCAACTAAACTAAACACTCAGTTATAAAATAAACAATGATTTTAACTGCTATACGATGAATTATTTTAATACCTAACTAATTATACACGATCTTTTAATTTTTAGTAACCATTTGAAGTCGGAGCCTCCTATAAACTACTACCTAATGTAACTGAGTAGGGAGTAGGGGAAAAAACATAAAGTATATCAATACTTGCTTATGAAGAGCGTAAAAAATATTAATTAAAAATTTTTAAAGGAACTCATCAGAGAAATTGATTAAAAATTTACTAAATCGTTTGAGGATCAAATTAGTTATGTTTTTTTTAACATTTAACGTTCATATTGTTATTTCCATCATAAATTCCTGCCCAACATTTAATTGTAAATTTTATTGTTTGCTTATCAAATTACAAGTTGACACATTTAAGAGAGTTGTTCATACATACGTACTAAGGACGGATGCCCAATCGCATCTCCCTTGAGGGAATCTACATCGGTAAGTTGTCGGAATTGAGGAAAAAACACTTTTAGACAATCTTCGAGTAATAATTAGGGCTTTTTTTTTCCATTTTTTATTCCGATATCTGTAACAAGTACTTGTCTGAGAAATCCCTTCTAACTGAAATGTTTTTTTCTTTTTTTTTTTTTAATTTATGGCCATAATTGTAAAGATACCTTATTGTTTGTCAGAAAGGAAAAATCAATAACCATAAAAATGAAACATGAAGAAATTGAAATTTTCAGGTTGGAAAAATGAAATGGGTTTACTATTCGTTAAAGCAATCGGTATTGCTAGGTATGCAAATGAATCTGTGTATCTGTATTTTCGCTTTAATAGAATTTTTGCACATGATTTACATTTAAAGAGTTCGAGTAATTTTTACAGCATTTCTTTCATTGCAAAAAAAAAAAAAAAAAAAACAGACTTTTAATAAGTGTCACAACTGCTAATTAGAAGGATACTAATTGTTCCTTCAGTTACACATTTATAAAACACAAATTAAGGTAAATTGTCAAATAGGGCCACCGTAAGGTTCATGTCCTAATATAATGCCCTCATTTATGATTCAATTTCCAGTTGACTCTACATTTTGCACATTTATCGCATGACTCATAAAAAGTGAGGAAAAAAAATCGCGTGAAAGTCGAGGTTTCAGTTATGTTTTTCGGCGTCCTTAACAAAGAAAGGCGATTCGTTACGAGTGCCAATAAGGCCAATTCTGAAAAAAAAAAGTCAATAAACACTTTCAAGTTTTAAAAAAATGAAAAAAAAAACCTTATTGTTAATTAAAAAATGTATTAAACCATATTTGATGAACTCAAAAACATCAAAAAATCCACTTTTACTTCAATAAAAAGAAAAAATGTCAAGTGCCAAATTTGGAGCTGTACTAGGTAGTTATTTTTTTTCCTTTGTAGTCACTCACTTCTGCGTACAGTTCGAGCACATGGATGTACAGCATATGCATATAGTTCGCATAAGATCATATAATCCACCCAATCCTCCAATGTCATAATAAGGATAGCGCATTCCTAACAGAGACAATCATGACCTGATTGGGCTAGAAAAGTTATCAAATTACAGGAAAAAATGATGGTACAAGACAGCGTTTTCTTTTTGAATACGTCAATCACACATCAACAATCAACAATCAGCATTTTTTTTTCTACCAGTAAACAGCTGTGAACCACGAAGAAACAAAATGCACTGCAAAATAAAGATTAAGCAATTTTGACAAGATCTTTTGTAATAACTAATGCTATACTTTTGCCTGTTGGCCTGATAAAGCTAATGATAATCAAGATTATTAATTACTAACATCCCAAATTAAGTAAAGCAAAGCGATAAGTAACTCATACATTTAAAATACAAAAAAATTTTAAACATAAATATAAATTATTTTTTTAAATTATCGTAACATCTTTTAAATTCCTACCTGACTAATACAAAAATTGAAAGTAAAACAGTGAAGCACCGTTTATACGTTTTTGAAGGGAATGTATGAAAAAAGCGTATAAGAGAAAAAACGTATAACAGATACACGTTAATGTGTATTTGACTCTGCAGGGACCAACTTAAAAAACGTATAAATGATAAAAACGCATAAAAGTTAAACGTATAAACGGTGCTCCGCGAAAAATAAATAGAGAAATGTAACATTTTTCAGATTTGGTAACATACAGACAAAACAGAAGAAAAGAAAAAGAAGAAATAGGATAAGAAGAGAAAAATAAATATAATTAACAATAAATTGTTGTTCTGGAATACTTACATCCAACGTGATTACATGGAAGAATTGTATAAATTGTACATAAAACTCTATTTCTTTCAAAGTTTAAAAATATTTATCGAGACTTGAATTGCAATCCAAGTACATATTTAAAGCAGAACTACAATTTCTTAAATCAACGACTTGCATTGAGAGTGCAAGGCAACAATATAGGTTCTTATACATCTTCGAGGAAAACTATAGTAAAATAAACTCATGTTTATATCTGGAGATAACTTTAGAAACACTCAATGTTTTTTTAAACAGTGTTCTGAAAAAAAAAAAAAGAAAAATATTGTTTAATTTTCTGCAATGCGTCTATTTCTATAAGAAACTAACAAGAGAAAACTCTTTTCTATATGTTAGGTGTCACAAAAACCAATTACTAACAAATCTTTCATCATAAATGTTAACTGTAAATATATTCATATTTTTAAAAGCTACTTTTGGTTCTAACATAAAATATCGACGCGACAAAACGTCTATCGCAAAACTTCGAAGGTAGGAAAAATATCGACTTTTAAACATGAATGGTAAAAACATCGATCTTTAAACCTCGATTGGAAAACATCGATGTCTTAACAGAAACAATTCGATGTTTTGAAAATATGACGTATATTTGCACCATTAATACACCGGTTCGATTTAGTTTAGTAAGTTTCCAGTAGATGGCAGCAGCAAAAAAATTCTTCACTTAATTCTTTACATGTGAAGAGACAGTACAATTGTAGATTCCTTTTTAAGGGAGGGAACCAGAGTAGATGGTTCAAAAATCCACGTTTTTTCGTTTTTTTTTTTTTTTTTAATGTGATAAACTTGTAGTAAAATTATTCAAGAATATGTTGCCAAAATTTCAGTGAAAAATTCCAGTTAGTTCCGATGCTACGAACACTTAGTGATATGGAGATTCGAAAATGTTCACACAGCAGTTTTTTTCAAACGAGTTTTTCTCGAAAGAACTTTTTTACAACTGGTGAGCATTCTAGCTTGAAGAATAACTCACTAATCGTTCTGAAAATTTGTATGAATATGATTTATTCAATTACAATCTATATGAACCTAACTCTGGGAAATTATAAATAAAAATACTTTTTTTCGTGCAAGAAATGCTGGCGGGAGAGAGGTAGAAAAATATGAAAATGTAATAAAATACTTCAAAAACATCCAATTTTCAAGTTTTTGGATCGTAGTTGGGTTTATATTCTTAGAAAATATGTTTCTAACGAAAAAGGAAAAATATAATGATTGCAGATAAAAAGTGCGGTTTTAGTAATACCCACCAGCAACAAGTTGTGATAGCGACCAACATGGTCAGCAGCTTCTAACTACACGATTCTGATGGTAATGACTTGAAAAAATTCCAATTGTGCTTCAAAAGAGGAATAAAATATTCTCCAAGTTTGAACGAATTCTTATTATTCCTTCCCTGTTAAACAAATTCACGGAAAAAACATAATTTCGGCTTCCAAAAGTGATTTCCCCCCTTAAATGTAACTCAAACGCTTCTAATTAGAGTGAGTGGAATTAGCTCCATTTTACGTTTTTCAAACTCTCTCTCTCTCTCTTCAAAAAAAAGGTTTTAACTGAATAAAAATTCGTTGCGCAAAGAAATAAAATATTTCGTTTTAATTTAATTTGCTAGCTCAAACTTTAAAAATTTTTAATCATTTAATAAAAAATGCCTATAATACATACATTCTTTCCACTCATAGCAATTGATATTCTGTGGATTTTTTCTATTACAATCATGGATTACTTATCATTATATGTCAATGGATTTCTATTACATAATGGGCGCCTTCTTCTTAAGTAACTAGCCAGAAGTTTTCGAAAATGAAGCTGCCGTAAAAACTTTTTTACTTAATTTTTCTAGGTATTAGGAGATAGAGAAAATATGTGTATGGAGGAGGGAGGTTGCCTGGAAAAAATTTCAAAATTGTAAAAAATATTGTAATTTTTGATAAGTGGGCGAAAATAGCTCAAATAAGAACATGTTTGGTAATGATAGAGGAAAAGGGAAGGAGAGGAGATCCTTCTTTTTTATATTTTTTTAACTGATGCCAAATTTAGTCTTTCCTTGGGGACAGGGGGATTTCAGTGATCCTTCCCTGAAAGGTTTTTGAAATTAAAAGAGGAAATTTCAGGTTATCTTTGGAGACGTTAAATGACAAGAGTGACTCCCTCCGATTTTTTCAAAATTGAAGTCTTAAAGGCGCAAGTTCAAGCTAACGATAGTAACGTTTAGGCAAGGGTAGTGGTTTAGGCTGTTTCGAAATTGATGCTCTAAAAGTGCATTCTTATAGGCGCCATTCAGATATCAATTTCACATCATTACTAATAATTAAACCTTAATTCAAATTCCTTTCAGGGAGGAGAGTTAAAAGGCGTACACTGTTAAAAATTTTCCGGAAAATTTACGGTAATTGTTACTGGCATCCATGTTGCCAGTAACTATTACCGTAAAAATCAAATGTTACTGTAAAATTTTACGGTTTCCTTCGCAAGCCGCAGCAACCAATTGGCGCTGAGATCGCTTAGTTCTCCGGTAAAAATTACCGTAAAAATCAGCGATGCGTTAGCCCGCCATTTTACAGTAACAATTACCAGAAAATCTTTCTGAATTTTTAACAGTGTAGCATTTTAAAGACACTTATTTTCAGACTGACTAGAAAAAAAGGGAGAATGAAAAAAGAGAAGGGAACATACTCTGCTGCCCAATAATCTGCATCTGCTGAAAATGTTTATTACAAAGATTTCTCTTTAGAATTAGGATTCTTTTCCAATATCAATTGCTATTCTCAAAATTAATTTGCACTATTCGCATATAAATAATCGTGTTTCAACAATGAAACTCGCGCAACGGCATGTTAATTTAATAATTTGTTTTGATAATGTTTAACATGTAGTGAAAGGCTTTACTGTAACAAGGCTGAACTTGATCCGGTAACTTAACTGTTTTACTGGTAAGACTTTCATTTCAGGAAAACGAAGAAACCAAAGCAATTAACGCTATCTTCTGGAGTTTAGGGTTAATCCACTGGTGTAAGGGTTAAAATTTCACCTACCAAAATATTATTAAACAGGCAATTGCTTCGTTCAAATGTAGAAACAATTTTCTCCGGTCATACCATGACGTGCGATTTTCTAGTTATTAATAGCCAATATTTTGAAGGATTATTTGTGCTTTTATTTTCGGAATGGTTTTGAATTATAGAAAGAAAAGTATTTTACTCTTTTCAAAACATGATAAAATGCATGATTCATTCTTTCTTTTTCTCCGCAATACCATTTATTTCTTAATTCGCAAGAATTAATATATTGCATATTCTTAGAATTTGAACTGATAAAGTTAATTTATCAGAAATTTTGTGGGGAAGAGGGCTTTCATTGTAGGGTCCATCTGGTGAACACGTCTATATGCATCCTCTGTTGTTGACTCTGTATCAGTACCTGAAAGGCTCAGAATATTTTAAGTCTTCATTCGAAAAAAAAACTTCTTTGGCTAATATTCAAAGAAAGGAAGAAAATTTTAGATGAAGGATAAATCTGGTTGCTAAGAGAGAGTTGCCTGATCTCTCCTAGAGAATTTTTATCATTGAGTTAATACGGGAAAAAAATCAGTGACTTGGAAAATGTAATCGTTAACAAAGGTGTTCTCTGCGTAGAGGTGACCATGGATAGAAATTTTATTGTATTTATTTATTTATTGATTGATTCATTTGGAAGCTAAGAGCATTGTTTGTGAGCAAAGCTAAACCGAATAATAATAACTAAATTATTTAAAATCCCCCCCTCCCATATTTTGGTAGAGACCAAGACCAAGACCTACTGGGCCCCTCCCTTATATACGCCCTTGTAACTAGTCAATCCAAAAAAAAGTTTTACTTCCGGTTGCCTGTAGTGAGGATCATTGTACGAAAATTGTGCTGTACATTTGCAAGAAATATCAGTCGTCTTTATCACTGGTTTTAAGAAATTCAGAAAAAAACCTAAGGGCAGTGAAGATTTTTGTATATTGAAGTAAATGCTTTCTTTCATTTTATTATTTATTTATTTATTTTATTTTTTCGCATCTTTATTTTATATTCATTAGGTTATTTATTTGTTTATTGAGAACCATTTTTTCTTTAAATAACGCATTTAGCATCTATTTTGAATGAACACAAAGGTTTTTACCAGAAATGATATATTTGTAAAATAATAAAGACTAGTGTTCGCCCAGTGGTCAAAACTCGATCATATTCATGAATGAATATTTAAGAAAACTTGCCTGAATTTTACTATTTCCAACATTTTTATTTCTCTTCTTACTCATGTTTACTGCAAATCTGAAACATACAATTTTTATATGTACACACAATATCAAACAGTAATAATTTTTTCCAATTTTTCTTTCTGTCTGTTAATCTCAAAATAAATGGATGAAAGGGGATATTTGGGTAATGGGGTCGTTTCCGAAATTTTGAAAAAAAATTCCGAAAGAGCATGCTTAAAACATAGGTTTTAACCATTTTTAAATAATTTGAAAAAAAAAATGTAACATTTTAAACAATTATTTTAATCGGTGCGCAGATTAAAATTAATTTTTTACGCTTCTGCACATAGCATCAAAAGCGATTAAATCCCATTCACTGATACATTAGCGCACAGCGCAAAATATCATAGCCTGGAAACGCGGTTGAGAGCAAACGTAAATATTTACGCATCAATGGAGTAGTGCAGCAAAGTATATCACTTGTAACGTCATAAAGATCACGCCTTATTTCCTAATTCGGACCATTTCAAAAAAAAAAATAAATAAATAAATAAAAAATAAAAATAATAATAAATAACTTTTGAGAAAGTAAATGTTTTTCTTGCTCCACATTATTTATTTATTTATTTATTTTTTTTGCTTATTCAGTCAATTTCACTATCCAAAAGTACTACTTTTGACTGAAGAAACAACTCCGTTCAGAAATAGGTGTAGCCGTCAAATTCTTGGCTTAAATAAGGATTATCTTGGATACCATGTTGCTTTGTTTTCCTGTTCAAATAGATTTTTCCCAACTCTTTGTTTACGTATGCAAAGGAAAAACATTTTTCGAACTGGCATTGGAAACAAAAAATTTGACGCCAATGGATAAAAATTTTCAATTATCCAACTTTCGAAATCTTCCCGTATGAAATGAAGCATCAAAACTCGGTTTTTATGCAAAACTTCTGTGGGGACAATATTACTTATAAAACATCTATACTGAGAAAGTTGCTTCTTCGTCATTAGAGATATAAATTTCTAAATATCAAATGAACGAACTCTACTCGTCACAACATGTAACTGTCCAATCGAAAAAACTGGAACTCGCAATAATAGTACAATTTTTAAAAAAAGGTTGTCTTTGAGATTTGCTTAAGGTTGAAGTCGGTGCATAACTGATGTCACACTTTTCAACATTTTCCTCCTTTGTCACAAAGATTCGCACTTCACCATACACCCTCTTCCCTTTGTCACATGTCACGCTGTTTTTCATAAACGTTCCTATTAAAAAAACAAGACGTTCCGTCCAGAACTAAACGAGCCTACTTTCCCGTCTACCCATACTACTTTCTAGCACCTGATAAATATTCGCGTGCACCCCGTATTCAAATATAGTCTTCTTTCCCTTACACTTTTTTCTAAATCCACTTTTAGAAATTTCTCATGAGTTGTGCGCCATCATATCTAGATAAACCATAGTTTTTCAGCATTATTTCTACTAATTATATTTGGATAATGTCCCTAGGGAGAGGGAGTTGGAAAACCTACACATACCCTAACTTTGGGGGGAGGGGGGAAACCCATTCTTACTTAATATTTTCGAGTCGATATTTTATTTTAGAAATCGCACGGTCTAGTGGTTTGGCAGGGATCATATTTGATTTGCATCTGGAAGGAAAAAATGTATTAGGATGATATTTTTTACTTGTTTTACAAATAATGAAGTGTAAAATATAATACATGAACCTAACTATGTATGCCATGTTTAATTTTTAATTAGTATCGCACAAAAAAAATGTCGAAAACCTATTCAGCCTAGATTACAACTGTTTAGTAAATATTCCCCTACACGAAAAAGTTTTTACAAATAATTTAATAAGTGACTTTAATAACGATTCCAGTGATGTAAGATTCGTATACATTAGACAAAGAACTGTATTATGATGTTTGCTTATGCGCGGCGCATTTAATTACTCTATGCGTAGCCGTACATAAAGTACTTAGATAGCATGGACCAACCACGACGCCAGCGACAGCAATAAAATAATATACATTATCGGTTGAGAAAATAAAAATCTTTGATTTACGTCAAACTAAACAACATTTTATTACTTTGAAAAATAAAATGAAATCTTACCTAAGAATGGGGGGGGGGGGGGATTGAAAAAATCTTACGTACCCGAGGGTGAGGGAAAGGGGGGGTCAAAAATTGCCAAAATGGTCCTTACGTAACTAATGGATGGCCCCTTACAGTTTCTTGTTCCTAAAACTTAGCAGGAGAGTGAAGAAATTAAATAGCGAATGTATATTTTTGAAACATATTTTGTCAATAAATTACACGAAATTATTCATTATCTTGACTAATAGTTTTACGTAATGATAAAAGAAAGAGTAAAGCAACATATCTCTATAAAGCAGCGATTCTAAATCTGTGGAACTCTCCCACCTAAAATGACTTGAAAATTGTAAAAAGGTGGGAAGGGGATGTATGAGCATTTTCAATTTTAAATTCATATTGAATTAAAATAGAACTATTTAACGAAAGCTTCAAATCTATTATTTAGTTAAAGAAATAGACGTACCATATAATTTTTATTGCAGACTTTTAATTAATGTTGAGTATGCAACTTCAGATTCAACACACGGAAAAATGCAGCTGTTTTTTACGTTGTTATTTTATGAGAGGGAAGGTGAGAAAAATTAATATTGTTAACCTGGGTCGCAAATGCTGAAACGTTCAGAAACGCTGGCTTAATTTGATGTACTGAAAAATCGACAACTGCTTAACGTATGAAATCGACCAGCTTTTCAGGTGTATGTAGCGGCGCAAAAGGAACTTAGCACGTGTACAGAATACCTTACCATAGTCTGAGAAAAACACATATTAGATAATTATTGCTACTTTGCTTCAAAAAAGTTTTTTTTTCTGGGCTCCAGAATCAAATAGCAGCACAAAAAGTGAGAACATTGACACATCATGTAAGTTTGCCCCAATAAGACGCCTTTTGCAGCAAAAATAAAATAAATCTTAAAGCAGAACTTGAAAAGCTAGTGTGAAACTAAATTGGCAATACGAAAAAAAAAACTTTTTTGCAAAAAGAAAAGTTATTTTACGCTAAATCGATTCCATAGAGTGTATGCACGTGTTTCGGGGTTATAAGGAACTCGTTTTTCAATTCAAAAGAGGTTAGCTTATGGAGGGAAAAAGGTCCGACAAAAAAACAGCTCGGTCGAACAACAAACAGATTAAAAATTAAAAAAATAGCGGATTCATCGAACACCAGTAAGACAATTCTAAACAAATAAAGAACCAATAGGAATGCGAAGAATGGTCATAAGTGCTCAGGTTATTAAGTATTAAAAATAGCGTTGAATTTTATGAAAATTTTACAAATATTCATACTCTTCAAAAAAAGTACCGCAGCTTATCACAAAGGATAAATAGCGCACATGTGTAATTTCTGCATCGGCCAAAAGTACTGTGAAAAATGTCTTGGCTACTAAACTAAATGCGTCAATTGGCCATTAGCGACTTATTAAAAATTTTAAAAATTTCTAGTCAATTCTGCAAATATTCACTCTTTAAAAAGAATACTGCAGCTTATCACAAAGGATTAATAGCAATCATGTGTGCATACTACTATATCAGCCAGCGCACTGTAAAAAATGTCTAATCTACTAATGATAAAAAAAGTGCCAACTAATGATGAAAAAATGGCTACTAAACTAAATGTGTCAGCCGGCAACTAGCGACTATTTAACCATTTTAAGTTTCAGGTATATTCTACAAATACTCTTATTCTTCAGAAAAGTGCCTTAGCTACTCACAAAGAATTAATAGCAAACATATGTACTTACTGTATCGGCAAGTGTAGTATAAAAAATATCTTGGCAACTAATGATTAAAAAAAAAAATGGCCTCGAAACCAAATTTGGTCTACCTTATCACTAGCGATTAACCAAAAATCTAAATTTTCAGGTCTCTTCTCAAATATTCTCACTCTTCAGAAGAATATTGGAGCTTATCAGAAACGATTAATAGGAAGCATGTGTACTTACTGTATTGGCGAGTGTACTTTCAGAAAGCTTCTCGCTTCAAGACGGTTATGAGAAGTGCCGGTCCACGGGAGCGCGCTCCGTTTTAAATGTGTCGAAGGGCAGGGATGAAGGGAAGAAGAGCTTCCCTCTCATCATTTGTTTTCTAATGACGTCGGTACAAACCCCTTCGACAAAAATAAGAAAAACAGAGAAAAAGCATCACTTTTCCTTTCCCATGGTCGTTGATCCGGTACCTTCTCCGCGGAAGACTCATCGCGTAGCCCATTCATTAACCGGCGAAGACACAGTAGGAAAGACCGCCCGATTCGGTTCGACAATATTCCGCATGAATATTTGTATCCGCCACAAGAAGGTGTTAAGTGATGGGTATCTTCGGAATTTCTCAAGCTTGTTTTTGTTTGGGAATTTCTAATGTTTTTCGTTCATGTATGTTGTTGCGGGAAACGTCAACATCGACATCAGAACAACCGTTAATCGTGCAGACTACGTTTACGACTATTAAATCGTGAGTCATGATTATTTGGAGGATTCACTTTTTCCTGATTTTCGTTAAATAGTAATGGGGGAAGTTTGAAATTTAAATCATTTTTGTATTTGTTAAATAATCGCTTACCGTTGGTCTGACATTTTCAGCAAATGGCGCATCATGATTCATAGACCTCTCAGTTTTCCTTTTTTTTTTAAAATCACTGGTAAATTGTGCACCAGTTTGAAGTATGATCATTCGTATTCCTCTCACTCTTTACTGGGGATCAGGATATATTCAATGAAATATGAAGTTTTCCGAAGATAGTTAAAATTATTAATTTTTATTTCTTATGATTCTGAACAAAAAATCTACATTAACATTATGTTTTTTCCTTTTTATTATGGACCTACATGAACTGCATGCATATCATGCCATGAGCATGTATTTTGAATAGAATTTAAAAAAAGTAAATAACAAGAAGTTTCGCCCAGATCTAACCCAGCCAACTTTCCCGTATAACAAGTTTGACTTTCTAGTATCTGATCAATATTCTCAAAATGAGCAAGAATTGAAAATTATTTCGAACATAACATTTTAAGATGATTTCTAGAAATAAAATATGCCTCGCCCATCTAAAGAAATATGTGCGTTAAAAATAAAATTGGTTGCCTAACAACAGCAATATTAAAAGAAATCAAAATGAAAATTTTGAATCAATGCTTCTCTGGAGTAAGCATGAATTTAAAGTCATTTAAATATTTGGAAATTCTACTTTTTTCACACTTACAGAAACATAGCAGAGAGCTTTTTTATTGTGTGTGTGTGTGTGTGTGTGTGTGTGTGTGTGTGTGTGCACTATTCAATTAAATAAATAAAGCGCACGGAATTTT
Source organism: Uloborus diversus (assembly GCF_026930045.1). Classification (NCBI taxonomy): domain Eukaryota; kingdom Metazoa; phylum Arthropoda; class Arachnida; order Araneae; family Uloboridae; genus Uloborus; species Uloborus diversus. The sequence continues at coordinate 132,411,421 of NC_072731.1, forward strand.
TTTTTTTAGCGATCTTTGTTTTTGTTTTTGTTAGTTCATATTTTGGAAATACTTCAAATTTTTATATGCTTAAATTTCGTGCTTTCGTTTCTAACTAAATGCTTTTTCGTTCTTTATACTTATTGCTATTTTACTTTTTATGGGTATAGAAGAATCTCAATTTTTAATCACGTCAAAGCAGTGTGTTTTGAGTTCTTTCAGTTAAAATAGAAAATGAATGAAAGTAGCGATTGTTTCTCAAAATTATTACTGACCGAGACAACGCCGGGTATTTTTGCTAGTATACAATAAAATGTCAACTCAAAAAAATAATTTTGAAAAAAAAAAATCATCGTCTGCGCTTATCTTTATGTTAAAACATAAGGACTCCGAATTTCTCCGTTAAAAACTAAACACATAAATTAAAACTTTAGAGTGAAAATAAAAACAAATCATATCAACAATAATTATTTCACAGAAAAGATCATCACTGCGGAGTCGGAGTCAATCTCATTTTGGGGTTAAGAAGTCAGAGTCGGAAGTCAAAAATTTTTGATTCAAGAACTCATATTCGGAATCGGTCGCTTTCTCTCAAAGTCCGCAACTCTGCCAATGTTTGCGGAATCGAAGTCAGACTTATTTTGGGATAAAGAAGTCAGAGTCGGAGTCGTGAAGTCCAACTTATTTTCGGGTACAGGAGTCGGATTCGAAATCGACTGCCCTAAAATTCTAGGAGTTGGAGTCGGGAGTTTGTCATCAAGAGCAGGGCCGAATTCAGCTCCATGCCACCCCTAGGCAGATTCGAAATCTGCCGCCTTTTCCCCTTAAAAGAAGCAGAAACTCAAAAACAAACAAGAAATTGTTCCCGAAATATAAACTGTCAAGCTTATGAATGAATGATATTTTACATTTAGAGGCACCCCGATGAGAGGTCAGTAATCTCCCAAAAAATTCCTTATTCGGCAAATTGTTTGGACGATTTGAAAAATTTGGTGAAAATATTGCATCATATTTCTTTTTTCGTCTTTTAAAGTTTTAAAATTATTTTTAATGATACCTAACTTTTTTTTGCATTAGATTCTTCTCATTTCCGCTTTTGAAAACTTCCCATTTCAAAAAAATATATCACGTTAAAAAAATTTTTGAAGAGTCTTTTTTGTTCTTCGATTTTTTATTTAGCAGGTTTTCTTTATTTAAAATTATTCAGAATTTTTCGCCTCGTCATTCATTTTCATATGCTTCCGAGACTTAATATTAACAGAAAACAATTTTTAAATATTAATAATGTAAAAAAAAAACGTCAATTACTCAAGAAACCAGTTCTGAAATAACTTTAGTATAGTACTGAAAACCGTAGTCAAACTCCAATCTTGTTGCGACTTCTCGTCAAACGCAACGACAGTTTCTGAAATGGACGCCCACTTTTCGTCTTCACTTACTGTTTTACGTTGATGAATTACCCATGATTGAAATATTGACGCAACGACAGTTTCTGAAATGGACGCCCGCTTTTCGTCTTCACTTACTGTTTTACGCTGATGAATTACCCATGATTAAAATATACATTTGATTTTCGTAAGATGTGTGAAAGTAATCATTATTAAATTACAAGAAAAAGTTGCCTCTGAAAAATGAAAGAATGCTAATATTTTACTTTTAAGAAGAAAAAAATAGTTTAAAAAATGTGTGGTTAAAGCAAACTTTTTGCTGCCCCTAAAGATTTTGCCGCCCTAGGCAGCTGCCTACTCTGCTAATTTAGAAATTGGGCCCTGATCAAGAGCCATTTCCGACAAAATTCGTTTGAATTTAATCCGACGTTAAGTTTGGGGATCTACATTAAACGTTTAGTTTCGTCGTAGGCACTTGTGTTTAAGGATTTGAACTGTTCAAAATTGAGCGGAAAATCGTGCAAATCAAAAATATGTTTTCTATACATGCTCTTCTTCAAAAACTTTTTCCTACAAAGTTTGTTTGTAATAAATTCGCCTCTTAGTTCGGGATTGTCTTGAATTTTCCCGTAGGCGCTAACGTTAATTTTTAATTTATTTTTAACTGTTCAAAACTGAACGAAAAATTGTTGAAATCAGAAAGTGAAGTATGGGAATGAGGTGGTGTCTTCGGAGAAACATTTTTTTTTACTTGTTCGAATCGGACTATACACGAAAAAGTTTTTAGGGGGAGGGGGTACAGACCGACAGACATTTTCATCAATCTTAATACCCTACTTTCCAGTATTTAATTTTTCAATGTTTGTTTAATTATTTTATTGATATTTGAATTCGTTTTTTTTTCCGCGATATTTTCAAGATGCATTAATCCTTTTTTCATTCTTTTTTCTTCTTTCTCTGACTTTTACTGGGAAAGTAAGCTAAAAAGAGAAACAGAGTGAGAAATAGCGGGAGGAAGGACTCACATCGCAAAAAATTAGATGCTCATTATTTAGGCATTATTATAAAGCGCATCATGATTCATAAACTTTTTAGTTTTTATTTCTATTTTTTTTAAAGCAGAACTAAATTGTCATATTTGCAGTCTGTTCATTTATCTCACTATCTACGAGAGGCTCAAGCCGTGTTCGCAAAAATTTAAGACAGATCGTAGACAGTTGAAATTATTTACATTGTTATTTCAGATAATTCCTCAAATGTTTTTTTTTTTTAATTTATTTAAAAATTTCATTTAAAATATTCTACGAACTACTTTTGTAGCATTTAATTATGCGTACCTCAAGGTGTAAACTCATTTTATTTTAATAAACGTAATTGTGCAATTAATCAAAAAGCTTCATTGTAAAATGTATCCCAAGATTTTCATGCTACTCCCTAAGCATAGGAATGAGTTCAATAATACAAGGCAAAAAGAAGGATTTTTGAATCTGATGTATAGCAACATTATTATCCTCTCCATTTTGTTGGATTACATTTCAAAATTTAATTACATTTGAGTTGTAAGATTTTTGCTGTCACTTCCCTTTACAATATTTCATATAAACATGTTTTGTTTTAAAAAATATTTCTGTTATTTGTAATTAAAATAAGAGATAAAAATTAAAAAAATAACAGTTTTCACCTCAATTATAGCACTGGGCTTCGGTAACAGGCTATGGTAAGTACAATGTGACTATCCTGGCATTTCATATACCAGGACAGTATAGCTAAAATGTAATATGTTTAAAATTTACTATACTTTTCTGTTAATAAGCTCCACACGAAAACTCAATATATTTTTCTTAATCATTTTTTTTTCTTTTGAGATGAAGTTTGCGTTAGAAAACTTCAAGTTTTTGTAAAATAACCCATATGAGGCAGTGAGAAGCAAAGATATGTAAGTGGCAAATTAAAAATTTGGAGATAACCAGTACACATGGTAGGTGAACCTCTTCTCTGTCTTGGGGCAAGAGATTGTACTAGTAGCCTATGTGCTGCTATACAGAAAGAGCTTTAGAAAAACTTTTTAATGAAAGCCTACTTAAGACCTTCTGTTTCAACACGTTTTACTCAAAAGTTTAAAATGTCCACTTACATCCCTTTGCTCACTGTCTCATATTTATCTGATTTATTTCAAATGTGGTCATACAATGATGAAATTAATAGACAATTGCACATTTTAAGCTTAAAAGTTTATCATGAAGCCATGTTTCTTGTTCTGAAGTCCTTATTTGTAACAAGGCTCAAATTCTGAAAAAAGAAATGTGGCAGCTACTGTTCAACCACGGATTGTATGGAATTTTCAAACGTCCAGATGAGACGAATCTATCTGAATGAGGGGGAAAAGTAAAAATTTGATGTCGGTATTCCGCTCATTTGAATGAGACACTGCTTCTGCAAAAGCTGGCATCGCTAAAAAATAAGACATTCATCTATTTCCAGCTGTAAAACGGATGTTTGTCTTTCTATACAATCCGTGGTCAGACAGTATTTAGTCTTTCGAATTTATTTTCAAACGTATATAAGCCCGATTTTCGTCTAAAATGTAAAAATTTGTAAAAATAGCAAAAAATACATAACCTGAGCTCCCAAGCAAATTAAGCTTGCCTTCTTAGTAATGTGTATTGAACACAAAAATATGCAGTGCATTTGTGATCTGAACATACTGTATCATCATGTTGAATTATAATTCTCTGATGTTAGTTCAAGAATATTGGCAGAAATAGTAAATTTTTGGTTAAACGATACTTGAAAAGAGTGATGTCGTCGAAGAGACAGCAAGACACCTTTAATTCTTAAATTCAAAAGAGAAAAAAAAATGTTGCCAGAAATGTAATCCCTTTTTCCAGATGATTGAAAAACAATACGCATATTTGGAGTCGCTTGGAGAGCGAAAAAAAAAACATTTCATAATGACCACAACTTTCACTTTGAAAGGCTTTTTTCCTACTGGACTTGAAATAAAATACAGGTCACGCGTGTGCATTCAGGCGATGGAAAGACCGCTTACTCATTACAAGAAAAATTACCTTCGCGATTGAATAAAAAAGTTTTGGTGACATCGCAAAAACGGAATAAGTATTCAAGCATGGAAGTTTATTTTTATTACAGGAAATAAACGTTGTTTTACACCAAACATTGGCGGAGTTTGAAAGCTTTAATTTCCCGAAAATGATGTTTACCTTAATGTGAAAATGCCCTTTTTTAGGTTGAAGAATGCTTTAAATAGCAGGAGTAAAAAGTGAAATTTTTGGACAACAGATAGGCATGTTTGAAAAACAATAGCCGTAATCGAATGTTTAAACCGTAAGCAAGTGTAATTTCGGAAAGAGGATAAGTTGATTCATATTAAACAATATTATTTCCTCTTTAAATAAAACTGCATTTCCCTAAACCTTTAAATAAACTCTAAACGAAAGTACCTGTTTTAAGTTTTCCCTCATGTGTTTAACTATTAAATGTTACAGAAAATGAGCAGGCGCATAACTTACTGTAAAGAAACAATTTATAAGTAGAACTAGTCATAATTTCTGTCATTTTTTCTCTGCTTTTAATGGACTATCTTCACTTGTTTGTAGCGGATTTATTTTGAAGGGGTTCTGGACACTTGGCCTCCAAGCCAGGGCTTGATTACTGAAAAGGCTCAGAAAGTTTGAGCTTCCTCTCAGAATTTTTAGGGGGCCTAAAAATGGCAGAAAACTGCTATTAAATTTTTCTTCGCTTTTAAATGCATCCTTTTTTTGAAATGCGCATTTAAAATGAATGACAAAATTCTCTATAATGTGCATTTTGAACAGGAGAAATGGGAAAAATAAAAAAATCTGGTATTTTTAAAAAATGATGACAAATGGGACTCATTTTCATGAGATGTGGGCCCAACAGTTTTTAAGGGGTGATGGGAGAAGGAAGGGTTTACCCAACTTTGTTAAGATGTGCCTTTATAATAATTAATTAATTCTGCGAAACGATAATTCTGATTCAACAACTAAACTTCAAATTGTAGCGCAACAACTTTAAATGCACTAAAACTTATATAAGTTGGTGAAAGCGGGGGAAGAATAAAAATTTGATCTGAATTTTTCACTGGGCCACTTCATTTCAACTCAGGCAGGTCGACCAATAAACGCCCCATGAACAACTTTTTCCTTTTCGTAATTACAGTAGTTACAATGAATGGACTAAATATATAAAATATCGAAAAAAGGTTTTGCAAAATAATCGTTTCTTACAGCCAATAAAAATTCTGCGGAAAATTGGCCATTTCAAAAAAAAAAGCATTAAAACACTTAATTTGAAATGTACATGATTTCAAAAGAATTAAGCCAATCTGAATTTTTTTCTCTAAAAATAAACACGAGCCTATAATTACTCTAGACATTATTTTTGAAAATGTAGTTGGGCTTATTCATTAAATAAAAAAACTACATTTTTACTAATATGATTCCTTATTTAAAAAAAAAAGTTAACAACATTATACATAGCAATTATTAGATTCAACAAACCTAAAATTACCCTTTGGAAACTTTTTTTGAGTGTCGATTTAAAGTTATGGAAATCATATTAATCATTTAAGCAAGTATCATTATCATTTCCCATTAAGGCATTTCATTTCCTATAGCTGATGATCTTCTCAGTATCTATTACAGTTTTTTTAGAAATGTTTTGAGAAACAACAAAAAGTGACGCATTGCAGTTCTTCCCCAGTTTTCAGATTCACTTTGAGTCACCTCCACGTAAGGCTTAGTTTTATTTACTACTACAATTACGATTTATTGAACAAACGAATATGTTAATTTTATGTCTTTGTTTCCCAAAATATGCGTTCTTTATTTTGTTACACTAGGGTGCTCTGGCCCCTGCTCGCTAACGCTTATCAACCCCCGATGATTGCTTCGAAATCTTATTTGATTCGCAAAGATTTAAATCATCAATTGGAAAGAAACAGATTAAAAACGCATTATGAGCTCCCTTTGGATCAAAAAACACCCTTTCACCGAGTTTCAAAATAACTTGTACCAACTTGCCGAGCCGTAAGGGCTAAGGGGCTTCTGAGCCTTGCAAAACTACAAAACGTTTGAAAAGTCGCTTTCATATTCGTGGTCTCTAGTAATAATTTTGCTCTTTAGCTCATGGCTTGAATTGAATTGAGATTAAATTTTTCCGTTAAAATCGAAACCCTTAAAGTTTGTGAATAAGAAAGAAGAAACATGTAAATCGAAAAGACGTAACTATGACAACACCAAATAAAACATCAATAATTTTAATGGAGATGAGATTATTCGAAATTGATTTTTAAGGGCTTGTAACTTTTTTTCTATTGGAGATAGAAGTTTAGTTTTTCGACCATAAGTCGAGTTAAATCTGGAATAAAAAAAGAAGCTCTTTTCAGTGGTGTAAAAATGGAAACTGGGGGATGATTCCTTCGCTTTTTACTGATGGATTTAATGAAGAAAGTAGTGTCTAAATTTTAGCTAAGCCAAAAAAAGTTCTAGCCTAAAACGCAAATAACTCCCCGCCGTATTTAAGTTAGAGCATTAAAACAAATTGCGTAGAAAGCGGAAAATTCTACCCTTTCCAATATATAATATTAATGTGTGCAAATAATTTTTCACCCCTCTAATAGGCAATAATATGCAATTTAAACGAAATTTGAACTTAAAAAATTAATAATAAAAAGCCGAATACGAATTAAAAAAAAAAAAAAAACAGGTGCACACCCACGGGGCTCGAAGGTACAAAATTTCAAAGCTGTAGATACTATGGGGTCTCCTGGACGCAGACCCACCACAGACTTCCTTCCAGAATTTCTTTGAAACCTTACTTTTATTTAGTGCTAGCAAAAATACCCGGCGTTTCCTGGGTCAGAAACAATTATGAGAAACAATCGTTACGTGCATTTGTTTTCTGTTTTAAGTGAAAGAATTTAAAACACCTTTTTGACGTGATAAAAAATCGAGCTTCTTCCTTACTCGTAAAACTAAAATAGCATTAAGTATAAAGAACAAAATAGTACTCATTTAGAAACGAAAGCACAACATTTAAGTTTATATAAATTTGAAAAATTTCCAAAATATGAAATTAATCTTCACATGTTTAAAAAGATTTATCTGTTAGTATTTTTTTTTAACATGGAGTTAAAACCTTCCCTGTAAGGCAATTGAAGTACGAACTGTTTCAAAAACTGTAGCCGCCCCCTTATACTTGTCCTATGGGAAATTTCAATCAATGTGGGCTCTTGGTGCGATATTACCAAATTTGCGGGAAGCGTTTTTGGATACCTTCGATAATGTTCCCCTCCTTACTTCGTAAAACGATATGTTAATAATTTTCGTTGCAGAGATTTTGTCGCCAGATGCTGAGATACTTTTGGTCACCATAAAGTGGCACTAAACAGTTTCATCCGAAATGTTTCCAAAATAAGTTGTAAACTTTGCGATTGTTTGAAATTGTGCATTAAGATAGCAATTGTGCATGAGGGATACAACTATGGGACACGGGTTAAAAATTCCCCTTCCTCTTCTTTCCAACTTAGATTTTTTGTTATACATTTCTTTTAAAAGATGAGATGTATAGTATACTGCCGTGGGCAGGTATTTTCGATTTTCACTTTTTTGCATTTTTGAAATCTATATCACTATAATTTAGGGTACAAACATGTTTATTTGGTTGCCGCAGTAAAAAAATCATTTTTTTTATCAGTGGTAATTAGCAGTAACTGCTTTTATTGCAACATTTTGGTGGAAGTCGGAAGTATGTACTTACTGCTTACGGTAGAACGGAAACTTTCTCCCGTGGGCAGGCAAACGGTAGTAACTGCTTTTATCGCTGCATTTTGCAGGTAATCTGCAGAATGCACTTACTGTTCTTTACCTGCCCACGGAGGAACGAAAATTTTCTTCCGTGGGCAGGCAAACGGCTGTAACTGCAAATTTTTTTCTTTTTCTTTTCTTTCTTTCTTTCTTTCTTTTTTTTTCTTTTTCTTTTTTTTTTTTTTTTTTTTTTTTTTTTTTTGCATTTTTGATATTTTTGCCACACGTTCTGCCGTGGGAGGGTAAACGGCAGCAACTGCAAAATTTACCATTTTCATCTTTTTTCCCTTTTTTGAAATCTTTATTAATTCAGTTTTATGGTGCAAACATGTTTATTCGGTTGCCGCTAAATAAAAGCATTTTAAAATCAGTTGTGTTTATCAGTATAACTGATATTATCGCTGCATTGTGCAGGTAATCAGCAGTATATATTTACTGCTCTATACCTGCCCACAGCCATTGTCCGAAGAATGGAACATGAATGAATCGCTGCCAAAACTAGCACGTGTGCGTTGCAACAAAACGTTTTCGCGATTTTTTTTTTTTTTTTTTAGCTCAGCAAAGCGCAAGCAGTAGCGCTCCGATCAGAGGTCATTGGGTGACCTCTCAAAAATTTCCTTTATTCGGCAAATTAAGAGACAATGCTGCATTTTTTAAAATGATTCCTAGTCACTTCTCTCTAGATATAGTCTCACGAGAAATTTAATCATTCGGCAAAATTGAGAATTACCGCCTCCAAAAAATTTAACTTCGGACGTCCTTCACTACAAGAAAGACCTAAAACTATTATTAAGGGAAGATAACCATACTTTATTTCAAATAAAGTCGAAGAAATCGTTTTGTACTTTTATAGGCCTCAGATATTGAAAAAAAGTTGTCTTTGATTTTTCATATTTGTGTTCAAAAACAATAAAACAAACTCAGGTCTTACTAATATACAACAATAAAATGTAACAAACGAGTAAACATGTGCAATAATTAGCAGATGGTAAATAAACGTGTAGCAACAGAACGATTTTGTTCCATTTGTTTTGTTTTGTCACTGACGATATTTTTCGCAATTTTTAATACTAAGCTGCTGCATTTTTAGTTGTTCGATGAGAGAAATCGTTAACACACAAAGCATTTTTTTGCCTAAAGTTCATGGAGATTTCTTGCCATATTGCAAAGTGCAGAACATTAAGCAACTTGTGGTACCCCTGAAGACTCTAGAGTCTTCAGGGGTACCACTCTACTACGCCTACACTACTAGGCGTCCTGAAGACTCTAGAGTCTTCAGGACGCCGCCAAATTATTGTGGACCTAGGGCCTCCCTTTGAGATGATCGGGGCCCAGCACATTTGTTTAAATTAAACAAATGAAAATGCACGCACACATAATGAGAGGCCGAATGCATGCATATATGTTTCCAATTGAAAAGAAAAAAAAATCTAAATTTCATTACGAAAATTTCAGAAAAAAGGAGAAAATTACTGAAGCCACCGAAACGCGTTTCAGATAAAAGTATAGTTAAAATAGAGAGTTAGAATATACAATGGTAGTTCTAAATGTTAGAAGATAAAAAAAACGGTAAGAAAACAAAATTTTATTATGGAACTAGCCGCCTGCGGCAACCAGCTGGTTCGCCTTCTTACGCCATTCGCCTTTCTGTGCAAGCAACCACCTACGGCTCATTTACCTTGTCATTTACCTTTTTAATTCAAGTTTGCCGCCTTCGGCGGCTGTTTAAATAAATTTGGCAGCATTATCAATCAATCCATCTCTATCTTTTTTTTTGTGCCATTTTTACGCCAAGATTGGCGCCTTCGGCGGCTATCTACCTTTACGATCCATCTCTAAATTTTCTTATCCATCTCTATTTATTTTAACATCCCCGCCTACTTCCTAATAAAAACAAATATCACTCAAAAAACCGCTTTTTTTATTGAAGTAGAGCAAAAAAAAGTTATCTTCAAAATTCCCTGTAGTGTGCAAAAAGTATCGTTTGACAAAGAAAAAATCTCCCTGCTTTTAATGAATTAAATGCGCACAACTATGAAATGTAACGTAATATAGATACAGCAAAACGTCCAGCTTGGGGGGGGGGTGGAAAAAGAAAAAAATGCAATCCCTAAATAAAACAAAAAAAGGAAAGAAAAAAAGCAAGCGCTGCCGGAAAAACACGTGGTCATCACGTCATAAAATGTAGAAGTAAGCTATATAGTAAAAAAAAAAAAGATTAACACTGTTTGCGATTAAGATTCCGTCGTAAATATCGAATCGAAATCCAAGTAGTGACGTCAGAGGCATAAAGGAATGAAGAACCTTTTTTCGACCGATGCGTGGAAAGACATGATGTGTTCAGCATTAAAAAAATTGTAAAAAAAGAAAACTATTGCTTATTTTTAAGAACTTTTTTCTTCTGAAGAGGTCGAAATGTTTTTACTACTACCAACTTAAATTTTAGAAATGAGGCTTTGATACTTCTCGCAGGATGATATTAGAAAAAAATAAAACCCGTAAAAAGCTGCAAATTAAAGGTTTTTTCAAAAATTCGTAAAAATACAAAAATTGCTCTGTCTTCAATTTTTTTTCATTCATCATATTTAAAATTAAATTTCCTACACTATAGTACAAAAAATATTTGAGTGGTGCGATTGGTTCGGGGTCTGTGAGGTAAAAAGTGCAAAAAAACACATAAAACATTACATAACTTTTTTTCTAATTAAAATATCAAAAATCGAAGCCCGAGGTGCACATCTTCGGCAAAAACAACACCTGTATACCAAATTTCATCTTTCTAGGCCTTACCGTTTTCCCAGGAAGCGCACCACACACACACACACAAACATCTTATTTTATTATATGTATAGATTCATGTGGCACGATGTTTACAATTAAAGAAAATGGAAAAAGTGATCAACACTGCAAGGGTAACACCTCAATCCAAATAGTGAAAAAAATATACAAATATATTTTACTCAGGTCTCAAAATTTCAATTTCAAACAAGTTGAGTAGTTAACATGGAAATTTCTAATAAGAAACATTCAAATGTTTAATTCACAAAACATACAATTTTTTTTGGAAAGATAAAAATTAAGTGAGGCTTTCCTACCACATTTTTAATGAAAAATAAATAAAAGATAGGGGGGGGGGACCCCAAACCTAATACTTTAATTTTACGCAACCAAAAGTAAGCCAAAAATATCTTTATAGAACTTTAATTTTAGAAAATATCAAGAGGAAAGTTTTTAAGCAACATTCCTGCTTCTGAGGTCATCAAAGATGACCTACCATTGCGTGTTTAAAACTTCAATTTCTAAAATAATCCGAGGAAGAGTCTCGAACCCCATTTCCTTTCCTAATATTTCCCAAAGTGACTTCTAGTTGCATTTATAAGACTTCAGTTTCGAAAACTTCCGGAATGCACCTCCAAACCCTACTTTTTCAAACATCATCAAAGATCGTCTAAAATTTAGATTTTAGGAATCAGTTTCAAAAATTTGCCAGATGATCGCCCTAGTCCCATGTGGTCTAATGGTTAAGACAGCTGTCTTACCCCGACGACTCTGGCTCGATTCTCGGCATGAGTCACCAGAAAAGCTTACCACTTCTCTCGTGCTAAAAGACTTCCTGTTAATAGATAAAAAGTTGTAGAGAAAAAGGCAGTCTCTGAACTACATCCCTAACCTTGAAGGTTAATAAAGAGGACCTAAAACCATGTTAAGACAATTTTGAAACATTTCTGAGGAGAGCTCCCAATTCCCCTTTTTAACAGCATCGAGGATCATTTAGAATTGCATTTTTGTAACTCTCAAAAAATTGCCAGGGGAGTTTTGATAATTCAGATTCGAAAAAATTTCTGGGCGTCACCTGAGATCGCCTAAAATTCCGTTTCTTGGACTTGACTTCCAAAATGTTTTCAGTCACTGTCTCGTTTCTTATACTTAAATTCCAAAATACTTCTAAGGGTGTCCTTTCCTTAAATATAATAGTAGATCGTCTAAACTCCAGTTTTAATTCCTAAATTTTGAAAAACTATCGGGAGAGATTCCCTAAATCCCTTACACCTTTGAAAATTGATTAAAATTACGTTCTTGGAACTTCAGTTTCGAAAAACTACTCGAGGAGTGTCCTTGAGACACATCCCCATTCTTAAGCTTACCAAAGATGACTAACAGTCGCATTTTTACGACTTCAACTTCGAAAAATTTCCAGAAAATTGCCCTCGAATGTTCCCCTAATAACAGCACCACAACAATTTCGAAAATATAAAAGTTACAGCCCCCAATTCCTTCTACTAGGTTTGAACAGCTTCTTTTATTTTCCACTTCTTCTTTTTCCTCAAAAAATAATGCAGTTCTCCTGATTTGAGTGCTTATGTTTTAGTGATGCCCCCCTCCCCTTCCTTTTTACCAGAAGCTGGATCTGTATTAATGCATGCGTTTGGAAAAAAAAAAAAAGGCGGTGTTCAATTTCGCAATTTCGCATTTTTAATTTCATTTCTAATTTCATATTTTCGTTTTGTGTATCACTACCATTGTTTAAAACCAACGACGGTGAGTGAGGCTTACAAGTGCGGGGGCAACTTTTTTTAGGAAGTCTATTTTAGGCTATCTTGAGTGACAAGGGGGGGGGGCTTCTAATGTTCCTCTCGCGTAAATGTTTTTTAATCGTAGTTTTTATAATGCCGTTTTAATAGAGTTTTGTCAACGTTTGGGGAAGGGAGAGCAATGGGTTTGGGGTTCTCTCCCAGAAAATTTTGCAAAGTTTAAAACAATTTCCAATTGTCTTTTAAAACGTTATTTCAGACTTCTATTTTATTGACTAAAGGAGGAACGAAAAGGTTTGGAGATACTCCCAGTTTTTTTTTTTTTTTTTTTACCCGACTGCGCGTGCGCGACGCAAAGGAGGGTAATGTGTTTATCAGTCTATGTATGTATGTCTGTTCCTATGTGGCGATCTACAGGCTAAACGGCTTGACCAATTTTGATAATTCTTACGTTAATAGATTTGTCTTAACCTTGGGAGTATCCCTAAACACATGACATTAATCAAATGTAGCATTTCAAAAACCAGTTGCCGTTTTGTCAGTTTGGGATCGGCGCACGCTGGTTGTCGCCACTGTGTCGCACGCTACCAGCGTGCGACAAATGCAGGTAGTTTTCACTGTCTTAATTTTTTGGTTACTAAGTCTACTAATTGGAGTCTCAATGGCCGAGTGGTCTAAGCGATTGCTTCTCAGACTTGAGGCGGTGGGCCAAGACACCCTCGCTCCGGATGAACTTTCCCCTCTTTCTGATGTAAGTTATTTCACGTGTTCTTTATATGTATCTTGTACTGTAATAAAAAATATATTTTGCGTAACGAAGCCAAGACACTCAGATTGTAGTCCTCATCAAAATAAAGCTGTCCAATAAGCTCTAAAAAAAGTCTACTAACTCGATTTTCATCTCTAACATGTTGCATTTGTCTTTGCCTTGATTCAAGGGACTGAGTTTCGCGACGTGTACTTTCTTGACAGGCTTTTTTAGTTTTGTGAGAAAGATTTGACTGACGACGCTTCCAATTTCGCGTCATCAAGAGTTATACAGGCTGCTTATATAGCTGTGCTGTGGTTGACTTAAGTTCGCGCACGTTTGCCGAAGGTCAAGCACATGTAGCTTTAAGCCGAGTCAGGTCCCTATAGAGAATAATTATCAGTAGTTTAGACCATCGCAAGTTACTTAATAAAACTCACGATACAAACAAACTCTCTCAATGAAATGACAAGATTGCGAAATGTACCGTCTTATAATCATAATAACTAAGTCAATTAAAATTAACTAAAAAGTGTAAAATAAAAAATTATTAAATAAAAATAAAAAACCCGACTGCGTAAAAACCAAAAAACTAAAAAGAAAAATGTATAAGACCAGTAATTTATAATGTTATTAAGTACTACTGAATAACTACACCGTTAATATAGTTTTATAATCGTACACAGATAAGGCAAATCATAAATTCAAAAGCAGAATAGAAGGATCAACAGTCGGGGCCTATTCCTTTCTAAATCAATGAACCCCGTAAACTTTGAATGGTCCGCGAATGTTGATCCTTCTATTCTGCTTTTGAATTTATGATTTGCCTTTTCTGTGTGCGATTATAAAACTATTTCAACGGTGTAGTTATTCAGTAGTACTTAATCACTTTATAAAACTACTGGTATTATACAGTTTTCTTTTTAGTTTTTTTTTTTTGGTTTTTACGCAGTCTGGATTTTTGTTTTTATTTAATAATTTTTCATTAATTGATAAAATCCTAAGAGCTCAGTCTTGAACTTCCTTTGAGGGCGTCAGAAAAGGATTTTCGGATTTGTTTTTTCTAAATTGGAGCTTTAAAACCGCGGTTTTACGCTATCTAAGGGGTTGAGATCGGAGGGTCCTGGGTTTCATCCTAGCCGGTCGAAGATCCACCGTCTTCATTAATGGTGACGGGGGCGGGCGTTAAATATGCTCCTGGTCACAAAGTCCACCCAGTGAAACAACGCCTCTGGAGGTGCTGGACCAGCGATTTCATCGGTTTCTGGTCTGGATCAAGAAATCAGAGCTGTCATCGGGGTCCTATCCAACTGGTTAAACCCCAAATAGTGGTAGGTACGGGGTACCCAGGAGCGAAAACCTATCTAGGGGGATTCTCTTAAAATTTAAGTCAACTTTGAATTTAAAGGAAGGAGGGAATGCACTCGGGGATTTCCTCCTGGAAAATTTTCAAAATTGAAGTTTATAAACATTATTTGGTGACGTTAATGTTAGGATAATCTCACCTGGATTGTTTTGAAATTGAAACCCTAACTTAGAAGCAATCTTTGATGACGAAACATGTGCGGGGCAGTTGCCCCCCCCCCCCCGCCCCGAATCACCACCACTGTTTCAAACTTAAGTAGGTACATTTTTATCATTTAATCTACTTTCAATAAATATCTTTTACTTTTATAGGAAAATAGGCTACAAACGCAAAATATTTCTTCGTTTTGTTAGAGATAAGAATGTTTATTTTAAATGTATCATAAAAACTGAAATTTGGGAGGAAAGGAAGTTTTAAATTTTAAAAATATATCTATGCCCCTCTGTTGGGCAAGCATTTCCCCCTGTCGGGCATTTCCTAGCACCACCACTGCCTTTAAATGACAGTATAATTCATCCGAAACATCCGAAAAGTGCCAACTAAATTTTAAGCAAAGCATGGGGAAACTGGCCTTTTCATTGAATTTTGACATTTCAAAATTCTAAGCCCCCTTAAAAGTTCTTGACTATATTCTAAACTGAACATGAAAGTGATAATAATCAAGTAAGGAACTTCTAATGAAACTGAATTGGACTTGTCTTCATATCGAAGGAGAGCCTTTAGTGTTTTTGACCACTAAGGACCGAACATGATTTTTTCCCTATTTATTCTAAGATATAAACTATCTTCTAGTGGAACGGCTCGTTTCTACTTTTTAAACATAAAAATTAGCAGTTAGAAGTGGGGCTGATTTTCTAACAAAAAGTGTGGGAGGTAATATTATGACTTCCTCTCAAGCGTAACTGGCCTGAATTATCGTGTAACACGCAAAAGTGCAATTTAATTTGTTTTTTTTTTTTTTTTTTTTTTTTTTTTTTTTTTGTCAAATTAGTCAAAGAGTTGAGCTTTCGTAAACTCTCATGGAAATTTAAACCTGATAAAAACTGACGTTCAATATTAGAAGAGTGAACTATCCCAACTCAGAAATTTAGAGCTCTTACCGAAATTTTCATGGATGAATAAATTTCGTTTATGACTTGTCGTTAAGCAAAACGCTGTTTGTTTCCTCTAAAAACACATTTTGATAAGAAAAACATAAGTAAAGAGGCTATAATCCTACACTTTGTTTCTTTATCTTAGTATTAACGACATGTTTTGCTCATATTCAAACACATGTCTGTAATTAAAACGCATTAGAAAAATCGTTTATCTCTGGTGACAAATGGAAAGTTAAGATAAATACTGTTTTTGAAAAGCGATATCGGTACTTTCAATTTAGGAACGTAAATGGCTGAACTGGGACTAGTTCAATGCCTTAAAACTGGATTAGAAATATTGAATATGATATGAGAAAATACAAAACAAATCGCACATTAAACGTTACTTGACCCCTTGTCCCATTTGTTTTCTTCATGTTTAAAATTAATATTTTTTATTTCAGCATTTTATGATTTTCATATCCAAACACTTAAGTGTGTTTCTATTTTGTGTCGGAATGAACTTAATATATTTAAAATCGATATTGTTTTAAACTAGCTGTCATGTGCGAAGCATTCGAGCTCGACAAAAGGCATTTAAAACCCCGGCTTTTTAAGCATTCTTTGGATAACAGTCAAAATGCGTATTGTTTGTTTATTTTTCTCTGATAGCGGTGAAAAAATCCTTAAAATAAGTCTTACATTGAAGTTCTATAAACGCATGGCGTACCTACGAAAAACAATTAAGAGAAATAACACAAGGCAATACACAGATTGTTTCGTTTTAACCTCGACCGATGTATCGGCGCCGATGGTTCAACAATTTAGCCATCGGCATCGTCGGCCGATGCTAATTTGGGGGAACATCTCGGCCCATCGGCCTTAAAAAACATCGAAAAGCCGATGGAATTGGCCGATGTTTTCGAAAACGAAGACCTTCGCTGTTTTACTCTTAATACAAAGGGAGTTATTTTTTTCATATAACAATTTTTACTTGAATTTCATTTGAATTTCTATTTTAGTCACCCCTGAAAGTATTTTTAATACTGCATTCTGGTACAAAAAAGTTAATTATTGCGTTGTTTTATGCGGCTGGATGTACGTATGTACCTCTCATAAGTCATAACTCAAAAATGATAAGCTGTAGAAAGTTAAAATTTCGTATGTGGGGTCTGCGTACGTTCCAGTTGTGCACTTGCCTTTTTATTTTCCATCGGGTGTTCTAAAAGGCCTATCTATTCATTTTTTTGTGGCTATCAATTACTTATTTCAATGCAAAAATAATATAGCGTCTTAAACTGATCATTTGGTGATATCTTACTGACATTACTGCCTCTTTCAGGTTGTTGGTGTAGTTTTCATCCACGTATGAGTGAATCTGACATTTCAGCATTAGCACCACATACAAAGTAAAAGCTTCAAAGAAGGCATTGAAAGTACTCTGATGCACTGCGTTAATTACAGCTAGCGATTGCAATACCGGACCAAAAATGCAATGCCGGTATTCGGTATATTTTTAACGTGATAGAATACCGGTATTAATAGCGGTATTCGAAATTTCCCAAAAAACATTGTTTCGTTGTCATACTTTATTACTTTACGCGAAAAGAGCATTGTGTACTTATTGTGAACAAATATAAAGTGGAGAAACAAATATCACAGTAAAAATTTAATAATAGCAAGAAATATAATGCATCTCTTTAGTTGTCAATAAGCCTGGAACTCAGTTCAGTGAAACAATTTACTTCTGTTGAAAATAATTTCTGAATTCACGCAGGCCAATGGTACTGTTAATAATGCGCGATACACCTCCTCTTGCCTGGAAGTCCTTCATCTTCAAATAATTTGTTCCTTAACGTGTTGGTTTTAAAAAAATCATCTTTGTGAGTGTGGGAGTTTCTTTTGCATTGTTGGTAGTTTTTTTTTTAATCATTATTATTTGTAGCTGAACAGTTACTGTTATGTCTGTAGTAAATGTTCTTCGAGTGACAATTCTTTTCTAGTAATAACATCATTTTCAACGATTTCCTCTTGTTCAGAATAGGTTGGTGTGGTGTTTGCTTTTCATTAACCCTTTGCTTTGAAATTTACGATGAATTTTATCTTGTTAGTTTTTCTCTTTTTTTTTTTTCATTTCGGAATTCTTAACAATTATTTAAATTTCTGAAAATATGTTTCAACTGATTGTGCCTTTTACCTCTTTGCGAATGTTCAAAATATTATAAATATTATCTCTCTTGGTATAAAACTGAATAGCGAGCCAGAACAGCACGCTACAATCGGTGACAACAAATTACTGTTTGTTATACTAGCAAGAAATTTTATTCTCAAGACTCAGTACTGTGGAGAGAGTTATTTAAAAAAAAAACATAATGAACTGCTGCAAAGATGGTTAGAATAAATTGTGCATAGCACAACACATTCGTAATTACACTTAAAATTAGTTTAAACTAGAGAATCAGTCAAGGAAATGGAGAAAATAAAAGCGTGATTCACACAAAATCACGAAAGAGCGATTCATCACACCATCAACTCATGAAAATATAATTTTGTAATCTTTTCACTACTTTTATTCATTGATATTCTATAAATTTGCGCTTTTGATGCCAAATTTAAACTTCAATATATTGATTTTTAAACTCTCTCATCGAAAAAGAAATTTATATTTAAAATCTCAGTAGCTATCAAATTAGTTAAAATGAGAATTCTTTAACTAAAAATTATTGATTAGTTTTAGCTAATACAGAAAATACCGGTATTCTACTCCATGAAATACCGGTATTACGAAATTGCGATATAGCTCCCAATACCGGTATTCGGTTAATCGGTATACCGGTATTGCTATCACTAATTACAATCTAACATTTAGAAATTTATCAATTATAAACAATGGCAGACCTCCTACCATTGCAGCTGGTCTTATATGCCAATCTCACTTAGATCATAGATTTCCTCCAATTAATATGTATTACAAATACAAATGTGACGACCAGCAACAGGATCTGGGCCCAGGTAGGCTGGTCCTAGTCAATTAATTACTTCTCAATAAAGATCAATGGCCCTCTTAAAGCTATCCAACCCTTGCTCATTACCTCCTCTTCCGGTAAGCTGCTCCAAGTGCCACGATCCTACTGAAGTAGTGGTTTTTCCTGATTTCCAAGTTAGCCTGAGATTTAAATAGCTTAAAACAATGACCCCTCGTCCTGTTTTCCGTGCAAAAATTTAATCCATTAACATCTTTCATTTTGATATATTTAAATAATTGAATCATGTCCCCTCTGACTCTCTTTTGCTTCAGTCTATACATGTTAAGACTATTAAGTCTGGTATCATAATCTAAATCTGAAAGTCCCCTTACTAGTCTAGTTACCCTTCTTTGAACCCTTTTTTTCGTATTAGTTCTTTGCTTCTTTGATTTCACGAGTTCTAATATTAACACTCTCAAAATAAAGTTATATGTGTAGTAATATATATATATATATATATATATATATATATATATATATATATATATATATATATATATATATATATATACAGTGAAACCTCCCAATAGCGGACAGTCAAGGGACCAGAAGTTTTGTCCGTTATTGGGAGGTGTCCGCTATTAGGAGGAACTACTTAATTTACCTTTTTCAAAATGGGCTGTTGTTCCCTTTTTAGAACTCAATCGAAACCATTGCGAAAGGTTTGCTACATTTTACGTCAAGTGTAATTAAGCTGTTTTTTCTTAATAAAGGTATACTGACAGTACACACTTGTCTTAAAAAGCATTTAATCAATTAAAGTAAACAGTTAAAGCAGTTTGACATCTCTTTTTTGCATTACCAATGGCGGCGATTCGGCGCAGCAACCCCCCCCCCCCACACACACACACACTTTTTATGGTTTATTTATTTTATCTCGAGTATCACTATTGCATGATGCATGATTGACAGTTGGCAATATGACCTTGAATATGGGCAAATCTTTTTCATATCTAAAAATTAAACAACCCAACGAAACCACGGCGCCTTACAGCCGACTACTACCGGCGCCGGTACGCTCAATTGCATCTCCCGAGAGCCCCAGTTAGAAAAAGCACCCAGTTTCCTCTTTTTTATCTTAACTTTTGAATAGTTATTGTGTACAAAATTCATTGAAATCTTAAGAAAAACGTACGTTTATTGTTAGACTGACATCAGTTTTCACTTATCTGCTTCAATACTCTCAAAACTAGCCGTTAGAAAATTATGACTTTTATTTTCTTTTTCATTTTTTGCTGCCCGCAAAAAGTACCATGCCTTTTAGTTCTTTTTTTTTTCTGCCCCCAACTTTTAAGCCTCAATCGCTGCCTCTGCCCATTACCACCCTTTTAATTCGAGAAACAGTGATAAGGAAATGACGGGGGGGGGAGGGAATATCAGTTGTGGAGGATGAAAAGCTTTGTAATGCAAGCAGTTACTAAGATATTCTGTGAAAAGAAAAAAAAAAAAAAACGGGAGTGCTACGATCGCAAGGGAAATTTTTTGTGAAATAACTGTCCGTTATTCGGAGTGTCCGTTATTCAGAGTGAATTACATGGAATGGCCTATATTGAGGGACTGGGACTTGCAAAAATGTCCGTTAATTAGAGGTGTCCGTTATTCGGGAGTGTCCGTTAAGGGAGGTTTCACTGTATATATATATATATATATATATATATATATATATATATATATATATATATATATATATATATATATATATGTGTGTGTGTGTGTGTGTGTGTGTGTGTGTACATTTTGCGCACGAACTTACTTTACTTTACTTTCACTTAATAGCCTGTTTTCCCGTTTTTCCGATCTGATTGCACTATAATTGTCCAAATATAATTGAGTTGATAGGGGGGGGGGGGGAGGAGGTGATACGTGAGACCAGTGGCGTAGCCAAGGTGGGGCGGAGGGAGCAGTTTGCCCCGGGGGACACTTTTTTAGGGGCGGCAAATTTACCCTCAATATTTTGGAAAACAAACGTATTTTTCCAAAAAGGATAGTATACAGTATTTTTAATCCATATTTGCATGCAAAAAGAAAATCTCTTGGAAATGTAAGTCTTTCGTATCACTACCAGGATAAAATTACTTAGACACCAAACAAGAGTTTCTCTCGGTAGCATATCACTACAATTCCTTGTTTTTCTCTGAGGGGATGGCAGAGGAAAATCATGGAACCAATGCTTTTTCAACTCAAAGGCAAACTCGAGGAGGAAGAAAACAGTGAAGTTTACCTAAATCTCGTTTATAAGAAAAAGTAAACACTTCATTGTAAGAGAGTTTCTTGAAAACTTCCTAATAAAACAAAAAATTCCCTATTTTAACATTTAGAAAATGGTGTCAAGGGTAAGAATGAGAGGAGGAAGGGTCTTTAAACCCCTGACAATCTTAGCAATTTATTCCGTTTGATTTTTTTTTTTCTTTTTGGCCATCGGCCATCGGGGCATCAGCAATTCGCAATCGGCTATTTGGAGAAAAACATTCGGTCATCGGCCATCTTCGAACACGGCCAAAAAATGCCATCGGTCAAGCCCTACTAGAGGCATACTTCCAATTGCAAAAATGTTCAAAATCAGAATCAGAGTTTAGGTACTGAAAGTTTGAAGCAAAAATAAAAATGTGTCAAAAAATACAAAATTTAACTTAATATACGGGCCCTAGGCACCCTAACTTATATTTAGGGAAATAATCTCCATTGAAAGATATAACTAACACAAAAAAAAATTGACATTTGTGCTACCAAAATTCGAGAAGATATTCGAGTTCAAAAATTTAAGGGACCATATAGAAGATGAGATTGGAACTTATCGCCCTTTCAGAAGAATGACAGGTTGTCGAAGTGAAAAAACTAAGTACTATATTTTACATTGCTATTCAAAGATAAATGTAAATGTTATGCCATGTTACGCAAAAACCCACTGCAGAGTCACAATCAATTTGAAATACCACACTCTATGCACATATATAATTTTAAATCCTTGTAACTGCTATCTTTTCCTCCAAAAAGTGTTATTGACGGCGAGTGTAATGTGGTGTAAGTCACAAAACGCTGCGTTTCATATCTTTGGTGAATATTGGTCGTACCAATGTCAAAGTCTTTGTGTTAGTAATATCTTTCAATAAAGAGTATTTCCTTAAGATAAGTTAGGGGACCTAGGGCCCGTATAAAAATTAAATTTTATATTTTTTGACTTATTTTTATTTTTGCTTCAAATTTTCAATACATCAACTCTGCAGCGGATTTTGATTATTTTTGCAAGTAAAAGTATGCATCTAGGACTCACGGTTGCGAAAATAGAGGTTTTGCAGGTTAAAACGGAACACCCTGTATATGTACTTGTGTAGGGTCTGGTGGGGGAAAGTGGTCAATGGGGTAAAGTGATCATATGTCAAATAAATGGCTATAGCTTGGAAATTAATGTCCGAATGAATGTGAAAATTTTATTTTAGAGTAGGGCAGTTAGAAACTACAATTCGAATACAAAATTTTACAACTGGCAAAATTTCATTTCGTAAAAAAAAAAAAAAAAAATACATGAACATGAAATTTTTTTAAATCTAAACACCTATTTTAACTTCCTTGGGAAATTTTGTTTGTTAAAATTAGGAACAGATTGACTGCACAGGAAGCTTCCTACATGTCTCAAGAACTCTTACTCATTAGCAGTTAGCTGAATCTATTTTAGGTAATTTTTTAGAACATTTTAAGTAAGATGGGGTAAAGTGGTCATAATATTAGGCTTAACGAATATTGTTTTTCTAATGTTACATAATCTTTAAGTATAAAGCAGATACAGATTAAATATTAGTTTTACTTAATATGTATTGTTTTTACAATAAACGGGGTTAAATATACGAGTATATGCGTATATATATGCATAAATACTCGTGTAGGGACATATATAGACGTATTCACATAAATGCGCCAATAAATACGTATATAGTATGTCTATGTATTTTTTATCCATATAGCTATACATTCTACTATACACGTATATGCTCGCTTATACTATTATATACAAGAAAACTTATGTACTCAGGTAGACACGTAATATACGCAGTCGTACTCGAGTAGACACTTACATACAAACATATGATATACAAGTATACAGATTGAGTTTAAACTTTTGGGCAAATTGTTAAAAGGTGTTAGAGGGGAGGATAAGAAGGAAGAATCATAAGGAACATATGGTCACAAACAACATGCTGACATGCTACATGCGCGCAAAGCCAGAAACTGATGGATGCAAAAAAAAAAAAAAAAGTCACAAAGTTTATTACACAAAGACAATTTTACACAACATTTTAGGTCTTAAGAAAGTTTTAAAGCAATTGATGAAATTTGCGGATTTGCAGCTGTAACACATATGCGTCACAATCACAAAGCATTCTTTGTTGCAATAACGAGACTTTTGAAAAACTTTCATTAGCCGCTGCGCATTTGTTGCGATGCTACGACAGGCCGTAACTTTTAACAACTGCTCTAAATATTTCTTAAAAACTAAAATGTTAGGTAAAATAATCTTTGTGCAACAAATTTGTGCCCTGCTTTGCATCCATAAATTTTTGTCTTTGTGTGCATGTAGCGCGTCAGTGATTATAACTTCCTTGTGATTCTTAGCTTCTTATCCTTCCCTCTCACACTCCTTTGATTTTTGCCCAAGAGCTTAAATTCACTCTGTAGGCCGACATGTATATAAGCGTATATTCTCGTGTATACATACATGTACTGGTGTATGCACGTAAATGTATATATATACGTCTATACAAGTGTATAATCGTGCTTACGCATATACATGCATATATACTCGTACTTCCATATTATATATACGTGAGTAGATATATACAAAGACGCACTGGATGTATCCACGAATTAACTCGTGTATACCAGTATATGTATGTATGTACACTTATATACGCGTATACGTCTACTATACACATATATACTCAAGTATGCACACATTCTCTCGAGATACAAGTGCATACGTGCATATGATGTTCGTTTATACACGTATATACTTGTATACACATGACACGTGTATACACGCGACACGTATATACACGTGACACGTATGATCTCAGGTAGACACGTATACACTCCTGTAGGTAATCACGTATACATGCTTATATACTCGTATAGACACATATATACTTGAGTAGGCACGTGCATGCATGTATCTGATGTGTACATGTATCTACTCACATAGGAACGTGTTTACTCTTGTATAACACGACACTAATATATTCCTGTATACACGCATGTAATCGTGAATAAACTTGTAACTATATAAACAACCGAAATATACAAGTTTTAGACTTATTTATAATGGTTTTGAATCCATATTTAACTATGACCACTTTACCCCATGCTATGACCACTTTCCCCCACCCCATGATGTAAAGTGGTCATAAATACATAGGGAAATGAAACTGTTATAAAACTACTTAAATCAATATTTTTTTTCCTGAAATTCTATGCATTGTGTTCTTTAATAATGCAATGTAAAATAACAACAAAAAAGTTTAAGCGTTTAAAAAAATTATTTTATTTAACATCCACTTTTTTTTTAAGTTTAAAACCTACGATTTTATGACCACTTTACCCCACAGACCCTATAGAAAATCCTCTGCTCAGTAAAAAAGAAAATAAAAAAAGAAAGTTGTTTTTAATTTCGAAAATACTATCTTACCAAAGAAAAAACATAAAGAAAACCATTAAAAAAAAAGTCTCTAAGTTTTTTATAATTTAGACACTGTTCAACATATTTTTTTTAAATAACTGACATTAGATATAAAAATTTTCAACAATTTATGATATTTTTTAAGGAAGGTTAGTTTTCGTCACTGTCTTCATTCACAGCGACATTGACTTTTTCATTAATGAACGGATGACTCAATATTTCGACAGGCTTTACTATTTTTGCTAAATATGGGGCATGAGACTGAAAATATATGTCAAAATCAAATGTCTCAAGCTGTATCATATTTAGCTGAGATAATGAAGGAAGATGGAACGATTAAACTCCATTGTGTCGAAATCACACCCAATATTATAAAATTTGAAGTGAAATCGCGATATATTAAGTCAAAAACATATCGTTGCTTTCTTGATTATCAGTCAGATAGGAATGACATCACTGGGATTACTATATATTGTTGTGAATGAGCTAATGGTAGGCGCGCGCTGTCGGATGTTGCTTACACATTGCTGTGATCATAAATTTTCTGTCTCATACTCGATATTTTGCAAAT
Source organism: Uloborus diversus (assembly GCF_026930045.1). NCBI lineage: Eukaryota > Metazoa > Arthropoda > Arachnida > Araneae > Uloboridae > Uloborus > Uloborus diversus. The sequence continues at coordinate 132,436,623 of NC_072731.1, forward strand.
AAATAAATAAATAAAGCCCGCTAAAATATTGAGTCGTCTGTTCCTTGATGAAAAAGTCAATGTCGTTGTGAATAAAGACAGTGACGAAAACTAACCTTACTTAAAAAATTATAAATTCTTAAAAACTATTGTATCCAATGTCAGATATTTAAGAAAATTATGCTAAACGGTGTCTAAATTATAAAAAAGTTACTTTAATATTCGAAATTTTTGTTTTTATTGGATCCAGACTGACAAATTATTCAAAATAGCGTGAACAAATTATATAATCGTCTTTATGTACTTTTGCATTGAATAATATTTATTTATGTAAACTTTAATCATTTTTTTACACTCCTAATAACTTCATGAAGGACATATCTTAGTTTTTTATGCATTTTTTTGTATTTGTTTCTCTGGTAAGGTAATATTTTCTAATTTAAAAAAAAGAAAAAAACATTTTATTAATTTTTTTATGAGCAGCTGCTTTTTTACTGACTTAGTTCAAATGATTTTTTTGGCAATAAAATATATTTAAATTTGTTTAAGCGCAAAATTATAAAAGAAAAAAAAAACTTTTTAGTTTTTTTTTCGTTTTGTTCCACCACTTCAAAAAACTCGAAAAAAATTTCTGAGTGTAGAGGAGTATTAAAGACGTTTTCTGATAACATTTGGTGAGTGACACTTTTCGGAAAAGCATTGAAAAAAACTATTTAAATTTTATTTCCGTCCCCGAATATCGGCTTTTCGTTTAAAAATTATGACTGTAGTAATTTTTCATGTATTTTATTTATAAAGATAAGGAAACAAAATTACTATTCATTAATTTTGAATTTTTAAATGAAAAAAAAATATAATTGAAAAAAAACAGGTTTAAAAAAAACTTGAAGGTGGTTTGAGATAAAGAGCTGAAAATTTGGCTGAAGTTTTTCTTATTAGACACCAAAATGATACCCAAAGTGCAAGTCGAAAAAGCCACAAGGGCAAATTTAACATAGAAACCCGGCTACGGCCTTTAAAGGGAAAAATAAAGCGTAAAAATGTAGTGGAAAAAAAAGATTAAACTGTGTCAGATCATTTCTTTTTACGCGCGCAGGGGGGGGGGGGGGTACGAAGTTCGTATTTTTTCCGGAGGGGGTCCGAGGAGATCAGACGATTGGGAACCTCTGATCTGTGTTACACTGCGATTTTCCCCGTTAAACTAAAGGGTTTGTTTTTCTGATTTTAATACAACAACACAATATAACTGAAGTTTATAACCTTACCCTGAATGATTTACAATTAGATATTTATGGAAACTTGGATCAGAAATCAGCTAACGAAAATCAATCATTCAAAAACTACATTTTCAGGTCAATAGGAGGCTCGATCCCATGCCAGTCAACTAATTATCAGGACGCTCTTGCCATCTAAGCTAAGATGCCTCCAACCCGAGATAGTATACAGTAAAGCAATGCATAATAAAGTAACAAAATAAATTGGCACTAAATTTCTAATGGTATTTATTTTATAATTAATAAACATTCTAATTACAGTAAAACCCCTCTTAACGGACACCCCAAAAATGCGGACACCCTTCTTCTGCGGACAATTTTTAGTTCCCCGATTCCAAGGCATATAACATTATTAAACCCCTGTAGTGCGGACACCCCTCAATTGCGGACAAAAAAAATTTGTCCCGTTAGTGTCCGCATTGGAGGGCTTTTACTGTATAAGAAATTAAAATTGAAATATAACTTCAATAGTTATGTTAAATCATACTTTCTATTGCTCATTATGGCAAACGTTTTGCTTTACCAATTTTTTGGGTTTTCTTCCCTAGGAAATCAAAATTTGTTTCTTGTTTAAAAGTATGTTGAGTTTGCTTCAAAATTATATGATTACGTTGCTACAAACCCCAACCCCATTTTGGGTTCCTTTAAGTTTATTTATTGTTTAAGAAATAAAAACTGTATTATTATCTACATGATAACTCCGATTTCACAACTTCCATGGACCTACCTAATTTATCATACTCGAGTTAGTTTAAAACAAAGTCGCTTTGTTTTCAATGATAAATTATGTTTTAGAATATTTAGCGGCAAAATCGCCCCGCCGGGCCTCCAGATTTCAAGTGCCGACATAACGCACGGAAGAGTAAACTTATAGTGCTGCCATCTGTCGCAATCTCTTCACATGCGTAACAAATTTTCTCTTGTGCAAAAATCATAATTATGACAATGTATGTATTACATTTGTTAAATAATGTTTGACACTAAGAGAATATGAATCATACAAAAAAAAAAAAAAAAAAAAAAAAATTAAACGGATGTAACTTTAACGTCCTGAAACGTAAGTTAATAGTTTTCTGAGTATGAAAATCGTTTGCTCTTTCTTCATTAACGAGAGGAGCAACTATTTCTTTCTATATATTTTTCTTTTTTTTTGCTCTTTTTCAACCCCCTTTATATATACGTGATGCACTAAGTAATGTTTCCTTCTATAAGTGAAATCTGAGCATCATTGAACTTTCTTAATTTAAATTCTCAGTACGAGATCAAAACAGGCTGTATAGAGCCTTCATTGGGTCTGAACTCCCCCTCTCCCCAGAAAATACACAACGCGGCACTTCAATTGTTTGTACGTAGACAGACTTCAATTCCCTCTCCGATGTATTCTTACAGGACTCCCTCCCCCCCCCCCTCCCTACCAGAGACGTAACTAGAGGGGGGGGGGGGGCAGAAGGGGCTCGTGTCCCGGGCGCCAGATTTTAAGGGCGCTAAACTGACTAAATAAATGCTTAAATTTAATTTTTGAAAAACGGACAAGTTATTAGAAGCCACCCCCCCCCCCCAAAAAAAAAAAAAAAAAGAAACACGCTGTGCAAGCGCAAGCAGAAATTTTGCCTTGTTTGATGTGGACAAAGAGTGGGAAGGATAGACAGAGAGAGAGAGAGAGAGAGAGTAGGAGGGCGCAGTAAATAGCATGAATGTGTTTTCTCAGAGTGATCAATACTTGTTATATCTTATCTAAGAATTTTCCTCTGGGAGGAGGAATATGGGAGCTAAGCTGAGGGAAGTACACACCAATACAAAACAGCGGAAATGTTCAAATGTCCTTTTTCTACAATTAAACGTCATAAAGCTGTCAACATGATGTCTTCCTCTCAGCTTTTACAATGACGAGAACTTGTCTACCCCACCCCAAGGGCCTGAGAGAAAATCGTTACTGTTCCCTTGGCCGTAGCCCATGGCTTAGAAATTGGAGCCACTATATTTGTCCAACGGAACCATTCTCTAAAGAGTATCTTCTTTAGCTCGTACCACGAACTTTTTTTCTGCATTTTACTCCGTTCTCAGGATATTTTTTACTTATCTTGTATAGTTTTAAATCAATGTTAAGATATGTCGAAAAAACTATTTGAAGCTGAATTCAGAAAGAGAGCGAAAGACCAAAAAAAGGCCCCAACAATCTTCATCTTATTTATCATCGTGGTTAACTGCTAAAGACGTTAAGAAAGCAGGTAAGGCATTGTTTATATAATTTGAATGATGTAATACAAATTTGTTGAATTTTATAATTTTTCTCATTCTTGGGAAAAAATTTCACACTATAATAATGAAGATTCAATTTAAAGTTCGGGAGGTTGCTAATTTTTCTTTAGAAAATACTAGGGTTATTTTGAGGATAAATTGAACTAAAACGATAAATTTTCGACTTAGTTTCAATACATTTTTTCCACCCACACAATGTTTTAAACATGCTTAAATCATCAACGTCAATCACTGTGTCAGAAATCAGCTATTTTTTACGGCTCTAAAGTTATTGAACTTTCCTTTGATATTTTTGATGCATATTTATAATTACAGTAGAACCTCGTTTATCTTGCCCCCCGTTTGTCCAGATCTCCGGTTTATCCAGATCAAATTTTTAAAGTTAAAAAATATATTCACTGAAATGATATAATTCTAAATTATGATATTCGGAACGAAACTGTCAATGTACCAAATATTTGCTCTTTATTTTTTTTAAATACACAACTCCTGCATAGGACGTGCAATAAATTATAGTCATCTTATAAACAACATGGCATATTTGGAGTGTCATTCCTACACCGCAGCAGCTGAACTAAAAATGATTAAGTGTTTAAGTGGGAGTAACAATCCTATGTAATTTTGTTACAGCGTTTTTTGCTGTTATAAAAGATAAGTCTGCTTATTTACGAATGTGTTTTACAAGTTACCCGGATTTTCGTTATCCGTATTGCCTTTGGTCCCCGCTAGTTCGGAAAAATGAAGTTGTACTGTAAATGAAAATAACCTGAACGGAAGCGCACTGAAAACATGTAACATTTAACATTTTTAAGATATGTGTTTTTTTTTATTATTATTTTTTTAAGGTTAACAGAAACAGTTTTGATCTCAAGCACATTAGGTTTCTGTTTTTCTATTAACTGTTTCTCAAATGTCGCATTTATAAGGCTCATGGCATTATAGACAGCGGACTCCTTTTCCACTGCCTAATTCAAATCTGACTTCCAGTCGTGAAACGGTTCAAAAATGATACCAAATGGAATGTTATTTATCTATTTGTTCTACTGGTTAAAGAGTACTATATCACGGTGTACCAAAAAGTTACATTACAAGACATATATAAATTGCAAATGCATTTTGTGTAAAATTCGTCCTTGGCTCATATGACTCAGTGAGAAACAAAGGGATGTAAGTGGATATTTTCAAGTTTTGAGTAAAACGCGATAGCCTAGGTAGGCTTTCATTAATTGTTTTTCTAAATCATGCTATACAGCAGCACCTACCAGGGTTACTAGTACTATCTCTTGCCCCAAGACAGAAGAGGGGGTTCTCCCACCATTTGCACTGGTTATCTCCAAATTTATAATTTTTGCCCTTGTGTTGACATTATGAAGTTTTTCGGGATTTTTTTTTTTTTTTTGTATGGGGGAGGGGGCGCCGAAACGAGGTCTTGCACCTGTTTGAAAATGACCTAGTTACGTCCCTGCTCCTTACCAGAAAATATATTTTACGAATGGTCTTAGAGAGGGAAATTTTGAAAGTGGAGCAATAAAAGAAGTTAGTGAACAGCGTTTGAAAAATTCAATTGAAAATTCAAACTTTTTTTATTCCTAAAGTTCATGTTGGTTTAAATACACGATTCTTAGTCGAACGTCGTTGATTTTTAAGAATATTTCCCGTCTCGAAAGATTTTTGTGTAACCTAATGGTTCTCACTTTTTTGATATTTCGAGAAAATTGGGATGAAATTTAAATTCTTAATCATTAATCATGTCTAATTCTAGTATTTACATTCTGCATCTTTTTGTATGCAACTGACATCGTGTTATGTATCATATGCAATTACCCACCATCACATATAATTTCAAAAACACAACTCAGAGATTCACTAACCTTCGAATCATATAAGTTGATAATTCCAATGGAAGCTAATATGGTGAAATCCCCTTTCAACGAAGACCAGTACAATAAAATATACTTTTCAGCGAAATAAGTTACCGCTGCCGTATCAACTGCCTTTGCATTCCTCGAGTTCCATTACAAAGAAATTCTCGTTATAAACGAATTAGATTTGCTGTCTATGGATTTGTTGTAACGGGATTCCACTCTGTTTTGTCATTTTATGTGTAGTCGTAGAAAACCGTTTGAAACAATTGGTTTTTCTTATGATTAATTAACCCTCGTTCACACTGTTCCCGAAACATTGTCATAAAATTCAAAGAAAGGGGTCTAACACTAAACTCTAGAATTTTAAATGAATTTCTTCAAACATAGACTCAGAAATAGTTATAACTCTTACCGTATTAGGACTTAAAGCACTGAATCGTTGATTAAATATTCTTACAATAGATCTATCAGAAACATTTTTCTCACATTTAAGTGTATGTTAAGTTCCTTTTTGAAGTGATAGCTTCTTATGAGAGGGTAAACAGATTTGTGACATAACGCGTAACGGCGCAACTCTCGTTTGGCATTCCTTTCGTTCGTGCATACGACAGAAGCGCTCATGCTCGGGGAAATTCTAATTCTTTACTCTTTGGGTCCGCTTTAAGCGTTAAGTGATAGTAGAAAAAGTAATGAAACTAACAAAAGATGGATGATCGTCGCAACATAACGCAATCTCCTAACGAAAGGTGAATTTAACAATACAATGTAATACCAATAACATAGTAAACAATATATATTCAAAACAGCATTTAATCTTTAAATTTATTTTCAAAACAAAAACATTTTTGCGATTTGTTATACTAAATACTAAAAATATCTCGCTTCATTTAGGGTTTTGAATTGTGATAAGGTGTACATATTTTAAACGAACTTCATCCCCGCAGACTCCGCAACGCGAAGGTTGCGGAGTCTGCGGAACGAGAAAACAAAAAATAATAAACATTTGATTTGTGCTTCACAGAATAAGAATAAAATCTAAACTGACTTTAACTTTAAAACAATCACTCGTTAAAAAGCTAGTTATTTGGGGGGGGGGGATCCTATAAAGTGTGCGGTTAGGGTCCCTGGTGGTTTTTGCAGGGGAGGGGGGCAAAATATCGATCCTAACCTGGTCGTAGAAATACGCCAATTTTATCATTGCAGATTTTAGCTTAACCTTGTGGTTTGTTTATGGTGATAACATTTATTTACAACTAACATTTTAAAACAGTATTAAGTTTTTAAATTTATTTTCAAAACAAAAACATTTTTGCGATTAGTTATACTAAAAATATCTCGCTTCATTTAATGTTTTGAACAGTGAAAAGGTGTACATCATTAGAACACACTACCGTATTATCCCGCGTTTGCCGGCATGCCGCAAAATACGAGGATCACCAGATTTTCAACAACCCTTTCTTGGTCCTTTTCGGCATGCCAAAAAAAAACAAAGTTAAAAAAAAAATCATAACAATTTAATACAATAAAAAATATATATTCACTTAAAAGAAAATAATATAAGTTCTATACTGGTGTACTAAGCACATGTATAATTCGTATCTACACTTTTTATCCAAATTATTGTCACTAGGTGATTCTTTGTAACATATACTACCTAAATACATTGTTTTAAGAATATTTGTAAATGGGAAATATTAAAATAATATTCCTGAAAAAGTGGCAGCCAAATAAAATACATGGAGGCATAAAAATTTAAAAAGTGATTTCAGATTTCTCATTTTGGGCTCAGCTGCAGATCTTGCCCCGTCTGATAAATTGCCCCAGTAACTGTATTTCACGATTGTAACAACACAGTGCACCTGTGTCAACTTTTTCAAGGGGATTTGTGCATAAAGATGCTACACGCATATACTAAAGCCATTTTCAGCGAATTTTCAAAGGTCATTACAGCTTCAGAGCAAAGTGAAAGGTAAGAGTGACATGTTTCAACGCTTGATCTAAGATTTTACTTTTAAGAAATTTTTGTTTAATTAACTATTGTCTAACCACGGATTGTATGGAAAGGCAAACATCCGGTTTACACGCGGAAATGGAAGTATCTATTTGTTTTGAGGGATGTCTGATTTTACAAATGTATGTTAGCCTCTAAATTAAGCAGAGTCACATTCAAATGCGCGGAATACGCGCATAATATTTTTATTTTTCCCCTCATTCAGATGGAGTCGCCTTTACTGGATGTTTGCCAATTGCATACAATCCGTGGTCAAACAGTAGCGTTCAAATATTATGTTCAATTATCGGTTTATACAGTAAAAGAGTATCATAAAGAAGGCTGTTACTATTAATTGCAGCCATTTTGGCTTGCTGTTTGAACAAGAGGTGGTGGGGCAACTAACCTTGCCAAAAAGGTAATATGCCCCTCCTGAATGAAGACCTGAATGACGTCGACTGTTGATTGGTAAATGTATAGACTGCATAAAACGTGCACAATGTATAATCAGAGATGTAATGACTGTGGCAAGATTGAAAAGCAAAAGGTATTAAAAACCACAAGTAATTTGCTTATTATGTAAAATATTTTAACCTACATTTGCAGTTTAGAATTAAATTGATTTCGATTTTTCATTTAGTTGCCCTCATTATAATTTGTATTTATTTCAACTAATTTAGTCTATTAATACACTTTCTTACTAATAGCAGTAAGTTTTGCAATACTGGACAAGTGAGGCATTTTACCTGGTGTAGTGGTACGAATTGTCTGACTGTCAAGGTAATATGCCCCAAAGCTGCAGTTTTTTTTTTTTGCAATAAAAACTTTTATTTATAGTTTTTAACCACGATAAATTTTACACAGCATCTGGACCTACATTAAGAGAGACGGGAAGTATTATCTTTTAATTTTCGTTAACATTTTTTTTTTTAATTTTCTGCTTAAGTGGGGCAAGATCGCCGGACTTACTCTATATTTTCATATTTGTGCAGAACGCATTTCATTTTCAATTATACATTTTTTGAATTCTTGTGATAGCCATTGCGTTACTAAGTACATGAACGCTTCTACGATAGTGGATGGGAAAATTTAAAGTATGTCGTTCTTGTTTAAGTATGAGTCTATGATAGTTAAAATTAAAATTTTTCATTTATGTTTACTTCGTTATGATAGTGATAATTTAGACATTATTTTTCGAATCTAATAAGAGTCTTTAAAAATCATGCAGATATGATACAAAGAATTGAAAATTTTGATTACCGTAATCTTGTTATTCCGTACGTTCTTTCTTATATATTTGCTCAATTAAAAGTAAAAAAAAAAGCGTTAACTTAGGAAATAAACTTTTGATTTCTCCTTTGATCAATGTTAATATGTTTGATGAGCTACTGTTCTCAAAATAATAGCTTAAGTATGTTAAGAGGCATAAATTAAAGCGATTTTCATCGGGAAAGTTCTTCTGGGTCAGCCTCTTTCGGTCACGTGACGAAACCAGTGATAGGGCTTTCTATGTAGGGGGTAGTGGTCGGATCTAGATGTCTATAAACTCTCGCAGCAACTGATCAGTTGAGGCACAGAAAGAAGTGCTTTAAAAGGGAGATTTTACAGTCACATTTCTAACAATCATATTCTATAATGATTCATTAAAAAATCATTTAGCAATTTATAATATTTCTATACATGTAATCACTGACGGTGCCTCATTATGGCATATAATTAGACACTTAATTATTTCCTCTTGATTTTTATACATTTTAATATCAAGTCATCCTAATGTCCCCTACCTAAGCATAACTGTTATTATTTCAAAGGAAGAATGTAGTAGGAACAGTTTACATTGGTGAAAACTTGAATTGCATTATGCTTTGAAACTGACATTTTTGTTTCAATTTTGAAATGAATATGAGCTGAATTTTCACGTATAAACAATATGTAACATATGAACCCGGGGACTAGTTTAGGATCTATCAACATCAACAGCACTTTCTTCGGTCGAGTGGGTAGTTACTTGTAAATTGAAACTCTAACTGCGAGAGCAAGTGCGAAATAGCAAGGATATAGCGTTCCGTAAAATTCGTCAGATTGTTCAGAATTAGGATCATAACTTTATTGTGTATCTATTTTTTTTTCTGAGAGAATAAAGCTAGAAAAAAAGTCACGACAGTACAAGGATATTCTCACTATTAAACTCTTATATTCGTGAAACAATAAAAACACAGTAAGGATCTCATAGTAAAACAAATGACCCTTTACAGTAAGTGTTAAAGGTATGTAGGTCATAATTTCAGTTATTTTCTAGATTTTGCAACTATAGTATTTAAACATCATAATAACTTAATTTCTTAAGATAAAAATTTTAAGAGTTAAGAATGTAAAGTTATAATTCAATGGAAAACAAAGCATAACAATCATTATTTCACTACTTATTTGCAGTTCTAAAACTAGAATTTATTGCATTTTTCCGCCAGAAAGACGTTAACAAGTTTCGTGGCAACAAAATTTGTGTCAAATATACATTTGTCACACTTACATCAAATTTAGACAAAAAAAAAAGAGATAAATTTTACTTAACAAAACAAAAGTTAAAGTTCTTGACAAAAAAAAAAAAAAAAATAAGGGGAAATTTAGCTTCAATAAAATTTTCTTGATAAAAATTCTATATATTGATGCATTTAAGTTACACAAAAAACATTTCCCAACGAAAAAACTAAAAAGTATTGCTTGTACTTCATATTCTTTTGATTAGATCAGTGGTCTAATATAGGAAAGTATTGCTGTACCAATAAAGGAAAAAATTCCATTTTTTATTTCTGTGCATGTACCTTGTTAAAAAGCTTTAATATCTAGTATTTAAATGTATTATTGTAGTGTATATTAAATACCCTGCATAATCATCATCATCATATATATATATATATATATATATATATATATATATATATATATATATATATACACATACATACATAAAACTCGCGCCATGGCATGATAATTTGATCATATGTTTTGGTAATGTTTAACAAGCAGAAAAATACTTTATTGAGACAAGGATGGAGGGGGGCTGAACTGGATACAGTAACTTAACTGTTTTACTGGTAACACTGTGTCATTTCAGAGACATAAAGATACAAAAATGTGGTCAACAATGAAACGCTATCTACTGGAGTTTAAGGTTAATCCTCCGGAGTTAGGGTTAAAATTTCAACTATCAAAATATCAATAAACAGGTAATTGCTTCATTCAAATGTAGGAGCAATTTTCACCCGTCATATCTTCACGGGCGATTTTCTTGTACTATAATAACACTTAATTTCATTTACAAGTTTTTATTGCATTCAACTAGATATAAGTACTCGAAATAAGATTTTAGAAGTGTTGAAATCATATCACTTTGTAACACAAGCTACACCAAATTGAAGATTGATAAATCTTCATTTTCGTAGCCTTCAGACCTAAAATTTTGTTCTTCCACCGATACAGGCTTATAAAAGTGTATAGGATTACCTCTATTATATTTGCTCTGTTGTCAGTATGCAGTCCAGTTACTTAAAGAAAAATGTACTAAACATCTCTAGCCTTGCAGACGATCGCTTCGAATGTTTGGCAAGTTGGATATTTGTGTACAATATTTTCATACTCCGATTCAGATATTGGTGGATCCTATAGGCAACCATTTTTTTTCGGGGTCCTTAACATAAGCATTAACGGAGAACCAGGAGTTGAGTTTTCAGGTATGCTGAGGAGCTCAACTACTCGTTCAACAAAATATTTGATGAATTTCAGGGCATCCCGAACCTTAAATACTAATAAGAAAAGGTAAGTGCACGAAGAAGAAAACCTAAATGTTCTTTCCTTTTCTTAAATAATAGACTAAAACAACTTTAGTCATCTTGGGGTCCTTAAAAATCGGAGGTCCAAGGCACTGTCTAGTTTGTTTGTTCGGTAGCCAGACTCTGAAAATTTCTGGTCGTTACTGATTATTTCCGGACAACGTTCCAGAATTTTACGGCTTTCCACCAGTTTCCAGTAAAAAACAAGCATGTTTCAGAAAAGTTTTCGGAATCGCAACGAATTGCATGAATGTAGATTTTTTACTACTGTGCAATATGTTTTTTTTTCTCTACTAGTGTAAACATTATTAAGTAATTTACCTACAATTCAATCACGGTCCCTCTAGATTGACAGTGCTCCAACAGTGGGTGAAATGCAGTCCGGATATTGTAGCTTAGCAATAGTTGCAGGTAAATTCGCGTTTCGATACTTTCTGACATGTCTGTATTAGCTTCGGCCGTATTTGGCTTAGCAGCTCTCATAGTAAACCAGGAAGGAGGCAGGCTTTTACTATAAACATATTCTAAGTTTTCTTGGAAGGTTCCTATGTAATTTGAAAATCATGACTGGTTTTTATTGAGAGGGTTTCTGAATTTTCCAGAAAGATTCCTAGTTAATTTAAACTGTAATGATTTTAGCCAAGTATGTTTCTGGTAGAAATTAGGCACACTTACTACCTATTGTTCTCCCATGAACGTTCCTGAATTTTTATTTTACAGTACGGGCTCTGAATATTTATCAATGAAAATTCTATTTTTTATGTTTTATTTTAACTATGGATAAAACTCAAATCTCTGTCACGTGTCTTTCACAAAAATGTCGTAGAAGTTAATGCTCCTAACCAAAAAATAGTGTCATAGCTGAATTTAGGCCACCAAGTTCTTCCATTCTGAGAACATTCTGAATCATCATAGTTATTTCCAGGTAGCGTTTTGGGGTTTAACGGGTTTCCATCCGTGATCAGTGAAAAAATGGGATCTATGCGAAAAATTTTCTGAACTGCTACAAGTTGCATGAACGCAGACTTCCCACTGTTGTGAAAATGTTTAACTCCCAGTGTAACAATGTGCTCATTTCTTTCTTTGGTGTTTCTCCACAATTCTGTTACGGTAACTGTAGCTTTACTGAAATTGCAGGCAAATAAGATGTTTACAATTTTCATGTAATTCTGCCTTAGCTTCGGCTATGCTCCCTGAAATGCTCTAGGAGCTATTTTGGTAAATCAAGAAAGTTCCAAGGTATTACTATGAACATATTTCAATTTTCTTGGAAAGTTCTTGTTCCAGAAACGTTGATGGCTTTTATTGGAAAAGTTTTTAAATTCTTCAGGAAGACTGCAGATTAATTTCAGGAAGTTTACTGACTATTAGAGGGAAACTTTTCTTTTTGAAGTGATAACTTCTTATGGGAGGGTAAACCGATTTGTGACATAACGCGCGTAACTGCGCAACTCTCGACTGGCATTCCTTTTGTTCGCGCATACGACAGAAGAGCGCATGGTCGGGGAAATTTTTTTCTTTATTCATTGGGTCAGCTTTAACATTGTAAGCAATATATATTCAAAACAGATTTAATCTTTAAATTTAGTTTCAAAACAAAAACATATTTGCGATTAAATATACTAAAAATATCTTGCTTCATTTAGGGTTTTGAACTGTGATTAGGTGTATATATTTGAAACGAACTTCATTCCCGCAGACTGCGCAACGCGGGGGTTGGGGACAGCCGAGAAAACAAAAAATAATAAATAGACATTTAATTTTTACATCACAGAGTAAAATCTAGAATGTTTCGTAAGTTTAAGTGTTTTTTCTGATAAACGAAATATTTTGAAACGACGCGTCATTTAATCTATTGTTTTTGCGCCGACATCAAAACTTATGTTTAAAAGTCTGAATGGTGATCAAAGAATAAAATTATTTTTCATTTAAAGCAATTTTGAAGTCGGTTCTTTTTTTTTTTCAAAATTGCCAACATATATGTATCTCCAAACAAAAGTACTTCAAGTATTATTCAATTTATTCATAAACAGCTTTTAAATTATACACAAGAATGTTCTGCTTTAGTTAATGAAGATTATTATACAATTTCTTTAACTTTAACCGGAGACTTTAATGTTAATTTTGCTTCTGATACAATGCAAAAATTCCGTTGCCTGTTATAGCTACCATAAGCCAATTGTTACTTTCATAGGATTAAACAGTAATAATAATTTAATCCTATGAAGGTTATCACTTCTGCCGAGCGTCCCATGACGCACTTTTTTTTACCATGTGCGCTACAGGTGGAAAGTAGGCACATCAACTGCCCGTTATTTTGGAGTGTACGAAATCTGTTCCAAATATCCCAGCAGTAAAATGACTGTCGCCCTGTGAAAATATGTAAATAGCTATAAGGACTGCTGAGTCGGAGAGAAAATGACCAACTCCGGCAATTTTAGAGCTTTCGACTCCGACTCCTTTACCCCAAAATCAGTCCGACTCCGACTTTGACTCTGCAACCACTGGACCACCAACCACTTTTAAACCTTCAGCTTCTGACTTCTTTACGCCAAAATCTGTCCGACTCCGTAGCTCTACTAACGACTCATTCAATTTATCATAGCTTCACAGCAAAATATTTTTTGAGCAATCACTGTTGCTTATTGTTCTCACTTGACTGTCCTTGGCATTGTGGTTCCTTTTTCAGCTTGGACTAGGGGCCGCTGCAGCACCACCGCCCACCAGCCTCTGCAGGCGCGTCGGAATCCGCTTTTCCTGGTCGGAGGCGTTCATGTCCTAATACATACACATGCTCACACATATACACTCTCACATATACACACACGCCTACCTGCATACACACAAGCCTACAGATGCATGCACGCGCATCTACGCACACACACACAACTATACACACGTAACCGCCCTGGAGGAGAGGCAAGCTTGAGCGGACAGGCCGTTTCCAGAAATAATAACTCCAATGTGTAGGGTCCTGTTGCAACTCGTGATTGCAAAATACATAGATGCAATTCAAAATGTCAGAATTCAAATTAATTTAATTTCTTTTTAAAACGAAAAGTTCTGATCTCTGAGAAAACTTCATGCACGTGCGGTTTTGTTTTTCTAAAACACATTTATTCATTAAAAGACAAGTACAAGTGGACATAAACAAATAAAGCTATTTACAAGTTCATCGGAAATATCAACCGACGATTTACATAAAATCTTTGATATCCTGCTTTGATTTATCTTTTATATCCTGCACACAATTACAATTCAGATGCATTTTGTAAATTTAGATTATCTAAATTAGGTATAATTTTATGAAATATGACTGACAGCTATATAATTTGAATGAAAGTAACTTAAAAAGGAATACGAAAAGTTAAGAGCACATTTTTAAATGAAGAGGCATATTGTTAAAACTTTAAACAGGTAACAATTCACTAAATAGTCACGAAAAAAAGCAATCAATAATTATAAAAATGCATAAAATATTACTCATTTTTCATTCATCATTTATTTATTATTTAATTGTGAACCTTTTGAAATGGAATCATTTGAGAAGAATACTGAGAAAAATCTTGAACTTCGTTTTCTAATTCTAAGAACGTAGGTAAGCTGATAACTTCATATAAGTGTCGTTTTTGTAAGCTGACTTGAACTTTCATCACTTGCTTTTTCTAACCTATATCTATGTACCCGTATTTACATTAAAAAAATCATGTTTCATCATTGTACTTTTCATTTAACATGCAAAGATTCTTGGAAAAAGTACAGTACAGCAATAATTCAGTTCAGCGACAGCACTTTATGAAATTTCTTCTGGACATAATTGTGTGTTACTTTGAGCATAAGAAAGATATCTCCCTTTGTACATCGTTGCTGATGGAAAAAATCTTTTACGTGATAAAATGTTGTCATCCACTTCAGACTGTCGACTTAGTCCAAAAATCAAAATTTGAACTCCTATTGATATCTCTTTATGGACTATGGTTTTCAGACTTGGCTTGTTTTAGCTTACAAAGTTATATCAACCAAAAAAGCAGTATTTTTATCACGAAAGAGCTTCTTGTCATCTGCAACGATAATTTTGTGATCCCCTTATTCCTTAGTTAAGGAAAAAGTATTCATCGCTAAAGGTTTATAGATGCTTGAAAAGTATTTCTTAGAGCATGGATGTGCATGATTTGTGATGATTCGGGCCGTCCAGCAGCTCTGGCTCAGACTAAGTGCAGGTTGGCTAGAATCTGTGCCGCATCATCTTCATCCAGTCCTGGATTGAGGGCCATTAGTTCGTCCGCTCGTGCAGAAATCGCCCGCATTTGCTTTGAGGCTTCGGCTGTCATCATGTTGGGTGTTAACTGTTGAGCTCCAACGTTTTGTGCTTGGTGCGCTTGGTGATGATTTTGAGAATGGTGTTGAATCATCCTTGGTGGTGGAGGAGCTGATGTTAAGATCTGTAACAAAAACGAATTATTACTTTTGTGTGGGGACTCAATAAGATAGAGTGTCCCTAGTTTGTTGGAGGACATTTAAACTTTATTTATTAAATTTTACCCCAAAAATTTTGCTTAAATAATATAAAACAAAGGGAAATAAATAAATACTGCTTTGACGTGTCTACGAGAGTATTCATACGGACATTCTCTTGGGAAGGTTTATTAATTGAAGGATTGAATCTCTCAGAAGCTCTTTGATCTTTTCCTCTCATTATTCAATTTGAGCATTAGTTAGTTTCAAGCACAAAACAATAGGACTACTTGCGTCGACATTCTTGTTTAGAAAAAAAAATAATTTTAAAATATCAGCGAAATATAGATAGTTAAAAATGACAAACAAATTAGCAGGAAAAAAGTGATTTCGAAAACCTCGACCAAAATTTATTTAGTGAACTATTATTTCTGGGCATGGTTGTGACACTGCATTCTAATTGTTTCAAACATTGAATGATAGAGATTATAAATGCTTCAATGTTAGAAAAATATTCTACAGAATATGGTTTTTTTTTTCAACAAAATATCATAATGTATAACAACTTAGTTTTAAACTTAGATCATAAAGCAATTAAATAGTTACGGCCTCTATAGATTAAAAGAGCTAATATATTCTAGCGTTAAAAATTTTAACTTTTCTAAATGTTGAAAGAACGAAGAATTATGTATTTTATTAACAAAAATGTACTACAAAAAGGCGTTTTCAAAAGACAGAGATTTTTCTCTCAACGAATAAGAAATAAGAAAAAGTAAAGTATTTTGTCGTAAGATAATAAAATAATGATTTTTTACTTAAATGTGGAAAAAAACCTCGAAAAATGAAACGGATAATCAGTGTGATTAAATATGCTAATGACAAATAAAACCGTTATTCTAGAAAAACGAAATCATCTAAGCATTTGCTTGGGTTATTTTTTCAGAATTGTATTGCTTTTTTGAAATTTATTTTGTCTCTACTAAAACAACTTTTTTATTCATGACTGCTTCATGTTTCAAGTTAGATTTTTTTTTTAACGAAACCACAAGTAATATGCATTGTATTGTTAAAACTACAAAAAAAAAAAAAAAAAAAAAAAAAAAAAACATAATCACCTATAGAGGATCCATAAAAATAACTCTTATTTTCAAAATAATTAAATGCTTGTGAATGTTCCACGTTAAGTCACTACATTGTTTTTTTAAGCACCTAACATTGACATTAAAGAAATTACAGGATTGTAAGCATAAACTAGTTAGTATAAACACCTTGCACAGTAACAACCTAAACCTTCCATTTTATAGCACTCTTGCAACGCTACAGATTGCATTATGTTATTACAAATGTGAAAGAAGCAAAATTCTAGCCTTTACAGTTGTCTTTTCTAAACATTCCGAAAAAAAAAAGAAAATTTTCCAAGCATCAGTTTTTCTACGTTTATTGCTCTGGTAGATGATATTATACTCTGTTTTATGGGGAAAGAATTTTCTCTCCGTTGAAAAAAAAATACGCATAATCTATCTCGACATTTAGCTGGACTTGATATTTTCGTCTTTAACTTTATTTAGGTTAAATTTATAATTTGAATAAATGATATACTTCTGCAAATATGAATGCTTATGAAAATGCCGCATAAACGGTTTTTAACATCTTCTAAAGTGCATTTCTATCTAAAGTGTCCGGTTAACATTTTAAGATCTCCAGGCTAAAAATTCAGAACTTCATTCATTTCAATTAATTTACTGTTTTTACATCTTAGCCCATTAGCAAGTTTGTTTTATTAATCACTCGACCACTTATTAACTTGCCAATATCATTCGCCTGAGATGTAACATTTCAAAAATATGTATCTTGATTTTATTTCAATCTTTGTCAAATTCATTTCATATTGTATGCGTTGATGAATCTTAAAACTACAGAAAAATGAAAAAATAAATAAATAAAAATCCAAAGCAGTTTTAAATTGATACTTTTTTAAATGAGAAAACATTCGCATTTTGTATATTTTTTGAAAACCATTACACTGTTAGTCTTTGAATACATTTATTTCAATGCAAGATGAGTGTAAACTGGAATTTAATGAAATGGCATGAAGCGTTTCTACCATTTTTTTTTCTTTTCTATCCTTCTTCTTGTTTCTTTTCTCAATTGTCTCTTTCAACTAAGGCATCATTTGAAATGTATATTATTTGCTAATTTTGTTGGTTAGTGTTTGACTAATTTGGCCTCGCTTTGAAAATTAATTCTTCTAACTTCATGCTGAAGAATTCAGACATTATCTCTGCTGTTACAAGAAAATGGCGTCGAAAACATCATGGACATTTCGGCATTATGTCTTGCCATTCCGATGGAGACAAATGTCAATAGCTTCTAGAATTAACAATAGACTAAAGTAAATTTCTGCTACAAGACGCCAATAAAAAGCTGTTCTAAACTTAAACTAGTGGATTTTTTTCTCCTTTTTTTTGTGAATAAAAATGTGATTTTGGTGAAAAGCTAGAAAAAGCAACCAGAAAGTAATTATTGCAATATAAAAGTAGTCGAGGTCTTTCAATCAGCAAGACTTTTACTACTTTTACTTTTTTAACAGTTCGTAATTGCATTCCACTCATAGAAATTGTAAGGCACTCAACGTGTTTATACATCCTAATTGAATCGATAAAGGGACTAAAGATTTTTTAAAAAATAATTGTAACAGAATGTTACTTGAAGCTTGAGGTCCTGTCGAAGTAAAAAATATGCTCTCAATAATTCTTTTAACTGTGCCGAAAGTAACTATGGCTCGTCAAAGAAAAAGACACAACTACCAGTGTCATAACGTACACTCTATAACAAAAAAATCGACGCACCAAGAAGGAGTGATCCGATTGAGATGAAGATTGTTGGATAGGAAGACAATGCACAGAATAGTAAATGATTAAATTCTCAGAACAATTGAATAATTTATGTCAGAGTTACAGTAACAAGTTCAATAACGTATTGACCCACCTCCAGCCTGTATACAAGCTGAAGCACAGCGTGGCAAACACCGATAAAGCTCCCGGAGGGTGTCCTTCTGTATTTCCGACCAAATTCGCTCCAATTGTCGGACGAGGTTATCAACATTCCTTGCCAGATGCAATCGCCATCCCATCATATCCCAGACATGCTCGTTGGGAGAGAGATCTGGTGATCTGACAGGCGATGGAAGAGTTTGAAGAGCTTGCAGACAGTTCATAGCAACACGTGCCGCATGTAATCTGGCACTGTTCTGATGAAAACCAGCCGAGGGTACGGCAAAAGGAACGGCAGCAAAACAGGTCTTAGGATGTGGTGGGCTTACCACTGTGCAGTATGTGTACCTATAATTACGACCAAAGGGGTCTAGTTATCAAAGGAAATAGCACCCCAGACCATAATGCCTTGTTGGGGGCCAGTGTGGCGTGAAAAAGTGAAATCAGGATCCCCCTTCTGCCCTGGGTATCTCCAAACACGTCTTCAATGAACGTCATGACACAGTTGGAAGCAAGATTCGTCGCTAAAGACTATGCGTCCCCAGTCGGCACCATTCCAACCTGATCGAGCCATGCACCACTGCAATCTGGCTCGGCAGTGTGTAGGCGTCAGTGGCAGGTGGCGTAACGGTCGGCGCGAGCGTAGATTTCGTTGTCCCAACCGTCTGTAAATGGTCATAATGGACACTGGTGTTTGAGTTGAATGTCAGATGGTTCATAGAGAAGAAGAAAGCGCTGTGACAGCTGATCAGACAATCACTCTCTCATCACGATCTGTTGTGACCCTAGGTCGACCGCTACCTTCCTGACGCTGAACTCTGCCATTTTCCACCCATCCTAGCTAGCATCTTCGAATCGCCGCATCATTTCGACTGAAATGACGAGCGATTCTCCGATTTGACCAACCTGCCTTTTTCAATCCAATGATACGACTTCTTTTAAACTCTGACAGTTGCTCGTAATGAGCACGACCTATGCGGCGAGGCATTTTTAAGTTGTTGAAAGGTAATCTGAATCGCAATCAAACAAAAAGTTTTTACAACTGTTGAAGAACTTCTCTTTATATACATCTGCTGGATGCGCAGTTTCGATACGCTGGAGATCAAACTATTCATTTATTGGACACCAAATTTTAGTCGTTTGCATATCTGGTCAAAATATCTGGTGCATACAAAATTTCAAAGCAATCGGATGATTACTTCTTGGTGCGTCGATTTTTTTGTTATAGTGTGTATTTCTTTTGAAGCGCAAAGGTTAATTCATTGTTATTTAGAATTAATAAATATTTACAGTGTCACAGCTTTGAAAATAATAATTTTTAAAAAACGTACCTGACGCGAAGGATGAGCTGCGAGTAAAGCTGAGGTCTGAAGCGCCTCCTGTGCCGCCAAAAGCTGCCCTGCTTCCCTCTGCGCCACCAAGATATTTTTGGCTTCTTGTGCAGCAAGTAGTTTTCTAGCCTCCATCAACTTTCTTGCTCTTCTGGCTGCTATAAGTTGTTGACTGAGTTGTGCCTCCGCCAGTAGTTGACTCTCTGTCAGCATCCCCATGGTGGGCATAAAAGCCATTGGAGCTTTGGCAGAAAAGAGGGCACTCTCTTGGTTCAACATGAGATCTGCATCAGGAAGAAGATTCATCGCCATGGATGCATGTGGTTCCAAGAGATCTTCTTGAAGTAAAGATGGATGTCCTCCGCCATGGATGTCCATAGGAAACCTGAAATATTACAAATTCATATCTGTCATCCTTGAAAAATATTACTCTTTAAGACAGACATACATTTTTTTTTTCACAAAGAAGGTATATGTATGCAATATCGTCGCCCTGTTCAAGTAAAAGCCAATCCAAAAATTGCGATTTGTAATAATTCCTGTTTGAACTGTTGAACCAGTATAAAAAAGAGTCAAAGGTATTTTACAGCTATCTTTTCTTACAGTAGGTTCATTGGTGTAACGTGTAAGTTGTACAATGATTTTATGTTAACCAATGGTTTATGTTAACCAGTTAAACAGCTTATTTTAAATTATAAATGGACTGGAAATACATGAAATTCTGTTGTAGTATGTTAAAAAATTTCTATGTACCTACTAATATTTGCCAGAACACCGACGGTATATATTTTATATGGTGCGCTTCTATACCATTGCTGCATAATGTTCAATATTGGAAGAAATATTTGTGCTCACTATGATCTTGATTCTTGTGAAGAACTAAAAGATAATACACACAATTTGAAGGGAAGGTATTCATGAGTTTCAGTGTTGCAATATCACTTTATTGGAAACATTGCTTTAGTAAGGCTCTATTTCATAGAGCTAAAGATCCTGTTTTCGGAGAGTCAGGAACATGTTTTTGCAATCCTTACTTCTAAATATATTCCTTGTGTTTTGTTCTGCAAAATATTTTTCTGATTTATTTAGCAAAAGATTCTGGCTTCAACAGCATGCTCTGAAATAAGTATTTAACTTTTTGTGGATAGTACCACAATTATTTTTGTAATAATAAAAGCGATTATACGTCTTAACGTAACGGTTTTTGGAGGCCGTAATAACCTCTTAAAGATGTCACATCAGATTGGCTGACTATTATCTAAGGAAAACTCATCGTTCCATCCCACATCTATTGGACTTAATCTATTTCTGAAATAATCGATTCTTTAAATGAAGCTATATGCTCGGAAATGAAAGCAAATATAAAATATGAAATGATGGAAACGAGGTAAAAGAAGATGACAGGGATTTCCTTAGTGTGAACAATGAAAGCTATTTAAGATGTACATTTGAAAACTTTCATTTACATTTCATACAAACATTGAGTTTTGAAATTAGAGTAACCCTTCTCACCAAAGTTAAAATAGGCTCATGTAAAATGGTTACGTTCAAAACAGATGGAAAAGTTCCTTCCCTCATTTTTAGACCACATTGTAAGAAAAAGGAGTAATTTGCAAATCGTTTCCTGAACCACTACAAATTGCAGGAATACAGACGTCTCTCACTGTTGCGAAAAGCAGTTTTAGTTGCAAGTGTGAAGACGTACTCAGCTTCATTATTAAATTAATCCTCAAATGAGGACGAGTTGTTGTCTCACAGGCAAGCTTTTTTTGTTTAGATTTGCAGGCAAATAAGCTTATTTCTATTTGCTTGCAATTCTGCTTTTTCTTCGACCCTATTTGCTTTAACAGCTTTCCTGGTAAATCAGGAAAGTGCCAAGTTATTACTATGAAACATTTCTAAGTTTTCTTCTAAGGTTCCTAATTTATTCCAGAAACTTGGCTGGGTTTAACTGGGATGATTTAAGAGCTCTTCCAAAAGATTCCATGTTAATTTCAAGATCATTAATGAAGTATGGAGAGAAACTTTCCTGCTCTTTTCAGATATGTTACTGCCAGAAATTAGGTACACGAACTGCCCATTACTTTTTAGAAATGTTCCTGATTATTTTATAGTGTATATTGTCAAATTAGTTATCAAAATTAATGTATGGGTACCTTCCATAGGGATGTCTTGGAGGATACCTGGGTCCACCAATCAATGCGTGCAATATATGTCTTCCAGCAGCACTAGCTCCATGCTTTGCTCGATGGTTCAAAAGTTTGGCTAAAATACCAGTAGCTAGAAGCAACTCAACAGCACCTGTCCCCCTGTTGTGGTGGTGTCCTTTGAATCCACCCATCAGACCTTGAGACTGGACAGTTGTAAGGGATGCTATTAGCATGACGAGAGTGAGTAGTGGTAAAACACGTCTGTCTTTCATTGTGCTGCTTTTTCTGAAAGAAATATATAAAAATTACTCTTCCAACAAAAACAGTTCCAAAATTTTTTTAATGAGTGGATGGAAAGTAATATTCTAATGTTTATTCCGAATCTTCTTTATTACCTGAAGTTGCAAAATAAAGTATGTCATACTACCTTATTATTAATATTTTACTTATTTATTATCATTATTATTTTTATTTATTTATTTATTTATTTTGTTTCCACAAAATTTCGAATAAGGTACGATGTGTAACAGTTTTAAATATTAAACTTTAATGTCTAAAATGACTCTATTAATTAAAATGTTTGCCTTTATTTCAACATGTTTCTTTAAAACAATTATTGTTTAACCTAGGGTTATAAGAGTTTTTGGTTGTTTTATCATGAAAAAAAAGACTTAAAAAAATTATATGCGACAATAAATTGGGCGATTTTTAAAAAAATACCGAGAACAAGAAATCATATATATTTATTAATTTTAAACTCAATCAAAATATTTAAGAATTTATTTTACAAACTTTTTACTGATGAAAAAAGTTTTTTTTCTTTTAAAAAAAAAGGCAAAACAGCATATTTTAGATTATCTGAATTTTTACTTTTTTTCTTCTTTTAACATCGCCCTATTCGAAACATCTGGAGCAATTCATTTAAGTTTATTCTGATTTTGATTTTCCAGAAAATAAAGTGTCAATGGCAGATTATGACTTTTAACTTTACCCCACAAGTAATTTAAAAAAAACCAAAGAGCTTCATATTTTGAATGAATTTCAATACATTTCTGAAAAAGGTTTTAGTCGAAGTAAGATATCGAATAAAACGCCGTTTTGAGCGTAGTCTGATTTTCACATTTGTTCTTACTCTCTGTCTCTCTCTGTCTTGCACAAATACACAACCTTTTTTATGCTATATGTTTTGTACAAACTTAGCGTTTGATGAATTGCGTCAACATTTTGTGTCTATATCAATTAAACTGGCGAAACCAAATTATTGGTCTGAAGAAAAAAAAGAAAGTAATTGATTCCCCAAATTTGAGTCCAACGACTGGAATTGTCTCAGAGCTAATTCAAGCATGATGTCTGTGATAATTCTTTTCTCAGATACAACAGAGACATCCCGTTCTTTACATTAGCCTCGCAGATGCGGCATCATCAGACCTTGAAGTTATGAGTTGGAAAGTGTCTCTCCCTTGAACGCTCCATTTAGAAAAGATGTTCTCAATCTTCAAGGCGGCCTATTGCCTCCGTTTTTCGGCCTTCAGGCTACACCCCGAAACTAATGACTCATATTTTTTCTGAAACCAAAATCCACAATCCGAAACAGATTGAATTAGTTTCACTGGGTAAGCTACGAGTTTTCCATATTTATGCAAATAAAAGTAAAAGAATAAACCTTTGCATCTTTAGACGAGTATGATTACTTTTTGAAGATCACCCCGTCGGTTATAGATTAGCCTACAAAAATTAGTCGGATCTGCTCTTAGTTTTGTAATATTACACATCATATTTCTGCTCAGCTGATTTTATAGTTGAGTAAAAGAAAAGCGTTGCCTCCAGAACTACCGAAAGTTGAAATCTTTTTGTCGCATGTACTGATTTCATCCTGGGATAATCCTGAATTTTCTTCTCCGGGGATTTATTTATTGATGTTTTTTTTTTTTTTTTTTAAACCAAATGAAGTGAAACCTTTGCTTGGATAAAACAGCATATACGATTTCGTAAAACATATACAGTAAAAAATCTCTAAGATCTTCGTATAAAATAAAACGAAAGATCAGATTGTTCCCCTTGTTTCAAGTTCCTCTAAACAATAATCATAGCTTCAATGGAGTCATTTGAATCAGATCATATTAATATCATTTTTATTTTGTTTTGATGTATTCAAACATTTTGAAGGTCATGCTATAAAAAATAATAATAAATATTTTTTTTTTTTAAAGAAAGGGTTGCCGATGCTTCACTGCGTCGTAAAAAAATAATTGAATACTTGTTAATATCTATAGTGGTGAACAGCATAAGGCTGCGGTGTTTTCAAAACAGAATTTGGTATATTTTGTATGTGTAAATATTCGCAAACGAGGAAGAAACTTATGATTATTTAATTTTCGTGCATTACTTTACAGATGGGAGGGAATGACGGAAGCAAAAACCCTTATCTGGTTTTATGCTTTCATATAGATTCCATGAAAAAATTTCCGGCAGATTAAAGACGCAAATATTCTGCAATATTTTTCTGGGTTTCCATTTGTAAATTACTACAAAAAAGTTTATTTTGTTGTGATTCTAGGAAGGAAATTGACCGTTGTGAGGGAGTGACACTAATTGCTGGGAACAAACTTAAAAATAATTAAATGCAGTAATTTTTCATGAAAATTTAATATTTAATGTTTTTATAACTTAAATTCCTCAATATTTTAAAATTAAAAATAATGTAAACTCATTGTTTGTTTGCTTCGAAATAATTTTTGCTAATTTTTTACCAACAGTGGGGGACAAGCGTGAAAATGCCATTTGAGTACTTTAGATTTAGATTAAATACATCTATATAAATAAAACAAAGAATATATGTGTGTATGTATGTTCCCTATACAAATCCACAGTTTACGTCGGATCTCGACCAAATTTGCCAGGGAGGTACTTGGGCACCCGAGAAAGAACGGAGGGGAGACTGTTGTAATTTGAGCCCATGCCACCCATGCACTCTAATCAGCTAACGCTTTTACCTAGTGAGGAAACACGGTACTATGTCAGCCGTGACAGTCTCTCCACCTGCCAGAGTGAGTTGTAGGTTGAAACTCCAGCTTTTATGTGGACAGTGATTGTTTTGTGATTTGTGCAAACAAAAGTAAATAATTCCAGTGTTACTAAAATGAAATTGGACTTTTAAAGACTAGTGTTACCCAACTGATTGACCATTATATCTAGTGCCTATCTCTCGGTAAGTGTATCAACATTTAGTCTTTACTTTTTACGTAGCTGTTAAGTTAGGGTAGCCACTTTTTTATAAACATGCACCCTCCTGTACCTTGAAATCAAGCTCCATCTTGTACCTTGAACCACTGGATCAAGGTACAATAGGTACAATAGGTTGTAGTGATTGTTCTTTTTTAAATTTTATTTTTTAGGCAGGATTTCATCATGCCTCGAAGTAAAACTGGAGTCAAGAGGGATCCAGTAGATGTTGAGGCATTGCAAAATGCTATTAAAGCAGTAAGAAGCAATGATACCGAAAAAAAAAAAAAAAAAAAAAAACTTTTAGAGAGGCCGAAAAAGTATTCAAAGTGAGCAGGTCAACCATTACTAGGCATTTAAGAAAGTTGAATGAGAGTGGGTCCAATAAACTTGAATACAACGTAAGTTATGCAGTTAAGCAAGTACAAGAGATCTGTCTCAAGTTACACGAGCATCATGTACCATAGACCAAATTACATACAATTTGTGAAATATATACAAAAGTAGAAAAATATTTTTTTTTTACAATCCGAAATATATTTTTACTTATGCAAAAAATATGTTTACTATTTTACTTATGAAGTTAAGTTTCAATAACTAAAAACCATAACAATCACACATTCTTTTTTTGAAATCCAAAACGTTTTAGAAGCGGTCCAAGGTACAACAGTCTTCCCTAGGCGATTTTCAAACGCCAAATAAGGCTCAAATCCAGTGGCGCCGACTCCATGGGGCTTGAGGGGGCCCGAGCCCCCTCAAAAATATTTTTGAGGGGGCAGAGCCCCCCCAATAAATCAAGAAAATTATAAGTTACATTATGCTTTCTAAACTCATAAATTTATCTTTTATTTTCCTTGTTTGAAGATAGTTTACCTTGTAAAATATATTCAGTAATGAGCTAAAACAAATAATTATTACGGTTGTGTAAGCAGGTTAACTGAAAACGAGTGGTGCGAATGATGATAGTGTGCTGCGAGTACTGTAAAAATTTGTCCCAGTGCGCGAACTTACGGGTCAAGTCTGTTGCCGGTGGGCAGCGCTGCGGCGCGCTCACCTAAGTGTTGCTGATCTGGAAAAATATATATGAGAGTTTGATTTGTATATAAAATGGGAGGCGTGATAGTTTTGAATACTTTTGGGAATCGTGTTTAAAAGAAAACCTTCACAAAATGATGATCCTTCCCTTCCTCGGAATCGACGTGTACCAAAGAAGTATGAAAACAATAAAGGCAGCTCACCGCACACTTTCAAAATCTCAAAGGAAAACATTTGACTCGCGCTACTTATGCGAAATAGCTATAACATGATTTTTTCTCCAGTATTCAGACCTAACGCGAATTCCTCACCGCAACACGAAAATTCTCGGAAGGGAATCGTGGTGTGTTCGTATCAGCTTTGTTATTGGCTACTAAAAAATTATTTTTCATGAATGTATCTTTGTCCTTTTACCATCGCTGAGAGTAGAAGTTCCCTTTTCATTTTAAATGCGAAAGTTAATGAAATATAATGACACCTAAGAACGCTGTTTCGTCTAAAGTTTGTGAAGATAAAAAGAGAAAGTTTCATGACAATTAAAGAAAAGCTAGAGCTTCTTGAAAAGCTGATGGTCAACTAAAAAATGCGTTGAAGGTAGCACGAGAATTAGGTATGAGTGATTCTTCCGTACATACAATTATAAGTCAAGAAAAGGAAATCCGTAAAAATTCACCGAGTAGTGTCTTGCAAAAATTTATGAAAATGGAAACTGCTCATGTATTGTGTACGAATATCATTAATTGATCGACTGTACAGTACAACTAAAGATGCATTTGCTTTTCTTACTATACTGTGTCTACCGTATACCGGTTTATTTTTTCTTTCTTTCCCATTAATCATTGATTTTGTACATCGTAGCAGTATTTTATGTTGAATAAAACGTTTTTTTTTTTAAATACAAGTAAACATTCAGTTCTTTATGTAAGAGACAGTAATGTACAGTTAGTTAAGAGATGGTTTTTAACAGTTTGAGGGGGTGTTTACAAGTGTCTAAAATAATTGGGTACGTTTATAAAAAATTTTACACATACCCTTTTCCACAACGCGAAAATTCGACCTACGCGAGAGGTCTTGGAATGCATCCCTCGCGTAAGACGGGAGTTGACTGTACTACAAGGCAATATACATTGAGGTTTGTAAAATGGTGCAATTTTGCATTATTGGGCGATTTACATCAACTGGACGCACACCAGGTCATTGCAGTTGAACAAGAGTGCTTGCTTTTATTAAACAGAGGTGAAAGAGAAGAGAACATTTTGAAAAATCAACTGTTTTTCAAAAATGACCTAGACATTGAGAGACTGCGTTTACACTTGAATATTTAGCCGATGTCACTAATGTAAAAACAAATGGTCTTAAAAAGCATGCGTAAATTAAATTTCCTTTTTACAAAAATACTGTTTGTGTTTGTATTTATTTCTTCCGTTTTTCGAAGCCAAAAAATATGTGTCGGGCTTGTCGAGTTTTCGAGGTTCTAATGTTGATTATATGATTTTAAAAAAACTTTAAAACTCACTATTTTTCATCTCAAATTTAGAAAATTTCCTGCGGCATGCCCCCTTTCCCCCGATATTTTTTAAGTCGGCGTCTCTGGCAGTGCCCTTCAATGCAAGTCAAGCGCCCTACCTTTTCCATGCCTAGCTACGGCACTGCATGACTCCCCATAAAATAGAACGAAAAAATGTCTCTTACTAAGACAAGTGACATGATCTAGTTGAACCAGAAAAATTTGTATACCAATTTTTGGATTGTTTTACTTTGAAAACGCCATGCCACATACTGTTTGTTTTTTAAATTATACACACCAGAAAATATGTAAATTGGCATTTTCAAGGCACAACAATCGACCTTTATTTGGGGGGGGGGGAACCTCCATGGGATTACATAACCCCCTAAACCCCCGGTGATGACTGGGCCAGCCCCCCCAATGATTTTTGCAAGTCGGCGCCCCTGCTCAAATCGGTCACAAGTCGGTAAGTCATAAGCCAATAAGTCGGATAACAAACGCCAATTATCCGATCAGTTCAAATTTAGTGCCATTTGAAAGTCCGAAAAAAATACCCCTGAAATTGAGTTAATTCCTTCGAATTTCCAATAAAACAAAGGCTGTAAAATCACCGGGAAAAAATGGGAGCATTTTCAAACCGAATGGAGCAGAATTTCATATCGGAAAATTATCGTTTACGCCATCTCTTTTGAAGTTAGCTTGAATAAAACCATTCAGAAGGTTGCCACTTTTATTTCTTGGCCTGTGACTAAATATTTTTTTTTTACTTTTGGGATAAAAATTTCCCTTTTTGATTTAGTGATTTATCTTCTTCTTCTTCTTCTTTTTGAACTGCCAGCATAAGATAATCAGGAATGTTGCTTTTAATTTATTCGGCAATTTTTGAGTTGCCGCTTTATTTCTTTAAGAATGATTATTTTGATGGGAAATTTCACAGTATTTTTTTTTCTCTAAATGAAGCCTGATTGTTAAATATGCGTCACTTGACAGAATTTTTATTTTCGAGGCAGATCATGAAAAGTCGGGCAGTGCACCTAGTTTAAAATAAAATTTAGAAATCTCACTTCGAATGATTTTGTTAAACTCTATCCTTAAAAGTATTTAAACCCCTTAAAATATGTATGAGTCACAAAACATTCCTAACTATTCCTCATAAATTCTGTCCGCTTCAGTGGGAGTGACCCATATCTGTTTATATATTATATTAGTCTTTTTTTTTTTCCTTTTTAGGCAAAAATAGGAAACAAGATACAAAATAAATAAAGTCATGAGACAAAGCTCAACGTCTAATAAAATGTTTCTGAAGAAGGGAATAATACAAAAACCGATTAATTAATTCAATAAATACTTAAATTTTAAAAATAGGTAATGGAGGAAGATATATGTGTGCATTTTGTTGATCCGCATGTTTGCGTTAGGCGCTTGCACAGGGGGGGGGGGAGAAGGGACACCTGTTGGTCTGGGCCTGGCCTGAAGGGGGCGCCCGAGATTTTTGAAATGAGGGGTGAAATACATGTAGGGACGTACAATATGGAGGGTTCCAGTAAAAGTCATTTGTGACCGACCCGAAAATTTCTTTGCACGCCCCTGCATCTCCTGCATAATCAATCAAAGAATCTGTCCGATTGAAACAAATCATTTTTTATTCGTAAAATTTTACGCAGACCCTTTATTTATACATTTTATTTTTTATTTCGAACATTTTTCTTTAATCAAAAAGAGCTTTTCACCTAGAACATGTACAAAAAAATGATTACTTTGGTTTTAAGAAAGAAAATAGTTTTTTCAACAATTGATTTTAATCTAACGAACAGAGAGATAACCTAGGGAAAAAGCTGAAATTTTTTTTTATCAAAAAAAAAAAAAAAAGTAAAGCAAGAATAAATAAAAAAATTGAAAAATTTGAAAAAGAAAAAAAAATTCACTTATTTTGACTTATATTTAAGTGTCAAAAAATTAAAAATTGTAAAAAGTCAATGAATTTTCTAATTTTTTTTCAAGAAAATATAAAAGAAAAAACAATTAATAGAGATGAAAATAAATTTATTTATTTGATATTATCGTGAACGTGTAATTAAGAAAACTCGAAAAGCTTTTCCACACAAAAAAGAGAATTACAAACGATGCTCTTCTTGATCAGAAAACAAAAGAGATAAATTTTTTATTTCATTCAAACTTTTTAAAAATACTAGAATTTGAAACGGTTAAAATGTAAGAAAAATATATTTCTTATATAATCAAAGTAGTCAATATTATCCAACGATTATCAGACTAAAGTTCGCCTCATTTGTAAATTATTTCATAAAAAACGAAAGTTCTACATTGGGGAACTTTTCCATTGCAGGACAGTTCTATAAAACTTTTCTCCCACATTTCCAACAACACACTGAAAAAAAGTTCTTAAATATAACTGTTACTATTCAAAAATATTAAAAGCATCACTAGTTGAAATTTACTGAAACATAAGGTATAAGAATTTGAGGGAATTAATTAGATGTTCTTTTTACTTTAACTAATAGATTTCTTTTTACATGAAACGAACGTTTCCGAGAAATATATGTTTCAGTAAAAACGAAATATTTTAAATAATTTTAAGCATAACCCTATTGCTAAAGCTATAATTTAAGTTAGAAAAATGATCTTGATGAAAATGAAAAGTGATTTGTTCAATTTTGTGTATGGATAAATTGTTTTCTTTTTATTTCTGTTACTAATTGTTGTCAACTAGAAGTGTGGAGGAAAATTAGTAATTTTTAGAGCTACAACAACTTTCAAACATCATAAGTGCAGCTTTGTTATTGATGTTGTTGTTGTGATGTGTAATGAAGTAAAGAATGCAAATGGTTTAGATGCCTCCAAAAGTCTTGATGACAAGATCGGCTAATTCTGGAGCCTGCTGGCTGTAGAATAGGGTGGTTCAAAAAAACATGTAAAAAAAGTTTCTCCTAGATAACGGGACACCCCTCAATATTTTTAGACTTGTGGATAGTAATATAATTCAGTATATTACTGAAAGAATTTTAGCTTCCTATTTCAACTGAAAGAGGGTGCTCAACCCCCTCCCCCAAACTTCATTAGTATGGGGGAGTTTAAAAAAATACATTGAACTGTAAAAATAATGCTACATATAATGATATACCCTAGTAATATGCACGTACATTGCAATAAAATAATTGTTTACAAAAAAAAAAGCTGGGGAAATTAAATGCTTCTAAATTTGTATTATTTTCTATGCTACGGCTAATGTTAAATAAAGGGGTCATTAAGAACCTTCTTAAAATTTGAGTAAGAAGCTGAAACTTTTACAGCATAATACTATTAGTAAGTCTTAAAAAAATAGGAGGTATCCTGGACTCTAGCTGAAAAAAAGTTTTATTGACCCACACTACTGTAGAGGGTTTCAATTGGTGGTGCTCCAAGTTGGAGGAGGGAGCGAATAATGACCTTTAAATTTAAAAGCATGCTTTTTTAAATAATTTTTTTAAAAAATTCTTATTTTGTATGCTTACGTATTTATTTTATAAAACACGGGGTCACCTACTAAAAGAAAGTTTCTGACATGCAGTGAAAATCACTTTTTCTACAGAAAAAAAAGCTGATTGGACAAACTTCCAGTATAAAACTATATCTAAGTGTCTTTAAGCTTCAAGTTCGTACAGTTACTCCATTTATCTGACTGCCATACTAAGCGCAAAAGTGGTATCTGCAGCTGAGTTATGAGAAATTCCTGTTTAAAGTTGTGTTCCTCCATGTATTCGATTCAGATGAAACTTTTTCAGTATTTTTCAAAAATTATTTCCCAATCAACAGTTGACCAAAAAGCATTGTATTTGGGTAACATATGTGACAACGAACAATCTGGTGGCAGTAACTCAATTTTGACAAAAGTACAGCTACGACTTTTGTGCTTAGCACGGAAGTGTAAATATCTTTCGTAACTTTCCGTATCTCTAGATACGTCTATTCACTTGCCCTGAGATAGTAAATATAGTTTTGTGTTTTTCATAAAACTTTAAATATGTTGAAATACTTGTTGAAAGTTAACTGCAGTATAAATAACATTTCATTTAGTTGTACGAGTTTCTCCATTTTTCTGAAATTCTTTTAACACCCATATAAAAACTTTTAGAGCTGGCAATTTTAAATTTCGCACTTTAAAAAATTTCTTTGTCCATTTAAATTTAATACTTTAAAAAGTCTTTGTCCATTTAATGTTCACCACTTAAAATTTCTTTAAAGATAACTTTGTGAAAAACAGATATCGATAACATATTCATGTAATGAATGTGTTGTTTTTTACTAACTAAAATGTTACCTTTCTTTCTTTGCTACTAAAACGAAAAATAATTTTAAAATTCCAGTTAGTTTTGGCATGTATTTATTTATTTATTTTTTAAACTAGTTTTTTCTGTGAGTAGGGTAGACCGACCAGTGAATGAACAGCTAAGCACAATTTCATTTTCAAAAAATCCTAGTAATTTTGAATTCTATACTATACAGAGAGATCGTGATAGTTAAAACATTTTAATTGATGTAAGTAAATATCTCTAAAAAATCCCGAGAACCAAAATGGTACCGCTTCCGACTTTTTTAGGTGTTTAAAGAAAAAATGGCACAATGACCCAGTGAATGAACACCTCCAACCAGTAAATGAACACAAATTGGTCCAGTGAATGAACATGATAAATATTGATTCAAAAAGTAACTAAGTTTCTTTGAGATTTATCTATCTATGTAACTATTTATATCTATTTATTTATCTATCTATTTGTATAACTATCTATATCTATCTATCTATATCTATCTTTTTATACCTCTGTCCATCTATCTATATATAATTCTATTTTTCTGTCTACTAATCTATTTACCTATTTTTCGATACATCTATCTATGTCTCCATCTGTCTATGCACATATCTGTCGGTTAATATAAAAACATATTTTTCTATCTACAAATCTATCGGCCTATCTCTTTGTCTATTTACCTATTTATCTATGCACTTATATATTTTTCTATCTATCTATCTATCTATCTACTTATCTATATCTAGCTACTCTATATTTATGTATTTATCTATCCATCTATCTATATATCTATCTACTTATATATCTATCTATCTGTCTATCTACCTAACTATCTAACTATTTATCTATGTGTACATCTAAATATCTACCAATCTATTTTCCTAATCTATCTATCTATCTATCTAACTGCTTATCTACCTGTCAATCTATTTATTTTTCTATCTGACTGTCTATCTATCTACTTATCTATCTATCCATCCCTTTATCAGTCTATCTACCTATCTATCTATCTCTTTATCAGTCTATCTACCTGTCAATATATCAACAACCTATCTATCTGTCTCTATATCAATCTCTCTATCTACCTATCTATCTATTAACCACTGCCTATCTATTTATCTATCAATAAATCTATCGATCTATCTATCTACCTGCCTATTCTATCTCTATATTTATCTACATATATATCTATTTACCTCTTACTGTTCATATATCTATCTCTATATCTTCCTCTATCTATTTCTCTATCTATATACAAGCATACATACATATCTACCCATCTATTCTCTCTCTTTGTATATATATTTCTATTTCTCTATCTCTCTATCTACCTGCCTAATCTATCTATCTATATTTTTATCAAGGGAGATAAAAATATAGATAGATAGATGTAGGTAGGTAGATATATAGTTAGATTGATAGATAAGTAGATAGGTACATGCAGATAGGTAGAAATCTAGACAGATAGACAGAAACAGACAGACAGATAGATATATAGATGTTTAGGTAGATAGATAGTGAGAGCGGTAAAATAGATAAGTAGATACATAGATAGATAGATATGTAGGTAGGTAGGGTAATATACAGATTGAGATGTAGATAGATAAAAGATAAAACTCAGTAAAAAGTGCATTGCTTGCGAAGACAAAAATAAAGAAATTATAAAATATATAATGAAATATACAAAAATAAATAAGCACATAGAACTATCTGTATTACAAAAAAGTACGAAAATGAAAATATCTCAAGAAACTTTAAATTTATTTTTAAATCAAAAGAAATTTTGCCAGTATTCATTCACTGTGTTTTCGCAATTTTTCGTGCCCAGTGACGGAACACCCCTCTACATGAAAATCTACGCATTTTGCATTGACTGAAACAATTTAAATCCATAGCCTAAATATGTATACTTAATTTTTCTTCCGTAGAGTTAAAAAATAAAATGTATTAATAACAATAATATTTATGAAAATAATTGATAGCACGAAACCAGCCTTATTATTTTGAAAGAGAAAAAGAACGATTCACGGCATTAAAAATTTCATATTTTTTTAGGAAAAAAATGCGTATCCAAATTAACCAATCAGGTGTCAGATAGCTTAGAATATCAATGAAGAACGCTTTTGTAGTGAATTTATTTATAAAAAAAATTGGAAGCTTATTAAAAAAAAAAAAATGACGCGCTGTTCATTCACTGGGGGGGGGGGGGTGTTCACTCACTGGTCGGTCTACCCTACCACCTCTTTCTTAAATGGGAGTTTATTTGAATAAAATCATACAATTTAAAACAAAAACTCATATATCACGCGTGTTTCTCAAATTATCTTGAGTTGTGACAGTTAATTTCATTTAATTCGTCATGTTTTCTCTCAAAATTATTTAATAACATTTACTCATAATTGCTTAGATACAGATTAGTTATTTAAAAAGAAAATGTTTCTATATTTATGGATTTACCTATCTCGAAAATATCTAAGTTAAATAAATTTAGGCCCGTGTCGTAATTCTAATTCCAAGCACCGCTCATACACATAAAGAGAGAGAGAGAAAGAGGGGTGGTGGAGAAAATAAAATTTATATGTGCAATCAGAAAACATGTGCTGTAAATACAGCGGTTGATACATGCCGACTTTTTCTTTTGACACTTTTCTTCAAAAATGATGTCAACTGTACTAGTTTAAATTAGGCATGCACGGATTAATCTGTAGTAATCGGCAATAGGTTTAATTGCCAAGTATTTATAATCTGCAAACTGTTGCCAATTAATCGCTATAGTTTTTTTTTTTTTTTGTTTAATTTTATACTTTAAGTAAGCACACATATACATTCAACATGTCTCGTACGCCGATACTTTTCTATGCCACTCTGTCTTTATTGCTTTAATATATCCTTATTGACCGATAACTTTTTAAAGAAAAACAACCCAGGAACGACTACGGTTTAACATTTAAAAAAAGCTACTGAACTATAAGTGCTTACTCAGCATGGGATATTAACTATAAATAAATGAATCTTTATGTCTGGTGTATATAACGTCATTTTATTAAAAATAACGATAAAAGGAGCTTACAGAATTTGAATGAAATTTAAATATTCTTCCCAAAAAAGGATGAAACTGGAAAAAAATAAAGCATCCGTCACTAAAATAAACAAGACATTAATTAATTATGAAAAGTCAAAATTGAAAATTTCAAAAAATAGCGAAAGAGAAATTGCGGCATTGAAAGTAAAAATCATTGTAACTAATCAGCTGTCTATTAATCGGCAAATTATCTTCAATCGATTACCTTCGCTTTGTCGGTCGGCTAAATAAAACGTTCATTTTTTTTCCCCCAAAGTTGTGCATCAAAATATTTCTAAACACTAAAACAATTTATTGAATTAAAAAAAACTAAAATTGCTAGGGAAAAAACACTTGTTACATCTACATGTTTGTACCATGCATTACAAGATGTACTCGTAAGTTCTTAGAAAAAAAAAGCAGAAAAATTTGTGTTTTTGGAATCAACAAAACTTTTGAACCACAATAGTGGATTTCTTATCAAAGTATAAACTTTGAAACAATTATTTTTGAAAGCATGGGTATATTCAAAGGGAGCAACCGTTTAACCCAGGCCCACGGGTAACTAACCTGGAGCGTTGTAACAGATTACTGGTAGCCAATCCAATATGAAATTATTCCATGGACACCCGTCGCACTAACAACTAACGACATTAAACGTCCTAAAATAAGCCGTCCTCTACCCGGGTTAACCGGTAGCTCTATTTGAACATGACCCATGCTAAAAGCAAAACGTTTAATGTTTTTGGAAAGGAGGAAACTTTCGAAAATAACGCTAGTTCTTTTTACAGATTATTAACATTATTATCTTAGACTATTTTATAAGCAATAACAATAGGGTGCTTCAAAAAAACATTTTTTCAGCTAGAACCCAAGACAACCTCTATTTTTTTTAACTTACTAATAGTATTATGCTGCAAAAGTTTTAGCTTCCTATTCAAATTTTAAGAAGGTGCTCAATGACCCCTTAATTTAGCATTAGCCGTAGCGTAAAAAAGGCTACAAATTTAGAAACATTTAATTTCTACAGCTGGTTTTTTTTTTTTTTTTTTTTTTGTTAATAGTTATTTTATTGCAATTTATATGTATATTAAAACTGTGCGTATTATAATATGTAGCACTGTTTTTTCAGTTTAATGTATTTTTTAACCCCCCTTCCCATACATATGAAGTTTGAGGGAGGGAGTTGAGCACCCTCTTTCAGTTGAAATAGGAAGTTAAAATTCTTCCAGTATATTACTATCCATAGGTCTAAAAATATTGAGGGGTGTCCCGTTATCTAGAAGAAACTTTTTTTACACGCATTTTTGAACCACCCTAAATAACATGAAATAGTTATTATCATAACATTTATGCAACATTTTGCATAAATAAAATGATGATATCTGTTCAATATAAATCACATGTACTACGCACATGATGTCATGCACAAATTACTCAATTTTGAATTTATGTACAAATGCGGTAATAATAAAGCCAGTACGTTATTAAAATATTATTGAGATGAATCACAAGGTTATGTAAATAAACTAGTTTTAAAAACTCTTAAGGGAATTCTTAAACATTGCGTTTAAAATAGAAAGATCGCTTATGATACAGTTCGGAAGGGAGACCGAGTTACCGCTCTTTAATCCTAATATTTTATTTATTTCGTGCAAATTGATCAGTGTTGTTGAAATCGTCTTTCACGTTAATCAGTACAACTAAACCAACTGCCTGTAAACAATACGCAACGTTCAAAAGTTATAGAGCATTTTTGATATGAAATCTGCCATTTTAAACTACACTTAATGTCACTATAAAATAAGAAACCATTAAATAAAGCCGTATTTCAAAAAAAAAAAATGCACTTCACTCTTTAAATTTTAAAGTATAAATTTATTGTAGCACATTGAAATTACTCCAAAGTTATGACCTACAATTCTTTGAATTATAAAGAAAATTGTGAATGCAAAAAAGTAATGACGTCATTTGTACAAAAGAAATCTTTTGTGTACCAAATATTCAAAAGATCCTTGGGTGAACTGAAAGTTATTTCCAACAAAATAAGTTGGCATGTGGGGGCGTGAAAAATAAATTTTGTTTATTGATTTAATATTTTTTTAGAGAATGTCTTTTTAATGAGAATGGCGCTTTGCATTGCTACAAAATCAGAAAAAGGAAAGTATTCTTCATTTACAGCGTTTATTTTATTTGGCTACGATATCAATGGTTTGCCTTCTAACTTTCATGGGTGAAATGAGTAAAGTAATTTGCATCTCTGAAAACAAATTATACTAAAAATTATCCAAGTAAACTGAGATCAAAATATTTTCAAAGCTCCAAACAGCGTTTCTAAATCTTATTTTATTCCCTTGTTTGCTTTGATAAAAAATAATGGAAATATCATGCGCATATATTTTCCTTAAAACATATTGTGCAAACAATATACTACATTAGTTTCCCAAAATTTTACACTAGAAAGATTGACTAAAGTTTTCCAAACATATTTTTAAGGAAATAACTTTAAGTTTTTCAACTTTGTTGATCCCTAAATTTCTAAACATTCCTATTACGCCAATTTTTTTCAAGAAAAATAAATTTCAATGCATGCAAAGTTTATTTGCATCTTTACATTTAAAACATTTCTTTTTTTAAGAATGACGTTATGATTTAGATGTGGAGTGCAAAAAGTACTCATAAAGCATGTTATTTATTAAATTGTTGTTTAAAATTGTTGTTTTGTCATAAAAGTTATTGATTTAAAAAACATATTTTTAAAGCAATTATTTTGACTCAATCTTTC
Source organism: Uloborus diversus (assembly GCF_026930045.1). NCBI lineage: Eukaryota > Metazoa > Arthropoda > Arachnida > Araneae > Uloboridae > Uloborus > Uloborus diversus. Next base: position 132,474,663 of record NC_072731.1, read on the forward strand.
AATACTAACCAAAAGATCTTACCGAATATTCAGTACTAACCTTCAAAATTCAATTTTAACCAAAAAAGCCCAAGCATTTTTTTAAATTTATTTTAAAAATCTCGTTACGAATATCCAATGAAAAATTAGAGTCTAACTAGCCGTAATATAATAGCGTAAAGTAAAACAAATATATACTTTTAAATGTTTCGTACTTTGTTCATGTTTGTATCAAATATGAGTGAAATATTTTGTAGTATTGCCAGCTACTACAACATATATTATCGTTATAGTTTTATTACACTGAAAAATTTTAGACTTGACATTTTTTGCAAAACTAATTAAGTAATATTAATCTTTTTTTTTTTTTTTTTTTTTTCAAATGAATTTTTTGCGAACATTGGGCACCTAAGCCATTAGTTCACGAGATCTCCAATATTTTTTAAATTTTCGCATATTGAGATAATACAATAATACTTTCTAAATGTTCGAAGGTTATTGGTTGTTTAAAGTTACACAAAGAACGTTCTTGGGAATCCACCACTCTTATTTTATAGAGATGGTCATGTCCAGTGACACCTCAAAAGAGAGGTCACTGTCGTCTTTCTAGGATTACTGGGAGTCGTTATGGCTGTTACATTCCCAGTTAGGACTGTAATAAGTCGATCTGAATCAATATGCTTTGACGTTATGTAACTCGTCTTTCTTAGTGAGAGTAATGATATTGATATTCTTATGAAAAAGCAGAATTTTCAATTGAATTCAACAGCTAAGACGTATTTATTTTTCCAAGATTATAAATATTTTCAGTTTAAAAACTGAAACTCTCGAAATGTATCAGTTTTATTTTATGATACTTTAAAAAAGTATTCGAACTAATTTTTGGTTGTAATAAATATTTATCATAAATGGAGCATTATTAATGTTGATATATTTTTACAAATATTCCTAATTTTGTAAATGATCTTACAGGAGTAAATCTACCACCAATAATCCATCAATAGAGTATCCAAAACAAACAGAGGATGAAGAGAAGCACTTTTTTGAATGCTATTACTCACCGAATCGCGCAGCTATGCTTGGATTGCGTCTCCGATGAAAATTGGATCGTTTTTTAAGAAAAACACAACTCAGCCCGAGTTTTTAAGATGCCGTTTCCCCTTCTGCTAAAACCTCTCACGTGGTGCACCGACGTCACATCACCCGAGGCGCGATTTCTTCCCTTGGGTTTGCTTTTCCCCTGGTTTTGTTAAAGCACTAATAAGAGGAGCCCAAGGCATCCTCACTTTCCATACGCTTCGTCAGTTTCGTTTGATCGAATTTCTCATTTGACCCCAATCGAATCAACCAAATGAGAATCATCTTCAAGTTCAGTGTCACGACTTGAACCATCCGAAAAGTTTCGGAAGTTGGCGACACATGACTTTTCACCTTTTTTGACGTAACAAATTATGTTACAGAATGTTAATCCTGAAGGCTTTTTTCCCCCAATATGGTATAATTAATATAAATCCAAATCAGTTATTAGCAATTAATTTATTAATGTATTATTCTTAATCACTGAATTTAAATTATTTTAAAAGCATTAAACGATTATAATTGTTGCTCAAAAAATATTCTGAATTATACACCGTTTTATTGCGAAGTTTTTGCGCAAAACGAAATAGACAGAGCAGTTTTCAACAGCCCAACGAACCATTATTTTTGTCTGTAAACCACTGTCAACCAGAAAATTTCACAGTATATCGGATAAATGTGAATCCGTAACATAAAACTTTTTTTGCTATAACTACTATTTGATTTTCAAATTATTTTAGTTTGAGTTAGTGTATTGGTAGGACAAACTCAAAATAAAATAATGTGCTAATCAAAAGTAAATTAAAAACATATGGAAAAAATAGTCATGTTGAGGACGTTACATGTCCAATATACCGTGCAGTTATCCAAATACTGAATAAAACACATTAAATTAAATTTAAAAATAAAAAAAAACAATATTTCAAAAACTGTTTAAAATAAAGTTTTACCAGGAAAATAAGAACGATGGCCGGGGCAAGTGAAATGGTGAAATATTTACTCTGCTTCTAGCACCACCTATCTGAAAATAGTTTAACTATGTAATACCATGTGTAGTCTATTCGTGTCAGGAAAAAAAATATCACCGAAGGTTAAAGCATTTGATAAAGCAGATAATTTTAAAATATTGATATTCATACAGTAATATTTTATTGCAAATCATTTTTTACCATTAAATGATAAAGTTTTTTTTATTAACGTTTTAAATATTAATTAAGACCTCCCAATATTCGGTGCAGTGTTAATTAAGTTACAATTAAGCTTATACGTATTTTCAATAATTTTTAATATTAGTCACGTATATGTGGAGCAAAGTGAAATAAATAGTTTATTTCGTTTACTCACTCAATCATTTACAGAATCTCTTTAATTTTATTTAATAATTTATTCATTTACATCTCTTCATTTAGTAATTCACTTTTGTATTTATTCATTCACATATTCTCTTATTCATTCATTCTTTTACTCACCCATTTATTTTTCTTCAAATATTGCTTTTTTTTTTCTTTTTTTTTTTTAAATTATTCGTTTCAGTATATTTTCGTTTATTCATTCAAACTTTTTTTTACTGATTCATTTGATCAAAAATATTTTTTATAATCAAATAGAAAGTGTTTCAGTAGAAAAATATTTTATTTTTCACTTTGTCCCGCAAAAAAAGTGAAAATTTTCCACTTTTTTGAAGGCTAAAATTTACTGCTAAAAATAAGCAATACTGTTTCAATGCAAGTTTTATCATAAAATATAATGTTATTTCTGTATGTAGCTACTGTAATTTTCAAAACAAATTTCCAATTTGTTCATTTTGAGAATGCTCAGTCATCATAACTATTTCACTTTGCCCAACATTCCCCTATTAGCTCCAAAGCCAACTCTTTTCTAAACCGCATTATCTTAAAAAATGTCGTTCTCTATTTGCAATTATTTTTTAAGTAATATCAGCTTTAATTGTCCAAGCTAGTTATAAAATGACAAGCTGTCGCGTTAATCCTAATTTATATTTTCTCATTAAAATAAAATAGTCAAATTCATTTTTAGTGTCGAAGATGTTTTTGTTAATGTTATCAAAAAAGGACGACTTTCTTCCTTTTATTTTTATTCCATTTTTATTTTTTGAAAAAGTTCCTTTTTTATTTCTAACAGCAAGTTTTAAGTAGCCACAAATAACAAATGCAACCTTTTCCTAGATTTCCGTATTCCCATTCTCAAAATTCTTATGTTAATTGGACCAACTGTTGTAGTTTTTCGTTTTAATGACATCGATCGTATTGATTATAGACAGTTTATGATATAGCGAAATATTGTTCAAAAAAATAAATAAATAAAACGCAATATTAATTCAAGGAGTTAAATCCAGGTGTGTGACAAGTTATAAACTAATGACTGAAGTTTCCAATATGTTTCTTTCTTTTTGGTCTGATAATATTACCATTTATTCCCCTGATAATTTTAATTTTATGTTTGGTTTTTTTCTTTTTCAAAAGCGTCAATCAAAGCCAAATATCCTTGAACACTTAATAAAACAAAGGAAATAAAAAATAAATCGATGGATAAACAGATCCCAATCAAAGGAAATCAAGTCATGAAATTCATTTTAAAAAACACATAGTGCGGTTTAAAAATGTTTCAAAATTTATAAAATAGTTAGTTTAAAATATTCTGCTTCTGCCCATGAGAGAAAAAATTCAAAAAGAAAATTCAAACAAAAATGATTTTATGCAATTACTCATACACAAAGTGCATATTTTGGCTCGAATAAATGCTTTTAAATTCTTTTTTCTTTTTCTTTTTTTTTTTTTGGAAAAATTAAGCTTATCGATAAGATTAACAATCTTAAAAAAATATATTTTGCAAAATTTGAAATTATACATTCATTATTTACGAAAAAAAATCATTAAAAACTGCATAAGAAAAAGAGAACGTCAACTAAATGCCTACTTAAAAATTAAACAAATAATATGAAAAATCACAAAAAACTGTAATGTTAACATAGTTTATATTGGATACCAAACGGAACAAAAAGACGGGTAAGAGAAAAAAAAATCCATTAGCATTTACTACATGAACGCATATTGAAAAATTAAATAAAGTATGTTCAATTTTATTTGAAACTTAAACATAACAACGTTTGAACACACGGTATATTAATTTTGCTATGAAAAATGGGGAATTATATTTAGGAATATTATGGAAATATAATTTTAATCTAACATCTTTTACTTTACTAAATACTTTGTTTAAAAATTTACAAACTATTTAATTTAAAAAAAATACAAACTGTTTTTTTTTTTTAATATTATTAATACGTTACCTATAACAAATAAATTCAAAATAAGAATTTTTCATATGACAAGTTTTGAGACTCTTTCATGTAAAAATTTGAACATTCCGTCTTAACGAACCTTGCATAGTATTCAGGCCTTTAATCGAAAATAATTATTCGTAATAAAATATAATAATAATAATTTAAATTCATGACGAATATAAAACTTTATTTTTTAATTTAATTTTTTGCAAAACGTACATATTCCTATGAAGTTTATCTGTAAAACAGCTAGATCTATTAAGAGCTCAAAATTTTTAACTTAATTTTTCTGAATTTAATGGCAACACTTTTTCGCTAATCATTAATAGTATGAACGAAAAAAGAACTTTTTTGTTTCGCATATTTTCTTTCTTTTGTATTTACTGGAGTTTTTTTTCCGTTTTTACAATTCAAATTTTACCTCGATCTTATTCTTTTGAACTCCATACGAATTTCTTCTGATTATGCTCTTCAAATAAAATTTTGTAGATTTATTTCCAACTTTGAAAGTGTTTGGTTTTTATGTAGAGCTCTGCTTGCGTATCAATAGCGTCATCACGTAATCAACTTTTAAATGCATTTCGGAAAAATTTTTTTTTTTTTTTCAACGAGTGGCATATTTCCTAATTCGGGGACCTGCCGCCTGCCGTAATGTATTTTGGGGGTATCCTTTGTGTATCACAGAATTGTGAAAAACTCTTATCATATGAATTTTTGAATCCCCTTCGGGGCTCTTATGGTCGTGGGGGGAATTGAAATTGCGTCATGTACAACTGGTAAATACGCCAGTTTTCAACATAATTAGATTTTTCCTTTTTAAATTATGTATTTCATCGAGATTAAGTGTCGGAATAAAATTTTTGCTGACTAATTTAAACATTTAAAACATACACAGATAAGGTGAAAAATAATTTATGAGAGTAAGTGAAGAAGAAAATAATTGACGAAGTACGGAAAGAAAATATGATTGTTTGGATTAAGGAGATGAATTATTTAGCATTAAGGGCTTAACTTGAACGGGACGGGACTAGAGAAATAACTTTTTTTTTAGGTGAATTTTTACAACGTAGTCGGAATTTCAGTGAACTTAGTGTAAAATCTGAAGAATATAGAGTCCCTGCACATTTTGGTGTTAAAATTTATGCACTGTCTAACAGTATGCAGCTATTAACGTTGCATACAATCCCTAACATTCAAAATACTGCAGGTTACATGGCGTAACTGGAAATGACTTCAGTTTAAAACTAACTGTTTTGTTTCAATTACCAAGATTGTTTTTTTTTTCCTTCTTATTTCATTATTTCATTTCTTTGATGCATGTAAGATAAACTTTTCTAATAAACCAATTTACGTTCTTTAACATAACATGCGAACAAAAGAATGTTATACAATACGATCATCAAAAACGAAGTAACAATTAAATATCAAACACAATGTTAGTTAAATATTTGCTAGGCATGAAGAACAAAGCATGACTTGAAAAATAGTAAAATACCAGAAAATAAAAAGCAAAACAAAACATGAGCATGAAGTAGAGGTAATGTTCCGTGAAAGTGTCACTAAGTGCAAAAAATACTATAAAAAAAAGCATTTAAACTGAAATTAACGAAGAACCAACTTAACTACTGAGGTGGAGGAAGTGTGTGTAGATTTTCATCTACACTTCACCTTTCCTTTATTATCTTTAAATGTTTATCCAATCTTTATTTATTTTTTTTTAATTTCGACTTAAATTTTGTTTAAGGTAGTAACTTAACGGCTTACGTGGAAAACTAATCACCATACATAGAGGTTAGGGTGGTTCAAAAATACATGTTAAAAAAAAAGTTTCTCCTAGATAACCGGCCACCCTCCAATCATTTTAGAATTCTGGATTTTAATACAGGAAGAATTTTCGCTTCCTATTGAAACTGGAAGAGAATGCTCAACCCCTCTCCCAAACTTCATACGTATGGCGAGTGTGTGTGTGTGTGGGGGGGGGGGATACACTGAACTGAAAAACAATGCTACATATTAGGAGAAGGTTGCCGTCAATGAATCACATAACACTTTTGACCTTTTTTAGGAAGTAATTCAGATTTAAACTTTATATTGACGTTAGGAATAATTACTCAGTATATTTCTCCTTTAATAAAAATATTAGCTTTTATGTTAAATGTATTCAATAAAGAATAAAAATTAAAAAGAAATATTTTAGCATGTGGTCCATTCATGGGAACCAATTGCTATGGATGGACCATTTAGTTTCCATTGATGGACCACATTCTCAAACAAGAAAATCAAACCGTAAAATAGACATAGTTATTACAGGAGATACGCAAGTACTACAAGTAATAGTAAGTTATTCAAAAAGAGAAAATTGGTTGTTTAAAATTATTTCTTATCACAGGAAAAACACAAAAACCTCTCAGAATCTCCCCTTCCCCAACACAGCTATTTTCACCACACCTCGCTCACCACCTGATATTTTCTAACATGTGACTTACTCTTCTTAGCTAAAGTTTCATCGGGTCTCTTTTGAGCAAATGGGAGTCCAGTTTCATACAAGTTGAAAAATTTTGATCCACAAAGATTTTACTTGACTACAAGGATTTTGCTATAGCCCGTTTGCATGCCCTCAGTTAACCACCGGTTTTATTGTACTTATTTGGGTATTTTTCTCAGACAACAAAAGTAATTGAATCTTTATTAAAATTTACTTTAACAAGTACTATATTGACTACACAAGATTTTAAGTTGAAAATATAATAACCGAAGGAAGTTTCCAAAACTTAATTTTAAAATATTTTTTCTTCACTATCACACTTATTTAAAAAAGATTGATTAATCATGAAGGATAACTGAGCTGAAACTTTAATAATATTTGTAAGATTCCATGAATGAAACACTTTATTAGCTGGTTCATTCATAGAAACACTTAGCGGTTCAATGATAGCAACTGCGTCATTTTGAATATTCTCATAAAATTTTGAGTACTCTTACTACGATGGCGATTCATCATAAAATTTTAAGCATGGGAATTGTACTTGAAAATGCACTCTTTAAAGTCAAAGTTCCCAGTTTGTTGTTAAGTTATATTCAAAGCATGTAAAAACAAAATTTAAATGTCAATCATTAGTAAGTGAACAGTAGAAATCTTATTTGGACGTTTGTGATGTGTTGATATTTTTTCATTGTTGCTTGAATCAATACAACAATATGATGTATTGATTAAAGCTCCTTGACAATTTCGCATTGGACAGTTTAAAGACAAATGAAGACGCTAAAACTGATTTCGTGCTAAAATATTTTCGAAGTCAAGTCATGGAACCGGTTCACTGACTGCAACCTTCCCCTATTATATACACTAGTAATATGCATATATGTTGCAATAAAACAATTATTTACAAAAAAAAAAAAAAAAAAAAAACGCTGGGAAAATTAAAGATTTTTAAACTTGTTGCCTTTTCTGTACTACAGCAAATGTTAAATTAAGGGGGCATTGAGCACTCGCTAAACTTTTACTAAGAAGCTTAACCTTTTACAGTTTTATGCTATTAGTAAGTCTACTAGCCTGGACTCTAGCTGACGAAAAGTTTTTTTGAACCACCCTAATGGAGGTGATTTACTTTCAACAATTATTCGTAACAAAGAGACCGCACTGAGTGTATGAGTGTGTTTAGAAATGATTTAAAAAACTATTAATATATTTTCAACCAAACTTTGAAATTAGTTAGAGAACTTGAATAAGATTGTTTCATCACATTTAACAAAATCTTAATAAGCATTAAAACCGTAGAGATCTAACTTACAACGGATCCACAAATATTTGAATAATCTTATTGTTTCTTTTTTCTCTCTCTTAATGGGGCCATAATTTGCTAATAAAGATTTTATAATTAAATCAGCTTTTAAGTCTTCAGTTAAAATATAAAGAAATATTTGTACTGTTAATAACCTTTTCATCACTTTATTTAGTGTGTTGCTATTGTTTATTTGCCCTAACCGTAAGTTATATATTTAAAATAAAAAAATTTCAGTTAAATAGACTGATATTTTTCAGCCCTTATAAAACCGTATGTGAAACTTTTCTGCTAAAACTAAACTCCTTGACAAGGAAAAATGTTCCTTTACTGACTTCTAAATATCGTTTACATTTGTTGCGACTTACCCTAGCCTCGAATAATAACATTAAATGGCAGAAAGGGCTTATCAAATGGGCTAAATAAATAGCAATTATTATTTTGCAGCGATTAAAAAATCGTCTGTGAGACCGATCTGCTAAAACTGAACTCTTACAATCGAAACAGGGTTCTTTTAGTGACTTAAATAGATGGATTTCGCCTTAATAGAATGACAAGGTTTTAATAGAGTTCGAAAACATGGGCATTATTGATTTAGATTTAATACAGGGATTTGGTCCCTATTTTAGTATAGCTGTATTGGTTAGCTATTAGTTATCATTGGAATCATATTGTAAAAAACTCTTATAAAAATGTGTAAAAGCTTTTACATGAAAGTTAAGTATCTGTCATCTTATTTCTTGTTTTGGAACAAAGCCCTCTTACACTTATCATCGCACCAGTCTTCTTTTGTAAAATTATATGATAGAATATTTTCCAATTTATTCATACTTTCATGCATTGTAACTGATACGTTGCCATTCCATTAACTTAAATTCAGATCAAAATATATTAAAATTATTCCAGCGAAAATATCTCACTTTCCGTTCAGTAAGATTATCCGTGTTTACTGATTTCCTTAAACCGGCAACAATCAAAGAAAAAATCAAACTTATCTTGTTTCTAGGTCAATCATCTTCTAAAATCTCAGATATAATCCTTTTCTAGCTCTCAGTCGTATTTCAATCTAAGTCGAAACGTTTTCCACTTTTCCGCATTCCAGAATATATCTTCATTTTCTGTATACTTAATATACCTAATTTTAAAGCTTCCCCATTTTAATGTCAGAAAAATAAACGTTGAGGCTCTCGATCTCTATTTCTTTCTGGTTTTAGCTACATCAAGTCACTATTTCTTATAGTGATATCTTCTTCGGAAAGCACAATATTATTAAGAATTCTAGAAGTGAAACCTCCATACAAGAGAGTGAGAAAGAAAGAGTGAGTCCGCGTGTTATAGCTCTTTGTCAAAAGTTTTTAAACGGCCTAAAAAATTTTACTCACGCATTGAAAATAGAAAATACACCTCAAAAGTTCAGTTAAACGTATTTTTATGGTTTGTATTCAAATAAAAATTTCATAACTTCGAAAATTCGAATTTTTTAACTAATAAATTTTATAATTTACCGTAATAGTTATTTTTAAGCAAGAGTTCTCGAGGGTTTCTGGGTCTTCGTCCCTTTTGAACGCAAATATGAGCTCACGTCCTCTCCCCTCCCCCCGTCCGACTACCATATGCGGACAGTTCAATTTCTCGAAATTTGAAACTGAATCAAGTTGAGATAGCTGAAGCTGATTATTTTTATAAAATATAAATAATTTAGAAACAAAATTTCGCAATTATTACACATAAAATTATTTTGAACAAATATTTCTGATAACACATGAAATCATTGCGTACGCAATTCTGGGGCTTGGAAAGCGATATCAAGCAGAGAGACGGGTAGGTTCAAATAGATATATGTTACCGGCAAAATATGCAACTTCGGCATTCTATAGAATGCTTAGGCATTGTATACAATGCTGGACGTTTTTAGACAAAGTATGGAAGCTGAGAATTATTGCACTTTCGTTAAGCATTGTATATAATACCCAGGCTTTCTATAGAATGAAAAATGATATTTTGGTAAAGTATGAAATGAGTTCCTGATAAAGCTATTACATATATCCTTGGGATCGTCTTCTGGTAGAACTCCTGGAATGTAGTTTTCATTAGGAAAAAAACATTTTCGCAGCATTAACTCGTGTTTTGACAGTTCAACGTCGATTCGTTGTTCTATGCCCATTGACCACGACTCCGTATCCAACGCTACAACTTGTTTCTCCATTTTCATGGAGTACATTTGAAAAAAGAAAAACATTGGAGAGTCTTTTTTCCACTCAAAAATTCTTAAGTATAAAGTAATCAAGGACTTATTTCATGCTTTGCCGGCTTCTTATTTGGCGTTCTATAGAATGTCTTGAAATGTGTGAAATATTAATTATTTCCTATATTTCTGGTTGTGTTTTAGGTACTATATAACAATGCCCATGCATTCTATAGAATGCCAGATTTCAAATTTTCCGGTATACATAGAAAATAACTTATTAAATGAAAATACACTCGTTACGTCAAAAAAGTCACTCGCCAGGGGCAAATAAAGTGCACACAACTCATTAATGTTCTTTTTGTATGATATTTTGAATGAAAAAAAAATCTGAAAAGTTAAATTGAAACTAATGCAAAATAAAAAATTTTAGGAACACTAAATATATAGATTTTAGAAACATTTAGCTACATATCCTGATCATGACGTTTTTTATTTGTCAGAAACGAATTCAAATCTATCTGTCTCTTTTTTTTGGGGGGGGGGGGGCGGAGGGAGACTGTTTGCGTGTGTCTTGTCCTACGTTCGTGAAATTCTATTCAAAGTGATCTTCATAAAAGAAGTTTCGAATGAAATCACTTCTTTTAGTCGCATCATTTTAAAGCTGAATTCATTTTATATCTAGAATTTAAAATTCCCCGCAGTTTACCTGTCACATTCGTAAAATGGTGTTTACTATCTATTTTACCTATCATACTCCTTGGACTAAAAACACAATCAAATAAGAAAACGTCTAGAATAATTTTATCTGTTCCATGCTTTTCGCAATATATTATTATTTTCTCAGCAGTTCTTTTTGATTTTTTAATGCAACATTGCTTACAAAAATTAGCCTGGACAAAGGTAGATCGTTTGTTCGATATTGATTCATTGTTCCCTTAGAGACAACGGAGATGATTTTATAACTTTTTGACACTTAGACATACATAGTTCTGATTTCTTGAAAGATTTTTTTAGATAAATGTTTAACTCTCAGAAGATCAGTAATTCCTTTTTAAAAAAATTCTTCTAGTACTGTCTGACCACGGATTGTAGGGAAAGGCAAACATCCGTTTTGCAGCCGGAAATGGACGAATCTAATATTTTTTAGGGATGTAAGCTTTTGCAGAGGCAGAGTCTCATTCAAATGAGCGGAATACGCGCATCAAATTTTTACTTTCCCCCCCTCATTCAGATAGATTCGCCTTATCTGGACGTTTGCCAATTCCATATAATCCGTGGTTGGACAGTATAGAGAAGATCATCAAAAGTTTTACTTTCACATGAAACTACCCACCACTTTGCAAAGCATCGCAGGACATCGAATGATGCATCGAAAACGTTAATGACAAAACATGGCATTGTGATTTCCCCATTATTTATCAATTACTGTCAAATAAATGTTCAGACTTAAAAGCCAAGACATTGTCATATTTTTGCAAAATTGGGCAGTGAAGTTCCAATATAAAGAATTACATGCAAAAAAAAAAAAAAAAATACATGAGCCCATACGCTATGCAGAGTTAAGGGAAGAATTTAGCTTTAGCTAACTTAGATTTGAGGAAAATACTTTGTTAGTATTTATTAACTGATTTAGTGCTAAAAATATTGGTTTAAGCAGCAAAAATCGTGTCTAAGTGTGACCCGTTTATAAGGAATTGCTCTCCTAACTCCACCTATTTCGTAAATTTTCCTAGGGGTCATCCAACCTCCAAAAAAGTAGAAAACGAATACCATTCTAAACGTAGTGTTTTATAAATGAATTTACCGTTATTATCATTTTTAATAAAGCAATAGGGAAAAAAACGGTAGCTTTCATTAAAAGTTGATTTCACTGCAAAGCAGAGAAATCTCGTGAAGTTTTCCACGCATCGCTAAAGACATGGTGAAAACTTCGTTGCATGCAGTTGCTTGCTTAACATAGCATCTTACGTACAAAGTTCGCCTATTTCCTTTTGCTAATTCTTTAGAACTTAAATATATTTCTGATATTTACCTTTCTAGCGTTTGGACCACGCATTGAATATTCTGACTGCAAAATAGATCATGGAATAACTTTTAATTGGATGCCTTAAAGTTTTATTTCGTTGAATTTGATGGTACATTCGAAGGAAATGGCTGCAAAAATAGCATTCCTTTGTGTTTCTATTTTTAATCAAACATAATGTATGTTTAAGTTACGATCTGCGTTTATATGAAGAATTAAGGTTCAAATGTTTTTAAAATTCAAAGCATTAAAAGGGGATTTTTTTGTGTTAAACCACACACATTTTTTTATACATAAAAGAAAAACACATAATAGACGAATTTAAACAGTAAAACTTCATTCAAATACTAAATTTCTATATCACTAATTCCCACCATTTAAGATTGATAAAAAATAAAAATACCATAACGGTATACGCTGTAAATATATTATTTATGATAAGTGTACGGATGCAAATTGACCATAGTAACCATATGCTTGATCATTTCTTTTTTAAAAGCTATGCCTCGAGGAACCAAATCTAAGATATCACCGGTTATAAATTGGTACATGCAAATTTCTTCTCCATATCCATATTATTACATTTGTAGAAACAAAAAACCCATCGAGTAGGATACTATAGCAATTCGTGGTTGCGAAAATCTTTATTCGAATTCAATACGTCGCAATTTAAACGAATGTCAAAGGCCAGATGTTAGATTTATAAAAAAAATCTTTTTTGTTTGTACGCTTGCCTACAGCACAGTATACTGCTGTGGGCAGGTAAGCAGCAGTATATGCTGAAATGAATTTTCGAAATATTCAATGCTAACAGTAGGGTAATGTTGGAATTTGACGCTTTTTTCGAGCTTTTTTTTTTTTTTTTCTTTTTTCAACGAAAACCAAATAAATAAGTTTGCTCAATAATGCTAACGTACAATAGAAGACAAAAGTGCAACAAAAACAAAGATGAAAAGTTTGCAGTTGTTGCCGTTTACCTGTTCAAAGCAGTATAATTCGTATGATATGTTTTTTCCCTCTAGTCTTAAATTAAGTTCCAAAAAGGGACGGACAACTTTTGATGTTGTCGAATTAATAGAACCATTACACTCATCAAATATACACTGCATTAAAATTAAAATACTTGTGCAAAATATTAGTAATAAATATATTACTGTATTCTAAGTTTTTCGTTTTATTCCATTAAGAGCATTCATTTTAATAATAAACTAGTAGTATAGACCCACACAACTTAACTGAATTTAAAAGAACTAGCTTGCAGTGGCACTCCAGAAAAATTTAAGATTACTTACAAAAAAAAAGAAAGAAAAAGGTGAAAACAATAAATACAATATAACATTCTACCATAATGCTTCCTGACAACAATCTAATATTTTTACATTAGTTTTTAAAATTATGTAGAGTCCGTAACGTGACCTTTTTTTTGCCATAACTTTTTAATTTACCGTTTGATTTGCAAATTGTTTTAATTTGAGCTGGTGTGTTGGTAGGAAAAGATCAAAATAAAATAATATGCTAATCAAACAGTAAACTAAAAAGTTATGGCAGAAAAGGTCACGTTACGGACTCTACATAAATGTCAAAAATACCTTGGAATGCCCCTTCCCTAAACTCCCAAGTAAAAAAACAATAGTCGTTTGAAAAAAAATATGTTTTAGAAAAGAGCAACATTCGCTAAAAACCCCAGTTCAGACGAATACAACAGTCCGATAGTACACATTAGAAAAGGAACACCAGTACATAAAAATCTCTATTTTGCAAACAGTATAACCTAAAACATCTCGTTGTAATAATGTCAACTAGTTGAACATTCTTATTAGAATAAAGACAACGGCCCTGAAAATTCCACATTAAACTACATTTACTTGAGACATATAAAGTTGCCTCAAGTTAATTCATTCTTGTCTTTCAAATAACAAACTAAAATGGTTAACAGTGATACCATTTTTAAATTTTAATAAAAAAGTAGGTTAGCAAAGGTAATGATTAAAGTGTTAGAAATGGAAATTTTAATGAATATAAGTTTAAGATTGTTTTCAAATATTGCTTTGAATGGCATGAAAATAAATAGTTGTTTTGAATAGTAAAACAAATAGTAGCTACTTGATGATAAATTATATTTTCGTCGAGAAGAATAAAGGACTATTCTTATGGATAAATCGAAAATGAAAACTTATCATTAACAGTGTCATGTTGTTTCTAATGTAAGTGTGTGACAACTCTACAGATAACAAGACACCTGGCATTGGTACATGTCATTTTTACTTGGAAAGAGGGATAAAAAAAATATTTACCTTGTGCATTAGCACAAGGTACAGCATAGCACAGGTTAGGCATACATAACAGGACTTTATTGTCAAAGCAAACTGGCATTTTTTAAAACATTTTTAACAAGTGGAATCCTTTGATACTTCGTCGATCAGAGTATAAGTTATAGTAGCTAGACTATGTTTTTATTACGGGGTTCGTATAAAAAGTAATGAGACTCGTTTTTTTTCTGATGAGACTGTACCTTTCAAGCGTGCACAAACCAGTTGGGTCGGTGGTGGGGGTTACCGGAGAGGCTCTCTCCGGTCCGCAGTCACCTGCCTGTCTTTGTTCAGGCAACATCGTCGTCACACGCGACAGTTCCAGCTCAAAAATGCAGAGAATTATTGAGCAGCGTTACGCGGTTAAGTTTTGTGTGGGACTTGGTAAATCAACCTCAGAGACTTCAGAGATGTGTAAGCAAGTGTTCAGAGATAGTTGTCTGTCAGAGGTGCAGGTTTTTTGGTGGCGCAAGTATTTTAAAGATGACCGAGAGGGCGTCGAGGATGGATCTCGAGCAGGGTGTCCGTCAACCAGCAGAACGGCCGCAAATGTGGAACGTATGTGTGTTGTGCTAAATTCGACCTGCCGGCTAAGTGTGAGAATTATTGCAGACGAAATTGGCCTTGATAAAATGACAGTTCGCAGCATCACCACTGAAAACTTATAAATGCTGGAAACACTTGCTTCGTCATCCAAGACTTCCTGGTCAAGAATGATATCTGCACGCTTACCCAACCCGCCTGAAGCCCCAATTTAACTCCAGCAGACAAGCATTACTAAAAAGACATTACTATTTAACCCTGGGTGCCCAGAAATCGCATAGTACAAGACTTTCAAAGGACATTGTGGAAACAGACTACAAAGCAGCCTTTGAAGCTTGGAAGACTCGCTGGGAAAGGTGTGTGCAAGCCCAAGGGTCTTATTCAGTAAGTTACCCCCTATTGCCAGGGCTAAGGCATAAATACGTGAAATACACCACCACCTCAGTCAGCTCCAGCCGAGGACTGCAGTTTCGTGCTTAGTAGCACTCATTAGCCCGGCATAGGAGTGACTGAGCTGGAGGTGGAAAACCTCTTAAGGAAGCCTAGAGTGCCAAACAATCTGGTAGCTAATGCAGAATTAGCACTGACCAGACCAGTGACTGAAACAATGGTTCGGTTCCACTCGAATATTGAAGGCAAGGAAGGTATATATATTCAGTAAGTTACTGATTATACCTTCCTTTTGCCTTCAATATTCGAGTGGAACCGAACCATTGTTTCAGTCACTGGTCAGGTCAGTGCTAATTCTGTATTAGCTACCAGATTGTTTGGCACTCTAGGCTTCCTTAAGAGGTTTTCCACCTCCAGCTCAGTCACTCCTATACCGGGCTGATGAGTGCTAATAAGCACGAAACTGCAGTCCAAGGGTCTTATTTTGAAGAATTTTAGGTATGATTATTAATATTTGCAATAAATTCTTAGAACAGAGTGAAGTTTCATTACTTTTATATCTGTATGCTTTGATTTCGGTAAAAAAATTTCGAATAAACACATTTTCGCTGCAACAACCAGATTTTTCTCTTGAAAGACAATGAATTAGAGCACATATTTTTTTTCTTAAAGCAAACAATATCTAGTATTGCTATATATAATAAAAATGTAACAATGCGTTGATTTAAAATTGTAAAAGAAGCTTTTTTTCCCGTTCTTGTAAGTTTGGGACATCAAACTAAATCATTGAGAGAAATATTTTGAGCTCTATGTCATGTAATATCGCAAATAGCATAGTTAAGGATACTTCTAAGCATTTTAACTTTATTTTTAGGTGTAAATGACACTTTCGTTGCTTCTGAACCGCCCCAATCCCTGCAGTTTCAACGCATCAGATCATCTACCTGTCTCGGGAGCGACGGTTCACTTTGCTTTGCAGTTATTAACGGATTACGCGGCTTTTCTTTGTCATTTATTATCCTTAGCGTCTGCCTCATTACTTTAAGGTGGAAAACCTAAGTACTTCCTCCAGAGCCCTGTTTTAGGTTTTTTTATTATACTTTAAGCATTAGTAGAAAAGTTTTGCGGCGTTGTAATTTTCTCCATGAACACTAACATTCCTTTCTGCAGGGATGGCATTGTCTCTCTTTCTCTCTCATTCCGCTCTAACTCCAAATTTGTTCATGTACCATTATTTTATCGATTAATGAAATAATATCAAAAATAAATACGAGATAAATGGAGTCAGAATTTTAATGTTCTTGCTCTGGATCCTTGCAGATCTTTCCCTTCCCTTTGAAGAAATTAAAAGGTAAAATAATGTGCATTGCATCTCAGAATATTATACTCTATGAGAGTAATTGGGTATAAAACATTTTGAATGAATACCCTGTTTTCCCCCTTTGCGTCATTTCATCTGCCACAGAGACGAAGGAGTGAATTAAACATTCTTTCTCAACCTTTTGTATAGCTGGACCACTAAATCGCAAGACGTTCTTTTTTTTTTTTTAACCTTGGTAAGCAGCCTTTACAATTTCTTTTTTATTAACTAGGTAATAAGCCTTTACAAAAATTTTCGCATTATTTTGTTTGCACTTACTAGGTTTGGGTCAGTATTTTGCTTATATGAGCTATAAAAGAAAAAAAAAATCTACATATATTTACCTAATAATGTTATATTCGGAAAAAAAAACTAAGTTGAAATTTAAACCAATGAAGCACGAATATTACCATTATTTGCGCTACGATAATCTATATTGAATATTAATATTTATTGACGTTTGTTCATTTCATTATTTAGCTAAGATTACCTTGCAAATTCCCAGTGCACATTGTAAACATGTTTGGAGCACTAATTCAGAAAAGTATTCCAGTTGCCTAAATGGTCAATACATTGTGTTCTGAATGTACGCCACAAAACTAAAAGTGTTCTGAACTCTTTTCTTAATTCCCTGTGTGTCGATGAACACCGTCCCGAACTAATATGTCCCATTCAGGAGTTTTTTTTTTTTTTTTTTTTTGTCATTTAAATTTTAGAATACATTTCAGAACAGATCGGGGGCACATTTTATAGTAGATTGGTAACCACCATTCAGGCACACTTACGAAATCCTTTCTTCCTCTCGTACAAATATAATTTCAACAGCTTTATTTAACTACGAGACAATATCGTACCTCAATGTAAAACTACTATTAGAAATTTTCTTGTAATGAACAGATACATTCTCATGTATATAATAGCGAATGATCGAGTAACGCTCCTGACGTCATCAATAATGAAATTCGCGCCACTGCATGATAATTTGATAATATTTTTTGGTAATGTTTGACATGATGCAGGGTAATCCTTTATTTTGACAAGGCTGAATTAGATCCGGTAATTAAACTGTTTTACTGGTAAGACTCATTTCAGGGGAATGAAGAAACGAAAAAGTGGTAAACATGAACGCTATCCACTGGAGTTTTGGGATAATTAGGGTAGGATTATTAGGGTTAAAATTTCAACTATCAAAATTTTACCAAACAGGCATCTGCTTCGTTCAAATGTAGAAGCAATTTTCACCCGTCATACCTTGATGGGCGATTTTCTAGTCTTAAAATATTTAGAGAAATTCAGAGATATTATTAGATTTTTTTTTCTTTCAAAGCTTAAAAATGTTCCTTGATATTCTTAGGGAGTAAAATTTGTTTTAGAGGCATGAAAATATAAAAACATTTATAATGACAATAATAGTGAGCCATTATTGTATCAAAACTAACCTTCTAAGGATGAAATGGAGTGTGGAAGAAAAAGTAGAGTTGAGCACTGATAGGGGGGGGGGGGTAGAGTGTGCTCGAGCCTGCTCTAAACATGGGTAATGTCATCAATTAATGGATGACCGCTATAAAAATCTTATTTTCTTCATGATTTTTCCAATTATAACCTGCGTTTGTTTTGCTTTTAGAGTTATAGCAATGCATTTTAGATAGCAAATTTCCACCTGTTTTCTGAGAAAAACAAAATACGAATTCCCTTAAATAGCTAAAAATACGTCGAATTTTAAAACCGTAAATTTTTATGAATCTAACTTTATTTTTTACACTGCAAGCAAAAGAAGGAAAAATTAAAAGTTTTTTTTTTTTAATTAAAGCCTCTAAGCATGAAATTTCTCTTAGCTCCCGCTAAAACTACACATATGGGCGCCTTTAGATGCACGCCATTTGATTTTAATGTTTAGAATATTTAACATTAACATATATATATATAAAACATAAGGCAGTGATAATTTGAAAAATTCAATTGCGTCACTTTTTAAATCATCCAAGATTATTAACTTTTATTAAAAATACAATGCGAGAAAATACGTTTCACTATTTTTTGAGGCTATTTTCAATGTGCAAAATACTCTTCAAGAGGTGTTTAAAATGTGTCTGGTAGAGACATTAAGTTTTCCTTTTTGATTGCCAAGTTCAAGTAAACAAAAGCAGTTAAAATCATGATGCAGTGCGACTTGCAAATAATTATTACCCTCAAAACATCGTTAAACTCAGATCAAACGTTTCCTTCACTTTGAAAGAAAACAAATCTTGTCCAATCATTCCTATGCTGATGTTTCGTTTTCTTTTTTTTCCATTGACAAAAAACCTAATCGATTAACATAGCGTGCTGAGTTTTGACTTTCTAAAATAAGTTAGAGGAAGATAATTTCCAAGAGTTTCGCATCAAAATACCACTAGTAGGCTATGGAGTAATTGGGGAAACGACTGGGTGTAGGAAAAGGTTTTAAAGTGTACCCAGAAGTGTGTGACAATCTCCCTTTTTGCGTGCTGCTACTTGGAGAGAAAGAAAAAAGGCAGTTGGGAGAAAGTTGAAAGTTCCTTTAAGAGGAAGAAAGTTTACTGACACAAGTAAAAGAAACAAAATTAAGAATGTGGCGGGGTATCTTTCTCACATCAGTCAATATTCAAATTAAGCATGCCAAGATATGTCATGAAGGAGGAAGTTGCTTAATTTGTATTTCTCGCTTCTGTATCTAATTTGGTAATGTGTCTGAAAGTGATACGGCTTCATGAAAGAAAAACAGAAGGCGCTGAGTTATTTCTAAAGAAAAATAAATGCGGATTGAATACGGTTTCGGAAGAATAATTATTAAAAGTGAGAAAAGTTTTATTTGTAGGGGAGACTGGGGATACTTGATCCCCACTTTAGTTTTCAATTTTTTTCCCTGCTGCAAATAATCATTTTTTTTTTTTTAAGTACGTAAACAAAGGTATTTTTTCCCTCTATCTGACAGTATTTTTTTGGGTGAAATTAAACCGATAGTTTTGGTTAAATATTTTTTTTTCAATTATTTCATAAAGGGACTATGTATCCCCACATCAAGAGATACATGATCCCTTCTTGACGGATACTTGATCCCACTGATAAAAGAAAATACATAGACTTTTTCTTAGATCAACAATTTATTTATGGGTTTTAGTTTTTCACATAATGTTTGTAAAAAATAACACTATTTCTAATTTCCTGTATTAGATTATAATAATGTGAACACAAAATACCATTGTTTCAAATTCCACCTTAGACATTTGTAAAATAAAAAAAAGGTACACACTTTTAATGAACTGTGACGTCGTGAGTCACAGAAGTAAAGATTACTAATCCAATCATTTCATTAAATCAAGTCACACCACGAACAAGGAAGGACTAAACCCCTTTTTTAAATTAACGAGAAAAAAATTTATTTACAGAAAAAAAAATAATAATCGTTACATTGATGGGGTTACAAATTCAGGCAAACAAAGTTGCCTCCGTGGTGGTCACAAAAAAAAAATCACGGTTTCCAACGAAACCGGAGAAATGCCTAAGGGCACCTGTTTCTCTCAAGTCCTAGAGCAATCTGCTTTCCAAAAGTGTGGATCGAGGTCTTTTCCGAAGAAACGGGGCTTGTCCACTAAGCCCCCTTAAAATATCCCATTGGTGGAAACTTGGTGACGAACACTGCTACGTTGTTTTTGTAGAAGAAACCAAGGCCTGGATTCGTTGGTCGACCGGCGCCTCATTAACATGGAGCACACCTCCCCGTCTGCGGTTTTTCGGCAACGACAAAGTCGAACACCGACCAGGGCTGTCAGGCAAACTCGTCACACCTGGTTTTAAAACTGTCCGAAGTGGTGCCAGACAGTCTAGTCCTTTATTTAGAAGCGGTATTCCAACAAAGGCACAAAGGCGTAGAAGAAATGGCTGTCTATGTCTCGTCAACACAGAGCTCAGTCGGCTGCCTGAAGAAATTGTTTTCACGAAGTGGACTCGCGGCATTCAAAACGGGCACATATCTGAGGATGCCACAGCTCCTCCCCCCTTAGGAAGGAAATTTCGTTGTGCAGCAACCACATCAAATTTCAGGTGACATTGTCGTCCAAAACACATTTAGGAAAACGAGGGTGTCCCAGGTCAGTGAATTAGACTCCCGAAAAGGCAGCCTCAGTTTAACAGAACACATTCAGAAAAAAACAAAGACACCCTACCCGTGAACCAACATCAGGTTCTCATGACCTAAAATTCTTTCCTATTTTGTTCGTCATTGCCAAAATTTTCAAAACTAACCTGCGCTACATTAATCAGTTTGGAAATGCACCATACTCCTTTATGATTTTCATGACGTCCAAAACTTTTAAAGTTCTTAATAGTCATCCGAAAAATTAAGTAACACAAACTCTCGAGCATAAAATCCCCAAAAATATTTAACACAAATAATTGATCAAGTACTTCTTCGACCAAAACAAAAAAATCCATATATAAATACCAAATCCAAATAAATTGCGATAAATGGAAATTAAATAATCCCAAAAAGGTATGTTAATTTACCAGAATTTTTTTACAAATAGCCTCGGGGCCCGTTATGGTTCCTGTCTGCTCAAACCGTCGGCGTTACCATTTCTTTTCCCCGATTTGTGTTCAATTTCGAAATTGAACTGTTGTAGACATAAAGCCCAACGAGTAAGTCTGGCATTCGTTCCCATCATTTTTTTAAGGTATGTGATAGGGGAATGATCGGTTTGTATACGGAAAAATTGCCGTTTAAATAGTGAGCTAGTTTCTTTAACCCATAAACTATAGCGGCTAACTCCTTTTCGATAACACTGTAATTTTTTTCAGCTTTCGAGAACTTTTTACTGAGATATAGAACTGGATGTTCTTCCCCATTATGCATCTGAGCTAGTACAATCCCCATTCCACTCTCACTTGCATCAGTTTGGAGAATGAACTCTTTCGAAAAGTCAGGGGCATAAAGAATAGGGCTCTTTAGTAAACTTCCCTTTAAGGCACGGAACGTCTCCTCGCATTCATCCGTCCACACTACCTTTTCTTTTCTGATCCTTCCTTTCAATGCGCTTGTTAGGGGGGCTGCTACCTCGGAAAAGTTCGGAATGTATCTGCCGTAATACCCTACCAATCCTAAGAATGACCGTATCAACGTTTTAGTCGTGGGGGTTGGAAAATCTTGCACGGCTTTTAACTTCGCCTCGCTCGGAGATCTCTTCCCAGAACCGACATCATGCCCCAAAAACCGGACACTATCTTGTGCGAAACGACACTTAGATGGTTTTACTGTTAATTTTGCGTCACCCAATCGCTCTAGCACTTCGTCCACATCGATCACATGCTGTTTCCAACTTTGCGAATATATGGCTATATCATCAATGTAGGGTGCCGTAAAATGTTCAAAGCCATTCAAAACTTGCGCCAAAAGTTTTACAAAATAATACGGAGCGTTGAGTAGTCCGAACATCATATTCTTTGGGCGATACGTCCCAAAGGGCGTGACAAAAGCCGCGTAACGGCTTGCTCTTTCGGTCAGGGGTATCTGAAAATATCCCTTTGTTAAATCCATCAGCGTTATGTAAGGCGCTGCGCTCACCCGCTCAACTACTTCCTCAATGTTTGGTAAGGGGAAAAACTCAGTGCGCGTAATTGCATTCAACTTACGATAATCTACGCAAGGGCGGGGGTCTTTCCCAGGCACCTCCACTAAAATTAGTAGGCTAGTATAGTCGGACTGCCCAATTTCTACAATTCCCAGATCTAAAAGTCTTTTTATTTCCTCACGCACTATTTCAGTTTGCCGTGGGGACATTCTATAGGGTCGCGATCTCACGGGGTCGGCGCTGGTCAGCTCAATGTCCATCGTGACCAATTTAGTACACCCAGGGTCTGAAGAAAACACTCTTTTATGTTTCTGAAGTACTTTCCCTAATTGATCTATTTGTTTTTCCGACACGCGTTTTTCCAAATTGCTAACCCGCAACATCTCGTGTAAATCAAAATATGTAGGGTCAGGCAAGGGAAAAGGAATCTCAGCTTCTTGCTCGACATCTTCCCCCTCCTCCTCTATTATTAAATTTACTCGTTCGGGGCGCTTATGATAAGGTTTAAGTAAATTTACGTGATAAATGGTGCATTTGTCCCTCCTCTCAGGGACGTCGACCACATAGTTAGTTTCCGAGATTTTGCTCGTAACCACTCCTGGACCTATCCAGTTCACTGCCATTTTGTTAGCTTTATTTGTCGACAATACTAACACCTGCTCGCCCACCTTAAATTGCCTCTTCACAGCGTTCTTGTCATACCAAGCTTTTCTTCGTAACTGCATTTCACTCATTTTTTTTACTGTCAAATCCTGACATCTCTTTACACGGTTGGTCAAATTTAGTATGTATTCTACCACATTTGGGTCAGATTCTTCTGGCACCATCCAATTCTCGCAGAGCAAGGTTTGGGGTGTCCTCAAATTTTTTCCATGAACGAGCTCGGCAGGGCTAAATCCCGTACTCTCATGATTTACCGTCCGAAGGGCAAACAAAGCCAACCGACAGATTCTTCTCCCAATCTTCTCCCGACTCCACGCATAATGCTTTTATTATTCGTTTAATGGATGAATGAAATCTCTCCACTGGGTTGCTAGAAGGGTGGTAAATGGAGGTGTGCCTAACTCTTATTCCGAATCTTTCGAAAAACTCTGTCGTTAAAACACTAGTGAACGACCGCCCTAGGTCACTTTGTACCTCCCGGGGAAACCCTGTCCTCGAAAACGTGCTCAACAGAGCATCTATCACATTGGGAGACTTAATATCGGCCACCGGTATAGCTTCGAGATACTTCGAGGCCATACAAATGGACGTTATTAGGTATTTATTCCCATTTGTGGATACGGGAAGTGGTCCAACTGCGTCAATATTTACACAGGAAAAAGGTTCCGAAATTATCGGCACAAGTTTCAGTGGTGCTTTCTTCCGATCACCTTTCTTTCCTACGCGTTGACAAGCATCACACGCCCTCACATACGACTCAATTTCCGCATAACAATTCGGCCAAAAAAAATGACGCAACACTTTATCCTTCATCTTTGTAGCACCCAAATGGCCTGACGCGCCATCATGACAAAATTTCATATTTTTTTCTGTCAAACTCGATGGTATACAAAGCTGCACCCTTTCCTCTCCCAGCTTCGATCTACTCAGACGGACCAGTTTTCCTTTCATGCATTTAAAATCCTTTCCCTCCCCTTTCGAAACCTCTTCCCACAAGGGCTTTAGAACCGAACACAATTTCTGCTCTTTCTCGAACGATTCCGAATCTATTTCAGCTAACGCTAATCCCTCAAAAGGCTCTATGGGGGGTAAACCGCAAATTTCCTTCCCTTCTTCTTCGCAGGAGGAAAACGCGCTCGCTATCTCCGAATTCCCAAGAGTCCCAGTCCCAGGGTCCAAGTTCTCCTCACGCATACGCTGACGTAAGACGCTCCGAGTCTCTACCATGCTTACAACTTCGTGGGGAGTTGCTTTCAACTGGAAAAACAATTCCGCTGTCCTGTTGCCCAACAGATAAACTTTTGAGTCACCATCAGTGGTCTTAACTGCCGCTTTAGATATCACACAACCTTCTTCTGTTTCTATGCAAACTTTGGCCAATGGCAAACATTTGCATTCTTCGTCCAGCGGTTGTTTTACATAGACATACTCTCCCGTAAAATCTTTTGTCTCGATCCAACTGCGGGGACAGACGTCAATGGAAGCCCCACTGTCTTGGAGAATTCTCCGAACCTCCCCATTTATTTTCCCCGTACTCAGGTAAGGGGCAAAACACTCACTAAATTCTTTAGTGTCACCAATGTGATTAATTTGCTCCCCTTGCGCTCTCTTGAATTCAGGGCAATTGGGTTTTATATGTCCCTTTTGTGAACAAAAATAACAAATAATTTCTTTTCTTTTTTCGAAATTAATGTTTTTTTCCCATTTGGGGGGCTCTTTCTTATTAGCACTTTCCGATTTAGTATTGCTAGTTTTTGCCGGATCATTTCCTCCCCCCCTCCTTTCACCCATTTTTCTTTTTTGTGCGTTTTGGGGTCGTTTTGTTTTCCCTCCGATTTTTTGAACGTACGCCGAAGGCTCTCGTAGTGATCTAACTTTTCAGCGAGGTCTGACGCCGTACGGAATTCTTCCCAGGAGTCCAAAAAGTGTTCCCTCACCTCAGCAGGGGTTCTCTTTTTTAACTGCTCCGTGAGCAATAACTCCTTTAACTCCTCGAAAGTATTTACCTCCGCCGTTTCTAGCCAATTGTCTAGATAACTTCTTAATTCGAAGGTGAGATCTGCCCAGGAGGAACCAAATTTCCGATTATGTTCTTCAAACCTAATCCGCAATTCCACCGAATTTAGTTTGAACCTCTTCATTAACAGGCGCTTCATGTGAGGAAAATCGTCGCTTTTCTCAAGGGGTTCCTTCACAATTAACTCTGCTACTTCCGGGGGCAACAAAGGGATAAGCTGGGAAACCCACCTTTCTTCCTCTATCTCCTCTTTCTTTGCCTGTCTCTCAAAGATTTCAAAAAATAACGAGACATCTAATTGCTTCGGGTCAAACTTTGGGACCAGGTGCTTTAAATTTGATCTCTTAGAAATAATCTCAGGACCCGCTGACCCATTTGAACTCAAACTAACCGTTTCTGCTGCGGTAGTTAGTTTCAGTTTATCTAGCTCAAATTGTCTCTCTTTGTCTCTTTCTCGACATTCTCTCTCTAGTTTGTCTCTTTCCCGCTCTCTCTCCCTTTCTATCTCTTCTTTCAAAAGTCTCCAAGTCGATTTTGCAAAATCTTCGTCATAATCTGTAGCCCCTACAATCGCTTTAACTATGTACCGACGCGTGTCTGAGTCAGACGTTTCCACGCCAAACTCCGAGGCTATCTTTCTCAGATTATCTTTTTCGATTTCAAAAAGAAAAGAACCCATTTTGCTTAAATGAGATTTTTAGAGCGTTCTCTCTCTTTTTTTTTTACAAGCAAAACTCTATTTTTTTCATGCAAAATCCAACTAATCACAAAAACAACATGCACATAAATATCTTCTACAGATCAATTTCAATAGATTTACTTAACCTGAAATCTATATCGTCAAAATTAATCATTAATTTATATGACTTTCCTTTCCAAACTGAAATAGCAAAGATCTGCAAAACAATTCTTTTGCAATCTAACTCAGAATTTAATTCTCACAAGAAACCTTTAGTCAAATTCTATTTTCGAAAACATTGAAAATTTTTACAAACAATTTTACTCCGCTTAAATTCTCTCAAAACAAACCCACTAAAGCTGCCTCATCGGTAACCAAGAAACAAAGACCGGACTCACCCTTTCCTGCGTACGTCTTTAACATCAGAGTAATCCAAATCCAATTTGGGGGAATGGCACACACAAAATCTTATAGGTTTCGATCAGCTCTAGGACTACTTTATGTAAAAAGTACTTAAAGTTTTAAAAAGAATTATCTTTCAAAATTGCATAAAAATAGAAAGACCAAAAGTAACATGGGTCTGTTTCAATTTCTCTGAAACATAATCGCACCCGCTGCCACCAAATAAGCTGTGACGTCGTGAGTCACGGAAGTAAAGATTACTAATCCAATCATTTCATTAAATCAAGTCACACCACGAACAAGGAAGGACTAAACCCCTTTTTTAAATTAACGAGAAAAAAATTTATTTACAGAAAAAAAAATAATAATCGTTACATTGATGGGGTTACAAATTCAGGCAAACACAGTTGCCTCCGTGGTGGTCACAAAAAAAAAAATCACGGTTTCCAACGAAACCGGAGAAATGCCTAAGGGCACCTGTTTCTCTCAAGTCCTAGAGCAATCTGCTTTCCAAAAGTGTGGATCGAGGTCTTTTCCGAAGAAACGGGGCTTGTCCACTAAGCCCCCTTAAAATATCCCATTGGTGGAAACTTGGTGACGAACACTGCTACGTTGTTTTTGTAGAAGAAACCAAGGCCCGGATTCGTTGGTCGACCGGCGCCTCATTAACATGGAGCACACCTCCCCGTCTGCGGTTTTTCGGCAACGACAAAGTCGGACACCGACCAGGGCTGTCAGGCAAACTCGTCACACCTGGTTTTAAAACTGTCCGAAGTGGTGCCAGACAGTCTAGTCCTTTATTTAGAAGCGGTATTCCAACAAAGGCACAAAGGCGTAGAAGAAATGGCTGTCTATGTCTCGTCAACACAGAGCTCAGTCGGCTGCCTGAAGAGATTGTTTTCACGAAGTGGACTCGCGGCATTCAAAACGGGCACATATCTGAGGATGCCACAGAACTTATGATGATTTTGATCAGTTTTTTATTCTCCAATACAGTTGTGAGGAATATATTTTATAAATAAAACTAACAATTTTGTTCAGTAGCGCAATGAAGCTAAAATTACAGGAAATAAAAACAAATGGATGACAAGCACAAAAATCTACTTATTAGCATCTTGTCTTCTAATAATAAAATTAAGAGTTTTATCAACTGAATTATTTTTTAAAAAGAGGGAAGAAAAATGTAAGTATGAGTATACTCATAAAAAAGAAAGCCTAGCTCATATGTTTTCAAAACTCGAAAAGTCAAATGCAAACAATTCGTTTGTTGTAGTTCTTTAAGTTCCACTCAACCCAACTGGATGTGTGCAGCTTAACACATTTTGTCAATTTTTCAGAGAAAATAGATTGATTAAGCATATTACCTTTTCATTTTAGAAAACTTATTTCAAACTCTATATTAGCAAGAGAAATTTTCTGAAAGTCGAATAAAACCAAATATATTTTATTCAGACATATTCCCAGGGGAGTGCGTTTCTCTGTAGGTTGAAAACACAGAAGTATTGGCACTTTCACAGTGGGGTGAAAAAGGATTTTTAAACTTGGGTAGTTTGGTCGCATTTAAATATATAGAGCAGAATATCACTTAATACAAAATACGTTAGCCAGTAAAAACCTTTATCTAACCATTATAACTCTGAAAGGTAAAATTAACCTTTTACGAAAGGATTGTAAAACTAAATAATTACCTCAAATGAAAATTTTCTTTTCCAACAATAAGATATATAACTTTTCAAACTGTTCAAAGTTTTGTACTCCATTCCTCGAAAGAATCCTCTTAATACAAAGGCGGTGCTTTATTTGAGTTACAAATGAATACTATTTTGCTCTTATTAAAACAAAGAGTAAGAAAATAACGTTTTATTTTGTGTCCCGTTTTAAAAAATGTAAGAAATTATTTACGAAAAACTGACAAACCCAAAACTGTGTCCTTATTCATAACGAAATGGCACTAGAAAAAAATCGCTCGGCCGTTTTAATTTAGTCAGTAACATTGGGTGGTCTATAGTTTAATATCTTGAAGATCCGAAACTTGCTTCTTTGACTTAACTTAATACAATATACTACTATGAAAAATTAAAATGAGTACGAATCATATGCTTTTTCTACTGCAAAGCAGTAACTGAAGGAATCCAGTAACTCTCCATCCAGGACTTCGAAAAGCCTAATCTCCGTCATGCAAATGTCTTTTGAGCACCTTTATACAATGGCGTTCGAGGAAAGTATAATTTAACACCCGGAGTGAGGTTTTGTAGACAAATAAAATGAAAAAAATAATAATAAGTTCGGTACTTAATTGATTAAAGAAAAAAAAAAAACAATGCGTAAATATTTTTCGCTTTGTCAAAATGTACACTTAAATACATTTATTGGAACATACGTTTTATTTTTTAAAAAGTAGCATTGAAAGCGAATTTACTGAGTAAATAAGCTGATTGACATCATCAATTCAGTTAGTAACAAATTAATTTATGCATTAATTAGCATCACAGTTTTTCAGTGTGAAAGATTGCGCATGTTTTGATACAATGGAATAATATTTCCTTTTAGGCAGCGAGAAGGATTGTTTGTTTCAATGATCAGAATAATTTTCCCGTCACCTTTAGATATAATGGAAAGTTCGGTTTTTTTAGGTGGGAGGCATATAAATAACAAAATAAGAGACTTAAAATACTTTAATAAGTTACCACGAAAAACTTGCGATATTTCATAAAAAGGAGGGATATAAAGAAAAGCTATTAAAAAGTCAACTAACGCTTACACATATTGAATTTCCTTTGCATTTATAAGAGACTTGATTAAAGTGAACCTCGCAAGTAAGTTTTTCAGACTTTACGCAAGATATTTTGATGTTTTTGGATTTAGTCCGCAGTTGGATTCAGTCTTCAGTTGCAGATGGGCTTCCAAAAAAAGTAATGCGGTTTCTCGAAAATTTAAAACACAAGCTACTGGTAAGTACTCTTGCAAGAAAACATTTAAAAATTAAGCTACTGATATACGGGTTAAAATCAGGTGAATTGTACAAACAAAAACACAATCGAGCTCGCTTATAAGGAGGCTGTAACGAGCAAATCAGGAATGGTTGGTTGGTACAATTTTATGTCTTTGGGAGCGTAACTCGCCTTTAACGAGCAAAACCCAGATATAGTAAGCAATATTAATGAATTTTATAAAATTTCTATAAAATTCCTCCAGCCAGCTCAGACAATCTCTTAGAAAAATCTCTTTGACATCCAACAAAAGTCAACAAAAACATAGTGGTGAGTCATACATTTTGAGAACAAGTGTTAAAGATTTTTTTAAATTTATTTAAAGGCTTCAAAAATATTGCTAAACCCAGGGGGTGCAAATGTCGGTTTTTCGCACTGCTAGTCATCTCCGCAAAACAGTGACGCAAGTAAAAGAAAATTAGACAGTTTGAAGCAATCTGTCCAGCTTCTTCGATCCTGAAAAAACTGCATAACAAAAGTGGTAAATGTTTGTGATTTTTTATTTGTTTCAAATTCTTTTTTTTTTTTTTTTTGCATGAACACTCGGTTGTAACAAGCACATACCACGGTCCATTCACGGTCGTTATAAGCGAGTTCAACTGTGGAAGGTTGGAAGGTTGGACTGGGGTTACTCAGGACTCCGCTCAAAATCTCCCGGGTTAACGACAGTAAAATAAGAAGTCATCATTCAATGTCATTGTAGGACAAACTTCCTCTTTTTCTTTTTTGGGAACTCGTTCAGTGTCCGGAGATTAATACCTTCATTACGACATAAAAAAAGCATGGATTAAGAACAACCAACGTTCCAATATTTCTTACTAATTTCAGTTCCGAAGAAAGAGCGAAAAGGGGTTTTAAGCGGATTCGCTTTTCGTGCCCATATTGCTTCAATGTGTTACTTCGATCGTGGGAACTTCTCAGAGTAGATCCCCGTCTGGAAGATGTACAAATCTCGTCATCCGCTCAAGTCAACCGGTAAATAGACCTTTAATGGATTCCCCAGTAAATTGAGTTAGTAAATAACAGAGCAAAGACGAAGCCTCGTAACAGATCCCATTTCCTGCTGTTGTAGGTAGTATGCCGCTTGGAGGGAAGTCTTCTTTTTTTTTTTTTCCTTCTTAATCAGCCTTCAGTTGCCGGATAGGCAACACCTCCTCTTCCCTTTTGCGCCCTATTTGCTTGAATTATAGCCATAAAAGAAATCTGCTTGAATTTGTTTACGAATATCGAATGATTTGAAGCGAAATGAGGCGAAGTTGTGCAGCAGGGGTCGGGCCTTGTCTAATCATGCACTGATATAGTTGAGAAACTATAACTCTAGCTGGGTAAAACTGATAACAGCGGGTGATCTTCAAAACAAATCGTAACCAATCCAAGAGCTAAAATACAATGGGAACAACCTTTTTGCTGCTTCAATAATAAATATGGCACAATTTGTTTTTTTCTCCATTAAAAAAATATATAATTAAATTAAGTTGGCATTAATCAAATTGATAGACTTTTTTTCTTTTACATGTGATTTTTTTTTTTTGAGAGAAGATCTGCTGCTTCTGTTACTTTTTCTTTATTCAATATCCATTCTTGATTAGTGCCGTCGTATGCAATTTCAGTCACAACACAATGCCTGCAAACTATGGAATTTGTCGCTCCTAGTATTAAATTTTCAAACAAATTCAAACAGATTGGAAAAGAGTTTCATCACGCTCTAAATTATGTAAAAAGTTATGAGTGGATTTGGGTTATGCATGCTAACTGATAAAAAGCAAAATTTTCAATTTTTTTTTTCTTTTTTTTCTGTCTTTTTGGTTTCTGATCCCCTAAGAAGTTTTTTCGATTTTAGCTACAAGTTTAAGTAAATATATCTCTTTTGTTTTTTTCAGTGAGTATGACGTGTTTAGTATAATTGCAATGGATAAGCATTTTATAAATTGCTAAAATTCATAGAGCACATTAAACAACGAAATAGTACATTATGAAAAAAATTTCCTGATTTTTGACATGGTCGAGCGCACACTATTTTGCACCGAATGTACAAATAAATTATTGCACATGTTTTTAGATTGGATTATTGTGGTCATTTAGCAAGAATCTTTTTGAAAATATGTAACACACACACATTTTTTTTTTTTTTTTTTTTTTTTTTTTTGGCCTAGAATTTTTCAAAATATTAAACTATTATCTTGAATGAAAAAACGTGGATAACATAATTAATAGTTAAAAGAATAGTAAAGTTAATGTCATAACGTTAATAAGACCTTTTAAACCTTACAAATTTGAAATCAAATATCAAAAATGTCAAAGCATCAATTTGACCTTTGACATCAAAATTCGCTTTTTTTTTGTTAACTTTCTTTCTCTTATTTATCTTTATTTCTTTTGTATTCATATTTTGATTAGGCAGCAGCCGCCTTCAGTGGCTTGATGGTTCGCTTTTTTGTGGAATTCGCTCTTTGTGACATTCCCATATTCATACCAAGAATGACGTCTTGGGCGACTGCTTAGATAAGTGTTGCTCTTGTTTCTGTCTTCCTGGAAAAGGCTTCACGAACAGCTCACACCAAAAGTTATCAACCTTTCAGGCTCTACTCCCCACCTTCGGACATTGATGTGAGGTCCCCCCTTTTCCTCACACCACCACCACCACCACATGTAGTTAATGCCGTCAGTACAATCTGAGTTTGAAAATAAAACGGTTTATTAAATAAAAATATAGATACGTTTGCTCGCTAGCAAAATTTAATATTGATACACTAAACATTTTTTGAACATAATTATTAGAGTACAGGTAATCAAAACATTAACTGCAAACTAATTTGAAGAAAATAAGGATCTAGGAGAGACTAACAGGTAATATGAGTCACCTGCACAACGTAAATGGGAGGTCTATCAATGTTCGTCCACGCGCATTTCCCAAAGAGCACCTCAGGTTCCTTTTCAATACCTTGGTCGATATTTTGACTACTTTACGTAAGCTAGTGCTGAAAATCAAGATTCGCAAAAAAAATGTGAATGAACACTGCCTTAAAATTCTCAAACAAAGACGATAATGTCGAAAACATTTACTAGTGACCATAAATTCGAGCAAATTATAGTTAGTTTCACTTTTATATTTATTTTTTCACACCTTCTCCCCTCCTCCCCTCCTTGAAACCCTTCTACGCCCCCATAATTTGTCGCGCCCCTCAGGTTGAGAACCCCTTGCCTGGCTGGCACCACAATCACAACTATTAATAAATAAGAGCGAACTTTAGGATGTTTCAACATTGAAGCACAGATAGTTGCAAGAAATATTTATTTTTAACTTGAACACTAGGGGACTCCGTCCTCTGCTCGCTGACGCTCACCATCCCCTGCAGATTGCTCCGCAAATATTTAAATCGTCTGTAAATAGGTACCAAACAAAACTATCTAAATGAAGACTTTGTTCAATGTATGTGCCATAGGCCTGAGCACCACCATCCCAATGTTTAACTGACCGAAGGATTTCTTGTTACCAGAATTTCTGTGTTTTTGACGAGACTCAGTCATTCAGTGTTCTTGAATTCGTCGTCCGACTTGAAGCGCTTCCCTTTCAAATGTTTTTACAAAGGATTAAACACATGGAAATCGCAGGGCAAATTGTTTGAGTTGTAGAGAGGATGGTCTAGCTGCTCTCTTATTGAATTCTTTGAGCACAGTAGAATCATTAACTCCGATGTGTACTGTAAGACACTCCAAAGCCTACGCATTTTCATCAAAAACAAAAGACCAGGGCTGCTCACAAGAGTGGGTCTGCTCCATGATGACGCTCAACCATACGTCTCCAGGGTTTGTTGATTTTTGTACTGGAATTGTAAAATAAATTTGTTTTATACGTTTAGGTAGAAAATCATATGTAAGTATGACCAATTATTTTTTACTTTTTAGTCCCTTTTTGTTTTTTGAAGTCGGTAATTTGAAAATAATTTATTATTATATCGAGAAAATTCTTGATATTTTCAATGTTATAGACTGTTCGCATTTAGAAGGCAGTCAAAATGAGCTTCACCTTTTACAACACTGCGTTTTCTCATCAATTAGTTCAGGTTCTATTGAATAAAAAAAGCTAAAACCCACTTAAAAAATTTATTAAAAAAACTTTTTTTCTAATTAGTTTATGCTACAGTTATGCTACATTACTTCAGAATTATTTTTTTCTTTTTTTTCAAACTTTTTAATGAATTGTATATCTAGGAGATAAAATATGTCAAAGTATCCATTTTGACTTTTATTTATCAAACTGACAAGAATAGCTTATTTTTTCGATCCATTATGGTAAATATAATTATTTTTAGTAAATATAGTTTTAGTTGTTTTTATTTGTTTTTAAATTTACAAACCCAACCAATTTATCCCACATGTTTTCCTTTAGAAAACCACAAACAGAGTACGAAAATTTCGCAAAAAGCCCCGAGATTTCCTTTATTCACGGGAAGCAATTCTTTTCTTTTCTTTTTTTTTTTTTTTTTTTGAACAAAAATAATATAAATTTGACTTTTATCGTTAGATAATGCAACAATCTGATATGTAGCGCATTCCAATATGCAGAAGTATCGTTTTTGTGCATGTAAATGTCAAATGACTTTTACCTAAGGAATTAAATGCTTCGCAAACCACGCATTTCGAGTATTAAAATTCACTTTGGATAGTTATCACGATTCTCAAGTCAGATAACACCACAACGAGTTATAGCCTCCAGGTTGCCAGGAGCATCCTTCAATTCCTATCGATAATCTTTAAGAAAACTAATTGTTTCAGAAATTTTTGTTTACTTTATCTTTAGAAAAATACAACAGTTTGCCTCATTCCTCGTGTGATTCATTCTAACCCAGTAAATTTATGAACATTATCAGCAGAAGTTAGAGTATTACATTTAGACGAGTTGACTTCATAAAAACTTTGGCGATTAAGAAGTGAAACTTGTTCATTGTATTCATTTCGTTTACTTGGCATTTGCTTTGGTGGAAAAAAATACAATACAATTTCGTTCGTTCTGTAGTCATGAAAATACACTGTCAGCCAGAAATAAGTTGCCCATTTTAAAGGGCTCTAGAATACATTCTACTGATCCGAATGATATTAATTTCGAACTAAAGAGAATTTAAATGATGCGCTTGACATTTGTCAATCAAAAAAAAATAATAATAATAGTTCCGAAAACCACGACAGATGGCACTGCACACAGAAAAACCTTTGATAAGTAGTAAATGCTAACTTAATAATAATAATCTAAAATAATCAACATAAAGCTGCTGAATAGCTCCCGTAACAGCAACTAAGCCCGATCTAAAGGACAGCATTCGGTGCAATGATTTTGAAAATTCATCGGTGTTTTCTTAATAAATGTTTTTATTCAATAAATGTCAATCACATTATTTGAATAAATTGTAGTACAAATTTCATTTCCTTTAAACCAATGGATCACTTTCTAGACCGCTCTACCTACGAGGGTCGATTAAGAAATAAGGTTCCCATCAATTTTACAAATAGACCAAAAATTGTATTCTCATAGAAATGTACATTGTTGGAAAGATAAAACTTTCCTCTATTTTCTACATAATTCTCATCTTTTTCTGCACATTTTTGTAGACGGTATTCCAATTTCTGAATTCCAATACCATAGTACTTCGCCGCCAAACCGTTGAGGAAACATTTAACCTTTTCTTTGACTTCATCTTCCCTACGGAAGCGTTGCCATTCAAGTGTTCCTTTAAGTTGGAGAACAAGTGATAATCACTTGGCGCAAAGGCCGGACTGTAAGCCGGATGGGGTATGACGGTCCACTCTAAGTCTGTCAAAAATTTCTGCGTTTCGTGCGTTGTCGTGAAACTGCGTTACACCGGCTGTCAGTCCTCCTCACCGGCGGTCCTGGATAGCTCGCCTGAGTTGTCTTAAGGTTGCACAATAACTGTCTGAGTTGATTGTTTGGAAAGTTAATTAGTAATTCATGTAAATTTCTATTAGAATAATAAAATTTTGTTTATTTGTAAAATTGATGGGAATCTTATTTCTGGATCAACCCTTGAATCTGCAGTGGACAACTTATTTCTTGCCGACCCTGTAGTCGTGGTTCACAAAGCGATTTTTAGATGAAACGATGATGATGAACAGCACTTAAAGCTACTCTCTTCTAGAAATGTCTCGTATCGAATCAATTATCGAACCATTTAAGAGCCGATCGAAACCTTGGAAGCTAACCAATATTTTAAATCGAACCACTCATAGGAGCCCGTTGGCATTGACCAAAATTCCAGCTCGTTGTAGGTGTTTACAAACCGGAACAGGAAAAAAGCTCTATGAGGGAGGGAAAGTGGGTCATTTGTTGTTGGTGCGTCCGTAATAAACTACTACGGAAAGATTGGTGTCATTGCCCCGAAAGGTTGGACTTCTATATTAACAGATAAGACAACGCAAGATAGATTTACAGCACATAGAGGGGAAATAACACCCAGGGCACCGGCGGGAATCGAACAGGCAAACTCCGGCATATGAAGCGAAGCGTCTACCATAGATCAACGGATGCCCCAGTAGGTCATTTCAGATATAATTTTCAACCTACTCCTTACCAGGTGAAAAGCGGGATAGTTCATTGGAGGTACTTGTCAATAAATTGCCGATTACAATTAGCAATGGTGTTATTGAAAATCTCTTTTCTCTGATTTTAGCTGGTTCATTGTATTTGCTTTATGAACACGCAAGTAATGCCTTACAGCTACCTGAAGCTCGTTAATGTGGTGCCTTGTGGAATAGTTATTACTGAACATTAAGTTAATTTTTAAAATGTCTTTTTTTTATTTTTGTAAGAGCGCTCGTTAGTTTTTCTTAAACGGAATGAGAAAATAGTAAAAACAAAAAGAAGAATAATTAGACATAGGTTTAAGTAGTTACATTATTTTAATTTAAGGGATATCCAGACGCTTTCTCTTTACAGTGATATTTTTGAGGTTAGAGGGGGGTGTAATTTTTTAATTTCGTTTTGCATGTTGTAGGAGGTAAATAGCACTGTTGCATAATTGTTTTTATCTCTAAAGTTCAGGTTTTCATGTTGAATGCAAAATTTTTATTAAATTTGACTAAAGCTATGAAAATGATAAAAGATTAATTTTCACTAGCTGTTTATGGACCACATAAAAATTGCGGATAACACTTTTCTGATTTGCCATTATTATTCTTCAGTTTTTTAACATTTTCGGATTCCAAAATGACTTAAAAATATCTTCAAAATTTAATTTTACTGATAAATGTTTTATTGTCTCATGATCAAAAGCCAGAATCGCTTTCTTCTTTCCCTTTTCGTACTCCAGGAAATATAGAGCTCGTTAGCTCCAACCGTACTCGTTGAATATTTTTAGAAAGGGTATCATTACGAGAGTAGAAATTAAGTGTCCCTCTGAGCTTGATCGGGTGCTTTTCCTCTGGGACTCGGTTTCTCACAGAGCGATCAGTCCGCTTCAATATCAAATGTTATGGGAAGCCATTATGAGCCTTTCATTATCCGAAGTCGTCTGTCTGTACACGCCGACGAAAAGGGGTCGATGAGTCCATGCCACAAGGTTAACGTTCGCTTTGTCGGCAAAAACGCTCAACAAACGGAGCCATTGCACTTTAGATAGACTTTTCCCCTCACACTTTTCGGGAGCCATTCGCGACAATCCGCAGAAGGCAGATTCGCGTCACTGCTCACTGCAACTTTCTGATGGAAAAGGGATTGTCGTTTTGTCCCTTTTCTTCGAGATAATGAACTTCGAAATGTGCAGAAAAAATAAGCAAACAAAATAAGAAACAACGCGTCGAGCATTTGTTTGTTTCTTAATTTTTGCTGGTGAAAGTGGAACTCGGTTTATTTTTGTTTGTTTTTCTTTAACGTTTCTTATCAGTACTTTTAGCTTTTGTTAGAGAAATTTGTTTCATGCTATGGATATTTGTTGTTCTCAGGGGTGCACCGATGCGAGGTCAGGGTAGGTCACTTCGACCTCCAATAATATTACGTTATACTGACACCATTCACCTACAAACTACGATAACCATTTCGTTTGTTTCAATTTTAAATTTAAGGTTAAAATTATTAAAATAAAAAACGGGCCTTCGGGCAAAACATGTCGGGCAATGCGGGTATAGGATTTAATCACATATTTATTTATAATCTCTTGACTCTTCTGCTGATTTAGATTTTCTACTTCAATAGGATAAGTATAACTTTAAAAAGTTATTTTTTAGGATGACAATTAATTAGTTTATTATGTTAATCAGTTATTTCTTTATGTTATATTAGTGGCCCCCGCACGGCTTTGCCCGTATTAGAAAATAAAAAGATCTTTTGGTTCGCCTGTATATTTACAAATAATGTATGATGAATTTTTTCGTCAATCGGCTTGCCCATGTTACGGTTCCACGTTATGATACCTTG
This sequence comes from Uloborus diversus, assembly GCF_026930045.1. Taxonomy (NCBI): domain Eukaryota; kingdom Metazoa; phylum Arthropoda; class Arachnida; order Araneae; family Uloboridae; genus Uloborus; species Uloborus diversus. The sequence goes on from NC_072731.1 coordinate 132,512,379, forward strand.
GTAATTTACTTGTCCATCTTATGATAATTTTGCTCTGGAAAATGTTCCTAAAATTGGAATAGAAAAAGAACAAAATCGAATTTTCAAAAAATCGCTTCGAGGTGCACACCCCGATGCTACAAACTAAATTTGTGCCAAATTTCATGAAAATCGACCAAACGGTCTAGCCTCTATGCGCGTCACAGAGATCCGGACAGAAATCCAGACAGAAAGACTTTCAGTTTTATTATTAGTAAAGATAAAGATAAACACATGTGCTGATTTTAAATTGGAGAATTACACCTGCTTGATATATTTTTTTATAATGACAGGTAGCTAGTCAATCAATTTAATCATTTATAACTTTATATTTGATTGGAAAATGTACCAAATCACAATTAGTTAAGCTTACAAGCTTTGGGCTCCCTGGTAGGGCAAAGCGGGTTTTTCAAATGTTTATAAAGTTTGATAAGTTTAAATATTGGGTTTGAAATAATACAAAAATCACTTTTTCTTTTGAACTTCAAAAACACTGCTAGGAAATAAAACCGAAATTGTTTGCGGTAAAAAACCAAAAACTACAATTTTCGATCGTTCTTCGGAAACCTACCCGCTTTGGGCTACCCTCCCCTAAGTTTGATTTTCGTATAAATTGTTCTCAAAACGTTTGTTTAAGTAATTAATTTAACCAATGTAATAAAATTTATTTTTATGTACATTAAACTGGTATTTATTTCAGTAGTAAATGTAGACGCTAACAGGTTTCAACTGTAATTTGTTTGCTAAAAAAATAATAAAACGAAACATAACTTTAAAATTAGAGAACACTCTAGGTGAAATATCTAAAGGAACACAGAGGAGGATAGCAATCTTAAGTTTTTTTTTTTAAATTTTTTACAAGATTAAAAAATATATCAACGGATACTTTGCTATCTGAATTTTTTGAGAAGAATCTAAATTTATAAAGCTATATTATTATCATAAAAATAATTTTAAAATTTCATGACACATTGAATCATTTTGGAAAAGAAAATTATTCGCCATGTAGCCCTTATACAGTGGATGCACCAAATAAGGCTATGTAAAATAATACCCCCCCCCCCCAGTCTTAAATTATTTACTAAAAATTCTCTAGACCGTGAGTTCATCGTCATGAAAAAGACTAACCGATGATAAAGCGTTATCAAGCATCAGTTAATCATCAAAATACAATGCTCAAAATTTAGTTTTCACCAAAGAAATATTAAATTTCTTTTATTCTAAGAGGTTTTTCAAATTTTTTTCTTTATAGAAAATTGCTAAAAAATGACTCGTTTTCAATAATGAATGCCAGATTGGAGACCCATAAGTCGTCCACTTAAGAAAATTCTGCTTCCAACAGGTATAAAGACTTCGTAAATAAATATGAAATCAGTCTGAAGTTGTGATTTTATGTGGCTAGATAATCACGCTACTATAAAATTTTAATATTTAAAAAAATAGATTTTTTATAAGATTTTCCAGTTTCTAAAAAGATGCTCCCTAGTCGCCCATCGGGTTTTTGCCCTTTATAGAGTGTTGGAAAATCAAAGAAATAATTTGAGAATAAATATTATTTAATTTTTACATGTATTTTCGTGCATTTTCCAAAACATGTAGTAGGTTAAAAATCGACAATTTTAGAAAAGTCACATTTATTTTCGTAAATCCTCACATATACAGGGTGTTCCGTTTTAATGTTCAAGATCTTTATTTTCGAAACCGTTAGTCCTATGTAGATGTATACTTCCAATTGCAAAAATGTTCAAAATCAGACAATAACATTAAAATATTGACAGTTTGAAGTAAAAATAAAAATAAGTTAAAAAATACAAAATTGAGCTTTTTTATACAAGCCTCAGGTCTCCTAACTTATCTTTAGGGGAATAATCTCCCTTGAAAAACAATTCCTACACAAAAAGTTTGAAATTAGTACGACCAATATTCACCGAGATATGAGATGCAGCGTTTGGTGACTTACAACACGTTACACTCGCCGTCAATAACACCTTTTGGGGGAAAATATAGTAGTTAACAAGTGTTTAAAATTATATGTGTGCGTTTTGTAGTGAGTTTTTGCGTATCACGGTATAACACTTGCATAAGTTTTTGAACGGCAATGAAAAATATAATTATCTTGCTTGTTTTTTTTTTTCTTTCTTTCTTTCTTTTTTTTTTTTTTTTTTGAGCAATCACGATTGCTTATTGTTCTCACTTGACCGTTTTTGGCGTCCGTGCCTTTTTCAGCTTGGACCAGGCCTGCAGCACCACCGTCCACCGGCGGCGGCGCGGCTGTTCCTGAGCACTGTCCCCCGAAATCCACTTTTGCTGGGCGGTGGCGTCCATGTCCCACACACACGAACGCCTACACACACACACACACACACACACGAACGCCTACACACACACACGAACACCTACACGCACACGCACGTACACAACACTCACTCACACACATGCATACATACACTTACGCACCCACGCACCCACACACAGGCGCCTACACAAACACACACGCTCGTGATTGCGAAAAACATAATTTGAATTCAAGATGCCAAAAATTCAAATTATTTTTTTATTTATTTATTTATTTTATTTTTTTTTTTTTTTTGACAACGTCTCATCCTTCTGAAAAGGCGATAAGTTCCAATCTCATCTTCTGTATGGTCCCTTAAATCTTTGAATTGAAATATCTCCTTGAGTTTTAGTCGCATAAATGTCATTTTTTTTTTGTGTCAGGAATAGTTTTCAATGGAGATTATTTCTCTAAATGTAAGTTTGGGGACCTAAGGCCCACATAAAAAGTTAAATTTTGTATTTTTTGACTCATTTTTATTTTTGCTTCAAACACTATCTTAACTCTGCATATGATTTTCAACATTTTTGCAATTGGAAGCATATTTTTTTGGACTAACGGTTGCAAAAATGAAAGCCTTGCAGGTTAAAACGAAACACCATTTATAATAGCGAATTCACTGATCGAGTAACGCTGACGTCATCAACAATAAAACTTGCGCCACGGCATGAAAAATTGATAATATTTTTTGGTAACGTTTGACATGCAGGGAAATGCTTTATTTTGACAGGGCTGAACTGGATCCAGTAACTTAACTGTTTTACTGGTAACACTAATTTTAGGAAAATGAAGAAACGAAAAAGTGGTCAACAATGAACGCTATCTACTGGAGTTGGGGGTTAATCCACTGGAGTTAGGATTAAATTTTTACTATCAAAGAATCAACAAACAGGCAATTGTTTCGTTTAAATATAGAAGCCATTTTCAACCGTTATACCATAAAGGGCGATTTTCTAGTTGTGCTATATAATGTTTAACATAGGTTATTTATACAGTACACCGTAAAAGTGAAGTTAGATCTAATAAAGTGAAATAACAGTTCGTAAATCTCTGCCATATTGTGCAAGATGACAATCTCGGCATCTAATGCAGAAAAAAATATATTGTTACGTTTTCGATGCAACTTCAAACTTTCTTTGAATGATGATACAGTTTTTGAGAAAAGCACCGGAGATTTATTTACAGTCATGTACAGGAAATGTAGTTACAACTGCTAAATCAATCATCAGCAATTAAGCAAGTATCAAATAACACCGTAAACTTAACGATGGCACACGTATTACATCCAAATATGCAAAAACAGAGCTCAAATGCCTCACTATAAACAGAAAAACGACCCAGACGAATCTCAGATAGTTAAAAAGCACAACTGACTCTGCTCTCAGTCACAAGACGTCCGGCGTTTTATACCGAGCGAAGAAATATCTAGAAAATCCTACAAAGTTCTACAAATTTCTCATCTTTTCTTTTTCTTCCATTCACAAATCTTATCGTTCAGAAATGAGGGAACCGCATACTTCAGTCGAATGTTAGGGGTTGTATGTACATTACAAGAAACTATTTACAGGTTAAGTTACTACAATAGTTTTAGATGAAGAATAATGGAATAAACGCCAAATTTAGCCAGATTACCACAAATAAATCACAAAAATGATTACTATTTACAGAATTTATAACAATATTATTTATTCATTTCTACTATTTTTTTTTTTCTGAATATCTTGATTCTTACAAACTTAGAGATTTCATCGAGTTAAAACTCATGTTTACGTGCAAAATTCATTTTCCTTTTGGCGTCTTTGGTAATTGCAAAAGTAAAGCCATTTGAAGACTGCGTTTGTTTAGTGCAGTGGCGTAGTCAGAAAAGTACTTCGGATAAGGGATATGGATATTGGGGGGCAGGAAAAGAGCTAGTTTCAGTCGTTATCTGTGGTAAAACAACGAAAATACATGCTTTTCGGGGAAGGAATATGTCTACAAATGTCCTCCACCTCCCTCATACGCAACTGACTCAAAAATCTAAGTAGTGCGCTCCTTGAGCTCTTGCAATTGGTTCAATTTTCAATGTTCACAAAAGAAACTGATCACTTCCACCATTTCAGATGTAAGAAATCTTGTCACAGTGTTTCAAAAACGTTACATAATTTCCATGTCGCTAGTAAGTAGATTACAAGAATCGTTACTTTTGAGCTCTGCTTCTTCTTTGCTTATCATTAAAATTTATCTTATATAATTAAAAACTGAGCGTATGTATCTATACATGTACCTTTGTATCTATAGTCATTTATGTATCTATATCCAAGTTTCTTCTCCCGAACGACAGTGATCTGACCATCAAACCAGGTATCGATGTATTCGTAATCTTCCCGTCTTTATGTTTGGCTATTTAACATAATCCTCCAACAATAAGTAGCGGAGATATCAATTAAAAACTATTAATTATGGCGCTTAGATTTCGACATAAAATCCCTATTTTCCGAAGGCTTTCCTACATTCAAATTATTATTCAGTACTTCAACTCAACTTTCCGTAACATTGCTTTTATTAAAATTTGTAGCGTGAAGAAAATCATTCCGAAGAAAGATCTGTTTCCATTTTGTTCTCTCGAATTTGAATAAATAAAATTCTGTATTTTGTTTTGCGGCTTTTCCTGTAATCGGGGGATTTAAAATGTTTCCTTTTTGGTTATTTTTCCGCAATCTGCCCCAAAATTTTACTGTTTTTTTTTTTTTTTTTTTTTTGTTCAACACTGGTTGTTAAACACGCGACACTTGACATAATTTTTATTTTCGAGGTAGACCGTGCAAAGTCGGGCGACGCAGTTAGTTGTATTGCAAAATCTGTTTTTAATTAAATCAATGCAACAATAACATCAGGTCTAAATTGTTTCAACGTGTAGGATGAACTCCTATGCTCGTCCTTACTGCCAGTGTCGGATCTTGTTGGGTTTAAGCTGGAGCCCTTGCCCCGGGGCGATAACTTCTGGGGAGTCACAAATTACCCTATTTCTGTGTTTTTTTCGTTGAATTTTGGTATAAAAACAAGAAAGAAGATGGGTTAGAGCGGCCATATCAAGTGTTTTTCCCTGTTCGGAAAAGTTGTAGATCCAGCACAGCTTATTGCGTTCTTTCTTCAGAACCATTTTTGGATTCCCTGCGAAAATGGAAATTCATGGCAACAGCTCCATCTGCTGTAGAAAAAATTCAAGATTTTACAAAAACCATTATTGTTTTGAAACTGTAGCATGCGCATTGCACGTGCAAAACTATTCTTTCTAGGTTTTACTTCACTTACGTTAACATAGAGGGCAGCACGAAATTTTCTAAAGCGGTGCTCTTTTGTTAGTTTCTAAAGTATGGAAATTTGTAAAAGAGTATAATAGAAGAAAAGGAGTTATTTTTACAAAACTAAAAATTGAAAAAAATGTACAAATAATTTCTCGTTGTCAATCAATATCGAAAATAATCAAAAGATATTTTTTCCCCAAGGGGGCGCATTTAAGGAGGAAGGCTGTGAGACTTTTAATGTGGGAAAAGGGGTTTCACTTTTAGGTACATTACATACATGTACACATGTACATATACACTGTTGAACTTTGATTTTCTGACGCGGAACAAACTTGAAACTGTCATCCTTACAAGTTTCTAATTCAAACTGTCATTTTTGAAAAAAGGCAAAACAGAAACAGAACTCTAGGGTGTTTTAAAATTTAACACATGTTTCATGCTAAAAATTTCGAATTTGAGCAATTTGTTTCTGCTGAGAAGGGCAGAGTCAATTTTAGACTGTTTTTGTTGGCGTCAGAAGAAAGACGGAGATGGCTGAACAACAAAGGAATCTTCTGAAAATTTTTTGACATTACTCAAAATCACGGTTTTAGTCAATCTTTGTTGGTGTTGGAGTAAGAGAGCAAAGGATAGGTTGCGGTTTTCTCCAGAAAAATAAAACAATTTAAGGTTATCTTCGTTTACGGCTTCTCAAGGAAATTTTCAAAAACTGAACGTTTGAAAATGTATTCTTTTTGCCTATATTTTGTGACGTTTATTGAATTTGGAATGTTCGGAGGCTCTCATCAGTTATTTTTCAAAACTGAACTCTGATTTTTTTTTTTTTTTTTTAATTCAAAAGAAATAATTTTAGAGTTTCATTTATAGCGTCGAAATTGAAGTCACATTGTTTGACATTGAAGTCTTAAAGCACAACTTTTGGCTTATATTAGAAATGAGGAAAATAGGGCGTGGGGTTTGAGGTGCCCTCTTAAAATCTTTTCCGGAACTTAAGTCGGTTGTAGGCTATCTATGGGGAATGACGTTTCAAGACTCTCCTGTGTAAAATCCTGAAAACATAATTATAAACTGTGGTGAAGTAATAGAGTGGGGGTTGGAGGCCGCTTCGCCCGAAAATTTCAAAATTTTTGTTTCAAAAACACAATTTTGGGCTATCTTTGGGCATAATAAGTGAAGATGGAAATTTAGGGATTTCCAACATTTTGAAATTGAAATTTAAAGATGTAATTCTTTGATGACGTTAAAAAAGGGGTTAGGGCTCAAAGACTCTTTACAGAAAAATTTCACGTTAAAGTTTTAGAAATACAGTTACAGACGATTTGACCATAGTTTAGGAGGAGATAGGTGCTTTTCCTCAGAAAACTTTCAAAGTTTAAGGTCTAAAAGTGCATTTTTTGGCTATGTTTGTTGATGCCAGAGAAAGAGACAGGGTTTGGCGATCTCCGCGGAAAACTTTTGATACTTAGGTTTACAAAAACGCAATTTTAAGCTACTTTTGGAGATCGTTAGGGGAAGGGGTAACAAATTCGGAAATTCTCTTTTATTCGACACTATCTTTGGTGACTTTAGACAAGGGAAGGGAAGGGAGGGCGGTTCCTACCGAAAATTGATTTAGAAGCAAATCTATTTTCAGCTTCATATTTTGCCAGAGTAGTGGGGAAGTAAGTTAATTTGAAGCATTAAATGAAATTGTAAAAATAAGAATTTGACAAACTAGTCTTTCAAAGGTTTCATAGACATGCTCAATAATTTAGTTTATAATGTAATAATTTCGGATAAGTTTTATACGGTCGGTTTGCTTTAGTTGATATAGTTTTTATTCATATGAGATTCTACCTATTCTAAAATAGCATTCAAGTTATTTAAAATTGCTGCCCTTGTTCTAGTTTTATAATGAAATTATTCGAAGTATTCATACTTTTCTGCTCCATCCCATTATAAAAGCTAAATTATCCTACCTTCTATCCCCTTTTTTTTTTCACCTTTTTCTTTTCTACAATTTTTTTCAATAACCGAAGTATTAAAACTCCAATTTCGAACAAACGAAACATATTCCCATTTATCGTAAATAAAAACCTCGTTCAAGAATGAGCACAAGCATAGTGAATAAAAGCATTGAATTCTTGACAAATGAGCAGGTTCTGTGTAAAACAACTGCTCCAAGGACGAAGCAAATCCCACATAATCGTCTTATTTCTGCCGTCTTAAAGCAAGATAGCAGTGAATTTCCCTTTTATGTGTTTATGCACTGATTCGTGCATCCCGAAGATAAGGAATCTCCTCCAACGTTTTGTCATTATCTTCCATTTTACTTAATATTAAGCGAATATATTTTTGGGAAATGCAACACTTTGGTGGCATCATTTTGAAGATTATCCTTTGACTTCTTCAGCGACAGCAATAAAGAAGGTCAACAAAATTGCACATTGTAACTCATTTATGGAAATTGCTTATCGTTAGAGATTGTTTTTCTTTCTGTTTTGCTTGATATATCGACCACAATTATGTTGAGAAATGCGCTTTTGGCTCATCCTCAATACATTAACTGTTTTCCTCTCTTTGCAATAGAAAGCTAATAATTTCCAAAATAAATTAAACTCATCACCCTGAAAAATTAGAGCTAAAAATAAAGAGGCAACTGTAAAAAAAAAAGTAATTTTGCTACGGATGTGGATGGACAATTTTTGTAAAAAAAATGGTGTTATAGGAGTATACGGATGTGGCTTTTAAAATGGCACTCTACATATCGAAATTGATGTGCTTCAAGATAATTCTACAATAAAGCAGACATTTTGTCTTGCACGCTTTGTATTTAATTTCAGAAAGCGTAATAAACTTTTTTTGCCTAAGAAATGTATATGCATTATAGAAACGTATATGCTTGTAAGAAATGTAATATGCTTATGTGGAATTTTTAAAGCAGTCGCCATACTAACTGTAATACTCAGGCCAATAGTTATTTTGATTAATTAAGAAGAAATTGTTTCGGTTTTCTGGTAGATGATAGCAAATTTTAAAGCAAAATTAAAACTGCGTTTTTTTAATTCTAGAAATACCCTATCAACGCCCAATTAAAAATATACTAATTACATTTGTCAGTTAGTTCTAATACAATTATTAACTGCGTTTGGTATTATGGGTTATCTCTATATAAGTATTGCCCCGCGAGTCTCGAGACATTTTTTTTTAAATGACCCTTTAGTCATGTATGACGTTTTAGGGCAAAACATTTTTGTTTATTTATTTGGGCAAAACATTTTTAAAGTAGGGGAGACCGGGGTTGGTTGTTACATTTTTTTCAATATTTTTTACGCTAAACCATTTCAATTATTTACACGCGTGAAACTTTAAAATGCATCTAGATTGTTTAACATTCATAACCTTTTTTAAAAAAAAAATGATTAGAAACCACTACTCCAAAATATTTCAAGTTTTTTGAATAGATGTAGATTGTAACAACTTACCCCACCACGGGGCATGTTGTTACGGTACATGGAGTTAGTTGTTACATATGATATGTTTTCACTATAAAATGAATTTTACACATTTTCTGGTTTATTCTGTTACACGTTAAAAATGAAAAACTTTACAAATTTACTTCATTAATGACTTATTTTAATAAACTATCATCGTCATTATCATTGTCCAAATTACAATTTTCACAAGCATATAATTAGCACATCGGTCATGTGCCCATTTTTCAAAATTACGACTTTGAAACCGTTTCGTTGGTTTTTTGGATTCTGAGTGCGGTTTAGAGCACTCTATGCAGAACCAGTCTTCATCATCTTCATCCGAAGGACGCACTGTTTGAACGCACCTTTTTGCATTTTTTTCCCCCTTTGTGTCTGTTGATTTCTTCTCTGTTAGACACAAGTTCCTTTTCAAAGATTTTTGTTTTCCGGCTTTGGCTTGCGAAACATTTTTTACTGATGTATCTATTAAAGTGGCGCTGACCTATGGTTTCCGCCACCATTCGAATTGTACATTATTTATTATTTATATCATTGTTGTAATTATTATTTTTATCTATTTAACCATAAATATTAACAATAAATTAATCATAGAATGAAAGAGATCAGAATTATTACTATTATTACTATCGTCATCCAACTACAGTACTTTATATGAATCAAATCATGCAATAAAACAGATCAGAAATACTACTTACCACCACTAGCATTTTTCATATTACTGCAGAATCTCTCTAGTATCATTAAATTCATCGGCTGTCTTTCGTAATGAACTACCTGCATTTACTTCTTTAGCCACATCCAGGTGTTTTGCCCCTGCCCGTCTTGTTTTTATAGTCCCCCGCCATATCACATTTAAAAAGAAAACATAATTTTAAATTAAAACTTGCATGGGGCAAGTTGTTACTTGTAACAACTAACCCCAACAAAATTGTAACAACTTGCCCCATACGACGTCATTTTAGTTCTTGGTATATATTACTGGTATTATATCTTTGTATCAAACTTTTAAATATGTTTGCACTTACCTAAAAATGTAGGCTTTCACGTGTACAGAAATAAATGCGTTATCTGCAACGGCTTCGTCACAAATAGAAAAATAACAGCGGAGAGAAAAATTACTTCCAGACTCAAAAAACTGTTTTCCTTAAACACTCTCCATGCCACTGACTGCAAGCACTCCAGTGATTGTCAGGGAATGCAGGTGGGTAAGTGCTATCATCTACTGCAAGGAAAGTCAGTTTCTCCTGGCGGCTATTTTAAAATTCGAATGTAACAACTTACCCCGTGTAACAACTAACCCCGGTTTCCCCTACTACTTTGAAATAAAATGTTGAACTGTAACATGCCGGAAAAAATATTCATTTTCTTTGGAGTATTCCCCTATTTATTTTTGTTTGTTTGTTACTCAAATGTTGCACGAAAGCAAACTACAGACTTACTATTGCATTAAGAGATTCGGGAGATATTTTGCGAGTGTTAAAAAGCCGATAAATGGCGTCCAAAAGCACGTGGCAGAAAAGTTTCATTTGAATTATAAGAACTATTTTTGTTACTTTTTGCTTTCACACAAGGTTCAAGGAAGCATTTAGTTCAACTATTCCCAGTTGCCCCCCCCCCCAACAGTTGAATCCCTCCAATAACCGTTTGTAATTATATGTATAACAAGTTGCATTGTTGTACCTTGAATGTAAACGGATTTTATTTATTTATTTATTTATTTTTAATTTTTAAAAACACTGAAAAATCATGTAAATCCAGGAAGATTGCCTCTACTTAGGAAACGTACTCAATTTTCCAAACAAAATCTGCATAGTATTGCAAAATGAGCATTTTTTATTATTTACAGGTAAGTATTATTTACAGGTATTTACAGGTTTTCCATTTTACCTTACAAAATATGCCCCATTAATAATATTTTCAGGGAAAAATAATCACGTAATGAATCTTTATTTGTAAAATGATATAATTAAAACTAATAGCTACCGCAAACAGGGTTGTTAAAAACGAACTCTTTAATTGAAATTTATTACCCATCCAATTTAGTAAAATACTTATAGAATATTTCGAAAAAAAAAAATTTCCTGATGTTTTCTTATTTAAGCGTGATCATCGTATTTTTTAAAAAAGCAATAGTAGTAGTGATAATGAGTTAATTTTTAACAAAATGTTTTGAGGACAACAAATAAAATATTGACTTAGTATTTAAAATAAATTAATAAGATACAACGTTTACTAATTTAACAAAAAGTGCAAATTATTGTACGCACGGTGTTAGGGTTATTCTTTTACTCATAAGCGCACTTCTTGTGCATGAAAAATGGGGTCCTTTGCAGCTCCAATACACGCATGTGCAATACAGTGAAATTTATATGCTTTATAAGAATTAATTGTTTCAAAGTTATGAAGCGGCTATTATGAAACATAAGCATATACAAGATATTTAAAAGTAAAAGAAGAACAGCTTAAATATACACTGGTGTGCAAAAATTAAGGACGAGACGGTTTTTTCAATATAACTTCGTACAAAAGCTTTCCAAATCAACACATTTAATACCGTAAGATCCCCAATACGTAGGGACATGTGTAATGTAAGCAACACTTACTAAAAGAGAAATCAGAGGGATAAAAAGAAGCTTTATTGAAAAAGTAGCATGGAGCGCAATGCGACTGAAGGCCGAAACATCCCTGTGATGGGTGTCCAGCAAGAAACATCCGGTCTTTAGTAGGGGATATGATCTTCCCCGACTGCTAGGCAGGTTTCACAGCGTCTGCCTATGCTGAGAATGAGGGTGTCAATGAGTTGTTGAAGCATTACTGCCCATTCGTCTTGCAGCGCCGATCGAAGCTCCCGAATCGTTACTGGTGGTAAGGTACGAGCTGCCAAGCGTCTGCCTAGAAAATCCCAAACATGCTCGATGGGATTGAGATCCGGAGATCGTGCCGGCCAATCCATACGTTCAATATCCTCACTCTCTAAGATCTGTTCGGCAGCTACTGTGCAATGACATGGTGCATTGTCGTCCATGAAAAGGAACTGCGGACCCATAGCGCCTCTAAAAAGACGCACATATGGAAGAAGAATCTCGTTACAATAACGGGTCCCGTTGACTGAACCTGCGACGAAGATGTGAAGGTCTGTACGACTACCAAGCATGATGCCTCCCGAAACGAGAACACCGCGACCTCCATACCTGTCCCTTTCAATGATGTTCGAGAGATGATTGCGGCTTCCCCGCTCTCTGCAGATGAGTATGCGATGAGAATCGCTACTCAGGCTGAATCTGCTCTCATCTGCAAAGAGTACTCGTCCCCATTCATTGTCTCTCCAATTCCGGTGTTCCCGGCGCCACAGAGAACGCCTTCTCCGATGGGCAGTAGAGTGGGTCGAAAAAATACTTTTTTTTAATTTCGATGATGGGTAGTGCGGAAAAGGTGCCATTGGTAGAGCAAAGTGCACATAAAAAATTTGAATTTTTTCTGACAATTTCTTGATCTGTCGCAATTGGGTTGAAGTTTCGAAAAAATGCTGTTTTTTCAAGTTTTTAGCCAAAATTAGTAAAAATGATATGTTTTTCTTTTCGATGATGAGTTTCGTGGAAAAGGTGCCATTGGTGGCACTAAACTCCCATAAAAATCTTGGGGTGTGTGGTACAGCTCTTTACTTTGCAACAAATGAGTACAAGTTTTCGCGATTTTCTGTTTTTTTTTAACGCTTTCAATAAAAATTCTCAAATAGTAAAAATTTTGTTTTCGCCATATTTCTCTGCCATAATGATATAGTTTTATCACATGTGATGCATTTATAGAAGCTTGGTACGTTATAAATTAACTACTAATTGCGTATAAATTTTTAAATTTAAAATATGCTATTAGAAAACTTAATCAACTTTCTGGTTAGCGTTCAAAAGCAACGAGAGTAACGCAGAATTCGTTCTTAATCACTCGTAAATTTTTTAAATAAGAACAAAGTTATTATCTCTTAACTAAAAACAGTCGCGTGAAACGGCATTACCGAACATGAAAAGAAAAAAAAACAACGGTATCATTGTAGGTGTTTAAAAAGGAAATAAATAAATAAAGAACTGCAACATTTGGTGCACATTTTTCACACAAACGAACTCCCGGTCTGCCCCCTTATAAATAAAATAGAGAAAGTACTAAACTTAAGAACTTTCCGGCCTAATCAAACCCAAGCTGATGGCATGCGAAAACCTACTTTATGCTATCGTTCTATGTTACCTCTATTATGTATTTCTACATTGGCAAAAGAATAGGAAAATACTGAACATTTGAGCACAGACTAAAAACACGTAATTGATAGTTGTGCAACTGTTTTTACTGGACTGTGCCGAGGCCTTCGAGATAGAAAGGCCATCCAACTAGCAAATGACGTCATCGTTCGTTGATCCACAATGATATTGGGAAGTGAGCACTTCGATTAGTATTTTGGTTTAATTAAACTATTTGGTTTATTTATTATTGTCTTCTATTATTTTAGTAGCATTAAAAGTTCTGCTTTTTCATTTGAAAACATAAAAAGGAACCGATAATCATACATAAAAAAATACACTGAGCTTAATTCATAGTATTTTACGTAAAAACATTTATAAGTCTTACAAAGTATTCAAATAACTAAACACGATTTTATTTTACAATCATGTTAAGACGAAGTGATAAATAAACACAGTTTTATTTTTCATTTGAATTTTTTTTTTTAACTAATCGCATTTTAACTGTATTGAAACATTAACTCTTAAGAAGTATTCAAATAAATAAATGAACTTTCATTTTACAATTACACCAAAACAAAAAATAATTTTACCATTGTATTTGAATAAGAATTAAATGAAATTTAAAAAAAATAAATAAACATTTTTACTTAAGTAAATGGGAAACATGACTGCAATATGTTTCAAAGACATAACATCAAATTAAAGTACATAATACCAGATTATTAATCTTAACTTAGCTGAGCAAATTTATGCTTTTAAAAAGACATGAATGCTTGGGTGCCATCCCCCAAAGTAAACGCTACCCTACCCCCTTCAATTATGAAAACTTCAAGAAAAATACCCCCAAAAACATCTCCCCCATCTCCCTTAAAATTTCAAGAGCACAGTTTTTTAACTATAGCCGTTGAAAAGCTACCATTACTATGAGACTATGATTCCGACCCCCCCCCTTCGGTGGGGGGGGGGGATTCGAAAAATTACACAGGAGTTCAACTTGAAAAACGTTAATTAAAGAATGAATTAGACAACATCCTGAATATTGTATGTTGTACTTCAAAAAAAATGTATTCAATATCTAAGTAGCCTTTTTTTTTTTTTTTTGAATTTGGCTACTTTTTTATTTTTAGCTTTTTTTGCTGCTAATGATTCTTGTGGGGGGGGGAGGCTTCAATAGTTCATCATTTTAGGCTTTTGAAAAATTATTTTAAAAAGCATTAATTGATGACAAAGTAACCTTTTTCAAAAAAACTTTTCATAGAATGACCATTTTAGCAACTTTCTTCAATACTTAAAACCTCATATATGTTAAATTTAGATCAACATTTTGCTGAGTATGCTCTTTTAAGAATTCAGTGTGACAGTTTTGTGACAGGGAGAAGGGAGGGTATAACAAGAAGTGTGACATCACGCGTTGTTTATAACAATATGCTCATGTTGAACAGCGTTACATGTAATAAGGAGGGGGGGGGGATTTGTTCAAAATTTTGCAACATACTTTATGGACAGCCCCTTAATTCAATTTATGTTACAGTTTCAGAGTTCCTGAAAGCTTATTAACAGAAACCCCAAGGAGTTCAAAAAATATGTAGTTCAAGACATTTTGCCCTTTTTAAACATAAACAAACAAGCATGGAGCATTTGGCAAAATCACGTTGCGTATCCACTGCCCAAAAGTAATCTTTCGTAAGCCCAGAAATTATGAATACCTTTAACTCAACCACAATTTGTGCATAAATATCATAAAACTTAAACACAACAGTGGAAAAAAACATATATTTTTAATTTACGCACAGAACCAGCTTGTTTGAATAACATTGCAGGGGCGTAGTTGGGGGGAAATGTTTGAGTATCGAAAACACGACCTCTGGGGTTCAAAGCTAATCTTTTACCTCAAAACTACGGAAGCCCATCAAGGAATGTGTTTTGATCAAAATAACACATGCTAGCGTATGAAACAATTTAATCGAAACCGAAAATATAGGATTAGTTCAGTTAAAAGCCTGTTTCAAAAAAATTGTTTACATACATATTAACTGAATATCAACACCAAGTTACGTTGCTTCTGATAGCAGCAAGTATATTTGCAGAAAATTTTGACATATGTATATTGTCAGCTTGGAAAATCCATTTCGAATAAATGCGTGTACAAGGTTGAAAAAATAAAGAAATAAAAAGTTGCAAGTTCAAGTATTAAAGCAGTACGCTGAAATTACAAATTACAGACAAAGATATCAGAAAGGAAACTGACAACTGTTTGTGTAATGGAGGAAAAATTAAGTAACCTTAACTGCATGAACTCAAAAACATAAAATGTAAATTTGTTTATATGAGAAAGGTACTTACCTTCGAACTTTAAAATTTATTCCATGAGGAGCCCAACTTTTTTCTTCGCATGCAAGTTGTTCGGAAGCGGAAATCGCTGACTCACTTTCACTCGCAGACATTTACAAAACTTACATTATATATATATATATATATATATATATATATATATATATATATATATATATATATATATATATATATATATATATATATATATATATATATATATATTTTAATTGCCTCTACATTTTCCGGTACGTGGAAAGGATGAGATAAATCCAAAAGTATTGTATTCAAAAATATGCATCCGAAGTTACATATTTCCTATTTCATCTATTTCAGCCAGAGCAATGAGCACTACTGTTTACTGGTAAAACGAACTGCTTTCAAAGTTTCGCGCCAAGTTCATAGTTCGACGACTGGTGGCGTAACGAAGCGGGGGGGGGGGGGGGGGGGGCTGGCTTGTTATCACGTGGGTCTCGACTGTGCTCTCCAGAGTTACAAGAAAGCCAGCCAGGGTCTATTACGTAGTCTAGGTGGCTCACAGTTGCCTACAGAACTCTTTGCTTGCGCTTAAGTGTCTCGAAACCCAAAAATGCCTTACGATGTCTTGCACTGTTCGTAATATGAATTTATTTGCCCATATGATTCGCCTATAGAAACGACAAGGGCACACAAAAGATATTTAAATTTTTTTGTAAATAACATGGCCTTCCTAAGAATTCACAAGAATTCTACCACAGCAATGTAAACTGACGAAAACCAAGGTATTGAAACATTGTGATGAATATTAATTGATAGCAATTAAGAGAAGAAACAAAGATCAAGAAATTGGAGTGTTTAAGGTTTAAGGTTCCAAAATTAAAATTGTGGTTAACTGAATACGATGATATGTTCTGGTTTGATTCTCAACCAATATCAGCCAACCTCGAATCACGAAACGTCTTTCGTCATAAGAAACTGGAATAAACATACTATCCGAAACAATTTTAGAACTTGAAGTTCTACTCCAGCTGTGTGTAGTAAATAGAACACTACTAAAATAGCATGGAATTTGCAGATGGCCACAAAGGAAAAGATGCTTTCATCGTAGCAATATTGTAACAGAAGTAAAAGCGCTGAAATGCAGAAATTCAACTCGAAAAAAGCTTTATTGCCTAAAACAGTGTAGATAATATTTGTCTGTTGAAAGTGCAAGCAGAAATTTTCTGTACATCCACACCATCTTTAGTTCTTTGTTGTTTTCTGTGCTGTTTAACCTTAATTTTGAACGAAACTGCACAAAGTTTTCGAATAGCACATTTCAAATTAAATTTTTTATACACAATAAATAGTTAATTTATGACACACCACGCATCTAAAAATGCAAGACATGTGATGAAACTACGAGGCATGTTTTTAAAGTAAGTACCGTTTTGATATAAAAAAAGAACGAGTACAGATAGAGCAAAGAAATTAATTGCACAAAAATCTACCATCCTTACGCTATTTTTCGACATTGCTCCCGTGATTTTCCAAGCATTTGTCATAGCGTGGTGCAGGTTTTTGTATACCTATTCGTAAAAAGTTACCGCCCGTTTAGTCAACCATGAGGACTCTTACAGGGCTTTGGCTGGGGCGTTTTTGAACATCCTCTGGTCTGCCCTCACCTCGCTCGCAACATCTTTCATTTGTTTCGGCATCTAAAGTCTTTCGTAGGTGGTCTGTGGCACAACAGCAATAATGAGCTCAGAGAACATGTTATCCCATGGCTGACTACACAGGCGGCAATTTTCTATGAATAGGTATACAAAAACCTGTACCACGCTATGACAAATGCTTGGAAAATCACGGGAGCAATGTCAAAAAATAGTGTAAGGATGGTAGATTTTTGTGCAATTAATTTCTTTGCTCTATCTGTACTCGTTCTTTTTTTATATCAAAACGGTACTTACTTTAAAAACATGCCTCGTATATAATAATGGCTGAGAAATATGGCGGAAACAAAATTTGTACTATTTCAGAAAATTTATTGAAAACGTTAAAAAAGTGAAAACTAGTAAACCTTCTACTCATTTGTGGCAAAGGAAAGAACTGTAATACACACACCTCAAAATTTTTATGGGAGTTAAGTACCACCGATGGCACTTTTTCCACGCAACTCATTATCGAAAATAAAAATATACCATTTTTACTAATTTTGGCAAAAAACATGGAAAAACAGCATTTTTTCGAAATTTCAGCCCAATTGCGACAGATCAAGAAATTGTCAGAAAAAATTCAAATTTTTTATGTGCACTTTGCTCCACCAATGGCACCTTTTCCGCACTACCCATCATCGAAATTAAAAAGAAGTATTTTTTCGACCCACCCTAATGGGCAGGCGTTAGAGGTACACACCGTACAGGGCGTCGTGCAAACAGACCACCACCGTGCAGTCTTCTGGCCACGGTAAAACGCGATATCGGTCGTCCAGTCGCCTGTGTAGAATGTCTAGCGATTTCTCCCGCTGTCTGCCGCCTGTTTCTTCTGGCCTGTAAGACAATATACCGGTCATCTGCGGGTGTGGTTCCTCGTGGACGACCACTACTGAACCCCCGGATAGCTGTTCCTGTAGTTTGAAATTGTCTCCAAAGTCGTGAAACGATGCTATGAGCAATTCCGAACTCTACAGCCACACTTGTCAAACTGCGGCCTTTCTCCAACTTCCCAATGATTCGACCTCGGGTAAAAGCATCCAGGTGTCGTCTAACAGATTGATTATTTGCCATTTCTCGCTGAAGCAGAAACTCGGTGTGATTTTAACTGCTATACGGCGTGAAATCTCTTTGCCAGAAATACTGATCTTACACCGACAACATGCTTTATACTGCTCAGACACTCCCCCATTACGTCTGCCTGCAAAGCTGCGCATGTGCTACCGTACATCACCTTACTTAATCTCCTGATTGGTCTTTCTGTCCGCTCTGCCTCTTCGTTCAGCTGATATGCTAATTTTTCGACTTCGTCCTTAATTTTTGCACACGAGTGTATTTCTTAAAATATTAGTTTCAAATTTTTGATAAGTATTAAATTTGAGAACTTAATTTAATTCTTATCAAAATTTTATTTATTATTAATATTTTTAATTATTTATTAATTCAATCACAATTTGTACAACTCTCTCATTGTAAAATTCGAAGTAAAACGCGATACTGGGCGAAAAGTTTTAGTTACTTCAAGCCGATATAAGAACTAATTTTAAAACGAGCATCTTACTCGTTCGGAACTGAATCAAAATGAAAGAGGACTGATCAGGCTCAGAAAAGGACCAACTCATAACTCTGCCTCCTAGATTTTAGGGTCGTCGAAAAAATGCAGACTCGGAGGGAAAATGATAGACTGCAAGTCTGGAAATTTTAGAAATTCCGTACTCATTTACCCCAAAAACACTCCGACTTCGCAAGCACTGGTAGTTGGAACTTAGAGAGAAGTTACGGACTCCAACTCTTGGAATTTTAAACCTTTGACTGCCTACTCCGACACCGCAGTCCTGGTTGAACTGTAAAATAATGATTGTTGATGTGATTTGTTTCTATTTTCATTCTAAAGTTGTAATCTATTTATCTGGGGACACGGCAGTGCATTCGTCAATGCGACCTAAAGTAAGCCCCTAAAGTCTAGTCAGCCCTAGTAAAAAGATTTGCGCTTTGAATTCATTTCATTTTGATTCAGTCATGTTTATATCTGACCAGGAGCGTCCATAAAGAGAGGGGGGATGGAAAGGATACCTTTTAGCTCGGGCCTGAGCCTGAAGGTGGCCAGAGATTTTTAAAATGAAATGTGAAAGATATGTAGGGACGTAGGGGCAAACAATATAGAGGGGGACCCGTAAAAGTCATCCGTAACGGGCCCCCAAATTTCTGTCTATGCACCTTTTGCATTTGACTTGCGTCAATTATCAGTCAACGAGATATATGTTATTTCGATTTCTATTTGTTTTATTATTATTATTATTACTATTATTATTATCATTAATTTTTCTTAAAACTAAAAATTTAGAATGCATTCAGCACAATGAGTGCCAAAAAATAATTTTTCCATGTTGTTCTTAAAGTTAAAGAAATTTCATCTGTTCAAAAAATATTTTGGGTTTGTAAAAAATAAAAGGTTTGGAATCTATTTATTTCTCTAAAATTTTTCAATAGGCTCTAATGTTAAGGTTTTTTGAACTGTTCAAAACTGAACGAAAAACCGTTAAAATCAAAAAGATCTTTGCAATTATGTTTTTTATCAAAAGCTTTTTTCAACAAAGTTTGGATGAAGCAAATTTGCATTTAAGTTTGTGGGATTTATATTATTTGTCTTTAATTTTCCGGTAAACGCTAAATATTGATTTTTTTTTTTTTTTTTTTTTTTTTTGTACTGTGTAAATTTGAACAAAAAATTGTTTAAATCAAAAAGATCATTTCTACATATGTTGGTTTTTACCAATACCGACCGGTAGTTCTTATCGTCTGCTGCTGCAGCTGAGCCTCATACTTTTAAAGTAATTATTATTATTTGCAGTGCTCGCGTGAGTAGAAACGTTTAAAAATTGTTTTTCTTGATAGAACGAGAGATTCAGTAGCAGCGTTACCGTTGCAACAATGCACCGTCGCAACAGACGGCATTGTTGCGACGGCATCGGTAGCAGCGATAAGTCAAGCAGTATTTCTGCGTCACATTCTGTTCTTTCTAAAATAGCTCGTTAATTTCCAAGTTTTAATAATTTTGAATTCATGGTGTAAATGTTCTTTTTTTGTGTGTTGTAATAATTGTTCAGTAGAGTTATACAAGCATCTTTAATTGCGAACTCACACCAAAGAGTAAACGGCTCTACAAGTTCCTAAAGCCACGTAGCTCGCCAAGCTCAACCACCGACAAAGTTTGTTTGAAGCAAATTCACTTTTAACTTGGGGATTTATATTTGCTTTAAATTTCCCTGCAAACCCTAATGTTAAGCTTTTTTGAACTGTTCAAAATTTAACAATATGTTTTTTAAATCAAAAAGCTCGATATGGAAATGAGTTTTCCTCCCAAAGATCTTTCGAACAAAACAAAGTTTACGTGAAATACACCGCCAGCTCAGTCATTTCCAGCCGAGGACTGCAGTTTCGTGCTTATTAGCACTCAGCTGGAGATGGAAAACCTCTTAAGGAAGCCAAGAGTGCGAAACAAACTGGTAGCCAATATAGAATTAGCAGACCAGACGAGTGACCGAAGCAATGGTTCGGTTCAACTCGAAGATTGAACGCAAGGCAAGGTATATTCAGTAAATTGCCGCCATTAGCCAGGGCTTTGGCAGAAATACGTGAAATACACCGCCAGCCCGGCTGATGAGTGCTAATAAGCACGAAACTGCAGTCCTCGGCTGGAAATGACTGAGCTGGCGGTGTATTTCACGTATTTCTGCTTTAGCCCTGGCTAGTGGTGGTAATTTACTGAATAAAACAAAGTTTGTTCAAATCGGACAATTCATTCAAAAGTTATTGGGAGCAGGGGCGGCAAATAGGGGGAGCAAGAGGGGGCGGTTGCACCCCCAAATATTTTGCACAAAATATTAAGAAATCGGGAAATTCAATTCACATAACGCGCGAATCAGTGATCATATGTAATAATTTAAAAAAAAAAAAAAATCTGCAGACAATCTTTAGTAAAAGTTGATGAAATTCGAGACCTGTCCAGACAAAAGCAACTGTTTTTCGCTAGTAGGGTAATAACTTAGAACTTCCTGAATCATTTTCAGAACTTCCAGAATAAAAAACAGATGGAGAATAAGTTTGTTTCAACTGAAGAAGAAATTTCCTCATATGGGTTAAATGCCTCATACTTTTAAGTTCAGAGTTAAGATGATGCTTCTGCTTCTAATGTGAAAGGGCAGTGCACAGGTGTGACTGGCCCGATTTTTACGAGAAGTTCCGTGGTATTTTGAGTTCATTGTTGCGTTTATATTTTAAATGTACGTTCAGTTAGTGAGTGAACATTGATTCCTTCTGTTAAGAGGCATATTTGAGCAATTCAATACATTGTATACTTTCATGGAAACTTCTTACAAAAGACACGCTATTTTTGAAAAAAATTCGTGCATCAACAAATACTTTTGTTGGGTTTACTTTTGTATTTCTTTAACTGAGAGGTACAAAATGGTATTCAAAAGTTAAAGCTAGAACTCTTGATTGAGCTCCTATCAAGAGTTTCTTGTTAATTTGGAATTATTAGACCTATTTAAAAAAATATTTAAAAAAGTGACAAAAATTCACATGATGATGCAAAGTCCTATGTTTGGCTCAATATTTTGTATCAAATAATAGATTCATTCAGTTTCTAATGAAATTAACACAAGATTTAGTGATAAATCTAAGTTCAATATTATATGTGCAGGTTATTGAACAAGATAAATAAAATATTTCAGTTACATGTAAAAGTTGTTGAACGAAGCAAAAAGAATTGTTTTGTGAAGAGCCAGTGTACTTCAATGATGAAAAATGAAGACTAGAGCACAAATTTTAAACTTGCGTTTTTTTTTTAAAGAGAAAATTTTTAAAGATGCGTTTTCTAACATAACTTTGTAGCTTCAATTATTTTTCGCCGATTCCAATCAACTCGGCTAACTGTGAAAGATCATTTTCGTGTCTCAGAAGGTTAGAGATTTTTTTTTTTTTTTTTTGGTGCATGATGACATGATGGGACAAGCAAGACTTTCATCTTTAGCTATACTGCCAAGAGCATGCCACTGGACATTGACGGAATATAGTACCAAAATTTCCTTTTTTTCTGGATTCCAAAAATCGAACATTAAAAATTTACTTTAGAAACGGCAGTATCAAGATCTTTTCTGTTACAATTTACTATAAAATAAATTAAAAGCGTGCAAATTAAAATTTGAATTTCTTTAATGACCTTACTTTAAAAAAATGTACTGGTATTTTATTTCACATTGAGAAAATTCATGTTTAAAAAACTCGACCCCCCAAATGAAATGTTGAAATGCCGCCCCTGATTGGGAGAGGGGGTAAGACATACAGACAGATCGACAGACACATATTTTCCCCGTCTCAACATTCCACTTTCCAATTTTTAATTTTTCGATATTGTTCAATTAGTTTTTTATTTATTTAATTATTTTGTTATATATATATTTATTTTTTTATATTTTTAACGCGATTTTTTAAAGACGCATTAACTGCTTTTAAGGTTTTTTTCTTCTTTTACTTTCACGGGAAACTAGGCTGAAAAGAGACAATGTACAGAAATACAATACAGATTTTTGAAATTATACACTTCAGAACGAAATATGAAGGAAAAACTATTGAATGGTTGGAATAATTGAATTTATTTACAACTTCAGACTGTTTTTGGAAACAAGTGAACAAGTTCTGATGCTTAAGATTCAAATGTAGCAGTTTTCCTCATTTATGTGGAAGAAATGTGTCTACATACATATGTTATATTTACATAAATTGTATAAAACCAACTATCAATGATGTGCCATATACGGGATAGCCAGAACATGATGATGATGATGATGCACTACTTGATGATGATTACTTTGAAGGATCTTGGCAACAAGTCCGGCAGCCAACAAATCTTCCGTGGCTGTACTTTGTCTTCTTCCTTTGTGAAAACGACTCTCAACTTCATTTATTTCGCAAATTGTTAAAAATAGGAAAATAATTGCAAGCACTAATCTCCGCTTGAGCTTTTCCGAACCTGTAAAAATAAATAGAACATGTACTACGGATACACCGGAAAAATAGTTTAGTTATGACGTAGTTATGAAGCATATGTTAAGAAGTATAAGAAAGGAACAGGCAAAAAGTGTACATGTGAACTGAAGTTTTATACACACTGGTGTCCAAAAGTTAAGCATAATTGCTATTTATGAGAGTAATGAATGAAATATACATCGGAATAGGAGTAAACGTGATATGCGAGTGCAACACGGTTACAAAACAATGAAACTATTAAAAAAACTGTAATATTTACTTTTATTATTCAAAAGAATAGTTTGAAAGAAAAATAGGCGTATGAGGAATCCACTCTTTACACACAAAAAAAAAAAAGAAAAAAAATATGATACTGAAGTTTAAAAATGTGTATGACCACCTCTGACAGCCATGCACGCTGCACACCGATCACTTATGCTTTCTATGACATGGTGGATGAGTTGTGGGCTCTAACAGTTCCAAGCATATTGGAGAGCTCTTTTTAGCTCCAGAACGGAGCTTGGCGGGGACGAATGGGCTGCAAGTTCTCTTGCGAGAATATCCCAGACATGTTCAATAGGGGTGAAATCAGGGGAGTTCTCTGCCCACGTCATTCGCTAGATATTTTCTGGTTCAAGGAAGTCATCGACAACAGCTGTACGGGGATATGGCGTATTATCATCCATGAATATGAAGTCAGGTCCGACAGCACCTCGAAACAAGCGAATATAAGGCTCAAAATCCTCGTCTCTGTATCTTTGATCAGTGACTGAGCCTGTCTGAAAAATATGGAGGTCGGTGCGGACATGCAACATAATGCCCGCCCACACCATTACTCCTGCTGATGCAAAATGATGTCTTTCTCTTATATTTTGCGGTTGGAAACGAGTCCCCTTTTCTCTCCAGATCGTTACCTGACGAGAAACACGCTGTAGAGTAAAGCGGGACTCATCACTCAACATCACATTAGCCCACTGTCCCAGACTCCAATGCCGATGTTGCAAGCTCCAGTTTAAACGAGCGCGTTTATGCGCTGATGTGAGAGGAATGCAAACTGCTGGTCTTCTGGCATACAGACCGACATGATTGAGTCTCCTGTAAACAGTTTGCCTCGAAATTGTTATTCTTGTGACGGCACTGAGCGCCGAACCCAGTTCTCTGGCACAGCTGTCCCTATGACGTCGTGCAGAAATTGCCAGAAAACGATCTTGGCTTGCGGTTGTGACTCTTGGTCGACCTGGTACTGGTCGGCGGGTAACATCTCCCGTATTTGAGAACCTCTGCCACGGTTTCGAGATTACACACTGAGGCACATTAAGAATACGAGACACTTCGGGTTGTGATCGTCCAGATTCCAGCATTCCAACGATTCTTTCCTTCGCAAACATGTCCAATTGGCACCTTTGTGCCATTATTAATCTTGTTTCACCAAAAACCAATGTTTCTTGGTACAGCAATTGCATGCGCCTGAACTCTCTAAAATGTGAGAGTCGTTTTATCCACATTCCGACATGCGCACCTATTTCGCGAATGATGCCTTCGACTATGATATTTTGCATAAGCATAATGTTTCTTATTCAACCTATGAACCTCCATGTTATATAATTTTATGAACATTTACAAGAGTTTTCTCACATTTAATGAATTATGCTTAACTTTTGAACACCAGTGTACAGTAGAGCATGTGGTCCCAACTACGAATTCTGGTTATCCGTAAATGGGTCAAACCAAAAGGTCTATCTCAGTATTGTTTTAAGCAATAAAGAAGATGCTTATTTATTGCACTTTGACAGAATCTCGACTCTTCTTCTTTTTTTTTTTTTTTTTGACATCTACACCCACTTTGGGAATGGTTGGGAGTAGTTACGTACAGAGCTGCGGAGTTGAAGCAAAAAT
The DNA here is from genome assembly GCF_026930045.1 of Uloborus diversus. NCBI lineage: Eukaryota > Metazoa > Arthropoda > Arachnida > Araneae > Uloboridae > Uloborus > Uloborus diversus. Next base: position 132,537,654 of record NC_072731.1, read on the forward strand.
GATCGATTCCGACTTCGAGAATTATAGACCATTCGACTTGAACTTCGACTCCGATACTTTTACCTCAGAATCAGTCCGACTCCGACTCAGCAAGTACTGGCAGATTTGTGGACTTTGAGGGAAAATTACGGACTCCGATTCTTCAAATTTCAAGTTTTTGACTCTAGACTCCGTCTCTGACTCCTCGACTCCGACTCCGATTTCAACGCCGCAGCCCTGGTTACGTAAACCTTTTTGATTTCGTTGAAGAACCAATTGGAAAATAGTCACACAACCTTGATTTTTTGTGTTAAAATGTACTCATATATTTGGACATAAAAATTTAAAAACTCTGTCAAGAACTGCAAAGATTTTGAATCCTTTTTTTTTTTTTTTCATTTTTCAACCTTTGAGGCAAGAAAACATGCTTTACCTATAACGCCAATACATTAACAAGAAGTTCCGTCTAGAACTATACGAGCCTACTTTCCTGTATACCCATACTACTTTATAGTACCTGATCAATATTCTCAAAAATAGCTAAAATCGCAAATTGTTTCATATTTTTTAAATATTTTAAGCTAATTTCTAGGAATAAAATATTCCTCACTCACCTAAAAAAAATTAGATGCGTAAAAAAATAAATAAATAAACGAACAAATAAAATAGCCGCTCCTTTTAAATAAAGCAGCTAATACCCTTTTTTTATTAAAAAAATTCTTTAACAGCTTCCAAAACGAAAAAATAATAATTAAAATTAATAAGCTCATTAAAATAAATACATCACATCAAAAAAAAAAAAAAAAAAATCGTTTATTTTTCCCCTGTTGCCAAAAATAATTTTTTAAATGAATCAATGCACCTACCAAAATAAATAAAAACAATAAAATGTCAACTTAAAGAAATACTTTTCATTGTCAAAGAAAATAAAAATCGTCTGCGCATATCTTTATGTATAAATGACTTCGATTTTATTCGCCGAAAACTGAATACCTAAATAAAAACTTTAGCGTGAAAATAAAAACAAATCATATCAACAATAATTATTTCAGTTAAAACCATAGCTGCGGAGTCTGAGTCGGAGTCAATCTCATTTTGGGATAAAGGAGTCGGAGCCGAATATCCAAGAATCGGAGTCCGTCATTGGTCCTCCGTATATAAATTTTTGCCAAAACTGCGAAGTCAGAGTCGAAGTCGGGGAGTCGGAGTCCGATTAATTTTTTGGGCACAGGAGTCGGATTCGGAGTCAGGTGCCCCTAAATTCTCGGAGTCGGAGTCTGGAGTTTGGCGTCAAGAGCTATTTCCAACAAAATTTGTTTGAAATAAATCCGCCTTCAAGTACGGAATCTACATTGACTTTCAGTTTCCCGGTAGGCGCTAATGTTAAGGGATTTGAACTGTTCAAAATTGAACAGAAAATTGTTCAAATCAAAAAAATATTTTATATATACAAGTTTTTCATCAAAACCTTTTTCCTACAAAATTTGTTTGAAGCAAATTCGCCTCACAGTTTGGATTTATTGCTTTAAATTTCACCGTAGGCGCTAATGTTAAGTTTTTTTGAACTGTTCAAAATTGAACAAAAAATAGTTCAAATCAAAAAGTGAAATATGGGAATGAGGTGTCCTTGCCGAGATCTTTCGAACAAAAAAAAGTTTGTTCGAATCGGACTATTCATTTAAAAGTTATTAGGGGGGGGGGAGACATAAAGCGCGACAGACATTTTTTCCAATCTCAATAGCCTACTTTCCAATTTTTAATTTTTCGATATTTATTTAATTATATTATTTATTTTTGACTTTTTTTCCCGCGATATTTTAAAGATGCATTAAGCCTTCTTTCATGCTTTTTCTTCTTTTTCTGACTTTTAATGGGAAAGTAGGCTAAAAAGGAAACCTTCGTCTGTATTTTCCCATCATAAATCCTCGAAGAATCTTACTACTATTATATATGCGGAAGTTTGTCTGTATGGATGTATGGATGTTTGTTACTCTTTCACGCAAAAACTACTGAATGGATTTTGATGAAACTTTACAATGATATAGTTTATGCATCAGAATAACACATATGGTAGTTTTCACCCCGTTATGGGGGTAAAAAACCCCTAGGGGGCGATAAAACCCAATTTTCGTATGAATTCTGTAATATGAGGATGAAAAAATACTCGCACATACTATTAACATTATATGTCCATCAAAAGCTCTGATTTTTCTGCTGAAGATGGCACCTGTTCCAAATTTCAAAGTAGAATAAAAAACGAGTTATGAACTTTTTAGTTCAATGTTCGAAGGCTTTCCTCAAAACAATATAGTATTTAGGATATCATCTCAACTCCCTCTCGATAGCGACAATTGTTGTTATTGTTAACTCTTTTCGCTTTTCGTCTGACTGTTCAAGGCTTTTCTCAAGTTAAATTTTAAAGTAAGATTTTTTGCACAAGATATGCAACTAATACATGGATTTGGCTGATTATTTTCCCGTTTTACGCATTTTTGAGGCAATTAATGGTTTTTTTATTATTATTATTATTATTATTTGTTTATTTGTACTCTCTGGGTGCTTGATCGACCAGCAGGAATCTCGTCTAACTTTTTTTGTGGAATCATTTCAATAGCTCAGACATGTGGCAATTTTTTCAATTGTCACTGTTTTTGAAGCTAAAAACTACGCGAATACTGTTTCTCGGTTTTCTCCATATAACCAAAATATCGCCATTTCTTAAATATTTCTTTCTTTATATCATTTGTTAACATGTAAAATGATCCGTCAACTAAATTAATCAAATCCATATACAGCACAAGTTTGCGCACAATTTCAAACACAATTGCCATTACTTTATTACTTATTTTGGAAACATTTTGGATAGCATCATTTCATGATCACCAGAAGTATCTCAGTATTTGGCGAAACTATCTCTTCGATAAAATTAGTAGCACACAGTTTTACAAAGTAATGTGGTTGAGACTAATCCAAGGTATCTCAAAACAATTACCGCAAATTTTGTAATATTTTAAATCGCAGTAAGGGATTACGGGTGGCTACAGTTTTTAAAAGTTTGTACTTCAATAGCAATATAGAGACGATTTTAGAACATGTTAAAAAAAAAAAGGAAAATCGTTTATAAAAAGTGAAGTTTAAATTCATATTTTGGAAATTCCTCAAATTTGTATATTTTTAAATGTCGTTTTTTCGTTTCTAAAAGAGTGCTGTTTTGTCCTTCGTATTTATTGCCAATTTACTTTTATGAGTAAGGAAAAAATTCGATTTTTAATCACGTCAAAGCGGGGTGTTTTGAGTTATTTCAGTTACAGAAAAAAACGAATAAAAGTTACTGTATTGTTTCTCACATTTATTACACACCCAGGCAACGCCGCGTATTTTTGCTATGTACAACAATCTGGTAACTAAATAAAGAAAGTTATTAAATAGAGTCTGCCCCCTACCCCCAGTTACCATTGAAAAAATATTTATTTTTTACCAGGAAAGGCCAAAATACATGCAAAACATTTTCTTTGTAGCATCTTCTGTTCGGAATTAAAATGCATATCTTATGAGATGCTTTGTAAATTAAGCAAACATTTTACGCAGTTTTATAAACTTGGCAAGTCTCCGGCGAGTTTATGGCACTGTGTTCCTTTTTCCGATAAATAATGGATTTGGATTATTTTACATTTTTACGCTGCTGTTAATTGTAAAAATAGATAATGAATTAGATTGCATTCGTTGACGAAAATGAATTTAATTGCAAAAAAACGAAATGACATTTTAAATACTTATTCGACAGGCAGATATATGATAAGGCGATCGGAACGAGTGTTCAAAAATCTTGGCGCTACAGAAATTACAAAATTTGCATTAAAATGTAAAAACTTCGACAAACTAATTTTGGTAAAAATATCATTAAATCCTATGTATAGGGTATTACAGTTAAAATTAATCCACCTATTTAGTGAAACAACACGCTGAAATAACATTAAAACTGCTATTAAAATGTAAATTAATCCACCAAATCCATTTTATATCTCCAGACTCACCAGGCGACTACGTTAGCGCATCGGTAATTTTTTTTAAATTTTAATGAAACTTTTAATTTTATTTTTTCTTTTTTTGTGTGTGTGTTTTTAAGGATTGATGATACTAATTAGGATTTTGTGGAATTAATATCCCTACTTTAATAGCGACAATAGAGAGTATTGTTCTGTCTTTCTTTCTTTTTTTAAATTTATTTATTTATTTTTTTAATTTGCTTTTTATGCTATCGGAACTGTACTGATGAAGATGTTTTGAATTAATCATGAAGGAGACCTTCAGAGGGAGATGTTATTTGAAAACGTCACCATTCTAAAAGAGACTTTAGGGAATGTTTCTCTTTCCGAAAGGAGAAGTTTTTTGTACTATTGTCCTCATTTAAATGAAAACTTACAAAAAAAAAAAAAAAAACCCTGTTGTGCTTACTCTGATTTTAATAGTATTTTTACTCTGAACTTTTTTGGTATTTTAATCAGTACTGTTTACGTTGGTAAGAAACAGTTGATTAATCTTCACGTGGGGGGTTTTAAAGGTTGGATGTTCTCACTCTAAAGGGACATTATTAGAATCTGGATTTGTTGTGACTGTTGACCCTCTTTTGGGACGATTTCTCCGGTAAGAAGCTATACAATAATTTAGATAGCAGGTGTAGCGCTGGACACCATTTGACGGGGATGGGTAGTATAAGGGAAATGGTTGACTTTATTTAATTGTTGACCTCACTCGAATTGGAATTTTTGAGAATTACCCAAACTAACTTCTTTACAACTCCTGAACGTTTTCCTGATTTATGGTGTGTGATTTTTCAGGTGTCTTCCCAGTTTCGCCGACATTTTATTTACCCCCCCCCCTTGATTTTCAGTTTTCATCATATCTTTTGATATATTAAAGGGGGGGGGGGAGCATTTTAAATGTCGGCGAAACTGGGGAGAAACCATTTTTTGGTAACTATTTGACCTCTCCCTGTGTTGACTATTAACTTGAATCGATTGAAAAAAAAACTACATCAACGTGAGCGGAGCTGCGGGTAAAAGCTAGTATATAATAAAACAAAAAGTTGCAAAGTTTTGATTGATCTAGCAACGCACTTGAAACACTGAAAACTTGATCTACATTGAACACACACTGAAAACTTGATCTAGCAACACATCCAAGTTGTGCCTCCAAGAAAATGCCTCTATTCAAGGCCCGACTCAATAAAAGTGAAGCCCTAGGCCCACAATGCTTTAGAGCCCCCCCCCCCCCCCCTTCTCGATTCATCTCTTTGAATCGATGCAAAATAATGTTTAATATTTACTTAAAAGAGGATGTTTTCTTATTTTCACAAAAATGCATGATTTTTTAATGCTATGCAAATATTTTTTTTAATTCGTGCTCCTAGGAGGATGGGACCCCAGGTCCAAGCCGAGTAGGCCTGTGCCTTAATCAGGTCCTGCCTCTATTTTTCTAAAAATTAATTAAACAATGTGTCTTCTTTAAGAACTGACATTTGTGCCGTAGAAAAGACGTAATAAAACGTGATGTCAAGCATTTAGTTAACAGAATATGAATTTAAGAATTTATTGAAATATTGTAACCAAGATAGAAAAATAAAATAATAGTTTAAAAAACTAAAAAAACACGCTTTCGTAGCAAAATGAACTAAAAAGTGAAAAATAATCTTTGGATGATAGTAGTTGACCAATCACTTAATTTTAATGTAATACAAAAAAGCGTGGGGTGCTGTCTATTTACATTTTTGCTTGGGCAACAAATGGAAGAAATTCAAGACAAATGATAAGAAGCCCCCCACGCTATTTTGTATTACATTAAACTTAAGTGATTGGTCAACTACTATCATCCAAAGATTATTTTTCACTTTTTAGTTCATTTTGCTACGAAAGCGTGTTTTTTTTAGTTTTTTAAACTATTATTTTATTTTTCTGTTTTTTAGTCTTATGTTGGAGAATTATCAGGTAAAGTTTTTTTTTTTTTTTTTTTTTTTTTTTTTTTTTTTTTTTTTTTGTGCGGTATATGAAAATTTGAATCAGATTGGGACTTAATTGACGAAATTATTTATAAAACGAGTGCGAGGTAATATCTTAAAGTTAAGACAAGGGCACCCCGATGGGAAGCTACTGTGAGTCATCGATGTATGTTTGCGGAAATCATGTTTATATTACTTTGAAAATTTGAGATGCATTTGAATAAAAGTTTTGTTCAACAATGGTCTGATCGGCAATGAATTTCCAATTAAAGGCTCACCTAAATGTTAGCATGAAATTAGTTAAAAACAATTATATTTCATGCTCTAATTACCTTAGAACATTGGAACAAATTTTGTTTGATGCAGAAAAGTTAAAGGTTTTTGTAGATATTTTTAAATAATTTTTGCGAGCATTTTTTAATGTATTTTTTAAAATTTTTCCTTTTTCACATTGTTGGATTTATGTCAAAATATTGATTAAAATGGGAGGAAACTAACATTTAAAAGAGTTAATTAATTAATTTGATTATGGAATACTGCATTGTCATCGGGTCTGAGGTCGCGTGCCAAATTTCAAAAGAATCCGATCGCAGGAAGTGGGCGAAATTTGAGCTGCAAGATTCCGTTACAAGATAAATGCATACATACATACATACATACATACATACATACATACATACATACAGGTGAAGCTAATAAAAGCGTGTTAAAAACTATGTTTTATACAAAGAATGCGCGCATAAAGTACTTACACTTAACAAATTATACACTTTTTTCAAATTTAATTAAATAGTGATATTTTTCTTTTTCGCATTTGCATTGCTTTAAACATTCTATCTCATACCATTGTTTTAAAAACTGCTCTAGTGCCATTGAAAATGATTGTAATCTCAAAGAAAATCAAATGTAAAATGCGATTAATTAATGATTGCATTAGCAAACTTTGCAACTATTTCTCTTACGGAAAGATGGCAGCACCAGCAAACGAGTTGCAATTTTCTTGAGAGAAGAAATCTCTTACAGATGATAACTATGTAGTATGTTGTGGTCATTACGAAACTTTCTTCCATATCTTTCTTGTGAATTCTGATCAATCCCTATGCTTGGAAAGAATGCAATATTCCCAGCAAAAAAAAAAAAACTTGACGACCGTCCGAATTCCTGAATTACCTCAAAAGCAAAGCAAAGAACGACTTGAAAGTTATTTTTAAAGCTTTGCTTGAATTAATTAGATTTTTTATTTGTTAACAAACATAAAATGGCAACAGTTATTAATTTTAAATCATTGCGATAACATTTCCGATTATTTCCCAAAAATTAAAATCACGTGAAATAAGCAGACGACAGTATTACAATTTATCTTTCTTGGCGTTGCATTTATAAAGCTATTTTTATTTACACAAAAAGAAATCAGCCCCCCTTTTAGCGATTGGCGCCAAAATTGAAACAACGCCTATTTACAAATAGATTCACATTTATTCCAAATTTCATCAAACTTCTTGAGATATGGCACTCACAATGAAAAAAAAGAACATTCGATTGCGCCACCCCCTTTTCAGCTTTTGACACCAAAATAAAATCAGCTCTTATACCCACTAAGGGCTACATGCCGATAAATTTTTCTTTCACTGCGTTCATTATTTCTTGAGATACAGCAGTCACAATTGACCACAAAAAACGTTCTATAGCTCAACCCCCGTTTGTGTTATTGACAACAAAATTGAATCAGCATCTGTTCCTGTTACTGGCAACATATGGACCAAATTTTGTTTGATTCCGCCAGTTACTTCCTGAGGAATAGCAATCACGCGTAACTCAAAAAACGTCCCATTGCTCCACCCCCCTTGGATGAATTCGCGCCAAAAACCAATGGGCTTAAGTTCACATAGGTGCATATATGTGTACCAAATTTCGTTCGATTTCATGCGGTAGTTTTTGCTGTAGAGCGGCCACAAAAAAACTGGTCACACACAGACGTGACACACACACACATACACGCAGACAGACAGAAATTTTCCAAAAATAGTCGAAATGGATTCAACACACCTCAAAACGTTCGAATCCGTCAAAATTCGAAATTCGAAAATTTTCACGAATCCAATACTTTCTTCTATATATTAGATGTAGAAGAAAGTAAAAATCTACCGTAAATTGAATTTTTAAACAGATAGTTTAATTTAACGATGTTCAATAATTACAATCTTACCACAAGATATATAAAGCTACAACTGATGCAGACTTTACAAGATATTTAAATCGATTCGAATCAAAGTTTTGTATTTCCTATTTTAGTTACCATAAATCTATAGAATCAGTTTTGGCATATAATGATAATATTGATCATGATCCGGGCGTAAAAAAAAAAAAAAAAAAAAAAAAAAAAAAAAAAAAAAATCATATTTTTGAATAAATAAAAAACTTTGAATTTTTTGATTTCATGAGTTTTTTTTATTTAAATCAGATTTATCTGTTTTTAATTTGATTTTTATTTCTAAAAAAAAATTATATTTTTGAATAAATAAAAAACATTGAATTTTTTGATTTCATCAGTTTTTTTTTATTTAAATCAGATTTTTCAGTTTTAAATCTGATATTTTTTTTAAATTTAATTCGAAATGAACCCCGAATCATCTAGCAGGCCTTAAAATTCGAATTTCCCGGCATGCTGGTCAACCTCACGGCAGGCGGGCTAAAGAAGAGGGTACTGTAATACAGTAAATTGATTGCGCGGAAAGAGCAGCATGTGTATTGTTTCTTACTTTTATGCATGGAACACTGAATAACACAAACTAAGAATCTATTTTCTAATATTTCCTATATTTGCATCAATATTTACTTTAGAAACGAATTGAAATAGACCATACCATGTATATTATTGGTGCTCGGATTGCAGATAAACGTAAAAACTACTGTAGCTGATATTTTGAATATAAAAAAGATAAAATTTTAATTTTTGAAACTACACTTAATTTGAAATGAAAACTAAACACACCCCACACACACCGACGCACACACACAGGAGCACATATATCAAACTCATTTTGTAGTCTTAAGTTTTCATTTCTGTCGGCAAATCTTTTTATTACTTTAGAGTGACCTCATGTTACTGGCGGTTACTGCGACCCTTTCGTTATAGCGACTGAAGCATGAAGTCTCGTTTGCTAATCCATCGATGCAATGTTCTTTTAACATCCATTAGAACGGCCAAATTGAATCGTTTATTCTAATATAGCACTCAAAATCAAGTTTCTACTTAATTGTGATTTTAAAGGCTATTTTTTCGAAAAATAATATTTAACTATTAGTCCAGTCATATTATACAAAAAAAGGGGCTAAAATCTCAAAGTACGAAGTAGTAATGATTTTTTAATGTGTTGTTTGCGTCAGTTAGAGTAATGTAAATCTAAGTTTGCAATTTTCAAAAACCTGTGCTCGCTGCGTAATTCGCGAAAAACTGCGAAATATTTTTGGACGTCTTTTAGTTTTTCCTTCCTAACTCCAAAACTATGCAACTTTTGATTCTATAAATATACCCGTTTAGTACCTGTTTTAAAGTGCATTAAATTTTGAACAATTTAAGCTCATGTGGCACTATGTACGACCAATAGTTTAGGAGATATCGTGCTTCAAATATTTGCCCTTTTTGGCGAAAAACAAAAAAATCATCACATTTCAGGCCAAATATCGACATAAATTCCTACTTAACAAAAAAAAAAAAAAAAAAAATGGATACCCTGTTACAGTAAATTTAATTGGCTTTCATTTAATTTTAAAACGAAGCCTGTAGATTCAATAGTTCTTTTACAATCGCAAAACAAACAAATAAACGAAAAATCCGATTTTTGAAGAAATGAAGCAAAAGACTTTTCAAGACAATATGAAAAATCCTATTATTAAAAAAGGGGGCAAAGAATGATATAATAATAACGATATAATTGTGTGTTTATATAAGTTATCTCTGTTGGGGAAACACGTCGGTTATGAAGAAGAAAAAAATAGGCCAAGAGTTGACAGCCCTATGCAGGTGACGAAAATAGTCCTTCCCCTACGTATCTATACCTTTCACATTGATCGCTTATCGACTGGAAAGTTACTTACCGAGTTTCATTTTGAATAGAGAATATTTTAGACGAACATTTATTTTGTAATGAGATTCAACTATCCGAAGACGGACAAGCAAGGAAACAATGAATAAATGAAAATGAGAGTGAACTCATTCTTTTTGCAAAAGAAAACGAAACTGTTTAGGTTCATCATATCAAACGTAAAGCTTCAGCGGGAAACCTAGAATGAGAAGCGCCTTCCTGTACACTTTAAGTGCAACATTATCGAATAACTACTTATTGAACAAATCATTCAAGCTGAAAGAATAGAAAATAGGGATACATCTGAAAACATTAGCCAAAATGCTTCCATTTTTTTCATTACCAGGATTCATTTTCCACGCAAAAAAAAAAAAAATGCTCGCCTTTATTTTCACCATATCTGAAAAAGGTAAAGTATCAAAGGATTTTCTATTTATACTGAAAGAAACTTCATGGTTTTTGCGAATCAATAAATTTTCGCCAGTTAGTGAGCATACTTGTGTCATAAACACGTTCTAATGAAACAAATGGAGAACCCACCAGAAGAAATCCATTGTTGTAATACATTAAACAATTCAGCTGTGCGGTTTTTTTTTTTTTTTTTTTTGGTGAGTAGAATGAATTGTGTTCATGTTAAACTTTATTGGAGAACTGGGATGTCTCTGGGACGTTTGTACAGTCTTTGGATGTACCAGAACGACTGCGTGCTAGAGCAATATGATTATAGTATTTGGCTTCTCAACATCGGAATGCTTCAGAAGAAGCGGTTTTCCAAATCGTGTAATAAATGACACCTCAGTAATGAATTTCTCCCTAGGTTTGGACTCGAGGGCATTGAAAAAAAAAAAAAAAACTACAAGAGAAACAAATTGAAACATTATCCCAACCACCATCGAAAAAAGTACGTCTCAACAGATCGTGATCGTTGATGGAAAGCATGCGGATGTACTTGTTTTTTCTTTTTTTTTTTTGCTGTTTTTATCTTAAACATTCAAAATAGTTCTATTCCGGAAAGTGACAAAATCCAGTTAATTTGTATTTAGCTTTATAATTTTTTTTTTTGAATCGAGGAGAAATAGAATAGCTCTTAAATTCGTAATCTTTCTCTACGCAGTTAGTGGATGAGGTACAACATCTTCCTATGTCTGGCTAAGAAAAACAAAACTGAGCGGCGTTTTTCAAACGAACCGGTGTTGGGTTGACCAGGCCACCATAGCTTTCTTTCTTGAAGTGAGCCACGAAGCTTTAGCTGAAGCTGCAGAGATGGAACTAGTTGCTCTATATGGAAATGTAGCATACACCGACATCCTTCGACAATATTCAATTCCACCTGTTTGTCAAAGTAGCATGTAATGCAATTGTGAACCGTCTTTGGTAGTCTTCGACCAAAAGAGTAGCTTCATTTCATTCGTATCGCAGGTACCGACAAATAAACCAATGGTTGGCTGAGGAAAAGGATGCCTCATTTGAGATTGGTTCGTCACCAATCACAACTTTAAACGAACCAGCCTCCCCCCTCTTTTTCAGATATCTCTAATGTTAGTGCAAGAATTGATACATAAGAGTATGCTGTTGTTGCAGAGCTGGTCTTAGCTGTTCAGCTTTGTGAAATCTGCCATTTGAAAAGACTTCCTACAACATCTTTGTCATTTTAATCCACAAAAATGGAAATAAGAAAAATTACAGAATGAAAAAAATCGTCCCATCACTATCTTTTTTTCAGTTCAGGAGTACGATTGTACCCATTAAGGACACCCTAAAAACCAAGACATTAGGTGTAGTTATTTATAAAGATACGTTTTAATGATAAAACTATCACGGAAATACAGTTTTACCCGTTTGAAATCATTCTGTTTTCTTTCTTTTGTCCAGATCTCTTTTATTCTAATGGGAAGTTTTTAAAGTGATTTGTTCAGAAATAGTATCTATTCGAAATCAAATTCGGTATATTCACTAAATTGTTTTAGATACGGAAAAAACACACTAATCAAGGTTTTAATTGTGCAGAAAGCAAAACCAATTTTATGCCGGTGGAATAAACAACCACTAACATTCAGAAGTAAAGGGGTTAGATAATGGAATGGTTGAAAACAGGGACGGAGGAGGAAAAGATAAATATCCAGTCGAGAACTTCTCAATTTAACTGTTGCGCTGAAAGTTTACTCATGTTTGTCCGATTTCAGAAAACCTTGGCACAAGTTAAAGAAGATCAATATTAACAGAAGGAGGGATTTCTATTTCCATCGGTGAGAAAGAAAATAAGTCTTTTATTTTCACAGAGCATTTAAGATAACACACACAATTTTATGAATGTTTGCAGATTATTATATCATAGTCATTAACATTTAAAATGTTTTACTCACGTGAAGACAAAATATATATTTTTTTGAAAACTATGCAAAAAAATATACTGTTAAAAACACATTATGCTATGAAATACAGTAATTAATAATGCTTACCTGACATTTTAGATCACGAGAGCAAGATATTTATTGAATCTTCTGCACGCAACAACTATTAAAGTGACAAGCGTGGATCTATTTATGTCTTTTTGGAAACTCGGAATTTTGACTTGAAAAAAAAAAAATGCTTATCCGTAAACACTAATATCCTTATGTCCGAAAAGCCACGCCAGCTATTGAACCGTGTATGGCAAAAGAAAGGATTTCATAACAATGTTCTATTTTAGAAATATTTATTTAGATTTCTTCCTGGTGGAAACAAGGTAGTTTATGCAATTTGAGAATGGGTTTTTAATTAGAAGTGCAATTATGTTACTAATTTTTCTGACGGAAAGTTAAACTTTAAAATAAATATATTTTCGAGAAAGTGGAACAGCATTAACTTATTGCTGACGATAACAAATTGCTCATCTGTTTACATTCGTTTTATTTGAATTGAGCGAGCAAGAAACAATAAGAAAAAAATAAAAAAAAAGACACTGGGAAATAAAGCTCTTCTCTTAGTCAAGCTTTTCCTTATACGCATTTCTTATATGTCTTTCATAAATTCTAAAGGAATGTCTCATTGACTGAGAATGAAAAACTGAAAGTCAAATTTTCCTATTTAGGTGTTTTAAGTATGAAAACATCCAACTCGAGTTCAATACATTTTTTTATGAATGTGGGAATAATGACTGCACGGAACAATGCCAAAAAAAAAAAAAAAGAAAGAAAGAAAGGAAAAGAAAAAAACCCCGTCAAATTTCGACAAAAAAAAAACCGTCAACTTTCGACTAATTTTAGTGTGTGCTGAAATCGCTTCAACATTAAAATATTAAAGTTTAAATTAAAATTCTTACTCTCTATATTCATTAATAAAGCGTGATTGTTTAAATGTTTGATTTTTTCCTTTCTTTTCTTTTATTTTCTCATATTTCAAAAAAGCATCAAAGTTTGTTTTTTCTTTTTAATTTAACAAAGGTAAATAAGCAAGACTTTAACGCGTTAATAAGTCTGACTCAATGATTCTATGACATCAACATAAACAAGTCTTCATCTTAAAAACATAAAAACAACTTCCCAAAAGGTCTTTACAGTTAAAACTTGCAAAACAAAACTCAGTGTATAATCTTCACTAAGATGTCATGATTAATCATGACATCTTAGTAAACTATACAAAAAGAGGGTGTAGCTATCTTAGAATAGAATTAATTCATAACTCAGATTAGACATCTGTATCCAATATACTTGAGTAATTTTATGAAAAAATGATTGAACCGAACCAAAGATAAACTTTAGTAGATATTTCAAACATATGGGTCATTTATGACAAGATCTTTGCCCCCCCCCCCCATTTCTCCGACATTTAAAATTTCCCCTCTCCTTCAATGTATCAAAACGTAAGATTGAAACTGAAAAAAAAGGGGAATTAAATTTCGTGTCGCCGAAACTGTAAGGACACCATATCTTTTGGGGTGCCAAGCACGGCTAAATTTTCTCACAAAAGGTGCAAGCGATATACATTGTTCCAAATATACATTCATACGTAACTGGTACATACAAAAACAGCCTGAATTTTGACACTAAAAATAGTACTGCAACTGATTATACCTGTGTCCAAGGGAGCATTCAAATTTTTCCGTACTGAAACATCAGAGTTTATACTATGGTAGACTGCAAGAACACGATTCGTTTCCAAAGGAGAAAGCTTACAAAGAATGCAAACGTTCTAGAAATGCTTTATTTTCAATAAAAAATTTCTTTTGTTTAAAAAATATTTTTCGACTTAAAAAAGAAAAACTAACTAACATAAATTTCTCGCAACATCTACAACTCGTTCAAACAAAGTGTTAAAGTTTCAATTTTAATGATATGAGTGGTGCCTCTGTTAACTACGACAGATACATTCTTAACATCAGGCTTTATGGATGAAAGTTGCATTTTGAGATCAGGTTTAGCAGTAAGTCTGTTTTTGTCGACAGATTAAGCTGAAAACCCAAATTTAATTGCAAATAATAGAGGTGCCAATGAGAAATTTCGTGATATTTGAGAACATCTACCTTTTAAATTGCACCATAATTTCGTTGAAGTGCATACTTTTAAATTTATGGAGCAGGGAAGAGTCAGGTGCCATTTCAGTAAAAGGCTTCTATTTAAGAGCTGACATAGTTGAGCAACTATATAACCAACTTTTTTTTATTTTTTAGTTTGGTAGCAAAGAAGATTCTTTTAAAATCTAATCTACTTTTCGAGAAATAATTATTTACATAAATGCGAGAAATGCGGGAAGCTACGTTTATGTTCAATTGTAGCACTCCTCGCAACTAGGTGCTCACTGACGAGGTAACTATTGGATGAAAGGAAGAAGGTCTCCGTTATGTTGCAATTTATACCACAGATGTAAATATTCTTCTTAAGAAAGAAAATGAATATTTGTCGTTTTTTTTCGGAACTGTTGTAATATTGGCTCCGGAGCGCATTATCGCTGAGCTACGTTGCTTAACCCCTGACATCTAAAACCTCGCTGATTAAAAAGAGATGTAGAAGCTGACTCTCGTCCGCTCCTATGCAAATTTAACCCTGGTACCATGTCATGATTTCAACAGTTTGAAAAGGAAATTGAAATGCTACCAGCAGACATGGGCGCCCTGATGAGAGGTCACGGGAGGTCACTGTGAACTTCCAAAGATTGTTTCTAGGTTTGCATATTTTAAATATAGCAGGTTCAGCAAAAATAACTTTAAAAAAATGCTGAATGCTCTGCAATCTATAATTATGTCACGAATTAAAAAAAAACTACAACAGGTCAATTGTTTACGCTTCAGTTCTGCTCTATGCATGTAAAACATTAATGTAGCTTTCAAGGTAGAGATTTAAGGTGAAAATCAAAATATGAGTGAAAATATGAACCTTAACACTGGCATGGCTAGTATAACAGAATGGTAGGTAAAGGATTAAAAGAATGCGTTTTCGGTAGGTTCGGAATATGAACTATGTGAGAAAACTAAGAGCTATATACACAAGAAAAAACATAGTGTTGCGTTATTTTCTGCCAATACCTTAAATTGTATAGCCAAGTTCACCATAATATGTTTACCGTAAGGGGAATGCGGGCAAAATGAAAGAGTTAAGATAACTTACTTTTTTCTCAATGAACAAATTGACAATTTGTTGTCAAAATTGAGGTACATAAAAAAGAAATCATGAGATAAAGTGAAAAATGAAATTCTTTTCTACTGAAACCTTTTCTATTCCATTGCTAAAGATATTGTTGATCAAATAAATGAGTAAACAAAAAAAAATGAATGAATTAATGAAAAGGAAATGAAACAATAAACAAATAAATGAATAAGTTAATTTTTGAAAAAAAAAAATGAATGAACAAATAAGTGAATTAATAAGAAAATAAGTGAATGAATGAACAAATAAGGAGATTACTGAACGAATGAATGTAAATGAAACAATTAATAAAGGATTACTTAAGTCGTTCGATAAAGGATTGAGTAAGTAAATGAAATGAAATATTTCACTTTGCCCCCATCCACATTGCCCCACATGCACTTGACTAACTGTACAAAACATTTAAATTCAAACAAGCTTAATATTAAACACATAAATACTGCACCGAATATGAATAGATCTCAAGAAATAGTTAAAACGCAGGAAGCTCTCTAAAATACGCAGAAAAAACATCACAATTCCCAAAAAATAGCCAAAAAATAGCCCCTGCCGTGTGCCTGAATTTGAAACAATACTCTTAAAATATTTTCTTTAAAAGTTAAAGTGCTCTAAAAAGCTGAACCAAAAAAAAAAAAAAAAAAATCACAGAAGTTTATGACAAATTCTTTGAAAATTCTCAATGAGTGAATTTTGATAATCTATTTTCGAATGACTTTCTTTGCAAATTACTAGAAACTAAGTAATACGTATGTGCTTTATAAAAAATAAATGCCCAATTTAACTGATGAAATTAAATAACAATAATAATAACAAGAACAACCACAGCAACAACAACAACAACAACAACAACAACAATAATAATAATAATAATAATAATAATAATAATAATAATAATAATAATAATAATAATAATAATAATAATAATAATAATAATAATAATAATAATAATAATAATAATAATAATAATAATAATCTTCATTGCCCATATAACGGCCATTTTTGAACTGACAGTGAACATCGATATACTTATATTAAATAAAATAATATTTAAAAAACTAAAAAAACACGCTTTCGTAGCAAAATGAACTAAAAAGTGAAAAATAATTTTTGAATGATAGTAGTTGACCAATCACTTAATTTTAATGTAATTCAAAGAACCGTGGGGTGCTGTCTATTTACATTTTGCATGGACAACAAATGGAAGAAATTCAAGACAACTGATAAAAAGCCCTTCACGCTTTTTTGTATTACATTAAAATTAAGTGATTGGTCAACTACTATCATCCAAAGATTATTTTTCACTTTTTATTTCATTTTGCTACGAAAGCGCGTTTTTTTAGTTTTTAAACTACTATTTTATTTTTCTGTTTTTTAGTCCTACAGTTGAAATATCTATCCAGAATTGATGAAATTATGTATAAAACGAGTGCGAGGTAATATCTTAAAGTTAAGAGAAGGGCACCCCGATGGGAAGCTACTGTTAGTCATCGATGTATGTTTGCGGAAATCATATTTATATTACTTTGAAAATTTGAGATGTATTTGAATAAAAGTTTTGTTCAACAATGGTCTGATCAGCAATAAATTTCCAATTGAAGGTTCACCTAAATTTTGGCATGAAATTAGTTAAAAACAATTATATTTCAAGTTCTAATTACCTTGGAACATTGGAACAAATTTTGTCTGATGCAGAAAAACTAAAGGTTTTTGTATGTATTTTAAGATAATTTTTACGAGCATTTTTTTATGTATTTTTTTTTAAATTTTTCCTTTTTCACATTGTTTGATTTATGCCAAAATATTGATTAAAATTGGAGGAAACTAACAATTAAAAGAGTTAATTAATTAATTTGATTATAGAATATTGCATTGTCATCGGGTCTGAGGTCGCGTGCCAAATTTCAAAAGAATCCGATCGCAGGAAGTGGGCGAAATTTCAGCTGCAAAATTGCGTTACAAGATACATACATACATACATACAGGTGAAGTTAATAAAAGCGTGTTAATAAAAAGCAGTGCGAATCATTGCATTGATTTCTTGACAGTGAAGGAAGTGAAACTAGTGTATAAAACTTCATTTGATATAAAGTTCTGTAATCGTTTATAAATAAAATGCACAATTCATTTTTCTTTCTGGACTGTCGGCCTTGACATGTCCATACTCAAAATGAATGTTCCTTTGAGTAGATAAAAGTTGAACCACACCGCAAACCAAGCTCTTTCTATAGTGACATGTACCAGTGCTTCTAATAAAACTCTTGCCCTAAACCTAAAACCTAATAAACCTAATAAAACTGGTACCCCCCTCTTACCCCAAAACACAAGAAAGTTTCTTCCTTCATTTGTACTAGTGATCTTCAACTTTTTAATTTTGGCTCTTACACGTATTTTATTTCTATAATTGTGGCAAACCTAAGCAGGCAACGTCGTAACGTTGTGATTACCATCTGTATAGCCTTCGCAATGCTTCCAGGTTTGATCTGCCACACTTATGGGTACTTTAATTTACAAATTCAAAATTCTATTACTTATTTAGCATACATTTTCTGGCCTTTTATTTATTTTCTACGTCATATCTTGGAAACAGAACACTTCTACACTCCCTGTTCCTCCTCCTGTCTTTAGCGAACAACTTAACACAATTTCATTATTTTTAAATGCGTTTTGAGGCGTAAAATAATTGATTAATTTTATCAAAATGCCTTGTTTTTGAGAGAAAGTTTTCGCATTAAGAACAGTTTCTTTTCCGGGATTACTTTATAATTTTATTATCGTATGTTGAATGACTACTATTGTTTGTTACAACAGGAGTGATTTCTGCAGAGCGGAAAATGTTAAACATTTTCTGCTATGATCCAAGTTTTCATTTCGGATTGTAAACATACATTTTTTGAGATGGAAGAAATTATTTTTATTTAAAATATTTCCTCAATATAAGTGCTTATTGATTGCTTCTCGATTAGAAATGCATGATTGTAAAATAATGACCATGATGTGATGCGGAAGAGGAAATCAGCACATCTTCCAAACAGACATTTTTACGGAAATCAGGAAATAAAAGTATCTTAAATATTTGTTGTAGAAAAGATAAATATTTTTTAAACCAAAAGTAGTTGACACTAACTAAATAAAAGACATGATAGTTAAGTCAATTAATCTTTAAGTCTTAGTCATAAGAAAATGCTCAAATGACAATTTATACAATTTTTTGTTTCCTTTCAATCGGAGACGATTTCATTCGATGATAACGGAAAATAAAAAATCTTCAAAAATACAAAAAAGAAAAATGGCATCACGTAAAACAAATCAGCCACGGTTACAATTACCATGTCCAAAACGCGAATGTATTTATAGCAATCACTCAGTCGTTAAATTCACGAAAAAAAATAAATAACAGAAAGTGCAGTTCTATCTGTGCTTTAATGAGTTGGCTGAAATGAGGATGTTTTTCAGCAGATGTGGAAGATTGAACGGTGAGGAAAAGTGTGAAAAGATGAACCGTTTGAAAAAACCGCTGATATAAAAGAGAATTCTTTTCAGGAGTAGGTTATTTATTCGGAAGTACATGAGGAGTCGGAATTCCTTTTGCTGGTTTGTAACATTTTGGAAACTTTTGTTTCGGATATTTCTTAATTCATTATTTCAGTAATATTTTATGAACTGAAGCATATTTTTGGTTTTATTTTTTAGTTTTATTTATAATTTATGTGCTTAATTTGTAAGCATTATGTATTTCCTATACATGTTTAAGATTTTTTTATACATAATTTACGGACTATATTAATGGAACTTGCTTGAGTGAATATAAGTACTACAATTTTCGGTTTTTTAAATTAATATATTTTTATTTCCAATTGAAAGAAAAATAAATATTTCAAGAAAAGTCATACAAAGATCTGAGGTTGATTTGAATAATTATTAGTGTTTGTGTAATTGTTTACGCTGTTTACGTTTGGGTTATTTTTCTCATTCTGCATAATTTTATTACTACACCATGCTTGCCCTTTCTGATGCTTGATAAATTTTAAATTCAATATCATTCCATTTGATTAATTGCAAAGATACACATAATGAAAAAGCATATCTGTTTTTAAGATTATTATTTGTTTGAAATTTTACTTAATTGATGTACTTTTCTAATCAGCTTTCTTGAACTGCATCTTGACTAATGAGGAATTAAAACCTCTAAAAATTTCTTGAGAAAAAATGTGAAGAAATCTCACACACACACACACACACACACACACACACACACACTCAAATGCTACATAAGAAATTTATTTTGTTTTTTATATTACTTCAAAAAAAAATAGGTTGAAGATAATTAATGAAATATAACTAACAAAGAATGGCTTCCGTTTCAAGCATATTGCAATGTATACAATTCATTTATGGTGCTTTAAAGCAAGCGGATTTTCCTTACCCCACTTCACATTCTTTAGTATGTTTTACTTTTAAAAAAAAGTGAAGTTCCTTATGCTGCACTCTTCTGGCAAATTTATAATCACCAAAGCGATTGCAAGATGTTTTACACAAATTATTTACTCGGGGGTTGGGGGACTACCAGCGGATGGGGTCGTGCACAGACTTCGTCAACGAAATTTTGGGGGGTTGTTTTCCACTGCTGAGGGGGGGGGAGGGGTCTTGCGTTCTTGTGGGGTCTTCGTGGTATTTTGATAGCGCTATTGCTATCGGAGGAGACAGTCGTTCATGCTTTAACCTTGCGTGTAAAAGTTAAGAATCACTATGAAGTGGAAAGTGGAAAACTTTTTGAAGAGGAACGACAACTTTAAAACGAGATTAATCTTAAGTTTTATCTTATTACTAGAAAATCGTCTTTCAAGGTATGACGGCTGAAAATTGCTTCTACTTTTGAACGAAGCAATTGCTTGTTTAGTGATGTTTTGATAGTTGAAATTTTCAGCCTAGTTCCAGTGAATTAACCTCGAACTCCAGTAGATAGCGTTCGCTGTTGACCACGTTTTCGTTTCTTCATTCTAATAAAATGACAGTTTACCTGATCCAGTTCAGCCATGTCAAAATAAAGCATTTCCCTGCATGTCAAACATTACCAAAAAAAAAAAAAAGAAATATCATGCTGTTTCAAGAATTTCATTATTGGGGACGTCAGCGTTACTCGATCAGTGAATTGGCTTATATACACATATGAGGATTTTTGATAAAAGCAGGCCCATTATTTAGGAGGTCAGAAGGTGGCAATAGATGCTACTGATATTTTTTTTTTAAACCGTATTTTCTTATTGTATGTGCAGTGGTGTAGTGGAGGAGAGGGGCGCGGGAGAACGCCGTCAAATATTTGATTTTTTATAATGAAAACAATGCAAATATAATGTAAACTGATTTCAAACCACCTATTTTTTGGCGATC
Organism: Uloborus diversus; assembly: GCF_026930045.1. Classification (NCBI taxonomy): domain Eukaryota; kingdom Metazoa; phylum Arthropoda; class Arachnida; order Araneae; family Uloboridae; genus Uloborus; species Uloborus diversus. The sequence goes on from NC_072731.1 coordinate 132,558,722, forward strand.
CCCCTAAACCTCAATGTTTTATCCCCCAATCATTTTTTCCAATTGTAGCAATGTGTATGTGGATTTTATTTTTGTTGCTTTTCGATATATTCGTAAAGTATAATTCTGCCGTGAGTACGTGAATCACAGTATCAGCAAATTTTTCCTTTTTTTCTTTTTGTCATCTACTGTACGTTAGCTTTAGTGTACAAGCTTGCTTATTTGGTTTCCTCTTTAGACTAAGCACTGGGGGGGGGGGGGAGGTTACACTCCAATTTTGCCCTATTGCTAGTATTTCATTCAAAACGCGTTTCTTCAAATCTATCAAAAACTCATTTTTGCAGATGATGCCTTTTACTTTCCCTCGGTAGCATAAATCAAAATTCGTTAATGCTTTTAGAAACAAATTTAGTTATCCAAAGTTTTTATGTTCAAGACATTGTCATACGCAATTTTCTTTGCTTTATTTTAGTTCATTTTTTTCATCATTTGCTTATTCATTTTGAGAAATAAAGTATTCATTTTGGAGTAATCTTTGAATAGATTGAAAATTTCAGTTATTTACCTTTTTCATAGAGCAAATTAAGATTGCAATTTTTTTTAATGAACATGCTTTTAGCTTTTTTTTTACCCACCTGTACGGAAAGTTAATTGAACTTTTACCGCTTTACGATTTCTAGTAATATGTAATAAAAAGCGCAAGAAAAGCATTTTTCCTGCAACAAAGCGTTTTAGAGAAAACAGAAAAAAAGATGTTTTTTCAGCGCAAGCAACATTTCCTT